>NC_080571.1:212300879-212908879 GCF_030247185.1 Malaya genurostris | reverse complement strand
TTTTCTCATTGAACCAAGTAGTGCGCAACCGATCGTTCAGTGATAGTAGTCGCGATATTCATTTATAGTTTCCTATTAATATACCAATAATTTTGATAATAAAAGTGATGATGTATGCATTAATTGAATAGTAGTTCAATAAAATTCATATTCTAACTGTTGATTACGGGAGAGAGAGAGCGATAGATAGAAATAAGCGAGTAAAGGACGAAATAAACAAAGCATGCTCCCTGATGCGTTTATAAACTTGCTGCAATAAATCAGTCATTCTCCACTTCAATTAAGTCTATCGGACTCAGCGCACGTAAACTGTTCGAATCTAACGGTATGATTGGAAAGCAGTTTCGAAATTTGCATATCCCTGCGCTGAGATTGTGGGTAAACGCGCGATTACTCCGTGTTAATGGTCGGTAATTGTGGATTAATACTTCATCAGCTGCAACGAGCAACTATCCGGCTTACCTTCACTAAAGTATCTGATAGCAATTAAGAAAAAATCACTGTAACAACTGGTCAATGACGTACACAACTAGCTGAAAGATGTTTTTATTGCTTACTGTGTCAGTGTACTGTTAAACAGTGGTAGGAACAATATTTATCATATATTATATTGCACACACACTACACAGGATCGTGTTATTTGCGTTAATGTAGGTTAATTTCTGTTGTTTATAAATTCAAATTATATCTACGTTACATGGGTACTACTAGTTTACATGGTCGACTCATCTTTCGTTCATACATAGTTGTGGTTCTAATCAACAAGTAAAAAATTGACAGCAAGACGGATGACATTAATGAAGTAGTTATATGGTCGGTAGACTGTGAGGAAGCGGTAACTATGCATCATCTAAAAAATAAGACTTTTATTTAATGATTCAATTGATCAAAACTATAATGCTGATCGTCAAAAGCTGAGACTATCAAGTGTTCACATCTTCTCGCGTGTCTATTCTTGTGTCCATGATAACATTTGGTTGATGGATTGGCGTCGATTAGGTGCTACCACCCTTTGCGTTAGTAGCAGAATGAGAGGATGCGAATTGGTTTGCATGTTACATTCCATTTGATATTGCGAAAATAATAATGAAAATATCTGTTTTCATCCACCTAGTGGTATGATGATGTCTCTCTCATCATTATTTTCTATATATTACAGCAAAATACATCCAAATACTACAAATCAAAAAATGTAAAAAAGTTTAGAAACCAGGGGTGGCATTATGTATCTCGATTCGACTAAAATTTGATCGAATCAACCATGTTTCGTATTATGGTTCTCGATTCGAACTCGATCATCGAGCTTCGTTTGACTTCACTCGAAAAAGTATTAGATTATCGAGAAGTACGTTTTGGCATTATGAAACCAAAACAATCGAGCTCGTAAACGAGTAAACTCGATAAGAAATGATCGAAAGCTCTATTGCTATCGACTTTGGATTTTTTAGTACGTTCCGGTTTATTTAAAGGTAGTCATAGATTTTCATAAACATATTAGTATTTATCAACTTCAGTCTAATGCATTGTTTTATATATCATGATATGCGTTTATGCGTTTGGAATATTATGTTTGAGTCGGACTGTTAAAAAATCATATGAATTGAAAGCTGCAGGGTATTTAATTAATATAACAAAAGTATGTCGAAACTAAACTATGTCCAGTAACCGTAGTTTGTTGATGTCTGGAACCAATGGACGGAAAAGGTTACTAAAACGAATTGTGGGAAAAGGCGTAGGAAAGTGGGCGATGTTGAAAAAGATTTAATGCAGAAAGTTGAAAGCAGTAGAAAATTTTATTGACTCAACAATTTGGACTCATTTGTGTTCCATTTAATGTTTGGCATGATAGCAACTGAAAATTTTATTTAGATTTATTTCAATCTGATCTGAATTACCTTTAATATTTTTTGCGATTTTCTGCGGTATGTTTGATTAATATTAATCAATAATTTAGAAATGGAATATGAATTTCGAAGAGTTGAGATTGAGTGTTATTTACACATCTGGAAAATTCTTAGTTTTGCCTTTCTCATATAGAAAGGCTATGCAATCACTGCGAAAACCGTGTTTTTACCCGAGGCCCGGAGGGTTCTCGACTCAGCTCGATGAACTGAGCAAATGTCTGTGTGTGTGTAGGTGTGCATGTATGTAACGGAAATATGCACTCACTTTTCTCGGAGACGGCTGAACCGATTTTCACAAACTAAGATTTAAATGAAAGATCCCATAGTCCCATAGCCTGCTATTGAATTTCATCTTGATCCGACTTCCGGTTCCGGAGATATAGGATGATATGTACCAAAAAAATGGGAAAAATATGCACTCACTTTTTTCAGAGATGGCTTAACCGATCTTCATAAATTTAGATTCAAATAAAAGGACTAACAGTCCCATAGCCTGCTATTGAATTTCATTTTTATCCGACTTCCGGTTCCGGAGTTACATGGTAATATGTGAAAGTTCGAATCCTTCCAGGTCGGGGCTCGAACATACGATATCTGGTTTGTAAGACCAGCGCCCTGTGCATTGAACCGCTAACCCAGGTAATTTTTTTTTTCATAACTACTTGAATAAATGTCTATTGATGATGGTTTTAGAAATCATATTATGTAAAGCGTAGCGATAAAAAAAATATTGATAACTCCGCAATTATCGAAAGAAAAAAAAGCCATAAAACCCGTTTTTTTAGATAGCGCAGATATGGAATGTTTGTCTTCATTTGTTAAAGCAGAAAACCAAATCAAATTCTCGAACAGATCAGAGCCTGTAACATTCTCGTCGTTTGTAGCGAACTGCATGACACATCGTTTCGTAATGTTTGGACAACTGGCTGCAGTGTGTTTATTCTCAATTTCTTGTTACTCTGCAGGGCGGTTGCGACTCATGGGCGTGGATACGTGACATTGATGTGTGGATACTTGTTTGAATTTTAAATCTCTGTTTTGCATGACAAACCACATTTCTCCGGTAAATTTATATGTGTACCCAATACCGCACATTATCTGACGCTCCCTCACTTGAGGGATGGCATCATAAGGCTCGCTACAGTAGGAGTCGTCGCACTGCATGTCGGCCGCCTCCGCAATAATAAGTGCAAAAAGAAAGTTATGAGACATGGTTTGTGCCTTGTTATGTGATCGATGAGCGATGACGCGAAGATTAATGTGAAATTTGTACTATTATATGAAATGGATTTTATAGGTAATCCAGCTAGACGAAAAATATGTTATCCTGAAACTTTCCTTATTGCACAAAAACGAAATAGTTTCGGAGTTTACAACGCTATTTACAGTTGTTTCGTGTCTGGTAAGAGTGGGACAGGGCGTAGCTTGCGTAATTATTGATTATAATTCGTTGATCCGGGAGACCATAAAGAGTACTTGATTGCAGATGATTACTTTCGTCATCGGTTCGCTCATCATTTTTTATGGTAGGTTATTAACGTAAAGAGCATGATGGAATAATTAAAGTAATTTAGCTACAGGTATATGATAATTTTATTTCTACAGAATACTGATCTTTTGATTCTGAATACCGCAGCAAATTTAGTTATAAGTTTGATTAATATTGATTTTAAATTCGTTATTACACATTAAAAATCATTGAGGTTAATCTTCGATGTACACGATGTACTTCGACCAAGTAGTGAAAGAAAAATATTTATTCGTCCAGTAGTCATTTCATATACGAAAGCCATTACTTAGAATAAGATCTGCTGTCTATGTTCGATAGATTGACCTTAAGGGTTAGATGGAAAAAGGTACATTCGGTTCAAGTTTTCGCGTCGCTATAACAGCAATATTGAACAATTTTCGAACTATTTTTCCTGTTTGGTTTGAGCCGAAACCAAAATATTGTATCCGATTTTATAATAATTCATTGATTGAAAGTCGAGTAATCAGCCTATTGGTACAATAATAATAGCCTATTGGTACAATAATCAGACTATTGGTACAATAATAAACTTTTAAGATCCCCGGGGGACGGGAATAGCGTGATGGGTAAGTCGATGCCTTTCACGCAGCCCGCCTGGGCTCGATTCTCAACCCCCGCACATAGGGTCAGAAAGTTTTCCGAGTCCGAAGAGGCGAATGACCTTAAAACCTCTATAATTGAAACAAAAACAAATTTTAAGATAAAAACCACCTACACTCGAATTAGAAAATCCCGTAAACTTTATTTTCAGTCTGTTTAAGTTGTTAACTCCTAATTATGAAATAATTACGAATATAATGTTTTCATAGTGTATAGTTTTTCCACGCACACACCTAGAAAAAGTTGTGTAAATTTATGTTTTTTGAGACCGACATATTCGAGCGTTAAAGTAACTCATTGT
Source organism: Malaya genurostris (assembly GCF_030247185.1). NCBI lineage: Eukaryota > Metazoa > Arthropoda > Insecta > Diptera > Culicidae > Malaya > Malaya genurostris. Next base: position 212,904,543 of record NC_080571.1, on the reverse strand, counting down.
ACAATTGATCTATACAATTGCATATTTAATTTTTTTTTATGCTCCGAAACTTTTCGGATTAAACACTTGCTGGATTAAACATTTAAATCATTTTTGTAAAATTCAGTCATTTTACGAATTAGGTTCTCATGAATTGAATCATATGTGGAATAGCGTCCTATGTAAATTTCACAATTTTTTGCTGCACAGTTTCTACAATTATCTTAATCATTGCCGAAGATACCAACTCAATCGGATCAACCGTTTTTCAAATATAGTTTTTTAAAAACGATTAAAACAATTTTTGCTTAGACTATATTCAAAAATAAGGCCTTCGTTAAATTGGTACAGATACAAATCTTCCTTTTTTTGCCATAAAGAATGCATATGCACAGTTTGAGTCAAATCGAAAAATTACATATTAAACCAAAATTGTTATTTCCGGCTTTGCCAATAGAGCAATTTTGCCGAACTCTGTCGATTTTTGTATAGTAAGGAGTGTATCGATAAGTAGTTAGCAACATTCAAACAATTATTACTCTGAAATGGCTTAATTTTTTTTTGCAGCATGTTTTGCGGTGACATGTTTGTTTACATGTCAATAACAACTGCGCAATCGATTGGTTTCGGTACGGTTTATCGTTTCAATTATGAGTCGAATTGATCCGGAAACGCGAAAGAAAATTCTGCACACTTGGTGCTCAGAAAGTGGTGTCACGTACAACGAAATTGCAAAACGGGTGAAAGTGCACCACACCAGTGTCAAAAATATTATCGAGAAGATCGGTAAGACCCTTTCCAAGAAGGATTTGTCCCGATTCGGTTGGAAAACGTATCCCAGCCAGCCCGGCCGGGACTTAAAAGTGGTTGAGTACATCAGGAAAAACCCATCGGCGTCGACGCGGGATTTGGCCAAGCAGTTCAACACCAGCATCGGGATGATTCAACGGATCAAAGTTCGGAACTCCCTGAAAACGTACAAGAAACAGAAGGTGCCGAAAAAGTCCCTGGTACAGCAAGCTCAGGCCAAAACAAGAGCGCGAATACTGTATAACCGGATTCTAAAGAATAAAGACGGGTGCATCCTGATCGACGACGAAACCTACGCCAAGGAAGACTCTCGAGCGCTGCCCGGACCGCAATATTATACGAAATCGGTGTACCAGGACCTGGACGACGCTGAAACCACGGTGGCGATGGAAAAGTTTGGGCAGAAGGTGTCTGGCAAGCAATTTGTACCTGTGGTTTGCGGTCGTCGATTTTCTTCACGAAGGGCACAATTTACCCCAAGGTGTACGAGGAAGAATGTTTGAAGAATAGAATGCTGCCACTGTACAGGAAGCATAAGGCTCCTCCTCTCTTCTGACTGGATTTGGCTTCAGCCCACTACGCCAACTCCGTTCTACAGTGGTTGTCAAAAAATAATGTACAATTCGTGGAAAAGGACATCAACCCACCGAACTGCCCGGATCTTCGGCCAATTGAAAGGTATTGGGCAATTGTCAAGCGGCACTTTCGGAAGGAAGGTACAGTGTCCCAAAACATGCAGAAGTTAAAAAAACTGGACAGCTGCCACCAGGAAAGTCCCAAAGTAACTGTGCAGAATTTAATGAAGAATGTCTAGTCCAAAGTGCGAGTGTTTCACAGAAACTAGGATTTTCTTCAATATAATCAGTGAAATGCATAACAATATAATTGTTCTACAATATATCGAAAACTGATGTCAAAATATGTTTGTTTTCGCATTTTTTATTCAATAATCAATGCTGCTAACTATTTTTCGATACACTCCTTAGAATTGATCTTTTACTTGCATCAATCAACTAGGGCTCATCATTGAAGGTGTTCTGATAGATTCCTCATAGATGAATCAATCACGCTCTATCGGAAGCAATATGCAAATAATGGTTTAAATGGCTCAGATTTTGATGTCAGAAATGAAGAGCCTGCAAGTTTGAAGCCGCCATATTGCAAGCAATATTGAACGAATGTGATATTTCTAGTTAAAAGCGAATCGCAACAACATTGAATGTTGCGCAACAAACAATTTCTGGTCGTTTAAATGCTTTGAGAAAAGTCCAAAAGTGTGGATAATTGGTACTATATGAATTGAATGACAGATGGAAAACCGAAAAAACACTTTTGAAAGTTTGCTTTGAAGACTCTAAAAAACCAGTTCTGCATCGAATTCTTATAGGCGATGAAAAATTAATTTGTTTTAAGAATCTCTAACGCAAAAAGTCATGGTTTAATCCTGGACTACCATAAACATCGACTTCAAAACCAGATCAAATTGGGCAAGAAAGTAATGCTATGTGGTTGGTATTTTAAGCTTTTGAATCCTGAACTGTTAACCTTTTAACACTAATCGCTATAGACAACAAATAATCAGTTTAAACCATGAATTGATCGAAAAACGACCAAAAAGGGCCAGAAGACATGGCAAAGTAATTTTGATACACGACAATGTACCAGCACAACACAAAAACTTGTTCAGGATACTATCAAAGCACTTGACTGGGAGCTGTTACCCACCCGTAGTATTCATCAGACATGGCCCCTTCCGACTATCATTTGTTTTCATCGATGGGCCACGTATTGGCTGAGCAGCATGAAAAAGTCGAATATTGGGTTTCTGATTGGTTTGCTTCAAAAGGCGAACATTTCTTTTGATGTGGTATCCATTTTTTTGTTTCAATTATAGAGGCTTTAACCTTAAGGTCATTCACAGCTTCGGGCCAGAAAAAGCTTTCTAATCCTATGTGCGGGGTTGGGATCGAACCCAGTCCTCTTTGGTGTCCATTATTTGCCATAAGGGTGCTCAAGATGTGTAGAAAACAATGGTCAATACTTTGAATAGATTTTTTTTTAATTTCCCATTCAAAATTAGTGCTTCATTTTAACAAAAATAATGCTCACTTCATTCCGATATATCTGGTACTTTAACGAGTTTGTCAAACAAAGTGGCACTTACCCAATTTTAGCTTTCATTGAACAAATTTACACCACCTATTCATTTTACTCATGTTAGTAAAAACTGAACAGATATTTAGAAAGTTGCGGAGTATGCAAACCTCAAGAAAACACTTATGATTACTCACCTTCAAATTTTGATCGATGTATGTAGGGGGCTTACCTGAAACGATAATAAATGTAAATTAGTAAAATATGAGAATAGACACTGGTGTTTATTAGAAGATGAGAGCAACTATTTTTCAAAATACAGTCATTAGTATGATTAATTTTCCTATTACTTTTACTGATCAGTGTTCATACAATATTCTTCGATTAGTTGAATTCAACAAGATTTTATGTATTAGTTTTGGTAATGAAAGCAAATAAAGCATTGGCGAGCTCCAGTTTTATTTTGAATGTTGGATTGTATTGCACTAATACATTGTCAATCGATAACTTGAAGTGTCCATAATTGTAATGTTCCAAATTATTCCAAGGGAAATAATTCCTGTTTTTGTTTAGGTTAATTCAAATAAGTATTTTTTCTTTGAAATTTGAAATTCAGATGTTTTGAACACTAAACTATGTGTTAGATTCTTAAAAATTCATCTATTCAATTTGGTTCACATCATTTAATGAAGATCAACATCAGTCCGAAAATTTATTGTAATTTTATATTTTATAAGATGATATTTTAAAATAATCTAGTTTCAAATAAAAGGAAATAAAAACCGGCAGCGACTACGACTTGAACCGAGAAAGATTAGATCACTGAACGATTCGTTTTAGTCTTGTATAGAGACATAGAGCTGTCTTGTGCTAGCTTTAGCTTTAAATTTGATCAGTAACGAGGAAACCAAATTAGAAAAATGACTTGCGAATACAACAATGAAATAAAAACCGTGAAAAAGCTACCGCAGAGCTAGCTCCTATCCGGGGAAATCGTTTAGACAATTAAATTACCCTACATGTGAAACTCAAGATGAAACAGCCTAATTGAACAGAAGAACCGAGCATGTTTAGCTGTGCAGTTCAATTATAGTCATATTAAAGATAACTAATTACGTTCGAAAAACGATGAGGCCACAGAAGCACATATACGCATATCTGGTAATTGGTAATCAGAATCAGGAATCAGAACTAATTGGTTCAAGTGGCACGTTCCCCTAGTTAATTTCGGTTTTCTATGAATTACGTCGTATGAGAAATTAGGTCTCATGGGTTTTGTACTAAAACGTCGAAAGACAAAAGGTCGAATGAGAAAACGTCGAACGACAAAAAGTCGAATGACAAAATATCGAAAGTCACAAAACGTCGAATGTATCAAAAGGTCGAATATAACAAAAAGTTGAAGTACCAGATAGTCGAGATTTGTGTTGTCCAAAACGTCGAATATAACAGAAGGTCGAATGTCACTAAAGGTTGAATACGAAGAAAAGTCGAATACGACAAAATGGTGAATGGTGAGAAAGTCTGTGGTAGAAATACTGTCATGAAATACAAAAAGGAAATGGTGAGGTTTCCGCCAGCCCGAGTCGGCCGCCGACCCGCCGTCGGAAGCGGCGGCCTCTTGCATACGAACCTGTGATCCACTCGTTTGCCCGGTATACTCAAACATAGTTTGTTTGCATTTTTTAGGTCCGATCGAGTGGTAGCGAGGTCGGACGGCACTCAAACCTGTGATCCATCCGTTTGCTCGGAATATTGGCTCGTGTGTTATTTTGTAACACAAAATAATGTCATGAAGTTGACAAAGACCATTCTTGAACATGTAAAGTAGAGAATCACAGAAAGAAAGACGTTCATGAAACAAAATGAATATAATTATTGTAATTTATAGTAATGTAATCAAAAATGTTGTCTATTACTGCAAACCTTTCCACAATTTTAAACAACTTGTCATACTTTTCCACCTTTTTTCTAATCTATTAGGTTGCTCATAATAACAAATAATGTTTTACTTCACTTTCCATTGTTCTGAGCTTTTTTATGATTGCCGAGAACATATTCTTTCATCAGATTTTATGATTTGAAAAGCTTTTGGTACGTGCAATTGTGGTACAAAAGCCAATGCTTCTACTTTCTTGAATGTCATATAAACATATTTGTTCTTTATGTACAGTGCACTATATTCTTTTGAAAACAAATTGTGAGAGATGAAAAAACAATATTTTTGCTGCGAATCCGGAAATACTTTTGACAAACTTTTGATTGTTGCCTTTTCGAAATTTGTGAGTGTTGTGAAGTGCAATTACGTAAAGTGAGAGTAATTACAAACAACAATTCAAAATTTTGGAATAAACACTTTGCATCATTTTGTTACTATATTCCATTATCGACTTTTAAAGCCGCATACTTTGCCTCGGTTTAATCCTGGCGATTAATTTGGTTTAACAGTTGATGTTCAGTTGATATATGCCATTCAACACACCCAGAATTCACCCTTACATTGTATTTTATCTTCCGTTATATACGACTTTTTGTCCCTTTCGACTTTATGGTGAATTCGACCTTATGGTTATTCGACTATTTGTTACATTCGACCTTTCGTTATATTCGACGTTTTGTTATTTCGACTTTTTGTCGTATTCGACCATTTGACGCATTCGGCCTTTTGTTCTCTCGACCTTTTGGTGTTTCAACCTTATGTTCATCGACGTTATGTCATTCGACATTTTAGTGTATATTCGTCTCATGTAAGAGTCATATTTTTATACACGTAGTTAAAAGTTCCTGCATATTTTAAAATTGTGAAAGAATGTTTATTTTTGGCGATTTCAATGTGCATGACATTGTAGCAAAAACATGAAGAAGTCAAAATGAATCAAACTGCTAGGAAAAAGATTTTTATCTTTTTTTATCGTCACAGAAACAAGACACTCGTGTCTTCGGTGCAATATCTGTTTCGTACGCAAATCATGACAAGTTCCCATAATAGCTTCAAGCAACTCTAGTAACAATGTTCAATGTCGAGGCACTAGTTGCGATTCACGACAGCCTAACAATAGCCAATTTATCAATCATTCGTGTCAAAATTATGTTTTCACATGCAAAATGATAGTTGAAAACAAAACAAATGAACTGACACCTGCAACGCGTTGCACGATTTTCCACTCATGCTGTATTTGTTGAGGTATCTTTTGTACTCATTCAGTGACTATGATTTAGAGATGAGAATGATGAGATGTTCAGAAATTATGATTAAGTGATGAGATGGTCCGATCGGTGCCAGCACGTGGAAGCTTACCGATACACTTATTTGATTAAGAAGACTTGCAATATTGGTATATACAATTATACGCCATGAAAGCATTACTAAAATAATAGTGCGCAGTGGTACACAATTACTCGCACAATGAGTTTTTCGTAATACTCAAATACTCGAATTTACCGTAATACCCAGACTATTCGATGATAACTTTGTTTGGGACGAAAAACTGCTACCAAACCATGAAAAACGTGATTCTATTAGAAATAAATATAAAGGTTATTAATAATATCTATAAATCTTAGAAATAATCCAGTGTAGCGCTCTAGACAATGCCTATTCTACTTGTTTGAACAGTTCGCTTGGGCAATGGTCATTGCCCGCGGCTTTGTTGTTCCTCATCTTACTGATCTCCTCACTTATCTCCGATAGATCAGGTGCTGGAAATCTGTCGTCGGCTGAGCGTGCACCCAGATTGATTTCTGTGTCGCTCTCTGCATTGCTATTCAGAAGTTCATCGTAGTACTGCTTCAACCTGCCGATCACCTCACATTCGATCGTGAGAAGGTTATCAGTGGGGTATCTGCACATTTCGGTTTGTGACGTGTGGCCTCTACGTGAGCGGTTCAACTTCTCATAGAACTTCTGACCTTGTCGCTGATTGGTTCCCGTCCAACCACGCGCTGATGCATCTTGCCCAACACTATAAAGCCAGTTCCTAGTACACCAGATGTACCACCGCTCTGGTAGAAGGTAGCTGCGTTACCAGCTTTCCCACACGATTTGTCCAGACCAATAAAGACACATTGAACGACGTACCGCATACGATATTGAATTTGCGCTGGAGCCATCGTGTGGGTTTCTTTGTTGTCTGCAACCCCACATAAATTGCATCTGAAACGGGATTAACGCGTTCTTGCTTGCTTTCACCCTCTCATTCTGCTACTACCGCGAAAGGGGGTAGCACTCAGTCGATGTCGGTCATCATAAGACACACGTGGAGGCAAGAGATAGGGACTTGAGAGTGCCGACCACAGGGTTGCGAACGGTACTGGAGAATGACACGAAACAGCAGACATTCAAACCACGCAAATGACAGCAGTAGCCGATCGTACATCGCCACGACTGCAGGAGATGAAAAATGTCATAGGTCTCATGACATTTTTTCTCGTGAATGTCGCCGTTTGCTCTCATCGATAGCTGTTCTAATCTCTTCAATCTGAGAATGACTAGCCACAATAAACAGTAGCTCCTTCCAATTTCAACAACTTTCGAGAGACAGTCGCCAACAAGGCTTAACTTTGAAATTCGTTTTATGCCGATTCTCATGAGGTGTAGGGGGACATGCACAAGAAAGTCTTGCTTCCCAATGCAGACGGTTTTTTTTGTGTATCCTTACGTGTTTTGTTTCTCTGCACTTCCGTTGGAAGGAAGCGGTTCAGTGAGAAAAGCAAAGCAAATGCTCTGACTTCCAGAATTTGGATGCACTTTTTCGATCAAACAATTAATGAACCAGAATTGTAGAAGTAATAGGAGCGCAAAACTTATTATCGCTGCTGTAAGATTTCTTGCCTTTGCGTCATATTAGAAAGACAAAAGCTGCGCTCCTGGTACTTCGTGTATGAAATTTATGTAAATAATTGTAATATTTTTGAAACATCTGCATGAACAAGCTTTGTGATTGATTTTTTTCAAAACTGAAATTGAACCGGTAATAAAAGCACCGCCGTTCGCATTAAATTTATCGCCACAGATCAATCACAGCGGATATAACAGTCTCGTTATGAAAATGTCATGACATTTTGAGCTCGTGACATTCTCGAAACCCGTGACCAAAAATGAACAAAGCAGCTACTTATCCAGTATGTGCCTACACTACCACAAAGCGAACGCTGTGGCTTTGACTGCTGTGAGAGAGTGGGACGAAATTTAACTGCTCTCAGTGTTGCTGTCGTGTGTCGTGGCTCTCATGATTGCGCCAAGCTCTCGTGTCATTGCGAGTTGGCTACTGTTGAACGTAGCAGCTGCGCATATCATTGGCAGTGACTGTCTTATGCTTGGCAACAGTATAAAAAATGTCAAATTTTCGCACCCCTGGCCGACCAAAAGCTTCACACAAAAATTAAGAACGAATATAATGGGATGCCCAGTCTCAATATACCTTAATTTCAACCTTCGGTTAACTGACGTCTGTCTATCGCATGAAAGCGCGTTTACAAAGTCAAACCATGGATCGAAAAAATTGCAGATTTATAAGATTATTAAGCTGATCGGCTTAATCCCGTGTTCGGTCTAGCCCCGGTCTCCTCTAACAATTTCTTGAGTTTTGAGGTAGGGGAGAGGGGCGTGTTTTACACGTATACGCATATACTAATGCACCTGCACTCATGCAACACTTTCCACGTGTTGTCATTTTCCAAAAAAAAAAGCGGAGTCGAAAATTCATAGAAGAAGATTTCAATCAAAACAATGTCGCACGCTCCGGCAAACGGAAAACGTTTGATGACATCGAATTGCAAGCATTGTTGGATGGAAACTATACGCAAATGCAACGACAGAGTGCAGAGGCACTGGAAATTCAATATTAGGCAGTTTCCGGCCGTTCACAAGCCATGGGAATGATTCAGAAGTATTAAAATTGTGAGCCGCATGAACTGACTGAGAGAGAATTTGAGATCCAATTAGTGACGTGTGAAATGCTGCCTCAACGGTACAAAAGGAAGCCTTTCCTGCATCGTATCGCCATTGGTGATGAATAATAAACTTTTTGAAGAATCCCAAGCGAAGGAATCCAGGTGAAACTTTGACAATAACGGCGCGGCCAAATCGATACGGTCGGAAGATCATACCGTGTGTATGTGAGGTGGGTTAGACCAATCAGATCTAGTTAGAACTTCTACGATTTGACCCGAGCAATAGTTTAGCTATTCGGCAAAATAGTTTAGAATCGGAAAAATGCACCATCGCACAAATCTGAAGCCGTTCGCGTTACGCTGAGAAGTCTCCAGTGGGAAGGGCTTGACCATGAATGAGCTACCAGACCTGACCCCATTCGACTATCACCTCTTTGTCATGCGCTTTTGAAGCAGCGCTTCGCATGGTTTATCTAGTGGTTTAACACCAGGGTAGATAAAAGTTATTTTCATTTACTTAAATCACGCGTCACTTTTAGTTCTCTTTGCAAATTTTGAGAAGGAAATCCATTGTCAGTCATCGACAAAAGCAGTCAATCGTGTTTATTATTTCGTTTCCCTACGCATAGCTTTGAAAATTAGCATAAAACACCGTTCAATTTGAAAATTCGCATAAAAAGGTCGTATAAAAACCGTTTAACCCATGTCAGTACAACCCAATATTTTAGCTATTGTGGGTGTAAAGTAAGAGAATATCACCAGAAAAACATAGCACAGTGTATAAGTTTCCTATAATTTCATGGAAAATATTTTCCCCTATAATCCTCAGAAATAAATAAAGTTGGGTTTAATATATCGTAATTTAACTTACTGCTTTAATTGCTTTAATTATCAGAATAGTAAAATAAATAGTTATTTATGGTAATCTACGAAACGATTTCGCGTACTTGTTTAGCACAAGTGGACGTTGCACGTAACACTTTTATTATGTGTTCTATTTTCGATACGTCGTTTTGCACAAACTTTTTTAGTGCAATAAAGATTGACAGTTCTTTTTTTTATTTGTTCAGAAACACATTTGTCGCCTTGGAAATAAGTTTTTTTACCATTCAGCAAAAAAACACATCGATTTAAAAATAATTGAAGAATCGATAACGATTTTTATAGAAGGGAAATATATTTCTCCATGAGCGTTAAAGGATTAAAAAACTGCATGAAAGTGAGTTGAATGTATATTGTGCAGTATTGATATTCAACCGAAGCTTCGAGAATCGATAACGACAGATATCGATTCACAATGACTTTTACGTTCGCATGTTAAATATTTTTTGATTCTAAAGAGGCTTTGACGCGTAGTTATCAAAACTTTTATTATATTAGAAACTGTTTATGACCAAAGACAGCTTTTAATTATATCAAAGAAAGAATGAGAATCGAAACTCGACCTAATTTCTCAGTCTATGATATTTTGGTTTCATCTTGTCGTAGGGAGATCAGTTACATTGATAATTTCTTTTGTTGAGGTGAAAGAAAAAGAAATACTTCATCTCTGTTCGTTTGTTTTGAATGCGATCATTTACGAATGAGAAAGTAAGAAATTATGGCGAAACTGTTGAATTGGATTCTTTCATTGAAAACACGTGGCAATTTTTTTGAAACCAAACATTTTCATAAATAAATTTCTTGAATCAACCTTTCAAATAAAATTTTTTAATTATTACTTTTTTAAATTCGAGATTTTTCGTGGGACATCCTGTGCATCCTGTTTTTTATACAAACAAGTAGCGGACTAATAATCCTTTCTATTCCTAAATAGATCTACGCTCATGCCTTGTCAACACAGATCTACTGGTCTCGCAAGCTAGTTGTCGTATGTTCAAGCCATGAACTGGAAGGATTCTTAGTGTCAGTATGATTGTAGCAATAGCCTTGTTTTGTACACTGATCAACGCATCAACATTACTACGTACTATTACCCTAATCTGATTTGCCTGTTACCTCTGGTAAGTGCACACAGTTAAGATATTAACAAAAGACGACACTAGAACAAATAATAGTGTAATTCAATTTAGATAATAACTACTGTATAAATTGGAGGGTACTCGAAGGTCTTAAAAACGGAAACAAACAACGAAACTTGCGAAGGTGAGCCAAAGTTCGTAGATCGAATATTCAAGGTCATGCATTGAAATTTGAAAGGAAAAGACAATCGCATTGCAATATAAAATTCAATCCCATTATTACCACCGTGAGCGATGGAATGAAACGATTCAAGTGCTGCTTACGGGCATTATTGCAATTTTTTCTAGCTGGCCTCGTAGATTCATATGGTTTGTTACCGTATAAATGGTCAATATAAAATTTAATTTATGTCGGAAGGTAACAAGCTGTGTGCGTCATCATGGATTCGTGTGTTGGAAGTTGGAATTTGTTGATCACTGTTTTGAAAACTTGTAAAGAGTAACAAACGGAATTGTTGGATAGAGCAATTTCCTGACTGCTTAAGAGAGATACCGTGCCTGTTAATGCGAATTCAATGTTTACTGTAAAACGAAAATTCAAACATTGAACTCATATATACCAAAGGCAATTTTATTTTTTGATCCGTGACCTTCTGTAATATCTGCAATAATCACGGACATCATATTTGTACACAAAAACGTTCGTCTCACTTTCAGTTTTCCGACGATGCGGTGCAATGATTTTCCGGGCATGATGTTTACCGTGCCCATAAACACGCATATCATGTATGCGAATGGTAGTGAAATCTGGCGCCACTGACCCCGATTAATTAAAGTCCGATTTCACGTTTTGCATTCGCTGTATCGGAATAAGGTACTTTGGAGTTACCAGAGCGCACGAAAAGTTATTCACTTCAAATGTATGAGCTGGGCCTACCTTCCAGCGATCTTTAGTAGTCATCCAAAAAACGAAACCTTTTTCTTTCGCACGCTGTATGATTTTGTTGAATACAGAAATGATTATGCTAATGTCTATTTTTTTTTCGTTGATGCGCGATTAGGTCGGTTTCGTTCGGTGTTAAACATCGTAACAGAAAGGTGTTCATAAATTTAAAAATATTATTGATCCAAATGTGATACTGATGTGAACATTTGTCAAAATATACCGGTTTTGCTCGACCGTCTGTTCCCGTTAGGCACAACTTATGGCTATGTTCTTTGGGTACGCTAATCCACACACCCGTTGTGTTCATGTTCCACATAAATCTAACAAAGGCGGTACACCAATGCACCGTTCGGTAGCCAAACCAATCAAATCAACATTCCTGTAGCCGGACCAGTCAGTATTCAGGCGCACAAAGAGAGAAAAAATGTCTTCGATTTATTGGACTTCACGCCACATCCGATGCCTTCAAATAACAACCACAAATTATAGTTTTGCGGGGGCGTCAAGGTTACTGTTTCAATTACCGCTGGCGAGACGGCACATGATTTCACTGAAGTTCGATACGGATGGCGGTGGATGGAAAACGATATGCCTGTTTTATTATGGCAATTTTTTTCAACCCCCACAAAGTCGCTGCAAGACAAGGAAATAGTATCTTAGTCAGATGGTTTAGCCTAACGAGGATCAGTAACCAACGTCGTTGGCAGAGTATTTAACACTAACCGCTTTAATATTTTTTCTAATAATTCAAAACGCTAAATCACATCTACATATTCTTGTTCATAGGGTAGAGAAAAATAACCTGCTGCGTTCTGCTATTCACAGAATTGCGGAAGTAAATAATATTCTAATGGTTATAATGATTTGATGATCATTTAAAGAATAATAATAAATTTTTATACCTTTGAATGAACATTCAAATTAAGTCTTGGCAGCGCAAATTTAATTATAATCCAATTATTATGATATATTATATAAATCTTTTGCCAACTGGATTCTATTCAGGTAAGTTTTTATAATAGCGTGAATATCATATTCCTAATTTATTTATATCGTTGGATCGATTTCGAAAATGTGTAAAATCAAATTATACGGGTTATTTATTCTAAGATCAATTCACCAAATGGAATACTTTACGAAATTACAGTCTGTCACATAAGAGCGTGATCACGCTTACTCGCAATCGGTAAAGTGGAATGGTGTTATTTTTTTTAACATAGAGGGCAGTAGTGTCCTTGATGCAATGCGAGAATAAATCAGCTGACTACTGTTCACTGAGTACCGCGTACGCTACGCGCTTCGAAGCAGTTTTTTGTGCTCGCACCCGAAAGGTCCCAAAATGACCGAAGCTGCCACGGCGAAATACATGCAAAAGTCGAAACAGTTTGTGAGTAAGTGAGTGAATCGTTTTAAAGAGGTGAAAAATGTCAACGGCTTTCCAAATCGCGATTCTGAAGGTTTATTGTCGCAAAAAGACGAAAAAGTGATTTGTGACCTGTTTTTGAAGAATCCGACATTAAGTTTACGCGAAGCTGCTTCGAAATAGACCAACAAAGTTTTAAATATATCGTACGGAACTGCTCGCAGACATTTGATCGCAAATAATTTGAAATTTCGAAGTACTTTGTAATAACCGATGTCGAGTGAAAAACTTGTGCAAAAACGTCTTGAATGGGCAAAAGGAGCAAAATGGTGTCGTGACCATGGATTGGCCCTCTCAGTCGCCCGATGCCAATTCAATTGAGAACGTTTGGGCTCAAATGAAGATGAAGCTTGGGAAGAACCGATCACAAAATTTGAAGCAGCTTGTTCGCCGATTTCACATAATTTGGAGGTCGTTTTCAGAACAATACGCGCAAAATCTCGCTCAAAGTATGCCTCGAAGATGTCAAGTCATTATTAACGCTGAAGGGGATTCGACTTACTATTAATGTATTTGCATGCAAGTTTTTGATTTAATAAAACAATGTTCGAAAGTATTTTGATGTTGAGTATTTTCATTTTCTCACAACAGTGACCACGCTCTTACCGTAGGTTGAATTCGGGTAAGTTGTTGCGCCTTTTTACAAATCGACATTTCTTAAAAACTATTAACTGAATCAGAACTTAACTTATTGTTATTAAAAGTTGAAGGAACCTACCTACTACATATTGAAAAATGATTTTGCGCTAAAAAAAATAAAATTTTATCCTAAATAAAAAATGCTAATCCAGGTAAGACGCCGTACGTATAGAGAACGTTAGAGAAAAGTGGCTTTTTATATTTTGTTAAATTATTCAATGATTGTTCGATATTTTTATACAAAAAGATTATTATTTATTGTTCTGTTTCAACTCAACAGCAAACATAATTATTAAGCATAAATTTTCATGTACATGGTCGAAGAGATTGTTCATGAATTAACTTTTACTTAATCGATTTTCTCCTAAAATTAATTCATGAATAGCAAACTGAAGAAAAATATGGAAAACCATTGTTTTTCTGTATTTTACATAAGTTTTTCTCATTAGTAACAATATCGCATAGAAGTGCTTATAGTATATAAGAGCGGCATTTGGGGTGGAATTTTTGCGACATCTATACCGATTGCCACCTTAATTTTTTACCTGAAACGTTCTCACAAACATAACACATAAAATCAACTATTTTCAAAAACCAGTGCAAAAAATTTAATGATCCTCGAAATAAAAGGAAATAACTAATAATAATACTTCTTTGACTGCTATAAAAGAGCAGCTATTACATACGTTTTCTTTTACGTGAAGAAATACACACTCACACATACCTTCGCGCCAATACATCGATTCGATATACGAGATCTCGAAAGTGCGGCATCTTATCCGGATTGAATCTATGTTAATTCACCGAATTTATAATTTGGTGGAAATAACATAATTCCACTTTTGAACCAGATGACAGCAATCGTTTAATTGTTTTGTTGGGTTAACGTTAACAAAAAAAATCGTTATATGACTAAGACACTTTATTACAAATTACAAATCCATTTTTATTGAAGGACAATAAAATTGTTTCATCGGCGTTCCAAAATTTCTACACTACTTCTATACCAAGATTTCTCCTTATCCTGGTAGATCTTAAGGTCTATACTCCACGTAGTTATAGGATGAACAAGCTTTACCTCATAACTCATCATAATGATCCTATTAATTGAATGTGATACCACGAGTATGGACCACATAAAAGAAACACACTGGGCTGAGGCCAGTGTGTTTTAGGGTGATTTAGAGGGCTATTGTCACGCTTCAAATCTGATTTTCTCAGAAATGGTGACGAATATCAAAACACCCAACTGACAATCTCTTAGAAAATTAGTTTAGATTTTTCTGTGAAATTTTAAAATTGATTCATTGACTTTAGCGGTCGGCAAAGTCTTCTTTCTGAACGAAGAATTGCATATCTGAAAACGGCAACTTTCAACTTGTTCATTGAATATCTCGCCTTCGAAAGCATGAAAATCAAAGCATCAAAAATCTATCCTGACAATGGGTAGATAATTTAATCTAGATGCGATTAGTGCATAAAAACATAGGGGTTGTCGCGATAAAAAAATGAAGTGAATGATATTTTTGTTAAGGTAAGTCGATTTCTATGGCGGCGCCATTTTTTCTGAGAGAGAAATAAAACCGTCTAAGAAAGGCTTATGTGATGTAGTCAAACTTTCAACCGAAAATGTCAAAACTCTCTTGGCCACCCGGCCACATCGAGAGTCATTTTGCACATCTGCGAGAGAGCATGGAGTAATTGAAAAAATCCGACATCCCTGACCACTCCATCTTGAGTTTATCTTTGGCCGTAGTTCATATCAAACTATCTTTTCACTCGTAGTTCAGTAAGACGGTTTTCGGTGAAGTACGTTGACTTGTTGATCATTTCTAAATCAACTGTCAATTTTTTTCACGTATTGAAAATTTACTTAAATATGAAGAAATAGCGTAGAATTGGCAAACTTTACCCATATTATAGCATTTTTCATTTTAATTCTATGAATCAGCATGCTCTAGTAAACTTCGGAACTAGATTGATTGTAAACTTCTCAAATACCACGCAATAATATACACCGCCATGTAATTTTTTTTAAACATGCTATAAAACACAAGCGGTTCATCCGATTTCAAAATTTATTTTTTCATATTAAAGTACAATCCTTCCGGTTAATTGTGGAATATAATTTCATTCAAATGGCTGCCTCGGCTGGCCTTGCAGTACGCCAAACGGTCGGTCCAGTTTTTTAGTACATTTTCGATTGTATACAGCTTTATTTCAGCTATGGCTGCACGAATGTTGTCCTTCAAGGCTTGAATTGTCTCTGGCTTGTCCACATAACACTTATCTTTGACTGTGTGTCTTCCTCTTCAAGTAACGGGAAGAACCAATCTCTAATCATGTCGCTGTTGCGCTCGCCATTGAGGCTCCTGCCTCAATGCCTGGCCCAATGATGCTACCAGACCAAAATCCTCACCAAACCGTCACTCTCTGAGGATGCATCGGCTTCTCCATGATAACGTGCGGGTTTTCCGTCCCCCAGATGCGACAATTTTGCTTATTAACATACCCGCCGAGATGAAAATGTGCCTCTTCCGAGAAGATGACATTTTTGGTAAAAATCGGCGTCTTCTTCAAGCTGATTTTCAAAGTAAAACTGTTCTATTTTCACGCGTTCCTCAAGCGTATACACAACTATTTTCGTTCAGCGGAAGGATAAAACTAAGTTTCTGTCAAATCAGAAGTGACATCAAGGTTACCAATGTCGAAATAACCGCTAGTTAAAAAAAAAAGTTAGATGGCGGACCCTGTATATGTATTGCAATTTTTTAATTGTTTCGGTAGTTGAATTAACCTTCCTTAAGTTTACGTTTCGTCTTCGACTCATCAGTGCGTCAGCAGATTATGCTGACGCAAACCCCCGGATCAACATAATCCGCTGAGCAGACGTAAAGTTAATGCTATTTGCAAGACACTTTTTTATTACACAAAGGAGTGCAACGTCTAAACTGACGTCTCGAACGAAACAAGTTTCGGTTTACTGGCCGTACAGATTGTGGTAATTTGAAGGGGAAAAAGCTTGTTTTTACTCCCAAATTTATGCTAGGTGCACATAACCATTTTCTTAAGTTTAAGTTAATTTTTCTTTACGTCTGCTCAGCGGATTATGTTGATCCGGGGGTTTGCGTCAGCATAATCTGCTGACGCACTGATGAGTCGAAGACGAAACGTAAACTTAAGAAAATGGTTATGTGCACCTAGCATAAATTTGGGAGTAAAAACAAGCTTTTTCCCCTTGAATTAACCTTACCGTCTGCTGTTGGTTGCAAGGTTTTTGCAAGGATTGTAAAAAAACTGTAGTGCCTTTCTTTTTCTATTAGATTCACAAATATGAGCTAATAAAACTCTAAGCTTATATTAGGACGTTACAAAATTTATAGAGGGATTTTTTAATTCGACCAAATTCGAATGATCCTGAAACCTTTATGGTTTAAATCTTGTGCTAACATCCACGGTTCCAGCTAAATTTGACATAGTTCCGTCAATGAAATTCAACTCTTTAATTAATAACATGACAAGTCACTCGCTCGTTGCATCTGTCTGTTTGAAGAATGTCAATTAGCATAACTAAGTAGTTTTTTACTACGACACAACCCACAGGATTTGGGCGTTTAACAATTTTCATGACAAGCCCGTACCAAAAGGTTTTACGGTATGCCAACCGGTGACAAACTTCTTCCGCGATTTTATTCGCTCATAAAATACGGTAACTTCTCGTAACGGGCCAACCAGAAGCCGAGCACGGGTAGTCGATTATTTAAATTGTAGCCGGTCGTTAGGCTAATCCGCACGAAACAAGCTGCAACCCACACGTCGCTGAGGCGGCATCGGGTGATAATTTCTATTGATTATTTTGAATAATGATGATTGTTGAATCGAATCCATTTGGTGGAAGCACGTCATAAAAATGATTTTCAGCTTGATGCACATGTTAATAAAGTTCAGTCGAAACAGTGTATTCAATCACAAATAAACATAATGCTCCGATTTCTCATTGGCCCATGTTGCTGTTGTTTTATTAAATAAGCTTATATTCATCCCTCATCGTAGATCATTAGCATTAACATTCATCGGTTACGACTTCCTGGGAAGAGATTCATCCGTTTCGTATACATTTTCACCGCAAACGAAGCCGATGCGAACGGCAACCGGTTTTGATCCAATCCTCCTATACCATCTTATCTTACTATAATGTAGATCAGTGACATATAAATGTTTAATCGTCTAATAAATCCAATTTCGATCAATAAGTGTTACACGGGTCGAATATCACTGCATCGATCGGACCGTCACGATCGAATTTCTTTAGAAAAAGGAGAGCAACGGATAATGAATGTGCCAGTACGAGCTTCGGGATGTTTCATCTTGCTGTCCACGAAGCGTTTATGCTGTACTATGTCACGCGGAAGGTCAAGCATGTTATTCGTGCACGGAAAGAAATCCGAATGAGAGAATTGGGGAGTTATTCTTTCGTCTTTAAGAAAGTGACAATTAATTTCAAACTATAAGGTTCAACCGAACAGATATTTGCAATCATTAGAATTTGACAATGGATTATGATGCTTATTGACAGCATACTGAGCGAATATTGCGTTAAACAGATAGAGAAGATGAGAGAAACTTCATTACTTATGAACAACGTCTCATTTATTAATGCGAAGAGTTGTTCCGGGCACAATTGTTACGAGGGTTGTTACTTATGTACTTAGCCTAAAAATGAACAGTATTATATTTGATCGGAAATGGTTTTATTGTTTTTCAAAATATTCCCCAGATGATCAATACACTTTCGCATACTTTTGAAACAATTTTCATATCATTATTTTTTTAGGTACTCTCAAAACATGGTTTTTGAACACTTCATCAGCTTTTTCAGGAGTATTGCATCATTCTCCACGCAGTTTATTCTTCACGGAAGGGAACAAACAGAAGTCGTTAAGTGCCAAGTCAGGACTATACGGCGGGTGACCCATCAATTCGACGTTTTGGGTGCTCAACTATTCGGTGTGAGAGCTTGCATTATCGCGAAGAGGAATGATTTTGCGTCTTGCGTTTGTTTTCCTTATTTCACGAAAAACTTTTGACAGAAAATGGTGGTATACCAAACAGAATACAAGAAAAACAACTTTTGTTGGATTTGGATCTTTGACTTTATCAGCAAGCAAACTACGACCATGAATGAATTCGTTATACCAGTTTTTTCACAATCGCATAGGATGGTGCTACCACAAACGAATTTCCAGACATGACAGTCACGATCATTTTTTGGCGCACATCTACGGTCCTCCGTGAAACTGGCACCAATGGTGATGAATTGGTTGCACTGCTGAGTTCCCATCATACCTAAGACAAGACCTGACAACTGGCTTCTTATTCTTCCTTCCGAATCATCCTTCTCGTCATTTTCGCCCTGTGAAATAAATACCAACGTATCGGCTACAGTGTAGCCATATTTACAGATTTTTTTTAATAACTATGCTAGGAAAAAAATATTACATTTAAATTTTTAGACTTTAGGTTTTTGATTTGAAATAAACATAAAACATGTTTTGGTGAATGCATTTCTTTATTATATAATAATGCTTAAAAACAATTAATTGAGCTTTGATGACAAAACACGAAATATCTCATGTTGAACGAAAAATCGAATCCATTGTTGACGTATTACCGGATCTTTTGGAAACCGGTAAAAGTCAGGTTTGGATAGAAATGCTTAATGCGACCAAAGTGTGGAACAAAACAGTTCATTCTTCTCGTAAAACTAAACACACTTTCGAGTTTACACTAATTTAACAAACCTGTGTAACTTAATTCACTAAAAAGAAAAACGGCTTGATGCCTATTTTAATTACACAGCCCTGCCACTTTAAACATTTATTACCAATGAGACTGGAAAAAAGTCAAACATTCTCCGAAAATTTTTCATTTTCATTGGTGAGTTAAAATTATACATTTTAATAAATTTGTTTTCTGATTTTCTTTATACTTGGCATCATTGCTCGCGTACCCTGCAAAAATTTTTTCCTTTCACAATGTGCAGGTGGCAACATCAAAATCAGCCAATCAGAAACTGGTCCATTTTGGAACAAAAACAGCCCCCCCAGATGTCAGGTCTTGTCTTAGCATCATACATCCATAATGCAAATGTCAAACCGTGAGAACTTATTCGATTCGGTAGCTCATGTGTATATATTGAAATTTTATGGCACACTTTGGTTGAAATGATAACAACGCAATTAATCTCGCGCTCCACCAAGCGGTGAGTGCGGTCATTTCAGAAGGTACCGGGAACGAACCACATTTTTGAAAAATATTTATAAGCTCGTACATGTCTTTATTATTTATCTTTGGTGCTATACTGCCAAAAGTCCAACTAAGCAGATGGAAGCACTCTTGCCTTGAGAATCCACAACGAAAATCGTAGTAAGTCATTGCATGTTCACGATTCAATTTTTTTTACCAGGAGTAAAATTTTGAACTTACTTTAAACAAAACAAGCTCTAAGCTCAAATGACAGAATGTTGAAAACGAAAATGCTATTGGTGTTGCCAAGACTAAATTCATAATGTCGTTTTAGCTTGAAAAAACTGAAACTGACCCAGGGTTGTTTCATCAAACAAACACTTTTCACGAAACTGTGTTTATTTCGCACTTAGCAACGGGGGTTTGATCAAACCTGATATAACAACCAGGTTCAAAACTGACTCGATTTTCAGTTCAATAACGTTAAAACTAGGTTGGAAACTAGCTTCAAACAAACGGTTTGACAGCAGTTAGGGCGGAAACTGTGTTAGGTTTGGCGTCAAGCGAAAACGACATAAGTAACAACCTACGCACTCTCAAGAAAAACATTACAAATTGAGTTCATTAAATTAAGATACAAAGAAAGGGAGAATCCGCAAACTACTATCATTACTGTTACTATCTCTCTGTATGTAGTGAAACACAATGCAATTGCAAACAATTTCTCATATTATTTCATCGTGAAAAGTGAATAACTGTACCAAACTGTATCTATAGTACGAGTAGGGAAGATTCGCAATATCTCGGAGGCTCAAAATATCTAAAGTCCTTTATGGCGAATTTTAAAAAATTCGTCATCAATTTATCCCAAAAAAGTACCAGTCATAGTTTTTTTGCTCGTTTCAATGAAATGTTTCTGCCTACGACTGTGGAAACCTTAAACCATGAATATTAATTTTTTGTTGTAACGCTTTTCCGTGTGTAGCTTTTCGTATACCGGACGAAATTCGCAACGCTATGCTCTAGCTTTCAGATGCAGCACGCGTGACCTACTTTTGCAGTCGGTCTGGGCGCATGCAATGCAGCCTTACCGTATCCGGAGGGCTTTGTCGAACGGTGCAAAAGCCTGTTTAAATGTGGCAGCTTTCGAATATTTATGTAGGTGTAGAACTTATCAAGTCAAATGTATATTCTTGAGACTTACAGTATTATTCTGTGTCAATTTCATTTTGCTTCGATTGTAGTGGTTTGACCTTGTGGTTATTCTACTCTCAGAGGCTTCGATTCTGTTCTTTATGGTAGAAATTCACATTGTGCTTTACTTTGAATGTGTTGTGATCCCATTGTTTGAGAGTTTTTACCGCAGAAATTTATAGTAATAGGCTGTGCAAGATTAACGGCCGTACCTACACACTTAATTTTCTTTACCGAACTCAGCAATATTTTTACCGACTTTTACACAGCTGAACGTCCCGCAATCAGTTCAGTAATTTATTTATTGACGAACGTTCAGTGAAGCTGAAGTCATTTTAACCATACTGATCAGTAATTCGGTAAATATTATACTGTTTGGCCAGCACGGAAAATTCTGAAACAACCGATTAATTCAGTAATTTTTACAGTTCAGTATAATATGAAATAAATTTTGAATTTAATTTAGTTTAATGTTTGAAATTTCAGAAAACCAAAACAAAATAATTGAACTTCTAATGCATTTTACTGTTTAATTGAAAATATATGTTATTTTTATATGAATTACGAACTTCGTCGATAACATTTCCCAGTTGTAGTTGGCGTTCCGATTCCAAATATTGTAGCCGCGTAGATTCTTCTGGCATTTGCATGGAACCAAAGTGCTTGAGGAGCATCGCCTGTCGCTGATGCAATAGCCGGATAGCCTAGAGCCTTTGTTTTTTTATTTACGAAGAAGGGCGCCTACGGAAAAGCACTATAATTATAATCACTTTAATCATCATTGTGCTCAACTTATACTTAGAATCCATAATTAACTTGAAGATAATCGCATAACACGAATAACAAATAATAAAGCATCTAGATATTGAATTTTGTTAAAAATTGACTCCATTTGACTCAATTTGATCAAATTCAACTAAAAATCAATATATCGTGTTGACAATTGGATTCGTTAATATTTATCTAACGATCCGTTAAAAACTGATAAACTGCTGATCGTTCAGTACTATTTCTTTCAAATCTACCGAATTAATCAAAATGAAAACTATTCGGTACAAAATTACCAAGTTTTCGGTATATGTATTTTAGACAGCCGAATTTCGGTGAAAAGTTAGGCGGAATACGTCAATTTATGTAAGCATAGCGGATAAATCGGTAATTTCGATTAAAGTGATGATTTTTTCCGCAAAAACATTACCGAACTGAAAATCCGAAAATAAGTGTGTAGCTAGGAGGTAATAATTTTTGATAGATAAACTGCTTTAAAAACAGAAACTGTACTTTTATAATCTATATACTGAACCTCAGATGAGCGGGTCAAATTCAACTGGAGTGTGTAAAGTGTAACTTTCATTAGAGCTTAAATTACTTCAATCATTTCTTTGAAATCTATGATCATTTTTGGAGTTATATCACTTACCTTTTTGGTTGCTACTACAGAGGGTTTTACATCGTTAGAGTATGACAATTGATTTGGTGAACATTTTTTAGGTTTTACGGATGAAAAATTTAAATCCTATCATACTTATGAACTCTATACTCCGGAACGAGAATTTCGATATGGAAAAATCAATGCGAACTCTTTTTCGAATTACTTTCAAGGCTTCCGGATCCGGGTACTAATATGACTTCAGTTGGCCAATAATCATCAAGCTATTTGGCAGCTTTTGTGTTCTGTTTTGTTTCGACTGCTGTATAACAATCTATAGGCCATCGCTTGATAACTTTATACATATCTTGATTAGTGCTAATGTAGGTTGTCAAAAGATGAGATAGCCCTGTGCTCTCAAGTTCCTATCTCATACCTCATCGTGTGTCTATGATTACATTTGGTCAATAAAAAGGCATCAATTGGGGGCTATCACTTTTTTTGTTAGTAGCAAAATGAGAGGATGCGAAATTTATTGATATTCTTTCAAAATTTTTCAAGTAGTTGAGCTTTGAGATGTACTGCTGAAATAGATTTAGTGCCGGTTTAATTTTGGTCTTTGTCGAGAATTGATGCTTTCTTTGAAATTAGTTAAAATTTACCCAGACTCTTTACGATCGAGTGAAAACATTTTCATAAGAAGCGTCTGTAACACTTCTTGTATTATTCATAGAAAGTACGTACGAGTTCTAAAAAGGAGTTTTTTAAAGGTTTTTATAAAATAGGTTCTGCTGGAAATACTGCAAAATACGTTCTACTACATGAAATGAGAAGTCCCGGGCCTAACAAAAAAAAAATTCGATTATTTACCGTGAAAACTTTTATATTCTTCAGTATAATCTCCATCTAGATCTATTCACTTGATCCATTCGTCCTCTAACATTTTTATGCTCTTGGAAAAAAAATTGTAAAAGCCTTCCGTTTCTGCAATGACCTCAGCATTCCAATTTGAAATTTTCTTCCCTGGAGAAACCTTTTCAGGTTTGGAAATAGATAATAGTCGCTGGGAGCCAGGTCTGGAGAATACGGGGGATGGGGAATTATTGCAAAAACACGATTTTTTTCGAGCCGCATTGTCTCATTATTAGCTTCCGAGACTTTTGTTTTTCACTGCCCATCATATGTCCCAGAAGATGTGTTTGATGTACCAGACAATGTTAGAAAGCAGAAGATGCCAAAAACTCATGATTTGGCAATCAATTTGCTCAAGCGGAAAACGAAGAAATCCAATCGGTGTCAAACGGTGCTATCGACAGGCACGTATAGGAATGCTTCCAAAGGCATCTACCACCACTTCTAAGATCACATTTGCATTTCTTGGTGGATTTAATCATGTGCCATTTTTCGAGAGATGTTTTGGAATGGTACAAGTTTAATGAGGTCAACTTTGTGCCGAAGGACTTATAACCCCCGAACACACCGGAACAGCGACCAATTAGATTGTACTAAGCCATCATGAAGCAGGCGCTTTGGAAACATCATAAGGAAATAAAATCGAAGTAAAATATGAACAAAAAATTGGATTTCCATGCAACAAAATGTTGGTCCAAACACTACAAGACCTTTTAATGGTCCTGATTACTGGGAAGGTATTGTGGGTTGGTCCACGAAAGACGACAAAACACGAAGCGCAAAAATTTTCTTTGGATAGATTCAATGAACTAAAAGTCGTTATAACAATTTGGAACCTTTGACAGTAAATTCCCGCTTGATAACTGTGCAAGTAATCGTGCAGTAAGATATTTTTGGTGTGCATTAACCAGAGAATTGGATAACGGAACATTTCGTTCGGACCAGTCTATAACGTCGCAACAGTTAGAAAATATATTCAGATTCTTCTGCAAGAATATGGTATCTTCGGAATCTTTAGGGAGATGAGCTATATTGAAATATGACGGCCAATGATAGTTTCAAGTTCACAGTGACAATAAGTTCATATCATTTAAATAAAGCACAAATATAAATGGCCCGAGATGGCTTCCTGGAGGCACCCTAGAGCTCATTGATGAAGGCACGGTAATGCTAGTGTCAATTTTTACTGCCAATATTTGTCAGGTATGACTGGAGCCTATCCAAAAATGTGTCATTGAATCCAAGTCGTAGTCTCTCTTTTAGTGGCTGGATGATGATAAGGCATAAAGCCGTGCTGAGTAGATGATATATAGCTAGATCAGTTCGAATAATTTTGAGTCTGCACTCATCGCAAGGTTTTTGTTAAAGGTTTCAATTTATGACGCGCAGCCTCATAAATCCAAAACCTTTCTTGAACCATTAATACATGTGAAGTATATATTTTTTTACAGATTCCATTCTAGAAATTTCGGGAAAATATTTGGGTTGAACTTTTTTTTCTATTGATTCCATTAGGGTAACATAGTGAAATATGTTTGGGTAGAAGGGTTTCGTTTAACAGGCAATGTTTTAAGTTTAAAAACACACACAACTTTTTCGGAATTTAGTTCCAGTTCCATAACAGGCAAGACAATAGCGACGCGTGGGGGTCGACTGACGGCTAATTTCAAATACTGCCCTTGCCTGCTAACCAGTCACGACGGCGATAAAGAAAGAGGTGAAATATTATCCAACGTGACGAATTGTTTCAGCGCGGATGCAGTTTGAGACCGTCTTGGTTGGCCAACTGTTGACGATGATGACGGCAACATGAATATTCATCCCGTGCTTATGTTGGCTTGACGTTCAACAGACTGCGCATAACTAAACTTGACATTATGGACACGCCATACGCAAAGTCTGATATGCTTACAAGCTCAGTGTGCCGACCAGGCGATGATAATTGGATGTTCTATACGTGTTCTTTGTGTGGCTGTCGCACACCGTAAAATCCTATGCAATTGGATCGAATCTGAACGCCTTGTACCGGCGTGTCTGTGTGTGTGTGGTTGATTTGTCACCTTCAATTTGTCATGTTGGCTGAAGCGCCTTGTCGCTATGCGATGGGAACTGGACATGAATTATAAATTCTCGGTTTGTTGGTCAAAGTTCCACTGCGGCGATGGCGAATAAGGAAACTTGCGGTTGCGTTAGTTATTATGGCTATTCTGACAGGTTTTGTGGTAGGTTAATGCATTCCGAACGGATATCTATATATGTCCAATGATGTTCTAATGTGTTTACTTTAAGCTTCCTTCTTTTAGAGGTACCGTACGAAAGCCTGCTTTACGACAATGCCAATGGAAACAGAACATTGTTTCACGCTTCAATATCAACATAATTTATTCATTTATTTAGTGCTTAATAATATAAATTTGAAACACCATATTACTTTTGGTATTGGCTCCTACACAGTGACTCACTATTCAATTTCATTGCGTGACATGTCATTGACATACGCAAAAAAAACTAAAAATAGGTGCCAGAAGTTCATCTGAATAAATTGAACTATCTCACCTTGGAGCTTTTACATAATAGACAGCTGGCCTCCAGCACCCCTGGCCGTACAAACAAACTGGATGCACACAAAACCCGTCGCGAAATTGTGTGATCCTCACATTGTTCATCAACACTTCCCCGGTAGGTATGTCTGCCGCTTTACTGGTATCGTCTCCATCAACGGAACAAATCTCTGTGTGGGAAGCATCTCTTTGGCAGCTGCGGCGGTTGTTCACTTCAGGAAGGCTATAGACCCAACCGGCTTCAATTTATAATGAACGGTGCGACCTTGAGAAATTACCACATTCCTAAAAAGGCGGCGTTTCTGTTTGCTGGATTTGCTGCGACTGACTGTTGTGATAATTACGGGTGCAAGCTGTGAAATAACGCGAACCCATCTGTACGACCCGAAGGGACAGATATACAACGAAACAGATCCAACGCGAAATCGGTGGGGTGAAGCACGCATAACAAGGCGCGTGCAGTCGCGAGTTTTGGATTCTTTCACATTGTATGTAGATTCGTGACATTGCAGCGTGAACAATCTGTATCATTGGACGAATCTTGCCGTGTTTCCCAAGAAAGGGTTTGATAAGTTGTTTTTTGTTCGAGAAAGGCGCGGTCAAGCGTGGGAAGTGCATAACAGTTTACATTTTTCTTGCTGGAGTTCATATCTTCGTGCTGTTATCATTTCTTGCGCAACAAAAGCTCTTTTGATTTATTGTGTTTAAATAGCGGAATGCATCTCGTGAAAAAAGGGTGGCATTGACTTGGTCAGCACGTTTCAATCGGCATTGTACCACAGTACAAGGTTGAGATATTCCAAATATGATAACAGCGATTCATTTAACAATTCTCAAAAACTGTAAATCTTTAAGAATGAGGGATTTATTACTATCTATTTTAGAATGAGGAATTTGTTATTATTTCTTTAACATTGTTGTGCTTACTTACCAAAGCAAAGAAATATGTGCCGCAGTGAAAACTAATCAAATTTATGCAACATAAAAATCAAAGTTGTTGTGAATTTTTGGTAATCAAATCGAAATAGTTTGTGGTTCGAGGGGCTGGAGTCCACTAGGAGATTGATAGTACCTATTAGCTCTCTCCGGACAGTACCAGCCTAGATGCCGTGTGGAATCCGGCGGAAAAAATGAACCAAGAATTGATCCACTTGGTTCCTGCTTCCATGTCGTAAAAGGCGACAATTGCAGGAGTTGTTTTTCCTTTCAGTTATCAGATATTTTCAATGTTTCACTTCTGATTACTCCATTTTACTAAATTATCTCTTCATTCAACCTATCAATTTCTGTCTAGCTTCGTAGAAAAGTTTTATTTGGAATGTTTTCTTCTTCCATGTTATTGATTGTCTTTCAGGATTATAAATTGAATGATAAAAATCAACTATTGCGCAAATCCGTTAATATCACAAAGTTAATAACAGAGATAAATACATAGTAAAAAATCATTTCATATTTCAAAGAATAAATTAATATTTTTCTAACGCGCGTGAAATTTTTTAACCTTTATTTGGTGATTTAAAATGATTTTATAATATGTCAATGCAATGAATCAACTATTTTGTCTAAATTTATTATGTAATTTCATCTATAAAAATTAAAGAAGTATTTATTCTTTACGCGATAGTATTGGAAATTTTTCTTCAGTTTCTCGAATACGAGCTGTGAATCAAGACTTCCCGGGACTTCAATATAGGATATTTTTGGAACGTTCACTCGGGAAGTCAGTGAGTTTAGTGGTGCACCCAAGCATCTTGAAATCGGAACATACTGATTCGCGCGCGAATAATACCAATACTGAAATTTTTACTAACAAATATCCTTCTCCCGTGACACTTGTGGAGTGCGCAGTAGTATATACGGCCTCTAGTAACAACAAGTGTTGGACTAACATCCCTTCCCATTTCTTAGACGATCTACGTTCGTGCTTGGTCGGCGCCGGTACTGATCAATGAATTCTGGAATTACCAGAAGATGTACATTGAAGGATGATTTACCAGTCCCAGGTCGGATCATCTAGAAACTCCCTGTACAATTTCAGCTAATCCCGATCAGTAACGGAGTAGCAACCAGGGGTGGTCGCTTAAGCTCAAATCGAAATAGTTTGGCAATGAATATTTGATAAAATTTCTTGTTCCATGTAAATTTGTGCAAGAATACATGTAGAAATAATTATCAACAGATATGTGTTTTTTGATGATTGGTTTGGAATTCTTAAGAATCTTTTGAGCAAAACGTATTTGCCTGCAATCATATTTTATGTGATATTGATAAAAATGTCTTACGTTTTCGTAACGAAATCTGTAATCTTTGTCAAAGAAACGAACCATTATCACAATTATAAAAACAATTTTCTTAAAAAATGCGACAAATAGATATGACCAGTTAACTAATTATTTCAGGAATTCGGTTCATTCAGAGCCTATCATCAGTCCCAGATAACCTATAAGTACATACTAATGTCACTCTTGTGGCTGATTTACTACCGATTTTGACAAAATATACGAGAGCGGGTCATTTCGCCGAAAGCCATTTTGCCGAAAGTCGTTTCGCCGAATACAATTTCACCAAAAGTCGTTTCGCCGAATAGGTCATTTCGCCGAATAGGTCATTTCGCCGAAAGTCGTTTCACCGAAAGGGTCAGGTCCCGGTATGTTATGTCTCCTGTATAACTGCTGTGGCGCAGCCACATAACCGAAGCCAAGATGGCTCGGCGGCTTTGTGCCGACCCGCCGTCGGAAGCGGCGGCCTCTTCCATACATACCTGTAACCGCCTCGTTTGCCCGGTCTACTCAAAGCTAGGTTTCTTTGCTTTAGTTAACGAGAACGAGCGGTAGCGAGGTCGGACAGCACATGAACCAAAACGATGTGGCGTAGCCGCATTAGATATTTTTTCATTTTCACTTAATAAACGGAAAATGCCACATACATTTGTCTGGTAGATACACCTATGCAATTGCTTCGATGCTTAGTTGCTAATAGTCAACAAGTTTTCTTGGGAACTCCGTTCTGAGGTTCATGAATCAAACTTTATTCAAGAGTACAAGAATCAATCTTTATTTAAGAAGTACAATTGTAGGTCAACAAAACGGGCGTTAACGCTATCATCTTTCATTGTCTTTATTTTAAATCAATTCTAATTACGATTTTACGACGATTTCAGGATTCGGCGAAATGACCCTTTCGGCGAAATGGCTTTCGGCGAAACGGCTTTCGGCGAAACGGCTTTCGGTGAAATGGCTTTCGGCGAAATGATCCTGACCCAAATATACGGCTGTTCACAGATAATGCTTATTTATGACAGGTGAGCATTCTGAATGGTGAATTCTGATTGATTTACAACAGATGAGCTTTCAGATTGCAGACATAAGGCTATAAACATTTTAAGTGCTTATAAAGGGTGTAAATAACATTCCGAAATACGCGTATCTGTATTGTAACGTTTGGTATGCTTCATTAAAGTATAACTTATAAAATCGATACACTGAAGAAGGATGTAAATAACATTCCGAAATACGCGTATCTGTATTGTAACGTTTGTTATGCTTCATTAAAGTGTAGTGACTTTGTGAAAGTGTAATAACGTGACAGTGAAATAGTGGAATTAAATGGTACACAAATAGTGCAACTATTGAATATATTTCGCTAACAGCTCCAGGTAAAAATAGGTATCTACGTACTTGTTTTAATTTTCTCCTGAAGGTTTTCGCAAAATTTGATTCGAGCTTGGAAATTCTTCCGGATGATCTTTCATCATCAATTATCCAGATTAGCGGGTTTCAACCAATGAACAAAACAAGTTGTCTCTAAACCCTACTGAAGAACATGGGCAAAACCCAACTCATCTCCAAAATTTCGCTAAATTGGTGATTGGGACGAATCAAAACTTTTTGAATACTATCTTTAGTTGTAATCTTCCGTCGTTTTCTAGATTTGGCTCAATCCACTTTCGTTACTGATCTATACAGTGATAGTTCCGGTCCATGTTAGTTTAGTCAATTTCTGATATTATATAGGAATTTTCAAAAAGAAAAACAATAAAGATGAAGGAAAACCTTAAATCTGCTGTTTTTCTAAGAAAGGCGAAATTTACAAAAGTAAACAATTCCAATTTTCCTTTCTTTCGAATAAATGCTTCAAAACAAAATAATTTAATGCCTATGTTTTGATTCTGCAAGGATCTAGTAATAGAAAGACCTATCAGAACTAATTGACTCAAGTGACACTTTCTTCTACACAGAAAAAAATGACATTTAAACGACATGTGAATCAATGATACTTTGTAATAGACATCAGTTGAATAAAAAAATTGATTGAACAAGTCATCGATGTAAAAGTAAATTTGAATGCCTTGATCTTTCAATGAATGATATAGCATACATTAATTTACGCTTTGTTTTAATTTAAAGGTATATTGAGAAATAAAGACCTGAGAAGTAACTTTATATTCAATTTCCTGCTCCAAATATGTGCTTGAAAATAGATGTAAATATACGAAAAGTACAAACATTAGTGACCCGAGATGACTCCCTTGGGAATCTTTTGATGTTATATCGAAAGGATCATAATGTAAACTCGAACGCGACCTGAACCCGAAAATAATTTTTCTTCCAAACCCAAACCCGACCCGTGAACGATGAAAAAAAAATCTTTACCCGCACTCGAACCGAACCAGAAATAAAACGAGTATTCGGGTTCGAATACCCGAACCCCGACCAAATTTCTGAACCCGAACCCGATCCGTACCCTTTAAATATGAAATCGTCACCCGAACCGGCACATTTTTCAGAATCCGAACCCGACCAATCTCTAGTGTATAGTACTTATCGGGTTCGTAGTAATTGTCTCATTTCTGACAAGACAATACTGATATGTTGTGAAGTTGGGCTCAACTGATGAGTAAACAATAATAAGCAGAATATGCTCGAAAATTTTTGACAGGCAACAGAGGACGTAAATGCTCTTGTAATACGTGACGTTCATTCTTTCCGTTTAGCAGAAAAATAGCCTTCAGCAAGAAAATGATTAAAAGGAATCGAATATTATTCAGAAAATATAAGAAATTCTGTATTTGTTGTTAATGAAAGTTTCTCCTTTCTTTGCCTGTGCTAAAGTGAAGTTATTTCAAATTATCAAGGGATCTATCTGAAGAATTCAGTAATATTTGTGTCATAATCAATTGGACCATGAAAGTGGTCATTTTTATCGGTAAGTGTTATTTCGTTAACATGAAGTCATAATATTATAGTGAAAGTGAACGGTGAACATGCTCAGGTTGAGCAAACATGCAGAAAGTGGTACGCGCGGTTTTATTCTATAGTTTAACGTGAAAGACTAGGGACGTCCTGAACAAATAAAAAAAACATCAGACAATCGATGCGTTTGAGCAGAACATTGTAGGCAAAACGGCCGCATTAGAAAGATCGTAAGGATAAAACAATTTTGCTTCATGACAATGTAAAACCCAATGTTTCGAAAGCCGTAAAAACATCTTACAAATGTCGAAATGGGAAGTTTCACTACACACGCCACATTCACGGGACATTGCTCTGTCCGATTTATTATTTGTTCCGTTCCTTTTCGAATCGTTTCGTGAAAAAGAATTTCTTCAGCGTGGTATTCGAATTTAAACAAAAAGTAAAAAGTAATGAATAGCGATAACGGTGTTATTGCAAACATTCATAGTATTTTCAGATATTTGTGAAAAATTGCAGAAGTT
Organism: Malaya genurostris; assembly: GCF_030247185.1. NCBI lineage: Eukaryota > Metazoa > Arthropoda > Insecta > Diptera > Culicidae > Malaya > Malaya genurostris. The sequence continues at coordinate 212,872,801 of NC_080571.1, read as the reverse complement.
CAAAGTTTTGTTAATCAGTAATTTTTACCGCTGTCGTATAAATAAATCTGAGGTGCAGACCTTGCATGAACGGTTTGCAACCACCTGTCAATATGATTTAGGGAATCGAATTTTCATACTAAATATTACGCAAACCTTTAACACCTCCAACTATAAACTATTTTAATCCAAAATTTAAATGCATTTATCTTAAAATCGGTGGGCTGCTCCAAAACGATGACTGATTCTCGAAGTCACGTAAATTAAACTAATGTCAAATTTGAATAATGAAACTTTCGACATCGTCCACAGCTTTTGAAGCGATCAGTGGCGATGCAAGATAAAAGTAACACGACAATTATTGTCATATGACCAAATTCAAGATCAATTAGTGTGAGTCCATTGAAATAAAAGGGGTTGGGCAACTGGAGCCGTGCTATGTTGGCTACTTGAACACTGGTAGCACTGAACTGGAGCCATTGAAGATATACAATTGGTTCTTTGTAAGAAAGGTACTTGGCTCGGCTAATCAAGTTTTACTCCATATGTTTATATAGGTTTGAACGTAGCACAGTTGTTCAAAAGCGCAATTTCACGCTCTTAATTGATAACTCATAGGAACGTGGTTTCCGAAGTACAATATCTTCAGCAAGGTTACTCAGAATGATAGACGCCATCTTTTGGCAAATTGTATTTATGTGATTAATCCCCCTAAAAGTGGGATACAAATATTATTTTAGCTCAGAGCCAACATAGAGCCTAAGTTACTTCGACAAAGTTGTTCAAAAAGTTATTTTAAACAAATTTGCTGAAGGTACTATTCCCGAAACTTGAGTGTAATTCATGATATAATGTATTTTCTGAAAAGGGTGCCCTAAAACCAGTTTTTGTATGAAAACACATATATTTTCAATTTATATGAGTTTTTCATGTTCTACAAAAATTTGCATCATTAAAAACTACACAACTTTCTCAAACATACAATGCTTCTATCATTTCAGTTTAATGAAATAGAGTCGTTTTTCATGTTTTTTATTACAAAATTTCAACTTGTCTATCATCAAAAGGCGCAGAAAGGTGCATATGAGACTATTTACATATTAAACTATTTGACAAGAGCTTTCATACCGTGGTTGAATTATTCGTCTGCGATCGTCTGCAGGCGAGATATGTTCTTTTCAAATATCCTTGTCCCTGATATTTGCAATGATAAGGTTAACTTCATGTCATAATAGATTTCAGTATATATTCATTATTAGGGTACTTGCCACAAAATATGACTTTTTTTGCACATCGAAGTCTATAAATAGAATAGATTGGTAACGGTTTTGTCACGACTTAAAAAAAGCAATCATTAAATCGAATTAAGTTGTGTCATTTTCTGGTAGAGAAAGGTATAATCAAATCTCATTTTTTAGTTATTTGTATTTACTTTATGATAGCTGACAATGTTCGTAACCAGCTAAAAGACTCTTAGCATCATCCGACAGATTCTTCTTGGACTGTTTTAGCCATTCACGAATATTTGTAACCAAAGGATCCAATGAAACTAATAACTAATTCATGGGATCCCGATTCGAAAGTGATCTGTATTGCTTGCATGTATAACACTCTCGAAATCTGTATGAGAGAAACTTCTTAATCATTGTGAACAGTACAATATAGCAAGCGTTTATCGATCTTCACTTCAATTGATGAATGGAGGATATTTGTCCGCAGAGATTCCCTATAGAAAAACTTACCAAAAAATGACATAACGTAATTCGACATGATGATTGCCTCTTTTTAAAGTCCTCTTATCTCACTTTCAAAAATCGTTTGTAATGATTACTAAACTTTTCTATTCGTAGACTTCGATGTCCATAAAAAGCATTTATTGCGAGAGTTACCATGGTAACGAATATATGCTGAAGTCTGATCTGATATGCAATGAACCTTATCATTGCAAATATCAAGGACAAGGTTATTTGAAAAGAACATATCTCTCCTGCAGACGATCGCAGATGAATAATTCAACCACGGTATGAAAGCTCTTGTCAAATAGTTTAATATGTAAGTAGTCTCATCTGCACCTTTCTGCGCCTTTTGATGATAGACAAGTTGAAATTTTGTAATGAAAAACATGAAAAACGGTTCTATTTCATTAAACTGAAATGATAGCAGCATTGTATGTTTGAGAAAGTTGTGTAGTTTTTAATGATGAAAAACTTTGTAGAATGAAAAGCTCATATAAATTGAAAATATATGTGTTTTCATACAAAAACTGGTTTTAGGGCACCCTTTTCAGAAAATACATTATATCATGAATAACACTCAAGTTACGGGAATAGTACCTTTAGCAAATTTGTTTGAAATAACTTTCTGAACAACTTTGTCGAAGTAACTTAGACTCTATGTTGGCTCTGAGCTAAAATAATATTATTATCTCACTTTTAGGGGGATTAATCACATAAATACAATTTGCCAAAAGATGGCGTCTATCATTCTTAGTAACTTTGCTGAAGATATTGTACCTCGAAAACCACGTTCCTATGAGTTATCAATTAAGAGCATGAAATTGAGCTTTTGAACCACTGTGCGTTGGTCAGTATTACAGTTTTAGACTATTCACGGTTGATTAGTTGTGTTTTTCTTGAAACAATACAAGTTGAACTTTTTACAAGCTTGTGTAGCGGACTGAGAAGAAAACATAGTTTTGATATTCGAGGTCGCTTTGCTAAATTATTCCATAGGTATTATACTATTGAAAATTGCTTTTGTATAGCAGCTTTGTTTTGAGATAAACGAAGACTAAAATTAGAAAAGGTCCTATCTGCAAACAACAGTTTCTCTGTTTTACCTTTTGATTATTGCGGTATTATCGATAAAATTTCCTTCATTTGGTCTGTATTCAAGAAATTATTGAGACACATTAGATTGCGTAAAATATCCAACAAGTTAAAGTCTATTAGAGGTTAGCGTCAAAGTTCAACGGAAAAACAGTTGAGACTACAGATAACAGATATACAGGATCGAACAAAACAAAGGAGCGCACTACTGGCACCTATTCGAATGTTCACGGTGATCTTTCAAAACGTTTCACTTTGTTATGGAACGATAAAAAAGTTATCTTACCTATTACAGAAATTTTCCAGCTACAACGATTAGAACACTTCTCACACGATTTCAACAAAAATGAAACACGCATTTCATTCCCATGTCATTTAAATCACATGTAAATTCGAATAGTTAAATTAAAAATTAAACTTGGGATTTTAATGTACAGCAAAACAAAAATTTAGCGCGATATGAATGCAGCATCCAAAATAGTGTAGTGATGTGAAAGCAAGACCCAAAATAGTACTGATTGCGGCGACATCTGCAAGTGTTCGCTAGGCTGTTCATTCAAAATTCTGCTCGCACTTGGTATGTAAACCTGTATTTCTGTTATCTGTGGCTATGCTATTATATGTGGAGAAGTTATATATGCTTTCATAGTAACATATTTCTGTAAACAGAGCTTATTGTTATACTAAAGGGTGACTTTTTAGGAGGTATAGGATTTGATTTTTAATAAAAGCATAAAAAGAAAAGCATAATAAGAAAATTGATGAAATCTTTATTGAAATCGATAGAACGATCAATATAATTTAATGTTCAAAGATGATTTTATACAAATGTTGGCCACGACTTCGCTTTAGATGGCCCATGCGCAATGTCCATTTTTTACACTCCTCTCCAATATATCAGCCGGTATTTCACGAATAATTCCACCGGACTATAATTCATTGGCTGCTCTTACAATGCTTCTGCCTGGTCTTTTGCTTGTTGACGTATCCATTCAACCAGAACTGAGCTTCGCCGTTGAACACAATTTTTCGATAAAAAAGTGGATCTTCCTCCAATTTTTCCAGCGCCCATTCATGATTATATTATAGATCAAACTGAAAAATTTTGACAACGGCACGATACACGAATAACGCGTGATTTGTCAAAAACAGTGTTGTCAAAAAGATACCAGCAAAAAAATCACCCTTTATTACTAGCGATTCAATGATCTTCTTGATAAAATATTAATATTTTCGCCTGTTAATGGGGTATATGCTATGAATTTATGTCAATAATGTAAATGTAGACAGAAACGCTAATTAGAATTTCAAACAAGGAAATGTTTTCACGGCGAAACAATGTCACAATAATGAGGACAATATGTTAGACCTTTCAAATGAGTGTATGGAAACCATGTCTAAACTCAAAGACGGTTTAGCAACTATATTTGTTTCATTTGTCGCAGTCTTAGCGGTAAAGTTTAGTTTTTTCCTGTTTCATCTAGATTAGTTAGAGGGTTGTTGTTTTGAAGTCGATTAAGTTTGATTATTTTTCGCTTGGTTACATTGGTGGGATGTCGTAAATCAAAATTAGCGTCGGTCATGTGCATCGAGCTGGGCATACATATATTCAACGGCGATGTTACTAACTTCAATGAAAAAAATGATCGTAAAAGATTTGATGACCACGATTTCCTGGAACTGACACAAATGTTACGTATTGGGACTGTAATAGTGAATAAAATATAAATTGTTGTAGCTTATTTTATCACTAAACGGAGCCCAAGTAATGTTGAGGGTGGCGGAAACATGTGCCGATATCGAAAGGCAAAACGTCGTACACATGAACCATCTTATTGAATTGGCAATTAAAGGTTGCTATTTAAGCAGTCAGTGTGATTGGTTATTCAGTTTTTTCCTGAATAATGGATTATTTCGAGTAAAAGTGCTTCCTATTAATTATTTTTCATTTGATAATCTTCGACATAACGTGAATAACATAAATAAATCACTTATGGCGTTTCGGAGGATTTACTGTGCAATTGATAAACAGCAGTATAGCCGAATGGCACTACCTTTCAACCGTTAGTGAAAATAAAATTGGTGCTAATTTTGGCGAAAAAGGAATGTTCATTCGATTGTTCAGGAATGTTTCTAGTCAATCTGTTGAAAACTGGTCAATCCGTTGAACCTAACTGGTTCAAAATGCTGCATAAAAAGCATCCGCAGTTTTATATAATATTTCTTTGGAAATCAGCATTGAAAACGTACAATTGGGAAATATTTTGGAAAATCTCCCTCAATAAAACAAATAACGTCACATGTTAAAACACAGAACTTTAATTTAGAAAATCGCATGACTTCGAAAATTCGTACACCAAAGCGCAAATCTTCGAAAATTCACATTAAAAGAACCCGCCAAACTGGGGTAATACGCGTAAAACAATCGCATGCAAAATCGGTGAAAATGGCAAAATCATTGCAATGTTAAGTATTACATTGCAATACGGCTGAGCAACATAATTTACAGTGATTCGGGTAGAAGTGATGAAAATAGATTGATAAAAACATATTTTTCTTAAAGCTAGCATAAGAGCAAGAAACCTTCTCACTGCGACTAGAAATGTTACCTTTTTAATTTTTATACTTCGCCATATCAGCTGTCACACGAGTAGCAACCTCTAGAGCATGTTCGTAAGTTGTTGTGTGTGCCTTACGTCACGGTAGTTTGGTTTTGACTACTAAAGTATGTGTTTCGATTTTTAAATGTGACATAGTCTTTGCAAACGTAAAGTTAAGAAAATGCTTGCGCCATCTAATACAAAATGAACACTTTCCTATCGCTATAATTATTCAATCAAAATACGTGTATTATAGTTATAACGAAAATAATCTAGAACTTTGAATTTGGACCATATCGTTGAGTTCAATACGTTAAATGCGTTTTTATACACAATAGATTAGATATAAAAACCAGCTACAACTTTTAGAAGAGGAACATTTTGTATTTACTAAATCATCTTTGAAAAATTCGATAATTTGATAATATTGATTTCTCAGAAATAAACTAACTTAGATTCGAATAAAAGCTAGTGTTCGGCGTAGTACAATAAATGCTGTTGTATTTCATTTAAATCCGACTACGGACTCCAGATATTTGGGTCGGCTAGACCAATTTGGATACTTAACATAAAAATGAGAAAAACCTAAATAAAATTATGCGCCAAATTACTTCTATTCATAGGTTTGGACGATAAGTGATTGACTGAAGCTCTGTTGACCCTATTGGTTTCCAATTACCTGTTCCAGAAGTTCCGGAAGTAGAAGCTCAAAAAGTTAGAAGTAGAATCGATCGATTACTCAAACAAATCTCTGATGCTAATGAATCGAGGTGTACAAGGCCTCAACAGTTTATAAAAATTCGGTGTGACGTAATTTGTGCGTGACACTTTATGCTCCCATAGGATGCTGTTGCATTTCATTCTGATCCTTTCCGGAAATACATGGTGGTATGCACCAAAAACTTTCAAAAAACTTTGATTTAAAATTAAAGGTCTCAAGCTATTGAATTTCATCTGGATCCGACTTCCGGTTTCGAAATTACAGCGAAAACTTGATACAAATTATCTGATCCATTTTTTCGAAAAGTGAAAAATCACTGAGCACACTTATACAATTTACTGACAGGTGTCGGCAAAGTAAACATGCAATATTGCTTCCAGTTCACTTATAGTGTCTCGGCTAGTGCAGCAATAAAGCAAAAAGAAACATTAGACGGATTTGACAAATACAACCCATGGAATTTAAAGGAGTCTCGTTACTATACGTTTCGTTAGATGTACATAAAATGACATCTTTATAATGGAACGGAACAAAAATCACCTAAATTTACATATGTATTCAATATTCTTACAGTTTGAGTAAAATAGAAGAAACTCTGAAATATGTGGTGTTATGATAAATAATTGCCCAACTTCAACTTGATGCTTTTTTTCATTGAACCTGTACACCTCTCATTTTAAAAATGTGTGCGTAGAATCATGCCTGTTGTTTGATTTAGACATTTGCTTCTAGTTGTGAGAATGGTGTGGAAGTAAGAAGAACAATGCAACAAAGAAGAACAATCAGTTGGTTTCGCCATATTCAACAGTTGCGCCAACTTTGTAAACGAGTAACTCGGATTTTCGTGATGATCGAGCAAAAATTCGACTTTTTGCTCACTCATCACGAAAATTCGAGTTACTCGCTCACAAAGTTGACGCAACTGTTGAATATGGCCAAATCAACTGATATAAACCTGAAAAAGCGTACAGAGAACGTTTGTTGACAGTCAGAAATACTGAATCTGGATGAAAATTGAAGAGCGACAGTTACTTCGCGACTATCAATCTGGAAACTTTTGTGCAGGAGCACCAATGCAACAAAGTTGTTTCGATCTGTAGGAATCGATCTTGGATGATTTGGATTTTTACAAAAAGTTTGACCGATTTTAGTTTTTGTTTCACCTTTTTTCTATCTTGACACTTACTGGATTCTAACAGAAGGGTCCGACTTCCGGTTTCTGAAACAAGGTGGCAAGGGTTAAAATATTCAAAACTGTGCAGATCATGTGAGTTCATATCCAAACAAACTAACAACGGTTATGTCGCTCTCCGATTTCCGTTTCTGGAAGCACGGAAAAGAAATTACATCGATATTTCATATACACGTAAATGTTGATGCTAGTACAATATGTATAAATGCAACTAAAGAGACCCTAATTGAAAATAGTAACATTTACAATTCTACATGTAAATGATACTTAATTCAATTAAAATCAAGGAGAAATGGTCCTTCGAACGACATTCATAAATTAAGGTTGGAAGTCCTTCTATGACCAAATGCTCGAGTAATATGGCTAAACGCTACACATTGATTTGTTTACCGACTCCACAATTAACACTAACGCTGATCAATGCGTTTAATGAGTATAAGACATGTGCCAATGCGCTGCTATGAATCCCAACGAGCAAGTGAACTTGAAGCTCTAAATAGACCCATCATTGCCATGCTGATTCGAAACACAACACCTTGCTGGCTAATCCTTTCCGGTGAGTTGTTATGCCATTCATCCGTTCGGTCGTCGTCAGTGAGCATACAGTTCACACAATTGAATGCGTACGGACGAACTATAATTAGTCTCGTTCGAAGCTCGAATCGAGTTATGCAACCATTACTGGCAGCTTTGGGAGAAGTTGAGTCTACGTACTCTAGTTTTCGAGGTAATCTACCCAGGTCGGAAACAAGTGTACCAATATTTCTCTCTAATGGGTCCCACCGTTTGAAACCGAAATGTGAGGCAATTGTTGTGCTTTCTTTCTCTCATCCGCCTCAATTCGAAAGATCCAGCCTGTAAAATGCGACTCGAGTCGAGTGTTTTAATTTCATAAATACGTGGTAATCATAAATGCGTATAAATGCATTCGTGAAAGCTCAATTAGTGTGGCTTTAAATTAGAAAGATTGGTGCATCCTAGCGGAGGAACAAATTTGAGGTGTCGAGTTTGCAGTGAAAAATGATTCTGTTTCTGGTAATTGCTGCTGTTCGGTAACTAAAGATACTAAAAATAGTGAAAGAAAAGAAAAATAAGATTTTTATTAAGCCTTTCATTGAAAATTTAATGCTTAGCTTTTTTATGTCTAAGCGACTAACAAGCCACCTGTCGAATTTCACTTCGAAAGAAAATTTCGCCCGAGCCAACGCTTCCGACGGGAACTAATCACAACAGTAAAAGAGCACAAGCATCGAATTTTCTCTTCCGTCCACCGTTATGATAAGATCTCGCTTGGTTATCATTACAGCTCTTCAGATTGGTCGACGCCCTGTCAATCGTTTTCAAAAAATTTGACATGATTTTTTATGTTTTAACTTTTTCTTAGCGAAGAATACAGAGCTTGTAATTAGTTTCCTTTGTAAAAATACAATTGTACATAATAAACCAGGCCATAAATGATTTTAGTTTATTTATTTGATTCACAGGTTACAAGGGGTAAATAAACAACATAAGAACGGTTGAACGCTGAAGTTAGATAAGTGAAACATAGTCTGAAAAATCTGTTCAAGTATTATTGAATACAAAGTCCGAGGTCCGTAATATAAAAAGGAAGGAAACCACTGCTCTACATTATGATTCCACAGGTCGAGAGCAGTAAGTTAGCTCAAAGTAACATTTCTCCTAGAACTGGGATCGTGTTAACAAATTTACACGTACATTAACAACTATTCTGTATGAAATATACAATTTCCTATAACTTGTTGAAACTGCGTAAATCAACAACAATCTGAGTTCCGGGAATTTCATGTCTAAGTATCTTGAGTACTTTAGTGCATAAGCAACTTTTTTTTTATCAAAAATTCAAAGTTTTGCGCAACTCCTTTTTTTAAACGAGGCACCAATACATTTTTCGTCAAATATTTGTTTTAGTAACAAGCTTAAAATGAAAATATTGCTAAAAAATAATGAGAATATGTAATATAGTGTACCAATTCCAATTACGATATTAAGATAATTGCAGGATGCGGCGAAATGACCCTTTCGGCGAAGTTACCTTTTCGGTGAAATGACTTTCAGCGAGATGACCTATTCGGCGAAACGATTTTCGGTGAAATGACCCGCTCCCTGATTTTGCAAACTATTCTGGGAGTGGGTCATTTCGCCGAATGCCATTTCGCCGATAGCCGTTTCGCCGAAAGGGCCATTTTGCCGAAAGGGTCATGCCTCCTGTGAGTAAACTGATGTGGCGCAGCGACATAACCGAAGCCAAGATGGTTCGGCGGTACAAAGCCGCCGAGGCGACACCAGCTGAGTCGGCCGTCGCAAGCGGTGGCCTTTTGCAAACAAACCTGTAGCCGCCTCGTTTGCCCGGTCTACTCAAAGCTAGGTTTCTTTGTTTAAGTTAGGTCCGAACGAGCGGTAGCGAGGTCGGGCAGCACATGAACCAAAAGGATGTGACGTACCCGCATTAAATATTAATTCATTTTCACTTAATAAACGGAAAAACCACATACATTTGCCTGGTAGATACACCTATGCAATTGCTTTGATGCTTAGTAGCTAATAGTCAATAAGTTTTCTTGGGAACTCCGTTCTGAGGTTCAGGAACCAATCTTTATTCAAGAGTATAAGAATCAATCTTTATTCAAGAAGTACAAATGTAGGTAGCAATCGGGCGTTCATCAGAACAAATTGGCTCAAATGGCACGTTCCCCTTTTAACGAAACGTGCTTAGTCCGATCAACTTTTGAATGATATCTCGACAATTAGTTCATCATTTCTCACCAAATTTCTACACATTCGCTACTTCAAAATCAATTTTTCATTTTTTTTCTATATTCTAGTACCGTCTAAGATACTGCAAATAAAATGTTGTATAGTTTATTGGTTTCAGAAAAATAGAACAGCCGAAATCATGGCAACAGTGGAGTGTCTCTTTTTGCCTTTCTCTATAGAAAGGTATTAGAATTGCTGGAAAAACCGACTTTCGAACGGAGCCTCGGAGACCCATAGTGTTATATACCATTCGACTCTGTTCGACGAGATCGGAAAATGTCTGTGTGTGAGTGTGCATAATCGATGTGGCTAAATTGCAAAAGAGTTACTGAAAAAACCGATGTGTGTGTGTGTACTTTTCGAAGATATTTTCACGCGCTCATTTTACTCAGAGATGGCTAAACTGATTTTAACAAACTTATGCTCGTTTCAAAGCTACTATCGGGCCATTGATCAAGTTCGAAGATCAAATTGCTGTGATTTTTGGTTCCGGAGATATGATTGTATAAGTGACGTAACCGACAATACATGTTGTTTTTAACCGCTCTAATGGGGTGCCAATATTTTGTGATCACCTCTAATTTCGTAAAGCGCTATTGTTCAAAAGTTTAAGCACCTCGAAAAAAGTCCCCATGCAAAATCTTAGCTAAATCGGATATGGGTGAGGGGGCTACCCGGCGGATACGGTTTGAAAATTTTCTATCTTGAAACATCACCATAGGGCGGAGTACATGAGATTTCCGAAATTTAAAATTTTTTTGAAGTCAAACGTCTTAGAATTGCATGAAACGTCGAGATTTAGTGTCATTTCAAAGAAATTTTTGTTTGGAAAAATCGACTTTTGAGATTTTTGCTGTGTCACAGAAAGTCGATTTTTCGAAAAAAATGTTTGTTCAAGATGACACTAAATCTCGACGTTTCATGCAATTCTAAGACTTTCGGCATCAAATTTTTTTGTTCGATTTTAGAAATTTCATGTGACCTGTTGAAACAGAAGGTCAAGTTCCACTACAAGAATGTAGTACATACCAAGGCTTTGCTAAATGTCAAGCGCTTGATTGGAAAAACGATGCCGAGTATGTGGCCAGAAATACTGAAGCATGCTTTTGTGAACTACTCGAATCAATCTGAATCAATTGGTGTCAAAAGTGAGCCAAAATTAGTGTCAGAAATTATTTTATAAAATGAAAAAAAAATCATTAGACTGTTTCGAAGAAAGAGAAAGGCATTATCACACCATTGGGTGGATTAAGAAGGGTTTATTTGTGTTTCTGTTGAACAGTGTATCTCCGAAAACATTTTGTGTAACGACTTCAAATCTTATCCAAAGATTGTTCAAATGTACCCAAAAAAATGAAATACAATCATTATTTTGTTTTAACGGATTTTCGAAAAAAAGGATAGGTAAGGTGGCGTTAACAGTTGATGATGATGATGATGATGATGATGATGGTCCCACCTCATACCGCTACAAAGGTGTGAGCAGAACGAGTTATCTAGATGATAATTAATATTTTTGCACATATCTTAACCAGTAAACAAATAAAAACCATCTGATTAATCAAGCAGGTATAGATTCTTCTTCAAAAGAAACCACAAAAGACTGATTACAAAATAACATTCAAATATTTCGGATTTACTATCAGGGTTAATCAAGAAAATTTCCAACCCGGGAAGATCCTTGATCACACCAGGAATCGAACCCGATATCTTTACCAGTATCAGACAGTAATTCACCTGGCCCCTCCCGCAGGACCAGTTCATCGCTACACACATCAGCTACGATGGAGTAACGAGACTGCGGATGAGCAGAGCCAAGCCCAATTCCATCAACAACTGTCGATCCCAATTAGTTTACCGGATCTATTCCTTAAATTATTAATCAAACCTTGCAATCAAGGTCAAGAGCAAACTTAACACACTGAATGCTAAGGCTCTTCGGCCAGTCCTGTTCGCTTTCCAAATATTTACTACCCGCTTCGCGCGCGAGGCTCAAACGTTTGTAGACTGCTCATTATTTTTAACTCTCAAACAAACTAAAAATCCATCATCATCATACCGAACATAGCAACTTAATACGTCTCACATTAATATATATAAACAAAAAAAATACAATCTTCGTAATTTACGTATTACGTATAAAAAAATCTAAAAAATTTGAACTAACTAACTAAATATTTGCTTACAAAGCGGACTTTATGTGTGAAATACATAACTTTTTGAGCTCCACCAATGTCGCCGCACGCTTGATTTCTCTTGGCATCGAATTGAAAAAACTTATTCCCTTGTAAATACAATAATGAGTTTTGCGATCTGGCTAACAAAAAGCTTGGTGCTCTAGCATCAGATGCGTTTCTAGTATTGGACCTATGCAAATCAGTTCCTCTTTCAATTCGATCACACAAATATCGAGGCAGCATGCCATTTAAGATCTTGAAAATAAATACCATGGTTAAGTAGTAAATTCTCTGTTTTACTGAAAGCCATTGTAATGCGTTCAGTAGAAAATCTGAGGAGGTATATCTACTACATTTTAGAATTAATCGCATGATTTTATTTTGCAGTCGCTGTAATCTTAAGATTTGTGTGTTATTAGCATGAAACAGAATGGATGGGCAAAAGTGTGGTGTGTGGTGAAATGACTGTTTTATACAAAAGAATCTTACTATGGGTCGTTAAGTCATTTTTCAAACGACATAATATACCATACTTTTTGGCAATCTTCTTGATGACGTTATTGATATGAGATTTGAATGTTAACTTTTCATCAATTATGACTCCAAGATACTTCATTTCTCTAACGCGGTCAATAGTTTTACCATCAATTTCCACATTGGCGTCATGACTGGTGCTAACAGAAGAAATAACCATATATTTAGTTTTCGCGACGTTTAGTTTCAGTTGCTTAAATTTTAACCATCGAACCAGCGAACTTAGATCCTCGTTTAAATGTGCAACAGCTTCATTGAAATCTTTAGCCGTAATGAACAGAACAGTATCATCAGCAAACAAATTTATATCACAGAAACGTAAGACTCGCTTCATATCATTATTATACATAATAAATAGAATAGGACCTAACACACTTCCCTGAGGCACACCAAGTGAATTGCCGAGGGAACTAGACACTACATCGTTAAAAACAGTCTTTTGAGATCTACCACATAAATAGTTTTCAAACCATTCATGTGCCATTCCCCCGATGCCAAAACGCCGTAATGTCTGCAACAATAAAGGTCTTGAAATTGTTTCAAAGGCTCTCTTCAGATCCAAGAACACAGCAAAAATACTCTCTTTGGCTTTGGTTTTCTCCTTCCATTTTGCCAATACTAGGTTCAAAGCGGTTTCACAAGAGTGATAAATTGTTTATGCACTGTGACACGTAACCTTGAGAAGATTACGGAAACATACATCGGACTGAAAGCTGAAGCTAGGCTTATCGGACTGGCCATATATGCGTCAACAACAAAATACATGAGAGGAAGAGGCTCTAGAGAAGAAACACTACGCCTCCCACCACGAATATTTATAGGCTGTTGACGAGTTAGTGCATCTGGGTTCACTGGTGACACTACCCCACCGCACAAAATTGACAATCTACAAAACGCTCATTAGACCGGTTGTTCTCTATGGCCACGAGACCTGAACTATGTTGGCAGAGGACCAGCGCGCTCTCAGTGTTTTCGAAAGAAAGCCTACTGAGGACAATCTATGGCGGAGTGAAGATAGAAGACGGAACGTGGAGACGGCATATGAATCACGAATTGCAACAGCTGATATGAGAACCTTTCATCGTGCGGACAGCTAAAATCGGACGTCTACGATGGACTGGCATTTCATAAGGATGTCGGACGACAGCCCATTGAAAATGGTTCTTGAATCTAATCCGACTGGTACAAGAAGAAGAGGAGCGCAGCGAGCAAGGTGGATCGATCAAGTGGAGGGTGATCTCAGAAGCATCCGTGCCTTGAGTAGCTGGCGACGAGCAGCGATGGACCGAGTTATGTGGAGACGTATGCTTGATAGAGCACTCCCCAGGACTACAGCTGTTAGGTAAGGTAAGGTAAGGTACTGATGAGTCGGAGAGGAAACGTGAAACAATTAAAACCGTCATGTGCACTCTAGCACAAACCAGTACTCATGAGGTACCAAAACCTAAATGACCACTATTTTGAGATTTCTATAATCTTGAAATATTGTTTTTCTCATCCGCAAATGTACATCTACAGATACTATTTCATAAAGTGTCCCCTTAATGAATATTTCACAGAATGAAGTAGAGAATTAGAGTAGGGTTTGAATTCCAATGTCTGTTTTTTACCTTTCTATGAATCTATCAAACCATTACCAATTTATTCAGACGATTCAAAGCGCTGTCCGGTAAGAAAATTTGAATTACGAGCTGAAATGAAATGCATCAATTCTGAAATAATCCTGGGAGAAGAGTTATAGGCAGTGATTCAGATCTTTTTGACAATAAAATCATGAATAGTTGTCATTATATCATGAGCAGATCAGATGATAGGTTACATACTTATTTTACTCATGACAACGGTAACGGATTTCTTTCCGTGTAGCTTGAGCCAATCAAACATGGCTCCGTTCATTTTCCTCCGTCAACCGTTTAGTTACGAGCGAATCAATCAAGTAATTTTGTCTGTTGTCATGGCTTAGGCACCAAAACGGTATTTCTCCTCACCTAAGCTCCCACCACGGGAGTTCGAACGAAATGGCACACATTTTGTGGTTCGTTTCGATAAATTATTTTGATTTAGGTTTTCAGCGTCGTTGGCGATGCCCAGAGTCATTATTTAGCCATATAGGTAGGTTGGTGCCAAGCACAACTACGACGAAGGATTGGTAAGCAGCTTGCGGGGTGCCTGGCGGGAAGTTGACTTTTGAGTCAAATTGTCTAAGGGGACTCAATAAACTCAATCAATGTAGTCCATATTGTGGCGTACGAACTGGTGCCTAGGGCCCGAAGTAAAATGGTAGCGGAGAGGTGATTTGAACATGACGATTGGCAGGAAACCTGTTATCAGGCGTCTTTTAACTCGTTAGGTTTGTTGACCGGTTTTCGAGTGACTTAATTTATTGCGGTTCACTGTTGTATGTTTATGTAAC
Source organism: Malaya genurostris (assembly GCF_030247185.1). Taxonomy (NCBI): domain Eukaryota; kingdom Metazoa; phylum Arthropoda; class Insecta; order Diptera; family Culicidae; genus Malaya; species Malaya genurostris. The sequence goes on along the minus strand of NC_080571.1, from coordinate 212,857,582 downwards.
GGAAATTAGTCTATGATTTGGAAGGTTTATTTTCAAGGTTAGTAGAGATTACAAAATGTGCGCTGATTGGCATGCTTTCCTTCTAATGTCTATTGAAGGTTGGTGAGTAGATAGAGCCACAAAACTTACCTTATGTGAGGGACGAAAAAGCTGTTCATGAGTGAGACATCTTATCTGAAAGAAAATTTAAAACATTATTTAGATATAAACAAAAAATATCTTGAAAAAATAATGTTTAAATCTGAAACCGTTTGTCCCGAAGTCGACAACATTTCGCCAATTTTCAAGTTTGATTAGTGTGTAAATGTACCCGCACAGTGCCCTCAAGGATGGAGTAGTCAGAATACATTATATAAAATGGCTAGTCATAAAATACCAAAACAATAAGGAAATGACTAATGACATCAGCATATAAACAACGGACGCTTACTTGTTCCATTACCGTAGTTTGTTGGTGCTTACCGGTCATCATCCGAAAAACGCAAAAATTGAAACCACTTGTGCATACAAGAGAAGGAAATTATCGTTGACATTGAGCTCCCCCAAACAGCTTGTAGTAAAGTCAAGTGCTCTACATTGGTTACCATAACATGCAGCGAACGATGTGCTTCATTAATCTTCCGTATGTTCGTATGACTCTACGAGGCTTGGTCAGGGTTATTTAGCTACCAGTTAGCTGCGAGAGTGAAACAATGGACATAAAAAAACTAAATTTTTGCATCTCGGAACAAGCTATTGATGACCGACCGTTAGCGATATGGCACTTGTAGGCCAGGTGGGTGTTAACATGTCTAGCTGAGTGTAAGTGGACAACTACAGACTGAAGAGGGAACTTGCGGTGAATAAACAAATGGTTGACGATCTACGACAAATCTAAGTGGTCTTGTACTTGAGTACTTCCAGGTGCATTGAATGCAGGAGATAGTAAATCAAGGACGTCCGATTATTGTCTGAGTTTGATGATCTGGCACCAATTTGAACGTTACTCGTTTTATTTAATAATGTTGTCATGAAATACTTTGTGTTCATTAATTCAAATTTTAAACTCAAAACCCCAACAAAAACACACATGACCTCGTTACCCGCTCAACGCTTCCAGTTCATGATACACACTGACCCCTTTAAAAACAAAAGCTTCGAACGTTGGACGAGCGACGTCAACCAATACTGCACTTTTTTTTGGCGCTCTTACCAAGCTTACAAAGAAACACTCGATTAAAAGGAACAGTCCCCGTCTGAAAAACAAATCCGCCGATTTGGGTCACTCATCCGCTACTTGCCCAAAAATGAGAACATAATTGAGACAGACAATGGAGAAACAAATTAATTATCAGCACCTATTCTCCGGCTCGGTCGAAGGGGGTGGCGTTAATGATAGCGACGGATCAATTTTGCAAGAAACCGTTTTCCCTTGTCGCTCTTCAATGCCAGCCTTGTGGGAACTACGAGCTGCAGTGCGCCACATGGCGCCGTTTTTAAATATTTCGGAATCGTTGGCTACTTCTCGAAGCGTTCTCTTTCCAGCAAAAGTTGGTGGACAATTGACTTTGTGTACATTTAATGAGTAAAAAAAAAACAAGAAACGTTTAAGCAATTTGTTGTTATTGTTCAAAATTGTTGAATGTTCTCATCGCATGCATTGTAACCGCATCTGTCGTACTGTGGAAAAAGTAATCCTACCACAAAACATTTTAAGTTCCATCAGAGCATGTTAATGTGCCAATTGGTAGCTGCGGTAGAGGAACGATACGAACAACACTTTGCGAACAAATCTGCATCGAATTGTTGTAATAACACAATAGCTCTCGCAAAAATGGCTATCAACAGTGTAGAATTTACTTTATTTACCACTACAATTTTGATTTCCGAGGGCAGTAAATTCACTTTTGGAAGGGTATCATTCCGCGAAACACAATTATGCTTCAAAAGAACAATTTAAAGACACACTTGAACAATGACAACAAAGAACCGATGATAAAAGCTCATAGTCGTTTCACCGGAAGCCAATTTACCACAAGTGCCGTTTTGCCGAACGCCATTTCGTAGAATCATTCAATTGTCCTAAAATCGAATTGAAATTTGAATTTTCATCAGTTCGCTCAGTCGATATAACAAAACCGCTTATGTTCGGGACAGAAGATACCAAGTACAGTATTGTGTAGTGAACAATAGAACGACCTCGACATGAGTGAACCAAACGAACAAAAGCTACCGCCGACACGAAAAAATACAATTGTTGTTGACTTCAGACAGTGCCAAATTCGACCTTCGATACGAGAACTTGAAGGTTTGCTTAAGGAGCAAATCCATCTTGATATTAAACGTGTGCATTTACTTCAATGTAATAAGATGAATAATGTTGTTTACATCCAGTTTTATAAAGAGTTGGATGCAATTCAATTCACAAAAGACAATAACAATGTGCACTATGTGGAGCACGAGAACATTAAGTACAACATTCCAGTATATATGGAAGATAGTGCTATAGAAGTGCGTGTGCATGATCTTCCCTCAAGCGTCACCGATTCATATATTCGCAATACTATGTCCCAATACGGAGAGATTCTCTCTATGGAAAAAGAAAAGTGGAAGAATTTTTTCCCCGGTATTCTAAACGGCGTACGTTTATTACGCATACAATTGAAGAAGCATATACCTTCTTATGTGATTTTCGGTCAAGATACAAGAATTCCGTGCAAATCATTTGTTGCCAAAAAGCTGTTCACTACGGTAAGCCATGTGATAAACTGGGCAAGGAGACAACTACACCAAAGGACAACGGTGCTTCACACCAAACTCAACCAACCCCAATACACCTGTAACAGCCACCAACAACAATGAAGCATCCCCTTCAACGAAACCATCAGTATCCGCTATAGAACAAAGTACACCAGCTGCAGTTAACAACTTACCTTCCAACCAACCAGCAACTGCAACCAATGTACAACAAGGCGCATCTACAGCAACTATCAACGAGCCCAAGACTACGATAAACAAGGAAAACGAAAATAAAACGGAAATCACAAACAACACCGACGATGAAGCAATGGATGATGAGATAAGCCGCGGACGAAGTGACCCCCGATCCTCGTTGGATGGAAATGGAAACTCATCTCCCCCTAGAAAAAGGGTGACAACGAGATCCAATAGCAAAAAAAAATAATTAAGTAACAAAAATGTAAGCCAATCGGCCACGAAAAGCTTTTACGCAAAAAGGCCAGAACAAAAATTTGAATTTTGAAAATAGAGAAAATTAGAAAATATTGTATCGACAAAACATTTGGCCAAAATCTTTGAGCTTTCTTATAATTGATTTTCTCGCCTATTGCTAAATTATTCATTCTTTGGAATAGATTAAAACCTTTGGCATGATGACTCCAACTATGTATCAATTTATAGAAAAACTGAACAATATTAAAACTGTTGTTTTTTTGTATGGAATTACAACTGGCTTGTAAGATGTTGATAAGTAAGTTTTTTAGAATAATGTAATTTTGATTCCCAACTTAGATTTAGAAATCCTAAAAACGGCTAAATGGCTAAAAACGATTTTTTGTGGATTTTTCAATTTGTGAATAGATTTGAACATTGCATTTTTGGTCTTGTTCTTTACACAACCTTGTAATTTTTTGTTCTAGTGGTTTCCGCCTTATAATTGTAATGTTACAATTATGCAAGTAACGGAATTGAAAGTTTGCAAAATTCGTACATCCAATCAGCTAGTACATGCGATTATCGGTATTCGGATGTGTGGAGAATGCATGTCAGTTTTTTCGTATTCACGTTATCCAGTTATGTCTCTGACATGAACCTCCCGCCTTTTTACAATGTCCAGCTATGTCTCTGACATGAACCTTTACGCCTTTTTTTTATTCATATGAAAGATCTCAAGGAACCATATAGGGACCATTCATAAACCATGAACACAAAAATTTGAAGCTTGTTAAATCTTTCCCTCTACCTCTAGTATACCTTATGATCAAAAAAGAACCGGAATTTTTATTTTAAAATTCCCGCGCTTGTCCAATCAGTAAACTTTTATTCTCTCAACGTTGGCAACACTTTTATACACATTCTGTCAAATTTTGACGCATATCGTACGATTAGTTTTTGTTTGGCGTCTATACAAAGAAGTTGAAATATTTTCGTGTGGCGATTTTAATGATGGATGAAAATTTAGAACAACGTGCGTGCATCGAATTTTGTGTTGCAAATGGATTTAAGTGTTCCGAAACGTTGAAAATGTTAGAAAAGGCCTTTGGTGAATCGTGTCTAGGAAAAACACAGGCATACGAGTGGTATAAACGCTTCAAAGGTGGTCGTACAAGCTTGGATCATGATGAGATCCCTGGCCGCCCAACAACATCTGTTACTGAAGAAAACATTGAATCGGCGAAGCAAATCGTGTTGCAAAATCGTTCTGTACCGATTGGAGAGATTGCTGTGTTGTTGGGCATCTCTTATGGAACAGCCGTGCACATTTTAACTGATGTTTTGGGTTTGAAACGCGTCGCTTCTCGGCTGGTGCCAAAAAAGCTGAATTTCATTCGAAAACAGCGTCGTGTTGATGTGGCCAAAGAGATGATTTCCAACGCAGATAGTGACCCCACATTCATCGAATGCATCAAAACTGGTGATGAGGTGTGGATCTATGAATACTTGGCCATCTTGAGAGAATAAAAGTTTAACGATTGGACAAGCGCGGGAATTTTAAAATGAAAATTTAAGAACTTTTTTAATCATAAGGTATAAATTATATTTCATAATTTTTTTTTTATTCTTTTCAATTTTTCAATATGGCGGCTCAGAAATCAGCTGCTCAAACTGGTTCGATTTGTTGGTGAGTGTCATCATTTCTTGGAAACCAATTATCGGAAAGCAAAAAGCAAAACATTTTCATATTCGGTATCAAATTGGGAATGGTGGCAATTTTTCGATTCCCGGCTCTGTTTTGCACTCTTAATTGTTAATAACTTTTTAAGATAGTAATGATTATTTTTGGTTGTAGTTTCGACCATAGAGAGACATTTAACGAGTAAAATGCCGTTTGATTCATGCTGACAAGTGCAATAGTATTGAAATACGAGTGATACCTAGTTTAAAACCCTGGTTTAATTCACCTAGTGGTGTAACGATGCCTTTCTCATATTACTCATAACATCCTAAATATTACCGTGAAATTCGCAAAAACAACTGTTCATTGAATAGAAATTGGAAAATTTGTTTGGACTTAATCTAACAAACTCTACAAATCCTGTTTACTTGATAGTTCCGGAATCAGAAATAGTATCCACAACAAATTTATGAATTCCGTATGAAACTTCAAAACTTTTCCATTGGACCTATAAGTTTGTGAAAATCGATTTGGCCATCTTGAAGAAAGTTTGGTGATTTGCAGTTTTTAATCACTATTTCAAATTCTTTCGAAAACGGACCTCCAAATTGGAACAGTTTTGAACCTAATTAAATCTAGACTTACTATCTCAAGCTCTATTTTGATTAAACCATTTAAACGAAATTTAACAAATGAAACGAACCTGCGTTTCTGTTACTTCTGCATATGTAAGTCAAGCTAAACAGTATGAATCAGCATGATTAAACATGTAGTAGGATTAACACGGTATTACTGCACAATCGGCTGTGCAAATAGAATATTTTTTCAAATGAACTTCAAATCATTGACATTCTTTTATTTATTTTATATAATTTTTTTCACCCCGACTTTGCGTTCTTTGCGACCGAAAGAGCACTTATCATAGAATAGTTAAAATTTTCATCAACCGCAGCACCATCTTATACCAATATCACACACTAGTAGCAAACATCCGTAATCGTTTCGTTTTCATTATAGCGTGTACGAAATAGAATGAAGCGCGCATCGTTCGTTTTGTGTCTTCTTCTTCCACCGTATTATCATGTACCTGTGTTTTTGACCATCGTCCGTGAAAAACTACTAATGAAATTGATAATTTTCACTTATCACGCTTTAGTTCCGGAACCGGAAGTCGGATCCAGATAAAATTTTTATGAAACTATAATACCTCTCGTTTGAATCTTAGTTTGCGAAAATCAGTTGAGCTGTTTCAGAGAAAATTGAGTGTACATTTTTTCTCTATTTTTCATATATTACCATGTAACTCCGGAAGTCGGATCCAAATGAAATTCAATAGAAGGCTATGGGACTATAATACCTTTCATTTGAATCCCACATTCACAACTATTGAGGAGTTTCTATCATCTCCAGATTGATTAACAGAAAACTGTTGAGCACAGGATTTCTTTCAAGAATCAAACATACCGAAAAAAATCGAATTGAAAAGAAAGTGTCTTCAATTGTTTTAAATATTTAAAACAATATATTTGAATGAAACTTTGATATATCACAGATAATACAGATAATAACATAAAACTTATTGTGTAAAATGATGAAAAAATTATGATAAACAATTTTTATAAACAATCATTTATTGTCATGTTGTGGTCCTTTGAAAATATCGAGACATTTTCAGAGTGCCGGAATGATTTCCTGTAACTTCCCTAGTGAAATCGTCGGAATTTGATTCGAAAATCAGTGCCATTTCCAAATGGATTCCGATTCGGATGCAAAAACCGATTCCGACTCGGCTCTAATAAAAATTTCAAATTTCAGACGAGATAACTGGATCTTTTTAGGACACCATTCTTGTGCAAGTAAAAGTTACAACGATTAGAAGATACATGCAAAAAATGCATTCGCTGTTTTTCAAGTTCAGTCCCGAGCTGAATCGGTTTCTCAATCCGTTTAAAATTAATATCACATGCTACATGGAAACGTGAAGAATGTTTCATCTGAATCGGAGTATGTGAAGTCTGATGATGATGATGATGACCATTCTTTTCTGGTATTGCTTACCTAAGTAAAAAAGATGAAATAACTTTTGTGTTGTACGAATTTACGTTCTTACAGAAATAGTACACATAAAAAAGAATACAAATTACTGAATGAATTGATCATCGTATGATCTATAACCGGTAATGAGTTTTTTTCTGAAAATTTTTGTGTGGAATATAATTAACATCTTCAAATATCCAGCGACATTGGATTTGTGTCCAAAAAATACGGGTCATCGTCTCAAATATTTCTAATATATGCTCAAAATGAATAAACAATAAATAAGCAAACATTGTTTTTTTCTGGAAATGTTTGAGTAGCTGAACAGTTTTGAGTAAATTTAAATGAGTAAAAAAACAATTGGTGTTGAGAAAACTGATTCTCTGGTCGAGTGTAAATTTGAATTAGGATACCAAGATTTTTTAATATTTGATAAATATACCATCTATAACTCAATGTATTCGATATATTAAAATTCCATATTATTTTTTTAATGTCATGACTTACTCATTACGACTCATCACATGTGATGTAGAGTAGAAAATAATATTTGTTTATACAGTTTAGAAATTGTTTGGTGACACTTTGTTTGCTCCAGCGGTTGATCAAAGTAAGTACACGTAATGACCGTCCTATGACTTGTTCGCACAAGCTGTTTCGGAATGGGAGGGAAACTACTGGATTAACATTGTGAGATAAATCTGTTGATAGGTTGCAACCTTGCGTAGAGTACAGCTAGTTAGGGCACTTATTCGTGATAATTACAATACACACAAAAATCATAAAAGAAACAATAAAGCTATGGAAATGAGTGCGCTTTAGCTAGTAACCGCAGAAGGATCACGTATTATGATTTGTATACTATCTATTGTTCGGCCCAGTCAAGGTGAATGCCAACTCTTTTGCGCTGTGAGATGAATATGCGGCATCGTGTTGCTAATTATGACTGACTGACGGCCAGTTTACGGTGGGAATTCTTTGCTCCGGCTAAGGTTTATGATAAATAGTAACTTGATTCTGCTTCAGATGGCAATTAATGACGGTTGCTCGTTGTGTGGTCCACTGTTATGAAACCGCGAGCTTGAGAAGCAATTTGCAAATCTGTTTCCCCACAGGACAGTCCGAAGACAATTCTTTTATTATGATGGTTCACATTCAGGTACCGAGACTGGAGTTATACAATAGTAACAAGGTCAAATATCACCAGTTTGAAGGTTTTATATAGATTACGAAATCGCATTTACCTGCAGTTTCAATACCATGATAAATAATTATCATGATGACACACTAACAGCACGCTTTTTTCACTTACGCTAAAGTTGTATTTAATTTCATTAACTGTTTTCCGAAGTGGTACTAATAATTACTAAATTTGAACGTTATTACAAATGATGTCCAGTTTCGTTTGATCGGCCGTTACTTCTCGGGAATAGTTTAATGGTTGATGGGAAATACAATTATTTTGAAGCTATGAGGAAACCTATTTACATGTGGTCGTCAAATGGTGAGATAACTAAGTCCTCACAAGTCCCTATCTCATGCCTCCCCGAGCGTCTATGATGACATTTGGTCAATAGAACGGCGTCGACTGGGTGCTATCGCCTTCTGCGTTAGTAGCAGAATGAGAGGGTGCGAAATGGCTTGTAGGTTGAAGCCCATCCTAAAATGCAGTGTTTATCATAGTATATTACAACATATAATTCTGTTGTTTATTACATCATGTATTATTATTATTATTATTAGCAGAGCGTAACTTACACTGCGACATTAACTGTTATATTGTATCATAGCATATTATTTCATATATTATCGTCTTACACTAATTTATGTTATTATATACTATGTTGTACGGTATTATACTGCATTGCATTATATCACATTATATTGTATTATATTATAATATATTTTATTATATTATATTATATTATATTGTATTTTATTATATTATGTTATATTGTATTGCATTGTGTTGTATTATATTATATTATATTATAGGGTTTATTATGAGTAGTACTACGTACCTCTGCGCAAAATATAAATTTGTTTTCCTTATAAGTTATCATTTTTAAAGTAACTTTCAATTAAATATCAAGGTCGTCACAAGGTGAGCTTGGTTCTCACTGGTTCCTGTTTCATGCCTACACGTGTGTCTGTGGTGACAAATGGTCTATGGAATGCGTTGATGGCAGAATGAGAGGATGAGAAATGACATATAAATTCAAGTAATATAATATCATAGCATATCGCAACATATCATTTTATTTATTCTATTGTTTATTATATAATTCATTGTACTATATTATATTGTTTTTTATTGTAATTTCCATAATTATATTTATTGTTATTATTATTAATTTGTCATCAATAACAATAACATATATTATGTTTATAGATGTAGATATTATTATTGTTATTAGAAGAGAAATATTCTACTTCCTGCACTCTACATTAACTGTTATTTTATATCGTGTTTTGTAATATATTATATTATATTGTATGACATTGTATTATATTATAATTAATTAAAATATATTATATTATATTATGTTATATTATATTATTTTGTAATCTATTATATCATTTTATGTTATATTAATTTCATTACACTATGTTTCATTGTATTTATCAATATAAAACATTTTGCACGGGGGCGTAAAGGGGAGGGAGCATCAGGGCATCGGACGAATTGATGACTGGACGAGGGATTGTGGATAGCCAGCCCAAGTCACTTGAAGGAAACTTGTTTCCTTCTGAAGGTTTGACATGAGTCTGACGCGCCCTTCTCAAACAAACCATCAGGCGGGTTCAAGCATGTATAGCGATATGCTTCATCCATGCACTGGATATTATGGTTGGAAGAGCATCTTTTATTCCCGCGGAATACGAGTAAGTGACTCTACTTACGTATCCGCCCAACCCTTTTTGTTCGCTTTTCGGTAACAACTATAGTAAGAAGGTGAATGGATGAGTCATATCGGGGCTACTGTAAGTCTACCCGCATCCACTGGCAAGTCCTTGAACTGATGGTGGCTTCACTTCACATCACATCACATCACATGAGGAAACCTATTTACATGTTCGCAGTATTTAGTGTCATTTTATACTGATGAGAATGATTAGAAGTATAAGGTATTATCTCCGTAATGGTTGGATTCCTTTGTTTCGAAAGATAGGCTTTTTGTTTTTCTCTGGAACAAAATTTCTAAGGAAGGTGAGCTTTATTATTTTCTTCCTCACAAGTGAATTTAATGTTTTATGATAATTGTTAACTGTTTTCCAAAAACTTGTAAGACTATCACGTTTGATGATGCAGAAGATATCATCAACATATCTCCTTCAGCGATTTGGTAATAGTCCTTGTTTCTCTACATTTTTTTCAAGGTTCGCCATAAGCAATTCACATAAAAAAGGAAGAGAGGATTACCCATCGATGCTCTATGTAATTGATTATAAAATTTGAAGTGAAAAATTAATGGTTTACCATGCTTAAGAGGTGTACTATTTTCTATTTTTTGCTGTTAATTTTTAGAATTGTTCAATATACTCTTATAATACGTCCAATAAATGCGATGATTATGGATATACATATAACGGTCGTATCTTACAGTATTTTACTGTATTCTCGACCCAAATACTGCGTACTATTTTTCACCCTCAAATGTACTTTTTTAAATTTGTACTGTATTTTTACACTGAAATGTACTGTATTTAAACGTTAGAAAGGACAATGACAACACGTGGCGAATGTGAATGTGAATGAAGGTACACGCAAACAACAATTTTCTCATTAATTATTCGTGTTCAGAGCGCGTCACAACAATTTAGCGAAGTTTTGATGATTAAAAAAAAGAAAAATGTCTAAACCGTGAAAGAATCATACGGGGACGGGTGCGGGAGCGTGATGCCTTTCATGCAGCCCGCCTGGGTTCGATTCCCAACCCCGCACATAGGGTCAGAAAGTTTTTCTGGCCCGAAGAGGCGAATGACATTAATGTGAAAGCCTCTATAATTGAAACAAAAAAAAAAGAATCATACGCTTTTCAAAAAAATGTTTGATGAATAATTCGTGCATTTTGTTAGTTTTTGTCGAACTTAAAAATGCCTAAAAAAGGAAATAAAAAAATTCAGCTAATGAAAATAAATCATTTAATAATTATTTGCTTTGAAACGATTTGTCTTGTTAAGGCATAGATCCGTATTGAGCTAGTTTTACATTTCATCAGTATCTAAGGAGAGAAACAGCTTAAAGAAAACGAATACATGCATGTGAAACACACGAAAAAACAAACTGATTGAGGGCTGAAACAACTGACGGAGGGGTTGCTATGGAGATATGACTTCAAATGAACGCTTTGGAGCCCAAGCACAGCTGAATATGTTCGGTTCTTTTGTTCAATTAGACTGTTTCACATGCAGGATAGTTTAATTGGCAAAATAATTCACCAGGATAGGAGCTAACTACGTGTTCGAGTGCCGTCTCTGCGGTGGCTTTTTCGTGATTTTCATTACATAGTTGTATTCGCATGTCATTTTTCCAATCTGCTTTCCTCGTAAAATGCTGATAAAAATTTATTTGCTTTTATTTTTTATTGATTATTTTTAGAAAAATGCGTACTGTAAAATGTACTGTTTTTTCAAAGTCCATGTACTGTGTTTTCTTGAGTTTTATGCCAAATGTATGGTAAAAAAATATACGAGCGTTATCGATATACAATACATACCTTTTACTGTAGACTTGATTTCTGAAAAAAAGACAGAGAAAAAAGATTATCATTATCATGTGTTATACGTTGTGTGATACATATAGGTTGATTCTATTTGAAGTATTATTGTAACCATATGGAAGACTACGCGAGTGTCTTGTTTTTCAGAACTCAGGAACATTTTGTCGAGTATGAGACATTCAGTCTTGATTTGACCACATAGTTGCATTAATATTCATGGACTAACCACTGAACTGCTAAATTTAATCATCATTAACAATACACATACAGGTTTTATAAGCATGATTCCGCACAGCTTCAGCTTCATATGATGGGAAGAATGACCCAACAGGTTTTGACTTTCAAATACTTCGGGGTGTGGTTTGATTTCAAATGCACGTGGGGAAGACACATTAGGTATCTGATAACGAAATGCCAACAAAGAGTAAATTTTCTTCGAACAATAACAGGATCTTGGTGGGGTGCTCATCCGGAAGATCTAACAAAATTGTATCAAACAACGATACTTTCAGTGATGGAATATGGATGCGTTTTTTTCGTTCCGCTACAAACTCTCATATTATCAAACTCGAGCAAATTCAGTATCGTTGTTTGCGAATTGCTTTAGGCTGCATGCACTCGAAACATACAATGAGTCTTGAAGTTTTGGCGGGAGTTCTTCCATTGAAGGATCGCTTTTGGGAGCTTTCATCGCGACTGCTAATAAGATGTGAGGTACTGAATCCCCTGGTTATGAGTAACCTCGAAAGGCTAGCTGAGCTTCAATCTCAAACAAGATTCATGACAGTATATTTTAACCATATGTCACTAGAAATCGACCCTTCAAGATATATTCCTATTCGTGACAGCCTCCTAAATGTCCCTGACTCAACTTTATTTTTCGACACATCCATGCAGCGCGAAGTGCGTGGCATCCCGGAACACCTAGACTCGATGGAAATCCCAAAAATATTTACAAATAAGTTCAGGCATATTGACTCTGAGAAAATGGCCCTTATTACCGTTCTCACTTCCACTTTCACATTCACTTCACTTACATGTCGATGTCACTTCACTTGATTTTACCTATTACCAGTATCACGCATAGTGAAGAGATCGCTGTGGAGGAAAAAACTATTTTTTTTCAACAAAATTTTGGTGGCGTGATGTTCATAATGACATCAAGTTCATCAACATAATTACTTTTGTCTTTGAAGTGACTTCTGTGCTAAGGACCTGAATTCACTTCACTCGACTTTCACCGTGAAGTGATACCGATAATAAGGGTCACAATCACTTCACTTGGTTTTCCCCGTGTAGTGATACCGGTAATAAGGGCCAATATTTACACGGACGGATCCCGAATTGAAGATGCTACTGGGTTTGGTATATTCAACAATAATGTTTCGGCTTTATTTAGGCTGCAAGAACCTGCATCTGTTTATACAGCAGAGTTAGCAGCAGTTCATTATAGTTTGAGTGTGATCGTCACATTATCTACAAAACTTTATTTTCTCTTCACAAATAGTCTGAGTGCATTTGAAGCCATTCGCTCAAACGCTGCTTGCAAAAATGAACCGTTTTTCTTGGGCAAAATGAAACAGTGCCTGAACGACATATTGAATAATAATTATCAAATCACAATAGTTTGGGTCCCGGCTCATTGCTCCATTCCAGACAATGAAAGAGCCGATATTTTAGCCAAACGTGGTGCTTTTGAGGGTAAAATTTATGAGAAACCGATTGCTTTCAACAAATTCTATAGCGCATCTCGCCAAAGAACACTTGTCAGCTGGCAAGCTTCTTGAAATAGAGATGATCTGGGTGGGTGAATGCACTCAATTTATCCTAAAATATCGACAAAGGCATGGTTCAGGAGACTGGATGTGAGTAGGGATTCCATTCGTGTGATATCCAGACTCATTTCCAATCACTACACGTTAGAAGCATATCTCCTTTGAATTGAACTTTCAGAAACTAATCATTGTGCTTGTGGCGAAGGTTATCGCGATATTGATCATGTCGTTTGGACATGCGTGGAGTATCGTGATGTCAGATCTCAACTAATAAATTCCTTGCGTACTCAAGCTAGACTTTCCCAGTTCAAACAAACCTGAAATAATTATAAGATCATGTACAAAATAAATGTATTTTATTTAAAGTAATTTATAATAGCAAATCGTTTGATGAAAAAAGTGTTTAGATTAACTAATGAATACCAACTTACTAATATGATATTCAAAATGTATTACGTTCAAAGTACTATGTATTGTGGATGCCACGGCGAAGAAAAACTTATGTATATTGCCTATGAAATAAACGTATTTATGAAAAAAAAAACAGTTTTAATAAGCAAATATTTATTCATGTTTTTAGTAGCTGACACCTCCCTGAGTACAATATTTTCATAACAATAGGTTGCTGAATTGACAGTGACCTTCTTCAATGAATGGATCGAATTCAAAGTATGCTGATACCTTTTGAAGGCCTACAAAACCAATCCTATTGATGACTTAGAAGAAGTATTGGTCACGAAACCGTTTTTTAAGTGTTTAATACCATCACTGTTGCTAGAATGACGGTTCGATTTTGGCAAGGAAAAACTGCTTACTATTCATAACAAGGTGAGAATATTCGATATGTGTGTTAACTATGCTAACTAATGAGGCTTCCGACCATACGATTACTTGGTTTTCTAGTTAGATTTGTTGTATATATTATCTCGGCATTAATAAATGAATTAATTGTGGAAATAATAGCAGCACCAGTAGTTGTAGTAGTGGTTGTAATAATAACGCCAGTAATATTAATAAAAGTAATAATCCGCTATATGCGGAGGGTTCAACGATGGATACAGACTTGAAAACCGGATTTAGCACTTCCCCTGCGTCAGAACTCCCGCCTTCCCAGTGGCATCGGGTCGTATGCTTCCTTCGAAGATCTGTCTACTAGAGACGGAAAACCAGTTTCTTTGAAGTCATCACGTGTTATGTTCAGCTCTGCCCAAGCGTAATGGTACCCAAGTTGGCCACAGCTGAGTTCCTTGGGCAAGGTACGAGCTTGAAACCGAAACAGTCAGAACAATTATTCGCTCAACGTGGAACTCAACTGTGTGTTCGAAGTGCACCGCGCCAGACGAAAGGTTTGTAGGCACGGCCTTTTTATGCATCCAGGCCAAATTGCACGGCAGCAACGAGTCAGCGATGATATCACACTTAGTTTTTTTTTTATTACTTAACATACGATGCGCGGTAAGACGGTACGCACTTTGGAAACCAGTTTGCGGTGTTCCACCCAGGAACCAATCTATAAGGGAGTAAGCGCAAAAAAAACTTTGACATCCATCATTTATGGCCATCGCAACAGCCTCCAATATATGCTGCGCTTGGCCATACTTCGTTGGCGGAATGCTTTTCTCATAGAGTTCGTTGTATTTGAAGAAATGTTAAACAAGCTTGATCATGCTGCCATAACGGTTTCTTGGTAAAGAATGGAGACTTTGTCACCTCGCATTTCACATATGCAAATCCATTCGATGAAAACCGGCGATTGACGAACGTTTCTGTTGAATCACATTGTTATGATTCATCTAGGTGTTATGATTCATCTAGTTCCAAACTGACAAGGACAGTGATTGTTGTATTACTCTATGCATACAAAAATCTAGTGTAGACCTTGAACAGTTGAATATCATTTCTGAAAAGTTGGGTCAAGTTATCCGGAATTAAAGTGGGTTGTCGAATGTTTGATGAAAAAAAAACCGCAAGCCGTTCATTCACAAGTAGTGGTTGGAGAAGCAGCTGAATTTAATCTATGCTCATTAAAATTCATTACACGTCCTGTTTAATCATATTGCACTGTTCAGTGGAGAGCGGCAAAGTTATATATTAATTGGTGTTGATTACATCACGAAGTGCAGTATTGAGGTAGCATTGAGAATTATTACTTCCTACGAGAGACATTCGAAGCATGACTAGCACACAATCGATAATTGTTTCAGTTCAATTCTTGCTAATTTTTTGTTGAATCGTTCAGACTTATTGCGGCAGCAAGCTATGGAAGCTCCAAATACTTTCACACTGTTTGTCTAGCTGGAGTACAGGTGGAAGAAGCCTAAGAATTAACGACAGTATGGTTAGGAATATGATTTATTTTAGGTTGCTCCGTACCAAGATGAATTTCTGGTTTCAAAAGGATCGCAGTGCTAGCGCAATGGTTATGTATACTAAATCTGTTGGAACTGAATGGTTAAGTTTCGCAAAAAGGTTGTAACACATAAAAAAAATAATTTTACTCGAAAAAGAAAATAATATGAATTTTAGTCGTGACCTAATTCCACATATTATTCATAAAAATGTAATTTGTCAAATGACGGAAATTTTCATTATTGACGATGTTTGGTTCACGGAAAGGAATCCGTTACTGCTGTCATGATTAGAAAATCATGAAACCAATCATTTTAACTTATCATGAAACCATGAGCAATAACTCTTCTCCCATGAAAATTAATCATGGTTCGAAAATGCGTTACTTGAAGTATGCATTTCTTTCAAAGCTCGTAACTCCAATTTCCTACCCGGATATCACTTTGAACCCTCTGCCTCAAGTGAAGTGATAGATTGCTTAATAGATTAATGGTAAAGCAAAAAGCAGACATTGAAAAGCAAGACCTACTGAAAATGTTTACTTGATCCTGAAGCATGTTCATTTAATAATCGTGTTGTTTTACCCACCGGCTGATAGAGAATTAAACATAACATAAAAATAAAGATAATGAACCGAAAATTGACTAAGCACGGTTACGCTTTTCATTTGACAAATATCAATGTTACATTTTGTTTGAATGTATTCGTACATATTTGATGTGACCGTTGTTGTTAGAATAATATTCCGAGAGCTAGCGTAAACCAAAAAATAAATTCGATTGTGAATTTGGAACACCAGCTAACGAAAATCAGAAAAATATTTTGTTCAACCACTTTGATTAATTTGTTACAAAGATATAACAACACAAGCTGTATTGATTTACCTAAATATTATAGAATTCGACATAGAGTTTCTTTTTAAGAGGTTTGATTCACACGTGTTCTTTCGTGCAATTCGTTTAAGTGTTTAAATTCTGAAACACAAAATCAAAACTGAAGCAATGAACGCAAGTAAACACGTTATTTTAGGCGTCGTCGTTTTTCAAAAACATAATATTTTAATTGTTAATGATTCTGATTAAAAGAAGTTCTTCGTGCTTTTCACTGAATTAATGTTGCAAAAATTAACATCGTTGCAAAAATCACACAAAACGCCTGAATTTATGTCGCAAAAATTACCATCGTAGCAGAAACACGCCTGAAGTTATACCTCACAATGTCAAGTGCGTTACGTTCAAATTTCAGCGGAATCAGTCCAAATAGATCATGGTCCGAGAAATTTTAATCATGGTGTATTATCATAACATGAAAATATAATATTTTCCCCAAATCATGACTCGTTTTGCTCATTTCTAGAATCGGAATTTTGCCCGTGTTACTTGTGTTGTTTTCTACGATTTTTTCTGTGATTTGTCAATTTGTGATTTTTCGACTTGATTTGATAAGCAAGCTTAAACCAAAATTTACAATTTCAAATTGCTGCATCAGAAGCTAAAACTTTCGTGGATGATGATGAACAATTTGTGATTAAATTTTTAACAGTGTGAGTTAAACATAAATACCTCAAAAACTAAGTTCATCACGCTTGCTTGCTTTTCTCGTACCAGAGCCAACGATTTTGAGGTAGTCAGGCACATATTAATTCCGATGTTCTACTAGACGAGTATAAAAGGTAAGCTTTAATAAAAAATCTTTCATTTATTTTAATGTGTTAGACGGAACTGGACGTCGTGATCATGAGTAATAATGAACCATCTGCGTGGTATAAAACCTCAAATGCTCAGGTCGCTGCCCTCATTTGCATTTCGGATGTCATGGCGAGCCTTCGAATTTTGGATTAAGTTCTAGAAAAGAATTCTAAAGCTAAACTCAGAAACTGGATTCTGGTCTAGCTGATCTCTGAACTTGATTTTAGGTTTAGAATCTAGTGTCAGACTAAAGTTTAAGAAACTTCCAGATTAACAGGATCAGAAATAAAAACTATGACTCTGTAACTGAGTCCTAATTCCTTATTCTGGAATTGGTTTCTTGACTAAATTTTGGAGCTTATTTCAGGATTCAAATCTATTATTTCATTAGGGATTCAAACCATAGAATTCAGGAATGAAATTTAAGATACAATTTTTTTATCTGGATTCTAGAACTTAGATTTGCACTACGAACCTGAATTTTGTCGTGAATACAACTTACTTTACTAAGGGGCACCTTTTCAAAATTTACCCTCTAAGAGAGTGATAAGTTTTTGATCCTGTATATCTCTTGTTGTATCTATCGTATTAACATAATTTTCGCTACATACCATCGGAAATATGATCATCAATTTATGATAACATTTTCATCAGTTGTATGACATAATCACAAATAATTAAAAAATTAAAGTTCTCTGAAATGTTTGGTATCAACGCGTACCTATGAACAAAACATATGACGCCTTTCTCGTACCCGAGCCGACGGTTTTGATGTAGTTGATGTGAGTTTCGTTTTGAACAAGGGCAATTATATCGGCATTCAGCTGTTGATCGTTCGCATTGAAACAAAACACACCGGAAAGTAATCAATGACCGTGAAATTCTACAAATCAGACCTTTTATTAGCGTTAAATGTTTACAACAGAACTATTAAAATTACTTATCTCTTGGAATATGCAAATCGCAAGTGAAAATAAACATTTTAGTGCACCGCCAGAAATGAGTTCCATGTTGCAATCCCTCCACCCAAATTGGTTCAGTATTGAATCAATCCGCACAGCAAGCAGTTCTGCCGCGGGTCGTTCGCAGTGCGAGTTTCGCTTCAAACAAGAGCGATGATCATCCAGCTGCTGGTAGTTTGCATTGGAGCGAAATATCTCGAAAAGTGAACAACGGCCAACAAGTTTAGTGAAGGTTTACAGTATGATAGATTTCAATTAGAAAATTTTCGCATGCTTTTTTCGTTTTTTTTTTTCAAATTTAATTTTTTGTGTATTGGTATGAATGCGTTTGTTAACTTCAGGATCTGGAATTGAGTTTCAGAACTCAAGACCAGATTTCCAGAATCCAGATCAGTTCCTCATCCAGACTCCAAGGCCAGACTTGACTTCTGGAATTGAAACCTAAATTTAGAAGTTGACTCCAAGCCTGGGTTTTGGAACCGAAATCTGGAATTAAGATCAGAATCTTTGACTCTAGACCAGGACTTTGGAACTACATTTCGTAAATGAATTCTGGACTAGAATCTTAATATTGAAACTGAATCCTGGTACTGAAATTGAGGTCAGAATTCATTTCCAAAATTGCCAACCGGAATTTAGTTTCAGTTCTGAAACTTAAGACCGAAATACAGGAACAGAATTTAGATTCAAAATTCAGTTGTATTTCCAGTGTTCGATTATAAAATACATCCACAATCAAGGATCTGAATTTTGAATTTGGTCCCAAAACTCAGTTCTATTTCGCATTCTGGATTCTAGAACTGAATTTCAGAGCAGAGTTCTGGATCCGAATTTGAAAACTGAATCCTGAATAGTAATTCTGAAGTTAAAATTCAGCTGCATACCAGACCGTAGTTCAGAATTCAGTGTCGAACCAGAATCGTATACTGGAATTTAGTTCCAGAACACAGGTTCAGTGATCGGTTCAACAATCAGTTTTTGAATTCAGTTCCCGAGTTTAAGCTTAGAGTTCAGCTCCAGAATCTAGCATTAAAATTAGCTTTCAGAATTTAGTTCTAGCATTCGGCTCCAAAATTCGGTTCCTGAATTCCAGATCCAGAATTTGGGTTCTTTAACATCAAAGAAACTAATTCATCCATTTTATTCGTATTCATGTCATCCGGTTATGTCTCATGACATTTTCCACCCATCTTTTATTGACTTCTTTACAAGAAATTAATTCCCGAACTCAGTTTCAGAATTTAATTCCTAAATTCAGTTTCAGAGTTCATTTCCAGAATTCAGAACCTGCATGTTAGAACTAAATTCGAAACATGGATTCTGGAGCTGGAGGATTTTAGAACTGGATTCAGTTTCTTTATTACAGTTCGGTATCCAAGTTCCGAATTCAGTTCTAAATTGTTTAGAACTGAATTTCAAACCTGAATACTGAAAAGGAATTCTAAAACTGTCTCATATTTCGAATTTCGAATTCAAAAATTAAATAAAATGATGACAAAAAAGACTCAACTGTTGTCTTTTTTGTCATCATTTTACAGGAATAATAGTTGCAAAATAAAATATTGGATAAATTCCACGAGTCGGTTTATTTTAGAACCATTAAAATATTCCCAAAGAGTTATGCCAAGTTAACCTCTACTATCTAGATCTACAAAAAAATCTATTTGTTTCGTATTATTTGATTATTTTGAAGAACATGTTTGTCGTCAACAAGTCGTACTTTAGTATAGATGCACCGTGACAATTCTGGAAGCGAAGCAATAATAGTTGCAAAATTCACACAATCTAATAATATGAATGATTATCTGTATTCGGAAGTGTGAAAGAAGTATGTCAGTTTTATTCGTATTCACGTCCTCCAGCTATGTCTATGACATTACCCACCCGCCCTATTTTCAGCCCACCATGTAATGCATTTCTCATATCAGTCATAATTATTGTTGTGAGTTTCGTTAAAATACTGTGCTTATTATTATTATTATTATTATTTTCGTATAAATTTACCCCGGGCTTAAACTTGTGGTCGATCGCCGTTCGACTGCTCTTAAATTCTCGAATTAAAACAAGAAAGTTGTTTGGCCATCAATTTACAAGACATCTAAATACTTCAAAGACATGATTGAAATTTATGGACGGGTATAGCGTAATGGA
This sequence comes from Malaya genurostris, assembly GCF_030247185.1. Classification (NCBI taxonomy): domain Eukaryota; kingdom Metazoa; phylum Arthropoda; class Insecta; order Diptera; family Culicidae; genus Malaya; species Malaya genurostris. Next base: position 212,837,062 of record NC_080571.1, on the reverse strand, counting down.
TAAGTCGATGCCTTTCACGCAGCCCAAGCAAAGCAAAGTCTTGGTATTACATTCCTGTAGTGGAATTTGACCTTCTGTTTCAACATACTTCGCAGCCAATTAGGTGTACAGAACCATTGCATGGCTGGTGCTACGATTCTACTGACACTACGAATCTTTCCAGGTCGCAGCCCACCTGGGTTCGATTTCCAACCCCGCACATAGGGTCAGAAAGTTTTTCTGGCCCGAAGAGGCGAATAACTTAAGGTTAAAAACTCTATAATCGAAACAAACAAAAAATCGATTGAAATTTTCAACACCCATCACTCGGTAAATTTAGAAAATGAAGTCAAGTTGATATGAAATTCAACTGAAACCTGTGAGACCATAAGGTCTTTTATTTGGATCCAAGGTTGTGAAAATCGGTTAAGTCATCGTTGTAAAGACATAGAGAGCTTTATTGAGGAGTATTAAGTCTTAATTTCCAGTCATTATCCATTGCTTATTGAAAAAGCTCGGATATAACGTGGAACTTTTTCCTTAGCTTCGATGAATGAATCGATTCAATTTTTGGTCATTTCGTAGTTCCAGAGTTTTTTCCGCAATGGATCGGAACAAGTGGTAATCGGATGAAGCAATAAGGGGTGAATATGGCGAGTGGGTCAGAGCTTTCAATATCAACTTTCAAAGCATGGGTTTTTGTATTGACACGAAGCAAAATTATTTTGTCGTGAAGATTTATGTATCGCGGGTCATCAGTAATGGTTTTACTCGGTTGGAGCATCCTCTTTGTTGAGCTTAATTACCAAATCTTCATCTCCTATCTTTTTCGGTTATCCGTGACGGCTGCCCTTGTCTTCTAAATCCAAAATTTCAACTTTGAACCGAAACATCTAGTCGAGGCAGCAATGCATCATCCAGTAGAATATTTTAAACAAAACTCCACGCTACCGTAGCGCCGTGACATTTAGCAGAACCAAGGTTTTACCTTTATTTTTAAAGCTTTTCCTCTACAAAATCGGTTGGACTTTGACAGTTGCATTTAACCCATTCTTTAGTTTACAGAAGAATATTGCAGCACATGCCTTATTTAATTCTATTTTTCACAATGGATCGATGGAAGTTCCCACTTTGAATAATAGATTTTCAAAAAGATATTTTTGTGATTTTGATTTGACTTAATGCTCCATACCGGTTCAAATATTGTTCTGTATTGACTCATGATCTGACATTGACATGAAGAGTTTTATGAGGAAGGACTACAGTCCCCAACAGGTACAAATTCGTCTTAACTAAAGATATTTTTCCCGGAATTTTGAGCGGTGTTTAAGTGTTGCGCATGTACTTAAAAAACAATTCCTTTTTATGTGAGTTTTGGTTAGAGCACAATGTATCCATGTAAATCGCTGGATACATACAAAAATCAAATAGCTATATGCCATTTCTTATAACTGCTCTAGTCACCACAACTGTTCTGGTGTGTTGATTTTTGTTTTCATCAAAATTATTTCTGCAAAAACGATAGCATTTCGAAAAAAATAAATATTGCATTCAAGTAACAATATTATTTCTTGAATGTAATTCCATACCATTCAAAATATGATCTTTGAGATAAAATGTTGAACTACTAGTTCTACTACAACAACTTTGAATCGCTGACTACATTTTTTAATTAAAACTAACTAGATTATCCTATTCGGCGCCACTTGTAATATGCGAATATTTCAATTTTTAATTTATTATTTGCATAGAGCCACTGATAAAATTGGATAATTAGACGTGGTAGGTGTATTTAGTCATAAAATCACAGTAAACTATTTTCTATATATTCCAGTGCTATTACGAAATCAAAATTAAGAAAACATTAAACAAAACCAACTTGTTCAGAACATCGATTTCGTCAAAATTCGAACAATCTAGCTTGTTAAACTTCATATACAAATAACTTTTATGTATTTTCTTATTGAAAATGGAGAAGGCGACCATGGATTCATGACTTCTCCGAGATTTAGCAATGGTCATCAAATGATTCTTGTCAACAAAAAAGTCGAAACTGTTGTGAAAAATAAAATTATATAATGCATGTGTTGCAATATTCTTCTGTAAACTAAAGAATGGGTTAAATGCAACTGTCAAAGCCCAACCGATTTTGTTGAGGAAAAGCTTTAAAAATAAAGGTAAAACCTTGGTTCTGCAAAATGTCACGGCGCTTCGGCAGCGTGGAGTTTTGTTTAAAATATTCTACTGGATGATGCATTGCTGCCTCGACTAGATGCGATAGTAAAGTGCTATTTTCGTGATTTATGACTTGATCTCCGGCCACAAATAATAAGACAAGGCATCCCATCAACCGCGCGAGATTTTAATAGCACCCAATCATAACTTATCCATCGTGTCATGCTCATGCAGGCACAACGTGTAAGTTTAGGTAAGAGGGTAAGTGTATTGTATCCATCACTGATAGCCGAACGACTGATTAAAACTGGAGTTTCCAGTATGGTGCACACGACGCTGTCAATTTTTCACTTCATGTTGGAATGGGTGGAACCACTCATTGCCTTTCGCTTCCAGCAACACAACTGCTCGGTGAACGAACGACCTTCAGGAGATCTGAGGAACTTCGTATCAGCATATTATTAATGACCTGTTTTTTGTTACATGATATGTTATTATTTCTGTTTTGACGAGTTTCAGTATGCTCTTATCTTGCATCATAAGAGGAGAAAAATGGTTGCTTGAAAGCAATTTCTATCCCAGTAATAGAAGACGCCCATGTCATTTGTAAGTTGAACTATTTAGCACATAATTTTTACAATTTCTGAGTACTTGTAATTAGCAAGTGAGCATAGCTTTCTTGATTATATTTTGTTGGTTCTGATGATGAATTTTTCTGGATTTAATTATACAATATACGGAGCAGCCCCTGAAGACAAATAAAATTTTAAATAGTTTCAAAATTATACGAAATAGTTTCAATCTGTCGATATAGAAGTTTACAATGCGTCGATTGATCGTTATTCACAATAGAAAGCTTTTAGTTTTGATGTAAATATTCCAATAACATCAAAAAATGCGTACCGAAAAGATGGACTGCGTTCACTTCAATTCTATTGAATGCCCAAATGTATGCAACGAAACGCATGGTATTGGGCGTCGCGTGCTGACGCGTTCAAGACGCTTACGCTTACGATTCGTGGTCATGCTAGCTTTTTGCGTGTTTACGATTCAGTTATCGATGAAAAAATTGTTATTGCGTTCCGAGTTTTTGCTTTTCTCTATAGAAAAATCGATTCAGCTCGACGAGATCGTAGAATATCTGTGTGTGTATGTATGTTCACTTTTCAAAGATTTGTTTACCGCTAAATTATCTCGAAGATTAAGTTTGTTTCAAAGCCACTATTGAATTGTGGATCAATTTTGAAAATGAACTGGGAGTGACTTCTGGTTTCGGAGATATAATGGTACAAGTGACGTAAGCGGCAAAACGCGTTGTTATTTTCCTGCACATTTTTCTCAGAGATGGCTAAGCCGATTTTAACAACCTTACGTTCGTTTAAAAATTACTATTAAATTGTGGTTTAAATTCGAAGATCAAATGGCTGGCATTTCCGTTTCCGCAATATAATGCTAAAAGTGACGTAACCGACAAAACGCGTTGTTTTTTACCGTACAATTTTTTCGAAATGGCTTATCCGATCCGAGTCAAGGCTCGTTTGAAAGTTACTATTGAACCATTGTTCAAATTCGAAGGTGAAATGGCTATCGCTTCAGGATCAGGAGGTGTAATGGTATAAATGACCTAACCGACAAAACGTGTTGTTTTTTACCGTTCAATTTTCCTAGAGATGGCTTAACCGATTTCTACAAGTCTAGGCTAGCTGATATTGAATTGAGGATCATGTTTGAAGATGCAATGACTGGCACTTACGGGTTTGAAGATATAATGGTTTAAGTTACGAAAGCGACAAAACGGGTTGTTTTTTACCGCTTAGCTATGATTGAATTGTGAATCATGTTCCAAGATCAAACGGCCTTTATGAGCACTAGCACTCGAGCTTGCATACAATAGTAATTCAGGCGGGCAAAATTGTACGCAACGATGATTTTTAATGAATTTTCACTTGTATGCTTTACACAGGTTCTTAAAAAAAGTTAGTATGAGTTTGGATGTTTGTTTTTTTTTGCCTTTCTGAGCTCAATTTTTCAATAAATTTTTATTTAAACAGTTCGCTTTTCAGGCTGAGAATTTTCCATACTTATTTGTATGTTTGTTCAACAATCTTTTGTTCATATGAAGTACGCTCCTTTAACATTGAAGCGATGTGGCTTGGCAACTGATCTGAAGCACTAGTAAATATTTCACAAACATTCATAGACTTATGCGTGATTCGTTTCCGATTTGAATAGACAATCATTGTGATGCTTTCCAAATGATGTGTGGCTCATACCTTCAAAATTATCGATCCGTGCTCACTATTGATTAAAATCTCGAGGTTCAATAATTAAAAATGTATGATTTTATAGACACAAATTTCAAACATTTCCCAATAGTAAGTGCAATAAAATTACTAACTGCCACAACATTGACTGACCTGTAAGTGTTCAAAACCTGGCCCTCTTTTTTATAAGTACACGAACCTACATTGAAAAAGCTATATTACACATGTGTATTTGAAATACGATCTGTTCAAAAATGATGCGCAAGAGAATAATGAGGAAAGAATATATTTTGATCATAAACGCGAGCGCTCTTAGGAAGCGTGTTTGACCATATAGACTCTAGGCGAAACCTAGATCCACTATTATACACCAAAGAATATAATGAACATCATTTTACATGCACATTATAGTGATTATATTTTGGGGTCATGTCTAATTTCGTAAAGCGGTAGTGCTAAAAAATTTAAGCACCTCGAACAAAGCCATATGCAAAATTTGAACTAAATTTGATATGGGTAAGTGGTGCCACCCGGTGGTTAAAGTTTGAAAATTTTCGATCTTGAAAAATCAAACAAAAAATATCGATTTCAGAAATCTCAAGATTTTTCTTAGTCTCATAGAGTCGATTTCCAAATTTTTTTTTTGTTATGACATTAGATTTCGACGTTTCATTTTTGTATTTCGGAAATTTCAGGTACGAACATTTTCACAGTTTAACTGCCAGGCGGCAGCACTTACCTAAATCCGATTTTGCATAGGCACTTTTTTGATATGTCTAACTTTTTCAGCACAACCGCTTTACGAAATTAGAGGTGACCACAAAATATTGCACCCTAAAGCATATATTTGAGGCACAGAGTCAAATATAAAATTATTTCCATGTTTCGTTAAAACCGTTCATTTTGATAGTTAGTTATGAGTGATCAGTTTTTAAGCAATCGATTAGTCGATTAAAAACTGAACAAGTATTGAAAATCAATGTTGCAATAGAAGGGAGAGAATGTCGATATATCGGTTGACCAAAATTATGAGTTATGGCCTCTTTCCCCATCATACACTGAGGTCTCTTTTTACGCGGGGGATACGTACCGCATAAAACAAAACCGCGCAAAAAAACCGCGTAACTTCGGAAATCCGCGTAAAAAAAACGCGTAATTTCGGAAATCCGCGTAAAAAGAAACCGCATAAAAAAAATCGCGTAAAAAGAGACCCCAGTGTACGCGCTATTGTGTCTGACTGGCGTTTTAGAGTGACTAAAACAAGATTCAGAGTGGTGAAATGGTAGCGCGTATGCACGGAATGCATAAGAACGCAGGTTCGAGTCCTGTCTCTGAGCGTATCTTTTTCCAAAAATTCATCTTTTCTGTTAGTTTTTCTTTCATTTGGCTTCTCCAATATATGTTTCCGCTCAGTCATTGCAAAAACTGAACTTAGTTATGGCGGCTTTACGTCAAACTAAAATTAATAAATCGTTAAATCCACAACCATTTAACCATACTTAACACAGTGAAAAACAAGGCTGTATCAGTTGCTGGGAATGTTGAATATTGTCAAATAAGCTAATGCCAATGTAGTTCACAATATTAAGCACATTTAGCTGACGAAGTTGCCAAATAAATATTTAACTTGACAGGTCATCTGTACCTGTGGTTTGAAGAGGAACATTTACATTGCGATCGAAACCATAAACGAGAAAATTTATTGTCAGGATTGTCGGAAAAACGAATATTGTTTTTTTTTTCAAGCAACACAATTATTTCGCTCTGGTTTGGTCGGATTTGTCGTATTGCTATTACGAAATGAAGGTCATACAGTGATATCCCGTATCATCTAAATGGTACCAAAGGACGTGACCCTCTCCCTCTCCCTGTACATGGCGAGGAAAGTGGCAAAAGCTGGACAATTCGCATTCGCTAAACGAATCAGATTTTACCGTGAAAAAAATATAAAACTCTTTTGTTTCGGTTATATAAATTTTTCTTAAATAATCCTAAGCATTGCATGATAGCAATACAGCGATATGAAATCAATATGAGTACGACATAAATAGTGTAATGTAACCATAACATTTGATCAATATATTAAAAATATAAATGATAGTAGACTACATCATCATAGTTGACTTTATATGATCATACAGTGCAGATATAAAATGTAAAAGCATTAACAATTTCATACAGTTAATATTTTCATGTTTATTTTTTTTATCATGGAGAACAGAATGAAAACATGACATGCGGAAGCAACTATGTAACGAAAACCACGAAAATATTATCGCAGAGACGGGACTCGAACCCGCTAGCTCTTAACCGGGGAAAATGCTTACCCAATAAATCAACCCTGCATATGAAAACATATGAAGAGATAGCTCAATTGACTAGAATCATCAAGCATACTTCGCTTTACTCGGCCGCCACAGCATTTAATTACAGGCCTATCTCTATGGAAACACATCCAACAGAAAAACAACACACACCGCATCACAAGTCTATCTTCACTTCTGCTATGCCGTCAGATGTTGATTTGAGATTTTTTGTGTCTCTTTTGCTGTATATGGGCTAATCAAATCACTGTTAAGTGCTGTTATAGAACCAATGGAACGCTATTATAATACCGAAACGATGGTTACATTTTTTCTTGAAAGCTAATTTTACCTCAGTTTCTCATTACCAAAACATAATAGGATCGTAAACAAGTGAAATGTGCATTCATTATTTCCTAAGCAACGGTGTATGAATTGCTCAACATTGCTGGATAATAAAAAAAACCTTAACTTTATGAAACATAGTACTAACTCCACCGGATGAACGATTTCGTGTTTTCAATGTCAATAATTTCAATTCCTTTACTGTTCCAACTAATTCTACTTAGTCAAACTTTAAACAACAGACTTTAGAAGTTTAAGATGGAACAACCAAATATTTCGATAAGGCAGATCTGTGTATGAGTTTCTTGAACGAAACGAGCATGAGATTAAAATTAAACATAATTTTATAATTGAATAAAGAATGCTAAGGTGTGGTACCTCAGTTCGAGAAGCATCAAAGGTAGAAAAATCATAGGAGCTAATAGTAGCGATCTTCGTAATAAATAAGGTCGAATGGTAAACACCATTACATTACCGATAAATAATCACTACACTGAAGTCTTTTTTTATGCGAATTTACGTACCGCGTAAAAAAAAACACAGAACTCTGAAACTTCGCATAAAAAAACCGCAGAAGGGGAACCGCAGTACTCGAATAAAAAACCGCATAACTCTGAAACTTCGCATAAAAAAAACCGCATAACTCTGAAAATTCGCACAAAAAAGTCGTGTAAAAAACCGCATAAAAAAGACCGCATAAAAAAAGACCTCAGTGTATTTTGATCTCATTTTTTAAATAGTCTTTAAATTCTATAACATTAACTCTCAAGTTACGGAATAGTTACAAAAGTAGAGTTTAGGTAATTTACAAAATTGACTTTGCATGGAAATTTTGCCAACATCACAGTGCATATTTAAGATCATCAACCCAAGAATCTGAAAATGTAACATCTTCTTTTCATTTGCCAGTTCCAAAATTGTGTGTAAAATGGAACAGCATTCTTTCAGCAGTTAAGGTTAATGTCCTCAAAATCGACAGAAATCTTCGACTCACAAAAAAAAAACAAACATACTGGAACCTGTCCTCCATTCCGATGCGACAGAGGGTTTAAAACGCAAAAAGTAAGCTAAGATAAACTGGTTACCTCTGGAAGAAGTCGGGAGAGGGATTGATCACGACGGCGGCAGGATGGTGACGTATATCTGTGGGAGTCGTCCAACTGTCTATTAGCGTTAATAGACGGTCCCGAACAGAACCTAGTCAATTGTGGGACGGTATTATCATAACGAATGGGAATTAATGCTGTCGAGGACATATTTTCGCCATAAAACAATATAGTAGCTTGGATGAGTGTGTTAGTTTTCTTCTGGGGGATGCCGAATTTTAATCCGTGTTCACTGATCAAGTTTTGTGAAATTCATGATTCGTTATGATGTACAATGGAAATCATAATGCTATTCTGATTTATTCAAAAATGTGCCGGATGAATTTTCGATATCATCAGCCCACATTCAAAATTTGACTTCGTACTAAGGTTACGTGTTTCGAGCCGGACTTAAGCGAGCTTTAAAACCATGTTTTTTTTAAATTTATTTAGCACATGGCTTATGTCTCTTGAAAGGAATACCGGCCATGGACAGAAGTTTAACTAAATTCCGGTAGTTTTTTTTTATTTATTTATTTATTTATTTATTTGGAGCAGGAAAAAGCCCACTGGAGCTGAAATAATAATCTCTCACTCCAGCAGGCATAAAACCTCCTCATCGTTTATATCAACAGATTACAACAATCCAACAGATACATGTATGTACTTAATACTATCAATTAAAACTAATCCTAGCTAACTAACTCCGACACTAAACCCATCGGGTAAACGTTGGTGATTTTGCATTAAAACTAAAGAAAAAAAGAAATATGCTTTAAAATGGGAGGTAGAAGGAGGGAGTGGTGAATGAGAGTTGGCGAACGAAACGGGGTTAGGTTCGGCATGTAGATCTAATTAGTAGTCGAAAAGATGGTGGAAGACGGATAAAAAAAGAGGGCTAGCAAACGAGGTTAGAACCGACATATAGATCTAATTAGTGTTCAAAAAGATTAGAGAAGAACGATTAAGAGCGGAGAAGAGGAGATACAACAGGATTAGTTACAACGAGCGAATTTATTAGTTTTCAATGGAGATGGTGGAGAGAACGAAGGGATGATCGAGCGGAAAGAATTAACATTAGTATTATAACTGCAAAAATAAAGAATCATGGAATAATCGTTGTATCGCATTACGAGAGAGATGAAAATCAAATTCCTGTGAGCAACTATTGAATAAACGGCACATACTGGAAAAGGGTTCATTATATCCGTAATTGGTTCTAGCATGGGGAATTCGTATAAATAGTTATCAGAATCTGGTTCGGAAGGAATTCCGAATACTGGCGGTAGCCACGCTTGGTTCCAGCCGCAGTCAAATCGTTTGTGGAATTGTCTTTTTTGTACGAATATCAACCTTGCTTGTACTAGCATATGCTGGAAAGAACTTTTAAACCATTTCGTGACAGTCATGCGAATTGTTTTCATTAACGTCATTATGTAAAACTACACACTTACTGCTATTCAGTTGCGCAAAATGGTATTGTATTTTAATCAAGATTGGGTAGAGTGATGCTGATTTTAGATGACATCCGTCGCCCGTCGGTCAACTTTTTCCTTATACTACTCCAACGATGAGGACATTTTTAAAATTTATCTTTTCAAAAGTGCCACCTCGTTAAACGACTATAATTAGGTTAAAGCAGGGGTTAAATTAATAGATATAATAATAAAATCTTCTCGAAAAACTATTGTATAAATTATTCGTTTCGATAGACATTATTATATCAACAACAAATATGTGACATTTAGAGAAAATACTATTATTTCTATTATCTGTGGAATTTAATAAATTTGCTTATTTCCAACTCTGGTTCTATAGTAGATAATATATAAATAACTATTATTTAGAGTTTTGGTACTGCATGGGTACCGGATTTGTGCTAAGTGAACAAAACTATTCTCATTTGTACGTTTCGCTTTCAGCTCATCAGTGCGTCAGCAGTTTATGTTGAACTGCTAACGCCACCTAACGGTTCAACCTAAACCGCTGAGCAGACGTAAAGTTAATGTTATTTACATATACACTTATCACACCGAAGTGCTATGTCTTTATTGGCGTGCCAAAAGATACGAAACTAATGTCGTTTTCGTTTTTAAATTGTACTACACCGGTGTAGGCAAGGTTGCACTGAAACCGTTCGTTTTTGCCAATTGCACTACACCAGTGCTACACTTTTTTTGCACCGATACCACTGGTGTAGCACTCATCAAAAGTTTGGTGTAGCTCTGTGCAATGAAACCGTTTATGGTAGTCAATGGTTACTGTTTATGTTTTTGTCATTTTTGTTCGTTTATTCCTGCCTTCGTAGCACTGCACCGGTGTAGTGCAAATTAAAAACGAAAACGCCATAAGTGACGACGCTCTGGCCGTCAACATATAGTACTATCTACTACTTTTTTTACGGCCAGAACGTTGTCACTTAGTTCTTTCGGCACGTCAATGAAGACATAGCACTTCGGTGTGATAAGTGTATATGCAAATAGCATTAACTTTACGTCTGCTCAGCGGTTTAGGTTGAACCGTTAGGTGGCGTTAGCAGTTCAATATAAACTGCTGACGCACTGATGAGCTGAAAGCGAAACATGCCAGTACTGATATCTTCTATCTCCGGTAGTGAGATCTGCTATCTCTATTCATTGCAACTCAAAGGATAACTGAAAATTTATGTAATAATTGAAAATTCATGTGATTCTTCTTAGAACTAAACGAAGATATTGCATAATCAATTTTATCTCAATTTGTTGATTGGAAGTCGAGTTATCTGCAAAGTAACGTGCTAGCTCTACTAATAAGATGGTTATTGGTGCAATAATCCTACATGCTACAAAACTTGAACTCAAAAACAATCTGCATTTGGAAATAGACGAAATTATTCATCCCTGTATGAATCTATCGAGCATTATGGTGAAACTTACTGTCGGTCACTGCGTTAAAAGATATTAAGAGCAATCAGAGCGGGTCCGAAACTCTCGGTTCATGATTTCACCAGAAACAGCACTAATTGTAAAATATATTACCATCCTTTCGTTGTGTACAAAATCGCTAACGATGGTGAAGCTTGCGCACTCCTTCTGGTATAAATTTCATTTAAAAGTTTATCTATTTTTCGTTCAACAACAGTTACTACATGGGTTTCAGGACAAGAATTAACACAGTTGCACATTTAGGATAGAGTAGAAATTAAATACACCCGATTCAACGAAACGCATTTAACAAACGTGACATCCCAAAATTTAGTTCATTTCGTTCCGAAATAATCTCATTGAACCCTGCTCAATTTCTCTTCAACTCTCATAGACCTGCTAAACCCACACAATACCTTTTAAACCGAGTCTCAAAGGGTATCGTATACAGTCGACTCGATTAGTTGAGATCGCAAAATTTCTGAGTGGGTAAAAATATTCACTTGGAGATGGCTGAACCGATTTGAATTTCTTGGAGATGGCTAAACCGATTTGCACTTGCACACACATACACACACAAACGCACACACAGACATTTTCCGATCTCGTCGAACTGAGTCGAATGTTATACAACACTATGGGTCTCCGAGGCTCCGTTCGAAAGTCGTTTTTTCCAGCAACTCTAATACCTTTTTATAGAGAAAAGCAAAAACCTTTCTTAGTCCACTTAGTGGAATTTTCATAAATCTTGAAAAATCATGGGGAAATCGAAAAATCCGAAGTCGAAAAAAAAAAATTTATACCAAAAGTCTTAGAATTGCATGAAACGTCGAGATTTAGTGTCATCTCGAAAAAATGTTTTTTCGAAAATTCGACTTTCTGGGGTCAAAAAAATCCCAGAAAGTCGATTTTTTCAAAAAAGTTTTTTTAGATGACACGAAATCACGACGTTTCATGAATATCTAAGACGTTTGACATAAAAAAAAATATTCGATTTTGGAAATTTCATATACTCTCCCCAATGGTGATTTTTCAAGATCGAAAATTTTCAAACCTTAACCGTAGAGCAGCACGTTTTATCCATATCCGATTCAGCTCAAATTTTGTATGTGGACTTTTTTCGAAGTGTTAAAACTTTTGAGCACCACCGCCTTACGAAATAAGAGGTGATCCCAAAATATTGGCACTCTTATATACATTAGAGCGGTAAAATGCAATGTGTTTTGTCGGTTACGTCACTTATACCATTATATCTCCGGAAGCAAAAGTCACAGTCGTTTGATCTTTAAACTTGATCAATGGCCCAACAGTAGCTTTCAAACGAGCATAAATTTGTTAAAATCGGCTCAGCCATCTCTGAGAAAATTGAGTGCTTGAAAATACAACGCGTTTTATCGGTTACGTCACTTATACAATCATATCTCCGGAAGCAAAAGTCACAGCCATTTGATCTTTGCACTTGATCAATGGCTCGACAGAAGCTTTCAAACGAGCATAAGCATAACACACACAAGCACATACAGAGACATTTTCCGATCTTGTTGAACTGAGTCGAATGGTATATTCCACTATGGGCCTCCGAGGCTCCGTTCGAAATTCTAATACCTTTCTATAGAGAAAGGCAAACATCAAAATTCTGATCACACTCCTGTTTACAACATTTGCAATGCCCCAGCCTTTTGATGACAATTTGTAGTCGTTATTGCCTTAAAATGAAACGTTAGCCGCAAACGCAAAAAATGTTTTTTGTAACATTGACCAATAAATTATATTACTTTTGTATTCTTGAACTAGGACAAGTGACCACTTTGTTTAACATTCTTAACATATAGCCTCTCTCACATAGTTTACTAATATTCGGCTTAAAACACTTCCAATTTGTATATCATGTTGGTAGCTGGCTAAGCAGACTGATTATGGCTGTACCGGCTCGTAGTTCCCGGATCTGGAAGTACACCGAAACCTCTATTTACTAAGTCGTAAGTCGAAGTAGTTCGTAAAAAAAGTTTGCGTTATTTGGGATTTACTTCGGAAAATGAGTTTTGTTTAATGAATGTGGAAACCCCCAATTATACGGCTATTTTCGGAACGGATGTGGAGAGTAGGTGTTTCAAAATCCAAGATGGCGACTTTCAGTATATTGATATTACCTGAAAACCTCTACAATTTGGGTATTCTCGAAATGGATTTGATGAGCAGATGTCGTAAAACGACGTTTGAGGTGGTTCTGAATTCCAAAATGGCGACTTCCGATTATTTGATATTCCTTACAAACCCTTACAATTTGGTTCTGAAATCCAAGATGGCGAATTCCGGTTTATTTATTATCTTTAAATGCCATTAAAATAGAAGTATTTTGGGAACGGATTTAATGTGTAGGTACCGAAAAACGATGTTTGTCGTTTCGAAATCCAATATGGCGACCTTCGGTTTTTCGAAACTCCTTGAAAACCCTTACAATATGAGTATTCTTGGAACAGTTATGAATAGTAGAGTCGGAAAATTATGTTTGGGATCGTTTCTAAATCCAAGATGGCGACTTCCGGTTCATAGATAATATTAGAAAACTCTTATAATTGGGATACTTCTGGAATATTGTCGACTAGAAATCTTGGATTCGGAACGATCTCAAACATCGTTTTTTGTATACCTACACTTCAAATTCGTTCCGAAAATACTTATATTGTAGGTTCGTGAAAAAATTGACATTATTAGGGATTTGGTTCGTAAAAAGAGTTACGTAAAAGAGGTAACGTAAAAAAGATTGAACTTCAACTTTTAGATTCTGAATTTTAAAACTTGAATTCATGTCAGTATTCGGTTCTATGTTTTCTATGAGATAATATAATACATTAGAAAGAAGTGTTTTGCTGAGTTTTACAAAAATCGGTATGGTAAAACGTTTACCGCTATTATTTTCGATTTCCTTAAAATACAAATTTAGGGGATAGGATAACAGAGGCATTTTGGCCCACTTTAGGATTAATTGTATTTTGGCCCACTTTGTAAAAATATCCACCAAAAGTTGTAATATCTTTGAAAAAGCTTGATTAGCTTCAAATTGATGCAACATGGGTTACTTAACATCGATTAAATCCATAAAGTTTGTTAGGTGGGTCAAAATATATGAAGTGGCCAAAATACCTCTTTTACCTCTCTTCATTTCAATTATGAACGTGATTTATATGTTGCTCTCGAAGAAGGAAAATTAATGAACTACGTGTTTGCGAATCTGTTCCGAGTTCAAGCGTTACAGAAACTCGTTCGTTAACGGAGGTTTGGGTGTACCGGAGATAGTGATCAAAAACTCGAAAACGGAACTCACTCAATTTTCTTCATAATTGAATCGATTTTCACAAACTCAGGCTCAAATAAAATGTTCTAGGGTTCCATAGGTTTAATTTGATTCATATCTGATTTTCGGTTCCGGAAAAGTAATGGAAGTGTGTTTAAAATTTCAAATCGTCATACAGAGCGATGATGGAAATATGGATTTTTTTTCTAAATTTTGTTCAAAACAGTTTCAATTCGTACGTTATTTTAGTTGCTGGCCTGATGAACCTACTGGTTCCAAGATACCGGCTCCGGAAGTCGTTTAAATAGTGGTCAAAATCCGTTATTTAAAGCGACGATGAAGTCAACAGAAGAGTTGATCTAAATTGGCATGAAACTGTTTATAATTTGGAAAGGTTATGCTAGTTTATGCACAAATAAATTTCTTTAAAATTTAAGATTCGATGAATAGTTTGTTGAATTGTCCAGTAGTACTGTTCAGAGCTAATAAAAGTCATTTTCATAGACTGAAAAATAGACGAAAATGACAAGAAATTACTGTCACTCTCAGCTTCGCTTGCAAACTATGAGAACGAAATCCATGTCCAGTCAATGACATGAGCGGGACAGTAGTTTCAAAATTGTGTTTTTTCTTTCAGTCAGTCATTTGCAGTTTTCAGTGAAAATCCCATAGTATGTAGTGTCGATATTCAGCCAAAGCTGTGAGAATTGAAAACGACAGAAAAAGGTTTCACAATAAGTTTTAACTGTTTCCAAAGAAGTTCTGAGATGTAATTACTTCGATTTGCATATTTTAGTCACTTTTTATAGCCAAGCGTCACAGATTTTCAATACATCGATGAAAGAATGAGAATTGAAATTCTGATGTTGCTACCTGAAGACGTTAGTTTGGTTTCGTCTTGTCATAGAGGAAAGAGTGACGTTGGCAATTGTGCTCTCTCATTTTTTCGATGAACGAAAATGCTTCGTCTCTCTTCGTTTGTTCTGGTGTCGGTCATTTACGAATGAGACAGTAAAACATTGAAAATGAGACTGTTGGAATGGTTTCTTTCATTGAGAATGCGTGACAGTTTTAAGCTCTGGTAATGTTAATGAAAATATGAATAATATGAGAAAGACAATATCTTACCACTAGGTGGATTAAAACTGTTTTTTTTTATCAGGAAGAATTTTTTTGTTTCAATTATAGAGGCTTTAACATTAATGTCATTCGCCTCTTCGGGCCAGAAAAACTTTCTGACCCGTTCGGGGTTGGGAATCGAACCCAGGCGGGCGGCGTGAAAGGTATCTGGGAAGAATTATTTTAAATTGCTTCTATGAAATTTTGTTCAAATTCTTCGAATTCGTAAAATAAATCGTGCAAAATACTAGTTTTTTTTCGAATGTGTCGCTCAAAATGTACACACACACGCACAGCTGTAGCAAAATGTGTCCATCTTGAGACGAATCTGATCGACAGTTAAATTGTACGTATAAATATATACAGTAGTACTAGTATGAGCCGAGTCCTAGGTAAGCAAAAATAATGTGAAATTTCATTTTTTCGCCTTCGACTTGGCTGTTCATAACAGTTTATGGTGAACCGTTATGCCACCTAACCGCTCAATATAAGCCACTGGACAGACATAAAGTTATTGCAACTTACAATATATCTTTTCGTTTTTCTCCGAAGTGCAATGGTGTTACTGACGAGCCGAAGTGTATTGTAAATAACAATAAATTTTTGTCTGCTTAGCCATTTCTGTTGAACAGTTAAGTGGCACTACGGTTCACTATAGACTGTCATGAAATGAGAAATAAATACGGTTGTGTCCTAATTACAGCTGTATTTTACGAACACAATGGACATAAAAAAAGAGATTCGTTAATTTAAAGTTAATGTTAATTTTCAAATGTTTTTACTGAGTACATGAAAGACCTCAGTATGCTCTATCTTCAGGTTTAAGACATATGCTCTCATAGATATTTGTCAACGAATGAAGCGATAGTTAAGAGAATAACAGATATATACCAGTTGTACCTATGTTTGATACTTGTTAGAAAACGTTACTTTAACTACTATTGGAGCCAAAAATATAACTGAATTTGTTACCATTGGTTTCTGTTTCAAACTTATTATTACTTGCTAGTCGGGTTATGATTATTTACCATCTGGTAAAGCAGGTTTGGTGTCTTGTTTCAACGTGAAACGCTTGATTCGCGATTTTAATTCTACTCCAAGTGCTAAGTGACAGACGAGGCGTCAGCCTAAAGAGCTTCCTACAAAACAATAATCGCACTTTAGTTCGTTGGAGCAGTGGAAGTATCGGACTGAAACAGCAGGATGGGGGATTTTCCTGCTGACGTTGACAGAACGTGTCTCGTTTACTATTGCATGACTATGACTCAACCCATCCACCGAGGAAAGGAAGGACGAAGAGAATACATTTGATTACGACGAATTGGATTGGATTGGCGAGCGTATATATTTTAGTTGTATCAGCTTTTGTCGGGCACTTCCGGGGGAAAATTATCGCGTCATAAGAAAACGGGCAATTATGCGGAGCACCAGCTTTTTTGCCGCTTTCTTAGACTAAAGAAACGATACTTGTGTCGGCATGGCGCTAAAATATGCGATTGAAGAATTTGAAACGTGTGGGATTTGGTTTTGGATGAGTCGTTTTTGTCTACAGAAAGGTAATGCAATCACCGTGAAAACCAGTTTTGGAACCTTGGACCAAGTGTCATATACCGTTCTACTCAGTTCGTTGAGATCGAAAAATGTCTGGGTGTGCGAATGTATGTGTGTATGTATTATTTTAGTGCATTTACTTTGCTTGAGATGGATGGGTCAATTTCTACAAACTTAGATTCAAATGATAGGTTTTGCAAAATTTTATCCAGATCCGATTCGGGTGACCCGATTTTTGTAACCTTTCAAATTATCCCATAGAAAATTCCTGAATTTCATTTAGGTTCGATTTCTGGATTAGAAATTACAGGGTGATAAGTGCAGAAAATTCAATTTCTAGAGCGTTTCTATTCTAATTTGAAGACTTTGTTAGTTGAGGACTAAAGAAATTCATTTCGACTATACCGGTTGCCGATTCCGGGAGTACCTAATACCGAATACCGACTCAGGTTACTTCGATTTATCGGAGACGGTTCGACCGATTTTCACAAACATAGATTGATATAAAAGATCTTATGAACCCAGAGATTGCTGTTCAGATCCGACTTCCGGTTTCGGAATTATGAGGAGAAGAATTGTACAATTTTATGATACTGAGAACGAAGACAGCGCAGCTGTGCAAAAACTATTTCAATAACTCTACGTCTGCTTAGCGGTTCAAATTGAACTACCGAGTTTTGCATTAAGCAGTTCAATTTGAACTGCTATGCACTGATGAGTCAAAGACGAAACGTAATATACAAAATGGTTTTGGGTGTCTAGCATAAATTTGAGAATAACAAATAAACTTTTTCCCCTATAAAATTACTATTTCAATAAGTTAGTTTTTCTAGATTATGACCGATTAAAACGGTTTTGGGTGAATGGACACAACATTATTTCAACTTTAAAAATTTGCGTAAATATATTGATTAAATGCAACAGAGTTATACATGTTTTAATATTGCTATTATAATGCTGAAAATTATTAGGCGATTATTAGACTCTTCTAGGTTTTGACAGGTGAATCAGGAATTACGCATTATTCATGTTGCCTTAATGCAAATGTCTACTTTATACAGTGGTAACAATTGTCATGATGCATTCAAAGTACTTAGACAATGCTTTACAAGTGTAATTTAAATAGGTATTTAGTATTCAAAATAAATATATGCGTATCACTACTTGTTT
Organism: Malaya genurostris; assembly: GCF_030247185.1. Lineage (NCBI taxonomy): Eukaryota > Metazoa > Arthropoda > Insecta > Diptera > Culicidae > Malaya > Malaya genurostris. The sequence continues at coordinate 212,818,873 of NC_080571.1, read as the reverse complement.
ATGACGTATTATTTTTACATTGTATGTTATTGTATGCTCCAATCTGAATAAAAAATTTCTTTGCTTGGCAAACTCGAACTCGTGACGGCCGTGACTCTCTGACTTTTTAACTCGCACTTCTAACATGATTTGATCACATTAAAGAATATCAGATATCATGTTTAAATGTTACCAATGCGAAAAGCTGTAGCATATTAACAGAGTGATTGAATTGACCATCAGCTGCAGAGTTGATTTCGAAAATTTCGAAGTAAATGAAAAGCCAAATTTGTGTCGGTGATTGGTTTTGCTTTTGTAGTACCGAAAGTATTGGTAAATAAAGTTAAATTTAGAATAGCAGTTCTTAATCAACAGACCTAAGCGATTTAAGGTAGCAATTCAATTCCAATCGGTATTGGCTATATCGGTTGCCAGTTTATGATTCCGGAAGTACTGCAAATAGTGGACCAAAGCTCAATAAAAAGATGGAACTCATAGTTTTGAGGACCTATTGAATGAAATTTTCAACAAATGCGACATCCGGATACGGAATTATAGGGTGAAGAATTTTGAAAGAGTAAAATCTTTGGAACTGGTTCCATATATATCTGGTTAGTTTATGACCATACAAATTGACTTCCTATACCGGAAACAGTAGTCGCAAAATCTGAAATGAAACTTACATCAATTTCTTAACTTACTGATAATGAGAAAGGCAATTTATGGTTTTATTTGTGATATAAAACTTCAAGTTTTTTTTGTTTCAATTATAGAGGTTTTAACATTAATGTCATTCGTCTCTTGGGGCCAGAAAAACTTTCTGACCCTATGTGCGGGGTTGGGAATCGAACCCAGGCGGGCTGCGTGAAAGGCATCGACTTACCCATCACGCTATACCCGTCCCCACTTCAAGTTCATTTTCACACCACACCAAATTTAGAACATTGTAAACCGATTTCACGCTCGGTTCACTCGTAAAGGCAACAATTTCATACGAAAAGAGAAAAGATACTGCCTTATATGAGCTAAAAACTATTGTTCGGAAGGATCATTGGAAGGTATTGAGAATAATTAGTAAAAACTCAACCAACCTACCAACCTACCTCCTCAGCTACCGTTAGGTATTACTTCGGGGTGGAAGGCTATCGGTGCTCAAAGCACCCTTCCCGGACTTATGTATCGTCATGGACGTCTGCGTCGTTCTCTCTTATTTTTGGGACATTTATCACTCGCCTTTGAGCCACTCTTTTCGCTACAGGGGATCGACTAGGAGGTTGTCGAGGTCGATCCGGCGATTCCGGTTCGCTGGCACCTCGACGACCCAGGGCTGGTCTACGTCACGAACTGCTCGGCTAATCCCCGACGATGGATCTAGCCTACACCGAAGGAAAAGTTCCCCAAAAATGGAAGTTTCCCAGGGACCGACGCTCCCGAAATCCGTGAACGGTTCGAACGGTAGGATGCCTGAGTCGGTCCAGTGATTCCGCTTGGAGGATGACTTCCGGTTCACTGGCGCCCCGATGATCCATACCGGAGTTACGTTGCAATCTACTCATCTAATCTCCGCCGAAGGATCTAGACTACGCCGACGGAGAGCTCCCCGACGAAAGAATTTCTCCCGACACCGAATCTCGTGTTTTGCTACACGGGACACTCGAATGAGTGCCGAGGTCAATCCTGTGATTGGAACGTGGCTTCCGATTCACTGGCGCCCCGACGACTCAAATTCGATGCTGTAGTTTCTACTTGGCTAGTCCCCGGCGAAGGATCTAGCCTACACCAACAAAGAGTTCCCCTGCTCCTCGATTGATGCTAAGAATAAACTTCACCCACAGATTCGACACTAACATCCGCCCGAATCTCCCCATCCATCGTCTGTCCACCATCTTCATTAGAACTAACAAGATCTTTCTGCTGTCACTAAATTTTCTGCTTACCCCTCCCACGTTTTTCACCATCTCGATGTCAACTAATTAGATCTTCATCGTTCTTAGTCATTTTGTTCCCATATCCCCTTTTACTCTGTTCTCCGTAATATTTACTTCTCTATATTTTTTTTTTCATTTTCTTCCGTAACATCATCATCATCATTGCCCACGGACGGCAGCTGTATTCTTTGAAAAGAACGGGCCACCCGCCTGGTATTCGTAGCCTGGGGTTGTTCCCCGCGAACCCACACGGACAGAAAAAAGCGACCAACATAGATACTTACCAACGTGTTACTGCTTAAGCAGTGTGCCTTAATATATTATATATTTGAAAAAAAAACAAAGAGTTCCCCGTTGAATGAAGTACTCCCGACACCGATCATTCATGTTACTCCACCGGGACACTCGAATGAGTGCCGAGGTCAATTCAGTGATTCCGGTTGGAGCATAGCTTCTGGTTCACTGGCACCCCAACGACTCGACTTCGGTGCTTTGGCTTCTACTCAGCTAGTCCCCGACGAAGGATCTAGCCTACACCGGCGAAGAATTCCCCGGCGATGGAAGTTCTCCCGTAACCGTCGTTTCCGATACCTGTGAACGGATCGATCGGCAGGATGCCTGGGTCGCTCCAGTGATTCCGGTTGGATGATGACTTCCAGTTCACTGGGTCTCCGACGATCCATACCGGATCTACGTCGCAATCTACTCGTCTAATCCCCGGCGATGGATTTAGACTACACCGACGGAGAGTTCCCAGACAACGGAAAAACTCCCGAACCGACGCTTTTTCTCTGATCCTTCTTTAGCGGCCGACGGTCGCGGCTACCTGTTGTTCTGCACTCCAATTCCGCTGCAAGATGCCCGCGATCTGGCAGGTCGCGGTCGACACTGCATTCTCGTTCTCCTCGCTGTAACACATCCTCTGGACTAGGTTCTCTGGTGTAGTTTCTCTGTCACATACATCCTGTAGACCATTCCTTTGTGTCGCAAAGCGGGGACAGGCAAACAGGGTGTGTTCTGCCGTCTCAAGCTCATTTGGGCAGCCAGGGCAAACAGGAGATGCCGTGTGGCCGAACCTATGGAGGCATCTCCTGACCTAAAACAACCGTGACCTGTGAGGAACTGCGTCAGGCCAAAGTTTACTTCGCCGTGGGGTCTGTCGATTCATCCTTAGACTCTTGAAATTAGCCGATGTGTCCACCTGCCCTTGGTTGAGCTGTCCCATTTCCTTTGCCACTCGCGTAGGGAGGCTGCCTTGGCAGTCCTACTGGCGTTCCTGTCCCTCAGCGTAACGTAGCACTCGGCGTCCTCCTTGATAAGCAGTCCAATAGGCGTCATGAACGCCACCACGCAACCTGCATCTCCAGATACCGTACGGTACGCACTGATCACACGAAGACACATCAGTCTGTGCGTGCTCTCCAGCGATTTTGAGTTGCGTGTCACTCGGAGTGCTGACGCCCATACCGGGCTGCCGTACCTGAGGATCCAAACTACCACTCCTGCCAGTAACCTGCGTTTGCTAGAACGCACCGGCGAGCTATTCGCGAGAGCGCCGCAATCGCCATTGAAGCACGTTTACAGGCATATTCAACGTGCTTACCGAAACTGAGCTTGTCGTCAAGCATCACACCCAAATGCTTTAGTGATCTCTTGGAGAGGATCATGCAATCACCAGCATGTGCCGACGCCTCTTGCTCTGATTTTTTGTTGTTTACCACCATCATCTCTGTTTTATGATGCGCTAGTTGCAGTTTCCTGCTACGCAACCAGTCTTCCACCATGCTGATCGAGTGTGATGCGCTCAGTTCGACCTCTTCGATGGATTCTCCGTAGACTGCTAGCGTGATGTCGCCCACAAACCCGACTATCTTGACGCCCGTGAGGAGCCTTAACCTCAGTACTCCATCGTACATTATATTCCACAGGAGCAGGCCCAGGATGGATCCCTGTAGTACTCCGGCCAGATTTATTTTCGTTTTGCTTGAAACTGATAACGCCGACAATGATATGCAGATGGCACTTTGATATAATTAATACGTTAATAAAAATATCGTTTTATTATGGGTAATAAAACGGTTAATAACGGGTAATATCGTTTTATTATGGGCGGTATATTATCAATGTCCGTTACTTGAATATTTTTTAGTTTCGCGAATCAGCATTATGCAAAAAAAAACTTTTAGTCCTTTTCACTAATCACACTTGTCGCAGCTTCAATCAGAATAACTACCAAAACCTGTTTCGACCAAATATTTTACTTTACTTTGGGTCACTTTTTACGCGGGGGAAACGTACCGCGTAAAAAAAACCGCGCGCAAAAAAAACGGGTAACTTTGAAAATCCGCGTAAAAAATCGTGAAACTATAGAAAATTTTGTTGATGTCGAATGTCTTAGAAATGTATGAAACATGGTTTAATTTGGTGTAATCTAAAAAAATGGGACTAGAAAAGTTTTGAGATTGCCGAAAACTAAAACTTTGTTTTGATGCCAAATATCTTGGAAATGCATGAAACGTCATAATCTGGTGTAACCAGATAAAATAAAAGTGCCAGAGAGTTGAATTAAAACAAAATTTCGGGAGAACACCAGATCTCGATGTTTCATGCATTTCTAAGATAAAACAAGAGCTCCGGATAAAATTCGTGTAAAAAAACCGCGTAGCTTCGGAAATCCGCGTAAAAAATCTGCGTGACTTCGAAAATACGCGTAAAAAAGCCGCGTAAATAAATCCGCATAAAAATAGACCATAGTGTAAGTTTTTTTATGCACATTGAAATTAGACTTTTTTGACAAAAACACTGGGTCATCGCTCTTTTCTGTGGTACCGTGACAATCGTGAAAATTTACCCACAAAGACCGCAAATCTTCCGACTGCCTTCAATTTCACCCCACAATCTAAATTTTCTACAGAAAGAGCAAGAAAAATCCTTTATTTATAGAATGTGCACTTGTTTCATTTCATAGAAACAATTCCAAGTTACAGTTGATTTTTTAGATCCCTATATTAAGCGAATTGCGATTTATAAGTTGTCCTACAGTTAAAATTTGCAGTAATCCAATCTCATTTTTTCCTAATTTTAATTGAACTTGTTGTCATAGCATGTGCTAGTTTCACTGTTATTAAAACTTCTTACTGAATTGAAAACCATTCCACACGCACTAGATTCGTGCATAGTCTATTGAGGTAGAGGTTTAATCACGTATGAATAGTTTATGCTAAATCTACGTTTGCCGTGTTACCAAAGGTGTTCTTTGTCGGAAAGGTAAAGATTGTTCTATAAAGCTACGGTCCTTTCGACATTATAGCTGCATAACAAAACACAGCAGAGAATGCATAGGGCACTGAATCGAATAATGCCTGTGAACGACGCACGTGCATGACGCTGCCGGATTAAAGTTTGACATAGCTATGTACTGTTCGTTCTTATGAAGTAAGAATAGAATTAATCATAACAATGAGTAATGTTCTAGTTACATCAGTATCGTATAATTTGATGTCTTTTAATATTTTTGAGTAACATTGAACAAATGCACGCGGACCTTTGAGGACATAAGGAGATGATATTGAATATAATATTCGCTCGCTGTTCAACTCATTCATTGAAAGCGTTCAAAATGTCAATCACCTCAGACGTTAGCTTACAGATCGTCAAATCTGTGAGGTGTTTGATGATATTTTCTAATTGCAGCTTTGTAGATTAGTTATTAATACAAATTTATAACTCACAATCAAGAGGCGTGGATTTTAGGAGTTTCTAATATCACTACTAGACATAAAAATATATTGAATTTTTAACAGCTTATGATATTAATGACACCAAATTACTGATAAACACCACACTCAAATGCATGAATGGATGTTGATGTGGGATTACTGTATAGTACACCCGTGCACTTCCAGTTATACTAGCCGGCAACTGCGTGCTCTGTACAGCCAAGCCAACCGAATGCGCTTATTTTCCGACTCTGATGGGCTTTGCTGAACCACAACATCAATGATTGGCTTGCGAACATGTGTTTTCCACTCGTTAGCAATCTGAAGTAGCATTTTTTTCCTGCGCACTTTGGCTGCTATGAAAGGTAGGGTGTTGTGCCTAGAGCTACTGTAATTCACCGTAAACGAACCGAAAGTTTCGGATATGATGGGGTTGTACATTTGAATGCACTTACCACCCCCTGATACCCTGACAGGCCTGATGAAAGTATTTTGCTGATTGAAACTTTTTGCTTCCCTCGCGTGCAGCCCTGATTTCTAGCTCTATGCATCGTATGGAGTTTATGCAGCGATCCAATACAGTCGCAATTGTGTAGGGTTTACGTGAAATTTATAATAATGATTGCATGTTTAGTATAAATTTAATGCCGCTTTTGCGTCGTTCTCGTTCGTTTCATGTGTAACGTAGTGTCGGTTATTTGTTGTGGCTATTACTTCGCGGTGGCTAGCTTTTGCAAATTATTATTTTTAATCGTTCTTGCTAGCGTTCGCATTGCGCAATTGCGATTTCATTGCAAGTTGCGGACCAATCCTCTTCAGCGAGCTTAAAAAGGGTGCACCTACTGCGAAGTTAGCTGAGCCTCGACTGAGTGAAACCAGAGATAGAGCTAGAGAGAAAGAGTAATGTCTGTGTTAATTGACAGTGCGGATGGGTGGTCTCAGTTTCTCAATAGGAGATCAGGGCCGTGATTTGGAAGGAGAAAGAAAGCACTTTGAAATACTGCCCTGAAAATTATGTACGCTAAATGTTTCAGGTAGTAAATGTTTCATATTTCGGAATTTAATTATCTCCATATTTTAACATGTTGTTCTTTCCTTTTGTAAATGGATTTGTCCGAAAAATGGAATGTACCTCTGTACATAACGATGTTGTGCTCTTCAATCTAGACTAACGTGGATCGAGTGAGCTCAAATGTGTAGGACATTTACACTATATGTAAAACATAAAAAAGAAATTATATCGAAAATAATGGTAAGGGATTGAAATTTTATTCAATAGCTAGCCGAGTTTTATCCAACATTTTTCTCGAACGCAAAGCAGTCAAATGTGCGTTTGGTGCGAATTTTGCACTGCGAAAATTGCACAAAGCTAATCAAATTATGTTTGATTTGCACTAAGCTGATGGTTTTTATCTCCGATTTACAAAAAAGCAATCTTTTCAGTTCTTTAGACAACGTTCGTAGTTGTTAGAAGGGTTTATTTTGCACAATGTTTCCCATCGTTGTCCACTTTCTGTTGTATTTTGCTTCAATGCAAACGAGCAGAATCAGGATGACGCAATCGATCTTCTTTGAAGGAAAACCGGCTTTGCGAACGTTCCACAGTTGATTCAATACTGAATCGAATTTTTGATACTGGAACTGAGCCCTGGACCTGAACTAACCGGAATGATAGATTTGCATAGAGTTCAAAATCTAAACAGGCTCGAAATTCAGTTGCAATTTAGTTCTAGAACTGAATTCTGAATTTGAATTCTGAAATTGAATTTAGCTTCGAAGTCCAATTCCAGCAAGCAGACATGAATTTTATAACTAAATTCTAAACCTGAAATTAAGTTCAGAATGCAGGTGGATCATTTACCTAGAATAATCCAAAATTCAACTCCCGAATCCTGATCCAGTATTCAGCAGATGAATGCGATTTGCGTTCAAATGTGAGCACGACATGAGCGTTTGAGGTTTTATACCACGCAAAAGGTCTTCTTTCATTACCGTTGGCTGCTCCTCTCGACGTCCGAAGTCCAAATTTTCGATCGAAGTTTACCTTTTATACTCGTCTAGTAGAACATCAGGACTGATATGTTCCTGACTACCTCAAAACCGTATTCCGGGTGCGAAAAAGGCTAAAACTAAGAAAACTTTGTTGTTAAGTTATTTTATCTTATCTTGTAGAGCTTGTAGAAAACAACAAGAGATTTCCACGATTGAGTTCTACCTATTATTGTACAGGGTAAATTTTTGAAAAGGTGCACTATAGTGAAGTAAGTCGTATTCATAAGATTTGTTGCTAAATTAGGAAACGTTCACTGCTTTGGCGTTGCAAAAATCAAGCAATTAGTACTCCGTACTGAGCTACATAAATTATTGAGACTACAATTAACAAAATGTGCCCAATCAAATTCTGAGTCGTAAAGATATGCATCAAAATTTTTCCTTCTAAGTGATTGTTTTAATGTTAAAAGAAAAATTTCCACCTCAATTTATGATTCCTCCAAATTATTAAACGGCCCTGACTCGCAAATAGAAATTCAATGTAATATCATTGATAAAATGAATGAATGAAAGAGTTTTTACCTTTTTTTAAATATAAAAAATAGGTATAGAATTCGCTCAAACTTTAGAAAAATTTTCCGAGGCCCGGAGGGCCGAATGTCATATACCAATCGATTCAGCTCGACAAACTGAGCAAATGTCCGTGTGTGTGTATGTGTGTGTGTCTGTATGTGTGTTGTCAACTAAGAGGTCGAGATCTCAGAGATGGCTGGACCGATTTTGATCAAACTAGTCGCAAATGAAAGGTCTCCCCGTCACCCAGAACGCTATTGAATGGTTTTGAGATCGGATTTACTTTTTGAGTTATACGAAGTTTTATGTCAAAATTTTGACAGTATCTGTCACAATTGACCTTGAAAACAGAATATATTTTCAGACTTAGATTCCGCACGGTAATACCTATCCAACAAGCCATAGATTATTAAAATCCGTCCAGTCTCCGTTAAGATATCGAAATTTTTGTGTAAGCGACTTTTTCCCCTATTCCAGCAGTAGAAGTTTTGAGCGCTGTCTGGCAAAGAAATGCTTGGAAGCAACACAAAACACGATTTTTTATACTGTTACATACATTTGTTTCTAAGTACCCAAAAGACTGTGTACAGCCTGATATTTTGCCTCGGACCGATTTTAGCACGGTTCGTTTTTGGCAACATAATAGATTGAATACGACATATGTAAACCAGATGATGGCAGAATTTTCGAGTTGAAAGCAATTTCATAATTATATTGATTCAAACTACTTACAGTAATAAATGCTGGAAGAACATAACAGCCATATACCATTCGAATCAGTTCGTCGAGATCAGCAAATGCGTGTGTGACAAATAATTTCACTTAATTTTTTTAGGAGATGACTCAACCGTTTTCTACAAACTCAGATTCATATGGAAAGTCGAATACTCCCAAACATGGTTCCTGAATTATGTTTTGTTCCGACCTCTGTTTTCGGAACCACAGGATGATATGTGAAACGAAATTAAAATATTGTGACTCATTTTTCTCGTAGATGACTGAACCGATCTAAGATTCAAATGAAATCTAAAAATCATCTAAGATTCAAATGAAAAGTTTTAAGATTCTATAAAACATCTTGTTTTTCAGTCAGATCCAACTTCCGGTTTCGGAGATACAGGGTGATTAGTATAAAAATGTCAATTTCACATAAATTAATCAGGTTTATCGGGTTAGCAGATTTGGATATTCGGTAACCAAATAAACTTATTTCATTTTAGGTTGTATTCAGTTTTCGTTTCGGAAGGCACCCAAAAATTTAATTCGAACTACGATTCCTCAAAGATGTCTGCATTGATTTTCAAACATTTTGAAACAAATGTAAACTATACAGCTACTCATGTGAATTTGTCTGACTTCGCCTACACCGAATTTCGAATTCCGGTTCCAGTATCGAATCGTTTCGCTCAATCGTTTTCTAAAAAAAAAATCCAAATCGAATTTTAGAAACAAAAGTTCAAATTAAAATAAATCTAATTTTATCCAATTCTGACTTCCGATTCTGGAATTGTAGAATGATGAATTTTTAAAATTTAAAGCGATATAGAAGGTGACAATCCCGAAAAGCTTTGAAGTTGGACTCAAAAATATTGCAATTTATTCGTCATATGGCCATACGAATCGGTTTGGGTTATGCTGGTTCCTGAATACCGGCTCTGGAAGTATCTTAAATTTCCCTAAACTCTAAAGTGGAAATTACTTCGACATATCATGAAATGTTTAATCGATTGTTACATTTTCAGATTCAAATTCGATCCGATTTGCAGTTTCGACATTACAGGGTAATGAGTGATTAAAATCTCAAATTGCCACTTAAAACGACGGACATTAGAATAATGTCATGAAAACTGAAACACCGAAGAATATTCATGCAAAAAACACATGCGGATTGATGAAAAAAGGTATCATCTCACTGCTAGGTGGATTAAGCACGTTTTTATACTCGGTTTTACCCGTTTGGTCTTTCGCCGAGGTGTATCTTGTTTGGGAGCATTCAAAAGCTGTTAAGAATGGAGTGGTTCGGACAATGAGAAGACTACAGAACATATGATTCCGTTATTCGGTAATTTTTCTTTTGGCGAAAACTTACTGTATCATTTGAAATAACCAATGTTCCGGTACGTGAATTTCATTTTACAGAAATTATACAAATTTTTACTGGACAAACATTTTTTTGTATGTTTTCATTACAGAATTTTGTAAATAATATTACAATTCATACAGTTAATCAGAATAGTCGCCGAGTACGGTAAAAATCATACTGTCCGTATGGTAAAATTGTCTTCCAATTACCGAGCTTCTGTAAATACTGATTGTCGTGAAAACTGGCTGTCAAGCAGTCATTAAAGTTATTATCAAGTGTATTTTTATTAATCAAACGAGAACGAAACTCTTGAGGGGTTCGTCGAATGAATTGAGGTACCGGTGCACATGTTTACAAAACATTGGAACTCTTCAAAGTTATGTTATTACTTATAGGCAAAAAGTAACTTCATATCACTATGGTTGTTGCCAACACATATCGTTCGAGGGTAACTTCTGGTGGACACGACGGATTGTACGGTATTCTGGAAGGCGTTAATAATTTCGGTCAACCGCCTGCTACGGATAAATATTTTTTTCTATTTTCGTGGATATGTAGGGCAATAAAACTGTAGCCACTGGTTCCAATTTGATTCATTCGTTTCTGTGAAAGATGTCCAAATCCGAAAAACACAACCGAAAGTTAGAAATTTGTATTGTTTTTTTTAAATCCGAGAATCCATTTTAATTCAGAATTTTATCAATTCGGTTTACAGAACTGTTCGATAGTTGTGTGATAGTTCAACGAATTGTTTTTACCGATAAGTCAAGCGAAAAGGAGTCGTATTTCAAACAAAATTATATTTACGAACATGTAAAATTGCGTGATCTGAAAATTTACATTGCTTGAAATCGAATAAAATAAAAATCAAAAGATCGATAGCAATAGCGCGACTTGAACCAGGAACCATCAGCTCGCAAAGCACGTCAGTTAATCGACTGAACCACAGAATCTGCTTGAATAATTGATACATATAAATCCATACAGCGACACTTGGTAGCCGAGTGCAAATTACACTTGTCATATGACGCAATATTCCATTCGTACAGAATTTTTCTGGCTCCGAGTGTAATCATTTATTTTTTAAGCATATATGTGCTTCTGTGGCTCAGTCGATTAACTAGAGTGTTTTGTAATCTAATGCCATTTAATTTTAAAATAACACAATTTTACATGTTCTTGAATATAAATATATGTGGAATATGACGCTCCATTTTGGTGCATCTTATAAGATGTTAAATTACGAAATAATTTTGAACTGTGGAGCAATCTATTACACGACGTGCTTTGTGATCTAATGCTTCTCGGTTCGAGTCACTATTACTATCGATCTTTTGATGTTTACTTCATTCAATTTCAAGCATTTTAATTTTCAAATCACACAATTTCACATGTTCTTGAATACAAGTTTGTGTGAAATGTGAAGCTCCTTTTATGTGCATCTTAAAAGATGTAAAGTCGTAAGATTTTGTAACAGCTGTTTTTATGTTTCGAACTGTGTAACAGCTGTTTTTTCAACTAAAAATTCAATTTATTCAACCATCGTTTCGGCCAATTGAAAAACAAAAACCTGATGCCTTTCTCATATTATTTATATTTTCCGAAACATCACTAGAAGGTTTTGTCAAGATTTATTCTTTCAAACTTGAATAAAATCAATGACTTTTTTTTTATTGAGTGTAAACTACCATAACCTTTTCAATTTTTAAAACGTTATGCCAAGTTAATGTAGATTTAAATGTGGCAACTCTGCACTTTATACAAAATTGAACAAAGCAAACGGCAGACCGTATATCGGATCTGGATGGAATTGCACAGTATATTTTAAAACAATGAGAGCTTTAATTTGCATTATGATTTGTAAAAATCGGTTTAACCGTTGCTGAGAAATCGAAATGAGTTCCATTATTGGAGCTTTTCTTCACTATTACCGGTGCTTTGGGAAGTGGAAACCGGGGACTAGTAGTCTCAAAGTAGATTTAAATATCTACTAACTAACAAGGGCTGCCAACTAAATGAAATTACGAGAAGGTTTCATAAAAATTTGCACCTCGTTTCGTCATCACTTTTGAAAAAATACTCATGAAATTGAATTTTTTTTTGAAACAGTTCATCCGCGACTGAGAAAAGTTAGTGCAATTATTTTCATTCCTTGGCACATATCGCCCTGTTATTCCGGAACCGATAGTCGAATTCGAATTCAAGAAGAACAACTAATATTCTAGTTCTATTGAGATCGCGGGTGAATCCGTGCAATGTGCCTGAATAGCAGATAGCAGAATGAAAAGGCCCAAATTGGTTTGCACATTATAGCCCATCTGGACTTGCAGATTTAACGAAAAGTTGTTGAAATTGGTCATGTAATTCGGTTTGGTGTCGCATTGGCGAAGTGCACTATAACAGGTAGTATATTTTGGTTTGTTCGCTCGCCTAAATTAACCTGGTCGTTATTTCCTCTTTTTTCTGTCTTCCACCATCCATTTTGATTACTAATTAGATCTACATGTCGATTCTAACCTCGTCGTTTTTTTTCTATCTTCCACCATCTTTTTGATAACTAATTAGATCTACATGCTGGTTTCAACCCCGTCGTTCGTCTTCGCTCGTTTAGCACCCCCTCCACCAACCCTTGATTTCAATTTACCCAACCACTTTTCTCCTCTCTCTCACCTTCTAAGTAAGAGTACTAATACTGCTATACTTGGTGTCATCAACTAGCTATAAAGTTATAAATTTAGTTTTAACTGTTAGTTTTAATTGTAGTGTAAGGCCTAAATGTATCTGTTGGATCATTTTAATCTGTTGATACAAATGATGAGAAGGTTTTATGCCTGTTGGAGAGAGAGATTGATAAATTTCATCTCCACCGGGCTTTTCCCTGCTCCAAATAAATAAATAAATAAATATCATGTAGGTAGTTGTTGCTTTTCCTTGAACTTGATAAAAATTGTCCAGACTCTTTGTCAATTTGTAGTTTTGTTTGCATAGAACACCGTCTATAACATTTTTTGTATTTATTTAGGAGTTTGGCTATAAATAACCGGTTTGTACTAAAGGCACATGACTGTTTTTAATTTTTGTTCTTACGTTTCGTATTCGACTCATCAGTACGTAGCAGTTCGTGTTGAGCTGATACGCTATTCAGCAGCTCAAAATAAACCGCTAAGCAAAGTTGTCTCTACTTGAGACACTTATTTTGATCTAAGTACCCGTCGACTGTTTGCCTTTTGCAAGAGATCGAAAGTCATTTTTGACTCCATTTGATGCAAACATTGCATTGAAGGGGGACTGGTCTATGAAACGTTTACCTGGGAATGCGATTTGTATTGTATACGAAATAGGCCAGCTGGATTCGATTGAGCTAGCACCGACCTGAGACTGTAATTGGAGTTTTTAGCATGCATAAACGAAACACAAAAACACTGTAAAATAGTGGAACAACACACAACCGATCAAGTAAAACCAAACCAAACGATGCCTTTCACGCAGCCCGCCTGGGTTCGATTCCCAACCCCGCACATAGGGTTAGAAAGATTTTCTGGTCCGAAGAGGCGAATGACCTAAGATGTTAAAGCCTCTATAATTGAAACAAAAAAAAAATTTCTTACTTTCAAGAATCCAAACGGAGTGTGATGAAAATATAAAATGTTTATATCTACTTATATACAGAAATTCTAATCTCTGTCAAAAATTATTAATTCATAATTAGGTCAAGTAGCTGCCACAGCAGGAAGAAAATGCTTTGACTTCCTACCTGTTTTAGTGCAAAATAAATTGTGCAGACTCGTACACTTGGAAGCATCAGATGTAATATTACACAGTATTATAAGAAAATTCCGACAAAAAATCGATGCATCCTGCCGTTGGATCGATTTGTTATTTATATAATTAGTTTGTTAATTTGTAAGTCTCTTTCTTTCCGTACACACAAAAAGTATCTTTAAAATTTGTCCTGCAACGAGAATCTCAATCTTCTGTTGAATTGCGAAAGTAAACGAAGTTCTAATGACTATAACCAAACCATGTAAATAATGGGGCTGAAAAGTCAACAGTAGGGACTAAATGTCCAGCATCTTAACAATTTCAAATCGAATCATAATCCAATTAATTAAACATACGACGCCTTCTGAATAGCGGGATCTGCAGTGCAAAAAGTATTTCCCTTCTTTGTATCCTGAGAACTTCATGGATTGACCTAGTGACCTAAAACCAACCTCATAGCTGAAACAAAAAGCACAATATCTCAAGAAATAAAGATCGATCACATCGGGTGTTCGACGATTTTTTTTGAAGAAACGAAGAACGTAAATATAACTACTACTCATCGCTTTGCATGGGCAATTCATGTTAGGATTTACTCTTTCATTTGAAATGAAAAAAAAGCACTCGGAAACACCCGTTACCTGGCTGAAAATATTAAGTATGATTAATGCTGCTGCACCAATTTCTTACTTCCAATCCCCCACGAAAAGTAACAAATCCTAAGTATGCAAACATAAAAACAATTGGAAACCATTGAGACAAACAAAAAATCTGTCCGTGGAGATGAGAGCAATTTGCGTTAAATAAGCTAATAGGAACATTTGGTTGGAAAGCCGTATCACAATGGAAACGGATAATAGGACGTTTAAGTTCAACGAAAGTATGCTTCGCACATGTTGCCGGTGCTTGGACTCGAAAGCATTGACGGCTCACTAGCCAGCCTAGCTCCGTGTGGTGTTGCGTGTAATTTTCGATAGTTTTCATCATCGCGTACCGATCGACCGGTCTGCTAAAGCTGTGTTTGTAGGTCATCCGGAATCCTACATATTTGTATTTTTTTCTGTCTTCATGTCTTCTGCCAGTAGTACTGACTCAATTATTTTCATTATTATGCCATGAACTTGGATTGGAAGCAACAAATCACTCTGAACTAATTGCTTTGATATGCAGGGTTTCATTGATAGTTGATGTACGAAAAGTAGAACAGCTGTCATTATCAGACGCAATGGGAGTTTATGACCGCATGTTTCGGTGTTTTTATAAACCTTAGGACTTCTACGATAGGAGACCCACAAATCGAAATCAAGGGTCGGTGGTTGCGCCGGTTGTCGTGAGTTATTTTTTATTTCGTGAGTTATTTTTTATTTCAATGAATGTTGTATAATGGAACTTTTCAATCACACAATATTTCATGTTCTTGCTCTTGAATTTGCGTGAACTGCGACGCTCCATTTATGTGCATCTTATAAGATGTAAAATCACAAGGTTTTTTTTCCAAACTATGAAGCACTATCAATGCAATGAATTATCAGCGAAGTCTGAAGGTCAAGTTCCACAACGGAATTAGTATCTTGACTTTTGTTTTGTATTTATAACCTTGCTATTGTTTATTTTATGTTTTTATGTCTGAGGAACAACGGCTCTTTTCTTGTTCGTCTTAAATAGCGCGACTTTCGACATTCATTTGACACAGAAGTCATTCGCCGAGGCCAAAAGGTATAATAAACTTTGTGTTCTGAAACTCTTTTTTTTATTAACCGCACTTTCATTTTCATGATTATGGTGGAATGCAATCTTTCAAACACAAAAATTATTTTTTATTTGAAAGTTATGCGCTGAGAAAAGTTTGATCAATATTCAACTACAAAATAAAACGATAAAAAATGGAATCATTAACATGAAACTATCCAAAAACTGTCTTCCACATTCATGACTCAAATCTGCTAAAACTTTTGCATCCATAGAACTGATCTGCTATAAAACTATTCTAAAGAAGTAAATGCTTAGAAGCAACTCAATGGAACAGCTCCGGTAATACATTCCGAAGCGGAATTCGCATTTCCGTTTCGGCAGACTCCGATACCGATGCTTAGTATACAAAACAATTGGATGGGTATACCCTACGTTAGACACTGATAATTTTTCTAAGGTGGAATTTGAACATACTACAACAACAGGCCTGAGACACTGGCGTCTCAAACTCTGAACTATCTAATTCGATTGGATTGTTTTCGCAGTAGTTTCAAAAGTACGCCCTAATCAAAAGGTTAAGTTTGTTAATTGGACAATAATTCAATTTGGAACGAACACAACAAATTTAAAGTCTATTCGCACTTTCCCGGGAAAACTATGAGGAAAAAAACGTCCCGGATAGTCCCGGATCGGCCGTCTCGACATAGTGCGAATAGACTTTTAAAGTTGATCGATACAGTCATTTTTGGGGTTTTGTAGATATCAATATTCTTAAAGCTTTCAGTTCTCTTTATACGTTCGCGAGCGCCAAAAACACGTCAATATTTGTTTGGTTAGTTCTTTAAAATGAAATTGAGGATTTCGAAACTAACTTACCTTGTCTATTTTTTGCTACTAGACTGAAGATGTATAACGTTCCTGCAAGAGAAAAAATATAATATTCGTTAAAAATAAAATAGTAAATAAGGATAAATTTCAATAGTAGAGAAGTAAGCAAAGTCCTGACATTACATTCCTTTTGTGGAAATTGGCCTTTCTGTTTCAACAGATTTCGCAGCCGATTCTTAGCGTACAGAGTCTATGCATGGCTAGTATAATACGATCCTATCCTATTGACACTAAGAATCCTTCCAGGTCGGGACTCGAACATACGACAACTGGCTTGTAAGACCAGCGCCCTATGTCCTGAGTCGCCAACCCGGGTGAATTAGTAGGAAAGATCAGTTAACTTATTGTAGAATGTCATGGATTGATCGTATGGAAACCTAATGTGCATGACTGTTTTATGCATATATTAAGCTCAGTTTACATACATTGGATCAATTATATTATATTTCTCTATAGAAAGGTGATGGAAAGATTGAATACAGTTGTCTTTAGCACGGTTCCTTTTTGGCAACATAGTTGTTCGACAACGACGTGTTAAATCTTACATTGAATATTCTGCATTGTCTTCGAATTCAAAGTGATAACCGACACATTTTTATTACTAAATCGATTGTAACTGTCTTCAACTACAACCACAGTGAAAAAGAAATTTTCATATCACTCAAATATATTCAAGAAAATATGTATATTCTTTTAAATTATTCTGTTTAGTTTTAATAAATATTATGTCGTATTTATTTTAACAAAGTATCAATTAACATTATTTCTAGTCTCAATTTTCGAGACAAAAATGAACATTGACGTAGAATTAAAAAGGTATCATCTCACCACTAGGTGGATAAATTTCATTCGTTTTCATTCAATTATCTACTCGGTTCAACTCTTGCATACAAACGGCCTCTGCATACAAACCTGTAACCGCCCCGTTTACCCGGTCTACTCGAAGTTAGGTTTCTTTGCTTTAGTTAGGTCCGAACGAGCGGTAGCGAGGTCGGACAGCACATGAACTAAAACGATGTGGCGTAGCCGCATTAGTGTTTTTTTTTTCATTTTCACTTAATAAACGGAAAATACCACCTACATTTGCCTGGTAGATACACCTATGCAATTTCTTTGATGTTTACTAGCTAATAGTCAACAAGTTTTCTTGGGAACTACTTTCTAAGGTTCATGAATCAATCTTTATTCAAGAGTACAACAATCAATCATTATTTAAGAAGTACAATGTTAAGTTAACAAAACGGGCGTTAACGTAACAATCTTTCGTTTGTCTTTAATTTAAATCAATTCTAATTGCGATTTCAAGACGATTTCAGGATTCGGCAAAATGACCCTTTCGGCGAAATGGCTTTCGGCGAAATGGCTTTCGGCGAAATGGCATTCGGCGAAGTGACCCATTCGGCGAAATGTCATTCGGCGAAATGTCATTCGGCGAAATAACCCTTTCGGCGAAATGACTTTCGGCGAAACGGCTTTCGACGAAATGACCCTGCTCCGATTAACAATTGTACATGAACATTTGACCATGAGAAATCTCTTTTAAAATTGCGTTTACTCACAGTCGATCGAAAACAACAACGTGTTGATGGTTAAGAGCAGTGTTTACAAGTAATAGATCAGAATTTTTGCGTCGATATGTGACAATGGATGAAACATGGATCCATCTCTTCACTTTGGAATCAAAACAATGATCATCTGAGTGAAGTGCAGCCGGTGAGCCACGTGCGAAGCGCTCAAAGGCACAACAGCCTACTGGGAAGGTTATGGTTTCAGTATTTTGGGATGCACATGAAACAATCTTCATCGACTATCTTGAGAATGGAAAAACAATCAATAGCGAATAGTACATAGCGTTGTTGGAACGATCTTATACGCTGAAGAAAAAAATGCTAATTGATCAAAGCAATGCTTCGATTCACAAGTGGGGTGGTTAAATCGAACGAATTGCTCTTCGAACTACTCCCTCATCCACCGTACTGTCCAGCTCTGGTCCCCAGTGGCTACTGGCTATTCGTAGATCTAACACAAATATTTGCCGGTAAAAAAATCATCTTAAATGAAGAAGCATTTGATGAATATGAAGTCTATTTTGAGGCCACGGTCAAATACTTCTACAAGCATTAGTGGCGATTTAATTAATTCTGACTGGGTTTGTATGACATATATTTGAATAAATTTGCGATTTACCATAAGAACGTTATTCGTAATATACTGAATTGAATCATATGTAGATTTGTGTCACCTGCAAATTTCATATAATTCTGCTATATATTCTAATATTAACTATATTAATAATAATAAAATATTATACACCTTTGTATTACTTACACTGAAAACTAGGTACGTTGTGGGACAGTATTCAATGCACAGTAATACTATTCTTATCGTGGTCTTTGTAGGCTCATTCGCCTAGGTCGCATCGCAGCTCTCATACCGTCTTCAGTCCATTGCCGGATACCGATGGTGTTGGGTCCATGTGTGCAATCGACGTTAAACACGTTAGAAGCTCGTTTTCGATTATGGTTTTGGGTGCGAAGCCAATATTTCAAAATGCAATGGGATTGGGTGCTAGCTCTTTTATTTTTTTACCTTTGGTATTGGTATATTAAGCTTGTTCGAATCTAAAATTGATTTAGGTAACTTTAAAATCATATATAAAGACTTACTGGTAGAAGATAGTCTTCAAAAACTTTAAGTATACTCATTTTTGGAAATCAATTATTATCAACGAATCGAGTTGTCAATTTTCTCATTTACGAGCTATCCAATCATTTATAATAGAATGATTTTTTTAATTTAATGTAAAAACTTGTATTCATATGTTAAAAATAGTCCAAATTGTTTCATTTTTAATGTGATTGTGCATTCAAAATTGGTTATCAAAAGATAACGTTTTATAAAAAACAAAAAAAAATTTCTTGATCAATATTATGCGAACACATGAACAAACATCGACTGTTAAAATAAACAAATGTCTGTATCGTACTGAAATTGAACATGCCCGCCTAAATTGTCCCGGGTTGACGATTCAATGCATAGGGCGGTGGTGTAACAAGCCAGTTGTCTTATGTTCGAACCCCGATCTGGAAAAATTCCTAGTGTCGATTGCATCGGTAGTACTAGTTATGCGATGATTCTGTACGCTAAGAATGCGAAGCCTGTTGAAAAAGAATGGTTCAAATTCCATGAAAGGAATGTAATGCCAAGACTTTTCTTTGCCTAAATACGATTGGAATTCAGGTTACCATAATCTTTTTTTTTGCGATTGCAGAGTGTTGTATTGTCCAAAGAAGTTACTTTTCTCCCTTCTGGCACAATATTTGGAACGATGCAACAATGCGTCGAAGTGTCTGAAATAGCACTTCTTCTTTATTTTGTTTATTACATATTTTTATTCGATACGATTGTTTCCTTTGTCGCTTACCTTATCATTATTCCCACTTCGAATATGGATCCCGATTCTATTGTACACATTAAAAAAATTGAATTTTTCAGGTGACTTAATCCTTCATACGATGTGATTCAAGAAGACCTAATTTGTCAAATGACGGAAAATTTCAATGAATTTCATGTCATAGAATTTTAGGCACTATATTAAATGTTCTTTCGTGTATCTTGGATAAACTGTGACGCTCTATTTATGTGCACCTAATAAGATGTAAAATCACAGGGTTTCTTCGAAGCTACCAAGAATCCTAAATGCCACTAACGGAACTTCTAACATGCTAACATGCTTCAACTCGAGTATCTTAAATATCATTGATAGCCTTTCGTTAACGAATTAGGCCAGTAAACAGCGGGTGTCGAAACAGTTTACCGGCAGCCATTCTCCTTATTAACCAAAGAAGAAAAAGCCGCCGTCCCTTCCGACGGTGGCGTAAAGCTCCACGAGCCGCTAGGACACGGTAACGCTAAGTTGTTTAGAGCCCCAGTGGTCGTAAAATTTACGTGCTTGCTAAGGTCTGGACAGGATTGCTTCGAGTGTGTACATTTTGCCATTGTAGCAAGACACAAAAACACGGCTACCGCTGATTAATATCTTAATTATAACACCAAGGTGAACCAAAAGAGTACTCGGTCGGATACAGTTTATGTATGTATTTATTTTTCTTCTTTCGACTCAATGACGCAAAACTAAATCAATTCCATCGAACGCGTTCCACTCATTCACCGATTCACTGCGCGGGCAGTTCAGCTGCATTGGATAGACCTGTTCACAAGTTGGTTCACTACACTATACCTACTTCTTAATTTTGATTGTGTGTGTTGGGTTGTTGTTTCAGTACACAACGATTGGCGGGTTGAGAAACCCCCGGCATAGTGCGGCATTCGCACATGAACAGTTCTATCCGGTGTGAAATCGGATTTGTTTTAATTTTTTTTGTTTCGTTTTGAAATGTAGTTTTCAGAAGTGGGCTAATAAATGTTCCTCATCAATTGATGTGGACCAATGTTTCATAGCCAATACTAATTGACAAATGGAGGATCAGGTTACAAAATGTCGAAGTGGTAGTCAATTATTAGCTAATTACCCTTCTATTTAAAAGGCTTTGCTAATAAATTATCATTGTAGAAGATAACGTGTTTGGAAATCTTTCGATCGCTCTAGTGGACAATTTCAGTAGGACTTACGACCTTGATCTTTGAATTCAACTTCCTGCGATCATCAACAGACTAACTAACTAGTGAAATATTTCATCCGACTGTCATAGAGCGTAGATTATCACACTGGTTCGGTTACTATTAATTGTTATTACGAAAACAGAGCCGGAGAACTATGGTTTCAACCATTTCGAGCAATTTCTGCAACTGCATATGTCTATTCGGGCTCATAGCTACCATAAAATCACCGTTTTGGTTACTGGTTCAGGTTACAGAGTGTGTGGGTGTACCAAACAAGCTTCTCGTGCCATGTTCCAACGCCCCCAACCATCACATCATGTCTATTAGGGACACCATAGTTTACAACCCGTGCCGATGAAATTTAGCTGAGCCTGAAGTAATTACTTTTTTGTTCCAATCAATCTTTCTCGGAATATTTCTGTTATTTTATGAAGTCAGTTCACTCATTGCTCCCTAACTTAGCTTGCACCATAAACGGTAGCTGACTGGAACTAAGACCGACGTTGCTGAAGATCGCATTAATCTAAGCTAACTTTTGCTTGCCGTTTGTAGGTTCATAGAATGTAAATTACGATCAGAGGTGCAATGCTAGCCCAAAAAGAGTTTGCGCTTATTGAACTTTTGTAACTGTTCTAGCGCGATCAAATGTGACGAAGTGTCTTGTCAAATGTTTTGTGGAGGTGAGAGAGCTGCTGAAATTGTTGACTAAGAACTGCTCAATAAAGTTTTTTTTTATTTTAATTTGAATCGCTTTGTTTGTTGGTTCAGTTTTAATTGCTGCAATAGGAAACTGCAGTCCTGAGCGATACTGTTTTTGCGGACTAATGTCTTTTTATTAACTTTCAAATTTAAGTTGGTTCAGTAAAGCTGTTCAATTCTAAAAATGTGTGGAAAAGTAGCTAGCTGAGTGGATCAATTTGAATTTGAAGGACATTTTGCATTAGCATTTATCATGTCTAAAAGGCATTCATTAGTATTCTTCATGCCCAAAAAGAACAATTTGCATCATAAGTTCACAATTTTGACTCCAGCCTTACTGTTGAGAAGAATCCAAGCAAATATTTCGTAAAAATTCCAAGAAAAATTCCAATAAAAATATATCTTAGAAACAGTTAGTCCAATTGATTTGGTATCTTTTTGTTATAAAATTATTTTTTATATGACCAATGTTGTCCTCCATGAAGTATTGATAGAATGAGGAAAACTCATTTGAAAATCAGTCATCTTCAACTGCGCTTAAAAGCCCATCGTCTTTTCTAATTTTTTCACAAGCATACCTGCTTACATAACGTACATACACAACTTTAAATATAAGTAATTAAATGACATATAAGTGTTTCAAAAATCGTTTAGTATGAAAAACTCATTACCTATTCAAGTCTCTTAAGTCTATTTTTGAAGGCAGCATTAGATGCAGAGAAATCAAAACGGTCGTACAAATTGTTAAATACATTACATATCGCCCTAATCGGTTCATTCTAACCATATCCTGTACACGGAAAACCGAGTCTCGAGAAATTCCACGATCTAAGGCTTCTAAGTGGGATATCAACACATAGTTGAGAGAGAATCTCTGGAACAGAACTAAGTAAAATCATTTTGATTGACTCAACTAGATGAAAATTACGAGAAATAAAGATCACTCTCAGCTCCGCTTGCAAATTATGAGAACGAGATCCATGTCCAGTCAACTACATAAGCGGAACAGTAGTTTCAAAATTGTGTTCTTTGTGTTCTTTACCCTTTCAGTCATTTTCGGTTTTCAGTGAAAATTGAATACTGTGCAGTGTCGATATTCAAGAGAAGCTAAAGCTTGCTTCAAATAGAATTGGAACAAAGACAATTGCCTGTATTTCAGTTATTTATTATTGTATTCAAGATTTTTTTTTTTACAAATATTGCGTTTTCTTCATACTTTTAAGAAAAAATACGGATAAAATTATTCGTCACGGTTTCGAAGGATTTCTCGAATTTTCCTATAACACGGCTCATTAGGCGGCGCACACATTCTTCGTGCATCGTTTTAGCTATCTTATTCCACCAGGTCGTCATCTGATTGATGTCTTTGACAACCTTTCCCTTTGTCTTGAGTCTCCTCTTCATGAGTGCCCAGTATTTCGCAATAGGGCGAAACTGGGGGCAGTTGGATGGGTTAAGGTTTTTCGGAACAAACTGGACCACTTTCTCTGCATACCATTCTTAAACGGCTTTGCTGTAATGACAGCTTGCCAAATCTGGCCAAAACATTACAGGATGGTCGTGGGATCGAATGAACGGCAAAATTCGTTTTTGGAGACACTCTTTTTGGTATAGTTCCGATGTCATTGTCTTATTTGTAACAAAAACTTTCGTTTTTTTGCCGCAGCTGCAAATGCCCGGCCAAATCATAAATTTTCTTGCAAATTTGTCGGAAAAAACAAATTTAAATTTGGCTGGAACATCTCCCCGAGCCGTTGCCAAGTAAAATTTTTGACCTGGGATTTGACCGAAGTCAGCCTTGACACAGGTTTCATCGTCCATCAGAAGACACCCGTTGAACTTGGTCAGCACCTGGTCATATAGTTTCCGAGCACGAATTTTGACCACACTATTCTGTTTCATGGTCCGATTTGGCTGTTTGCTAGCTCGACACGACTTGATTCCTTCCCGGAGTCGAGTTCTCCTCTCGGTACTATGGGCAGCACCGAATTTTCTGACCAAATCACGGTCCGACACATTAGGATTCCTCTTAATCGTCTTCGAAATCTTACCACGCAATTTCCGGTCGTCAGTTCGACTCCGACGATCGGCTTGAGGCTTCCGAATCGTCGTCAATGTTTTCTTATACCGTTTGATAACGCGCCATACGGTATTTCTGGGCAATTTCAGCTGTTTAGCTAGCCTAGATGCAGACCACAATGGATTTTCCAAATAACTGTGCACAATTTTTTTTCCTTCTTTCGGCTTCCATGTTGATTGTTTACAAAGTACAGTCGATTTTCGGAATGTCAAAAATCATACGCGAAGCTGACAAAATTCCCGACACGTGGGCGCCAAGAGCTTCCAAATCCGTCCACCAGGAGCGCCGCAATATGAGCAAAAGTTTGTTCCAATTCTAAATGAAGCAAGCTTTATGAGGATCGATAATCACAAAAAACGATTCACAATGAGTTTTACCTGTTAGTGCTTGAATCTGTAGTAGTTTTGGTTTCCAACGAAGTTCTGGAATGTAATTACTTGATTAACGATTAATCGTATTTTAGACACTTTGTATTGTCTAACGTCACAGATTCTCAATATATCGATGAAAGAATTCTACTGATTCTTCTTGAAGTCGTTAGTTTGGTTTCGTCTTGTCATAGAGGAACGAGTGACGTTGGCAATTATACTCTCTTTTGTTTCAATGAGAGACGAAAATGCTTCGTCTCTCTTCGTTTGCTTTGGATGCGGTTATTCACGAATGACACAGTAAAAAAACGAATATGAGGATTTGGATTCTTTTATTACAAATGCGTGACAATTCTGCTCTGGAGCATCAATTTGTCCAGTATCCGGCGAATGACCATAATTGGGTTGAAGCCTGGTCAAAATAAACAATATAAACAAAAAAGAAGTGTTATTAATGAGTCAGAAGTACGAACGATTTGCTCCCAAAATATGCCTCTGAATTTCTCTGCTGGTATCATCATCGGCGGTCACCAGTGAGCCCAAATACACGAACTCAACAATAACCTTTGGTCACAGTCTATCAAAATTCGTAGTGGGAGGCTTAGTGTCTCTAATTTAGGGCCTCTTCATCTCATGTATTTTGTTTTCGATGAATTTAACAGATCGACTGAAAAGTTCGTATCGTTTCTATGAGAGGGCGCCACTAGAATTAAATCCATACCATTTTCAGTTAGTACCAACCTTCAAAAGATACGTGTATAAATTTGACAGCTGTCTGAGTATTAGTTTGTGAGATATTGCATTTTGAGTGAAGCTACTTTTGTTATTGTGAAAAAAATGGAAAAAAAGGAATTTCGTGCGTTGATGAAACACTACTTTTTGATGATAAAAAGTGCCGCCAATACCAAAAAATGGCTTGATGAGTGTTATCCAGACTCTGCACCGGGCGAAGCAACAATTCGTAAGTGGTTTGCAAAATTTCGTACTGGTCATATGAGCACCGAAGACGATGAACGCAGTGGACGTCCAAAAGAGACTGTTACCAATGAAAACGTGAAAAAAATCCACAAAATGATTTTCAATGACCGTAAAGTGAAGTTGATCGAGATAGCTGACACCCTAAAGATATCAAAGGAACGTGTTGGACGAATATTTGGATATGAGAAAGCTTTGTGCAAAATGGGTGCCGCGTGAGCTCACAATCGATCAAAAACAACAACGAAAAACCATGCTGAAATTGAACGAATTGGGCTTCGAATTGCTCCCTCATCCACCGTATTCTCCAGATTTGGCCCCCAGTGACTTTTTCCTGTTCTCAGACCTCAAGAGAATGCTCACTGGTAAAAAATTTAGAAGCAATGAAGAGGTAATCGCTGAAACTGAGGCCTATTTTGAGGCAAAGGACAAATCGTACTACAAAAATGGTATCGAAAAGTTGGAAGATCGCTATAATCGCTGTATCGCCTCTGATGGCAATTATGTTGAATAATAAAAACGAATTTTGGCAAAATAATGTGTGTTTCTGTTAAACGATACGAACTTTTCAGCCGAACTGTTAGGCCTTATACAACTTCATAACTTATAAAGCTTCAAAAACTAAACTACTATTTTATGTATTATTATTATTGCTATTTATTTTACCCCGGTTTCACCCTCCATTTTATGTGGTTTTGACTCTGTTCTGCTTCGTAGGCCCTGCCTCTGGGTACGTGACTGGTTCTAATAAAGTTGGTTTTAATCATTTTTTGCCTTTTTCGGGGCCAACCATGTCCAGATTCCATCATTGTATGTATAGTGAATTTATGTTCGGACCGATAAACTTCTTCTCACCAAGTCGTCTCTTGACTGCGTTTTAGGACACAGGTAAACCTAGTTGATCTCTGATCTTTGTTACCGAAAAGAGCGGATCAGTGTAACATCAGTTACGGATCCGCCATTACTTGTTGCTTAATCCAATTTCACTGAACGTGAAACAGTGATATATCGGGTCCCTGTTGTTTTAATCAATTATTTTAGAATAGTATAAGCGGTAGTGCAAGTGTAATCATCGGACAAGCTAAATCAAATGCTCGCCGCTAGATGTTGCATGAATTGCTAGTAGTCTCATAGTTTTCTCCGCATTGCTAGTTTTCAACTCCTAGTTGGATTATTTTTTGTTATACTTGCAAAACGTTCATCAAAGATATTTTTTAAGGTTGACAGAAAAAATACAATTTTTGCGTACACCTTGAGTAGATAACCCGTGCTAAGCCACGTCAATTCCACTACGACTCGTTTTGTTACATTGTACGTAATGTAGCTCAATTTGCGGTAGTGGGCAGTGTAACGAAGCTCCAAAGCGGGAGGACTTTCACAGTTTATTTGTGCAGGTATTTGAAGCACATCACCATCCGCTCGAGATCAATAGGTTATTTTCTAAATTGATTCCTTCTTCGTTTCCCGCACTTCGATGAGCGGTGGCAGCTTGGCAGACTTGAACAAACGTCGCTAAGCACGGTTCACGAACTTGTCAGTGGGTACCTAGTCTATCCGGTAACAATGGGAACCAGCGCCAGCGAAAACGGGAGATGGCAACGAAAGCCTAATTGGGTGGCCCACTTCAACTGGACTGGATCGGACCTGGATGCTATTACTGGTGAAGTAAATTCGATTAGTGGGCAGCGGATTTTGGGATCCCCTTTTGTGACCAGTGGCAGTCTGGGCTTCGGTCAACAATTGTTGATGCTGCGGCGGCCCCTGAAAATGGGTCAGCACGGTTGCCTTTTCCTGTCAGCTATACGATAAAAGGGTAATGGGTTTCGTATGTATAATTGCAATGGTCTTCGCAATGCGGAAATGATCAGTCATTGATGGCAACATCATTGGTCTGTTGGTTAGTTTTAGTAGAGACCATTTCGGCGTGGTTAAACCATGCTGGAACGGGCTTTCCGATGACCGCGATCCGCTGAAGCCTAAACCCAGACACGGGTCGAGGTCAAATGATCCGTTGATGGCACAAAGCCTAGGAAAATAATACGTTTGCTAAGGTGGGTGGGCGCATCCTGATTCTTCGACTGTATGTAGGTCGTGGAGGATGAACAAATACGATCAGTAAGTGTTTTGATTTAATGGTATAGTGAAATGTTTAAACAGCAAGTGATTTCTAATTGCGGAAGTGGAGTGTTGGTTATTACCTCAATTTTTATTAATTTCATTTGACTGTCAAAGCGAGTTTTGGGTACAGCTAGAAAACAATCAATGCGCATGTCAATTTGTGAGACTGGATTGATTCTGTTTCTATTAAATAGCACGTGAGTAATAATCGACACATTAGGACAATGTAGAGACGCTAGAAACTGAACTACCGAACGACATAAAAAAGTTAACACAACGACCTGCAGTGTGACCGCTCTGATAATTGGTGTCAGCGTTGCAAAGAGAGCGCATATGATTGAAAATGCCTTTACGAGAACACCCAATACCTTCCTTTGATACTTGAATGTTATCCTCAATACCAGGCCAGTGCGCAGGGGGGGGATTTGGGGGTTTCAAACCCCCCCACCCCCCATGGAAGATTTTTCAACAGTAAGTACCATGAACAATAGAGTACTTTTGATATAAAACTGCAAAAAACTTGACTTTTCTTTCAAATTTATGCACCTTCCCCACCTTTTGAACCCCCTCTTTCCCTTGAATCCTAACCTCCCTTGAAACTCCCCCCACCCTCCCATTTTGACCCCTCCATTGAACTCTCGCTTGAACCCTCCCTTGAACCCTTCCCTTGAATGATTCCTGCGCACGGGCCTGCTCAATACCTATCTCAACTTTTTATGAAACTGATTCTGTTTAAATTTGTATGCTATTGTGCTGAGTATTATTAGTTATTAGGATCCAAAGGCAGGTAAAACCGTATATTTAATCGAATGCATGATACTTGGAATCAAGAATGGCTTTTATCGTATCAAAGAACACTTACTAGCAACTCTTCACACGATTCAATCAGTGCCATCAAAGAGAGACGAATATCATCGCAGCAACAAAAAAAAACCGGCATGTTTAATTTAACATAGAATAGACACCAGTGCGAGAGCGAATTTCTTTCGATGACCTGTCTGAGAATCAAAGGTTAGTTCACTGCTGTGGGGATTCTCTCTGAAGCGCAAGCAAAAAACGGTCGCTTATTCTCGTTTCGCGATCCGATTCTGTATGGGCTGGATAATTGTGGATAATTGTGTGCATATAACCTTTGCATAAGTTGTGTCTATGAAAATGTATGTGAATGCTCCACACAAGGGTTTTGAAATATTGCAACCTGGTATGAGAATCATCAAGTCAAATCATCGATTCGATTTTCTGCGATAATTGTTAACTTGCGATTCTCTCTTGATAAATTCCACACAGCACCAATCATTATCAGATTGTAATTTTTAAGGGCCGTGAAATACTCAGAGTATGAAGTGGAGCGAAGAAACGTAGAAAAATTCTCTCGCGGTTCATACATTGAGAGACTCGAGTTCTTGAAGCATCTTCTACCGGATTGAAAATGTTGTATACAATATAGATAGCAATATAGCAACTTCTGTCAAATTTTCGGCAATCAAAAACACTGCTTGGAATTAGTACAACATCTTCAACCTATAGAATAACGATTCAATTACACTTCACGGAACGACCGAAATTAGCTCTGCGCCTAATTCGTATTACTGTTTTTGAATTAGTTGATTTTAACAACAAAATTTCCAAAATAACTATAAAATTAGTTAAAATTTAGAATTTACTGTGCTGAAAAAAACTCTTATTTTTAGAGAAAGTGTTCAGTTGGCGAATATTATGGACACAAACCAGCAATATTTCAATCCAGCACGAAATTCTCATTGACAACTAATTTCGTTATTAAAATCAGAAACTTTGATTCTATTTATCTATCACCGTCATTACTGAAGGACAGCAGTGTCAAAGCAAAACAATCCATTAAAAAGCTAAAAAGGACAGTCTTGTTGAAACTGCTCGCAAATTGTTTAGATGTTTTTCGCATGTGTTACGATATATCCCTATATAAATTTCTAAACCGATATGTAAAAATGACGTAAACTGTTAGTGGAAAGTGTATTTATTCAGAATTTGTGCGCAGTTGAAGCGATTGTGGGTAATAATGTTTTTACGGGAAACAGTGAAGTGAGTTTCGAATGTTGCACTCTAATTGTATACGTCAAATGATGTTTTTTTTGTATCTTCTCATTCCGGGCTACGCCGTCCGGTGTACTACTTGTATTCGGTTTTTGTTTTCCGAGTGCTCAAAGTTTTCAGTGAGAGAGTCGATTTCGCGAAGTCGAATGAAGAAAACAGCGATTTAGAAGTAAAATTTTTCAAAAAGAAGTTTATGTTTCGCTTATGTCTTTTTCTCCAATACAACATCGTATTTATACCTGCAAATATAGAAAAGATAACCGCGACTGAAATTTTTTTCGGTAGTAGTGTGCCATCTAGTGGCTAGTAGTCATTACGGTGTTAACGAGCGCCATATAGCTGCTAATTGCAGAAACCAATTCAACCATTTATGTTGGCTGAAAACAACGTTTTATTTCTCTAATTCAACTAAAAAATTAGTTGAATGGATATGAAGCGTGCCTTAGCTAAGAAATGACAGCTCGTTTAATTGGTGAATTCAACTAAAAAAATAGCCATTTCAACAAATATTTTATTATTATTAAGAGAATTAGAATTAAAAAATCTAAATTAGCAAAAATAAGATTTTTTTAGTTGTCTCAAAAAATAACTAACTAAAATCAGAAAATCAACTAATTTTTTCGCCAAAATGCTAATTTCGGTCTTTCCGTGTTGCTTCATCCACCCCTAGTATAATCATATCTAAGGTATGCGAAACGTTTCTAAGGTTTTCAAAAAATATCTATTTTCGTCAAGTTATATGAATTTTTTCATTTTTTCATGATCCCTCCTTGGGAATGACACTTGCTACGGTCCCTCATCTATAAAAATACGCTTATGATCATCTCTGAAGAGCTGGAAGTACATGTGCCAAGTTCGATAGCAATACATTCAGTACATTCGGAGTTATGCCGTTACAAACATTACACCCCCTTGTTTAAAGGCACTTGCTACAATCACCTCCCATATAATCATACCTAATAATGACCGGGGATAGCGTAGTATTTCTTCTTCTTGGAGTTATCATAGAATATCCATTTTTCATCCCCGTACCAATTCGATGTAAAAAACCTTTCTTTTGTTACATTTGAATCAGCTGCTCGCAAGTGAACATCGCATTTCAGTGTCTCTCGGTTTTAGTTCATGAGGCACTCAACTGCATTGCTTTTGAATTATTCCCATGGATTTTAATCGTACAGAAACTGCTTGTTGAGTCACTTCCAATGATTCTGCGAGCTCCTCTTGCATTTGACTCGGATCTTCATCGAATAATGCTTTCAACTGTTTGCCTTCATTTTTTTTTGCTTGTTCAGATCGAGGCCTGTCTTCAACGCAGAAATCTCTTTTCTTGAAACGTCATTTCATTTCCTACATGATTTATTAGTTGGAGCATTATAACCATAAACATCCACAACCATTTAATCATACTTAACACAGTTGAAAACAAGGCTGTATCAGTTGCTGGGAATGTTGAATGTTATCAAATAAACTAATGCCAATGTAGTTCACAATATTAAGCACATTAAGCTGACGAAGTTGGCAAATAAATATTTAACTTGACAGGTCATCTGTATCTGTGGTTTGAAGAGGAACATTAACATTGCGACCGAAACCATAAACGAGAAAATTTATTGTTAAGATTGCCGGAAAAACGGATGTTGTCTTTTATCAAGCAACGCAATTGTTTCGCTCTGGTTTGGTCGGATTTGGCGTATTGCTATTACGAAATGAAGGTCATACAGTGATATCCCGTATCATCTAAATGGTACCAAAGGACGTGACCCTCTCCCTCTCCCCATACATGGCGAGGAAAGTGGCAAAAGATGAACAATTCGCATTCGCTGAACAGGATGCTACTATGACTATATTTTGTGTTGTTTTTTTTTAATTGAACTAGATAAACCTATTCTTAATTCACCTAGTTGTGTAAAACAAACAAGACATCAATTTATTCGGATTGATTGAGGTAGTTCACTAAAGTATGCTTTTGCGTTTATGTCACATAATCGGCAACATTTCTCAAACTGAGCGCATTAGTAATAATACATTTGAGCGTGATTGTAGGTCTATCAGAAATAATAATACGGATAGAAAAATATACATATGTAAGGAAATAAAGCGGTAATGAGTTTTAAAGGTTTATGTCACTTATGCCATTATACAGGGTCCGGCACTCGAAGTGTAACAAATTTAAAAGGCCATAAATTCAGTTTGGAAAATTACTTTTACTTAAT
This sequence comes from Malaya genurostris, assembly GCF_030247185.1. Classification (NCBI taxonomy): domain Eukaryota; kingdom Metazoa; phylum Arthropoda; class Insecta; order Diptera; family Culicidae; genus Malaya; species Malaya genurostris. The sequence goes on along the minus strand of NC_080571.1, from coordinate 212,787,108 downwards.
TCAAAGTACAAAATGTGTAAAAATAATACAAAATTCAGAATCAATTCACTTTTGCTCGATATGACCACCTTTTGCCTTGACTATGGCCTTGAGATGGTCAAAAAACGAATCGCAAGCTGTTCGAATGTGACTTGCAGGTGTATTTTGGCCCACTCGCGGACAATAACTTTTTTCAGCGCCTCGAGACTGGTGTATCTTTTAGTTCGGACTTTGCTCTCCAAAATGGCCCAAAGAGAATAATCCATTGGATTCGCATCTGGTGAATTCGAGAGCCATTGTGTGGACGTGATGAAGTTCGGAACGTTGTTTTTCAGCCATTCTTGGTTCACTCGAGCTTTGTGAGACGGTGCCGAGTCCTGCTGAAACGTCCATTGTCTGCCACCGAAATGTTTGTCTGCCAACGGCTTCAAAGCAACTTCCAGAATACTTTCCCGATAATATGTCGCATTTACCTTGACGCCAGGCTCGAAGGTCTGAAGTTGGTTACACTTCGAGTGCCGGACCCTGTATCACCATAACCGTGATAGCCAGTAGCTTTCAAACGAGCCTAAGTTTGTTGAAATTGGTTCAACCATTTTCCAGAAAATTGAGTGCAAAACCATTGGTTTAAAGGTGCACATCTATACATACACACATACATACACAGATATTTTCTGATCTCGTCAAACTTTTTCAAATGGTATACACCACTATGGATCTCCAAGGCTGCAAAAGTGGCATTCCTGATTGTACCTTTGCCTACTGAATGAGAGTAACTAAAAAAAAACATGCAACACTTTCCTTTGTAGGTATACAATGCCAATCACACAGGTGGATCGTGAAACTGTTGCAAATTGACAATTCGACCAGTAGAGAGCTGGCAGGGTATCAAAAGCGAGGAAAGGCAACCTTGTGAACTCAAGGAAAAAGAGAGATCAATTCATGCACAATCTGAACCTTTTGATTCGGAACGTGGCCCAAAATGTCAATTCGTTCACTCACTCGGTGTTTACCTTCACCCGCTATGACGAAACTACCCATGCAGCATCAATCATAGTTACCCCTTGAGTCAGCAGACAAAATTTAACAGCTCTATCAATCGAACTCTAATTGTGATGGAAAAAACAATGAAGCAACACCGTTCAGAAGTGTTACGCGATCGAAGAACGCCCCCCACCGCGTCGAAAACGGACATCGTGTGGCACTTTGTAGACGCCGGGTAAGCCCGTTCCGATATCTATAATATCTTGGCACTATTAGCCAACAATCAGAGCATCAACAGAAAATCCGGTTCTGGACGGTCGATGGCCTTCGGCGATAAGAAACTCCAAAAGAAGCTGAAGAGGAAGATCGAGGATAAAGTGGCAACATCGTCGCCACTTTTGACTTGAATCTACCAATTTTTGACTTGATCGTAAAACATGGGTAGCGAGCTTTGCCAAAAATGCCATGACAACACTTTGGGCAAACTTACATTTACCTGAATTTTTAGGTCATATTTCGTTACCTATAATTGAGGAGATACACTTTAGTTGATTTTGGGTAGGTTTTTACTCAAAATGAGGTAGCGGTTGATAAGAGCTGTTACCGTTTCGTAGTAACAAAAAAAAGTTATGCGTGGATTGTGTAGGAAAAAATGTGTTGTAGTGTTTAGCCAACGGTCGATTCAAACAGTGGAGTTTGAAAAATTAGGCTGCGTTGGAGTCACGATGGTGGGTTGCGATTGGAAGGCCCTCCCATGAACTGCAAAGTGGTGGAAGAACTGAGCAACCGGTTGGTTGAGAAAAAGGTATTGCAGGAGGAGTTGAAGCGGATCCATCGTAGAGCACGGACTTGGCTACAAGAGTCCTACCAAAAGTATTGGGAGTTTTTCCAAGTTTCTGCAGAGTTGACGGTGGAGTCGCCGGTCCCAACAGCATTATTTTTATATAAATTGGGGGCATGTGCGAGCATCCGTGACATCAAAAAGGTAAGGTTGGCAGGTACCGACCTGTGGCTGAAGTACAGCACGCGCTCTATCCCAGGACGTCTTATCGCATAGTTCCGGATTGACTCTAGATTGACCGCATCAGTCTCTGGAAGTACCGAAGAGCACTCGAAATTCGACTGATACCCGTGAAATAATCAGAACCTAGCAGCACCGGTCTCACCATCACCCTCCGTTAAGATACCCTGGTTGTCACCACGGGGGTTGGCTGATTCTTCACGGGGTTTTGGCTGATTCTTCTTAGGGATCTAGCAATTTCCCGAAGTCATAGTCTTATAGAGTGTATGGAAGTTCGCATTGACGATGGATGAATGAATTAGTTACACGAAAATGTGTGCAACATTGATTGTCATATCATAGGCTTATTCTATTTTTTATCAATCCAGGATCTTGAAGTTTTGTTTTTCACTTGGTAGATTGTAGTCGTTTGTGGACGTTTGATGTAGTTATACTACATCAATTATATTTGTATCGCACTCACGGGCAACAGAAATAGATGACAGAAGTCAGCGGCATACATCGAAATCGAATTCATTGTCATACTTCAACATCAAAGCTTCGTATATATATATATATATATATATATATATATATATATATATATATATATATATATATATATATATATATATATATATATATATATATATATATATATATATATATATATATATATATATATATATATATATATATATATATATATATATATATATATATATATATATATATATATATATATATATATATTGTTTTGTTTTTGTTTCAGTCTAAGCGCAACGTTTCAGATTTTGGACACGAAGAATTCTTTCACTATTTAGAGCGAAGTTCGATATTCGGGAGTCCAAGTGAAAATGTAGATTATGTAGAAGAAATAAATCTTCTACGGGTGTACAAATTTTAAACATCCGTAGCATTGTTAAATAGATATGTATTCTAATGAGCTTACAATATTACATAATATTGCTTTACATTACATAATAATTGTCCAAAATCACCTTTAATCACAGTACAATCACTGAGAAAGCATTTGCTATCTATAGTTTGTATCCAAACAGTAACTCTTTCACAAGATCGCCTTAACTCTCAAGAACAACCCATTGTATTCGTTCTACAATCTAGAAATTACCCCATTTTCGTAATAGTCGAAACTAACAATCCGAAACAGATTTGCATCTCAACAATAATTTCATCAGTTCTCTATAGCAGTGCATATTTCACACTTCCTGCAGGTTACATACGTATGGTCATTAGACCTAGATTAAATTACATTTCTAAAATGTTTCCAGCCGATTCGAGTGATCGAAGAACTTTTATTAACAATTTCCCCCTCGCTCAAACACTTCTGCATCCTAATGATGCTGTTCAATATTGGAATAACTTTCACCGTGTGGGTGCTGTGCATGTCCTACTCGCTGTACGTGAGCCTGGAACCCATTGTGATCGTCGGAGTTGTACGTTACCACTCGATGCGTGCCGTCAGCATCGGCCAAAGAGTACGAACCAACGACAACATCACCGTCCCGATGTTCCCATTGACTCTTGTGATCGCCAGTGTGGGGATCTTCAACTCCGTATTCGTATTTATACTTCGGATAAGCGTCATGTTCTACTAGTTCATGTTGTCCCTCTTCCACGTAGTACTCGCCCGATACAACGATGAGCAAACAGGCAACCAGGGTACAGATCTGGAACACGGCGGTAGGATTAAAATAAGGCTTCGATGAAATGTACCACATTTGGAGCTCACCTTGAACATTTTGTGTTTGAAATCTTTCAAAATTTTCTAATATTACTCGCCTGAACTGCTAGAACTCTGTGATTCAACTGATGGCATTAGTGGTGCATCGTACAATATTTATACCGATCAGAGCACGAGGTCCCCGGTTGGTGCTGCATACGGGCGAACGCGCAGATTCCAAAGAACGCGCAATCGTTATTCCGAAAAAATGCACAATTTACCAATTTCGACGGGCCATCTATCGGTCGGTCAATGCTGCTACCGCTGCTGCTGCTGCTATATTCATCTATCTATACATGGGTGCCCAGATAATAGCTCGACCTTGCAAAACATTATACGAGGGGCAAAATTAATGCTCTCAAGAATTGCCGGCTACCACACATATGGGTATGCTATTTGACTTTCAAAGCAGTCAGTAATTTTTCCTCCATCTAAATTCTTCGTTCCGAAGCCGCGGATTGATTATTTTGTTTCATGTTGAAAGAACTTTTCTTTAGTAATAACTGACACGTTGCCACATTGGTAATGTAGGGATATGCTCACTGTTGGAGTAAGCTGAAAAATTTACTGTTATAGTGGAATGAAAATTATACTCAATTTCAATGCAGTTCCAGAGCCAGAACAGTTCATTACAATATGCATTTTTTCTTTGATTGAATTGAGCTATGGTTATTCGATCAATTATTTTCAAGTAAACTACTTTATTAAGGTGGTATTTTATTACGGATCATGACAGGCTGTTTGGGTTTGGAGTCGGTTATCATAGTACAGTGAAATTGCATGACGAGAGGGTACTATATTTAACACAAAAGGCTATGCAATTACTAGGAAAATCATTCTCACAACTCAGATCCAGAAGGCATCTGTGTTTACAGGAACAAAAACCCTACAAATTTTTTCGAGTTTTTCGCTTTCTCTGGCCGGGAAATGCGTATCTTGATAGTTGAATGTAAAAACGAGAAATAAGATATCTTTTGACTTACATGAGTAATTTGCACGTCCTTATGCTGTAGTCGTTTGAAGTTCGTGCTGAAAAAAGAGAGAATTTAATTTGTAATGCAACGTCTGGTTATTTGTTTTTTTTTAATCACTTTATGGGCTACTCTGGCCGAGTGTGGAGATTACAAGGCTACGCCAAGGGGAGAGTCGCTTAACACAAACTATATTGTGCTTCTAAAAAAACACGTGATATACTGTGAATCTAAGTGTGCTACGCTGTGCTCCATGAAACAGCTACTTGTCAAAACTGAGCCCTTTATGTGCCGCAACTGTGCAACTGTGTGAAAACGAAAGTGCCAATACACTGAAGTCTTTTTTTATGCGAATTTACGTACCGCATAAAAAAAACCGCATAAAAAAAAACCGCATAACTCTGAAAATTCGCATAAAAAAAAAACCGCATAACTCTGAAAATTCGCATAAAAAAAAACCGCATAACTCTGAAACTTCGCATAAAAAAAGACCGCAGAAGGGCAAACCGCATAACTCTGAAAATTCGCATAAAAAAAAAACCGCATAACTCTGAAACTTCGCATAAAAAAAAACCGCATAACTCTGAAAATTCGCATAAAAAAAGTCGCGTAAAAAAAAACCGCATAAAAAAAGACCGCATAAAAAAAGACCTCAGTGTATTGATAAATGCACCAACGCATTGTGTTAATGTGTGATTGGCACATTGTTCTAAGCGACCTCCCTTTGGGCTACGCGCTTTTCATACCGGATGAACTAGGCTATGGTGCCCAAATGAACACCAGCAACGAAGGAGGAAACCCTTGTAACCCAAGCGACAGATTCGTTTACGGTTACCAATTTGCAACGAAAGATACGAGTATCTTCTATTGCAAGTTCACCAAAAAATGTGTCTATTTTGCTTCACCTGATAACCAGTCAATCATTGGGTCGTGCGTATGTATCGTATCGGCATTTTGTCATTCTACCGAACCGGATCGGACAAGTTTGAATGTTTCTTCACAGTTCTTAAGATGTCAATTTACTCTTATTCCTGATAATAATAGTCCTCTTTTTCGAATTAAATTCACCAGCTCAGGACAAATGTGACATATTAATATTCACCACAATTTCATCAAATTAATTCAATTTGGTGACCAATTTCAGGCATAAGAATGCTTGAAACCACCTAATTACATATTGTCTATTTCAAGCATTATTAGTCATATCCACTCCGAGATCGATCTAGAAAACAAAACAATTCTCAATTTTTTCATTTATAAGCAAACGATAGATCTCGGTATGGTCTGACTGTGTCCAACTCCTTTACCTTGTAATAAGTGTCAATTGACTCCCACCCCAATCCGCCAAGCGAAGGTACGCGCCCCGTTGCTCATCAACCAAAGCCTCCGGTAGTAGTAAAATTTGATATTATCTTATTTCCAGTGAGGCTTTTCCTGCTTCAAATAAAATAAATATAGAAATAAACTGAGAGAAACGCTAAATTGTGCATTATTTACACATTAGATGTTACTAACATGAAAAACTCCCGTTATTATGGGCATATTGATCATCTTGGTGACTGGTATACATTGTCTCTCTAATACAGATAGGTTAAACAATCACTGTGAAAACGGACTTTTGAACCAAGACTCGGTTATGTCAAGTATCATACACCATTCAAATCAGTTCGTCGAGATAAAAAAAATGTCTAAGTTCAATATCAAAGGGCTTTATATCACATAGAAAATTCTAGACTTTCATTCAGATCCGACTTACGATCCCAAAGTTACGGGGTGATAAGTGGAAAAATTTCAATTTCAATCGTGACATTTTCTTCAACACTGGCTAGCTAAATCTTCTAGATTGCAGATCTTATTAGTTTCTGGTAAAAACCTGTTTTAATCCACCTAGTGATGTAATGATGCCTTTCTAATATCTCTCATATTCTCATATAAAAATGTGTGGATTTTCGCTAAATAATTTTGTTTGAAAAACTTGAAAAACATAAAGGTTTGTCCAGCAACTAGTGTAACTTACAGAGCGAAACAGATCTCAAATAGGTAAGACCATCTCTAAGGAAACGAAGTGAGTTCCACCATTGGAGGTACTTCCGAACCCGGAATATGGGAGCCGGTATAATCGATGTCGGTTCGAGAAAAGAAACTGGGATCTATTTTTGAGTCTATAATCACAATCTCCGGTCGTTAATCAAAAACCGGGAATCAAAAAAGCCGACATTAATTTTTTTGGCTGTCTACTGATAATGACTATCGATTGGAATAGTTTTGAGGCAAGCTTAGAGATTAGTTTACCTGTTTTACTCACTGCTTTTAGTGACGGTATAAACATTTTTCACAATCTTCACCCAGTAATTCCGCAACCGGATGTCGGATCCGAATATACTTCAGGAATTCAATATAGGTTATTATGTATTTCAAAGTGGAACAAGTATGATTCTGAAGCGTCCTCCCTGGTTTAGTACAAATGAGTTACACAGACTCACAAATATAGAACCATTAGATGTAATGTCACATAATATTATAAGCAAATTCCGACAAAAATCGATGCAATCTTCAATTGAATCGATTCGCTCTCTGTATTAGTTAGTAAGTTAGTATATAAGTTCCTTTTCCCCATTACACAATACAAGTAGGTTTAGAATTTTCCCTACACAAAAATCTCAGAATTGCGGAAGCAAATGATGTCTTCATGGTAATAACCAAATCATACATATATAACAGGGCTGAAAAGTCACCACTTGTGGCTGAACACCCAATTTAAATCTTAATAATTTAATTTTAACTCATATTCCAATAAATAGTTATTTAAAAAAAAAAAAAAAAAAAAAAAGTGGAACAAGCTTCGACTTATCGGAAACGGTTATACGGATTTTCTCGAACTCAGATCTCAAAATAGACCCGACTTCTGGTTCCGGAGTTATAAGGTAATGAAAATTGAAAATTTCTCATTCAAGTTGCGAAGGAAAAAAAATAAAAATTTTACCAAACTGTACTAAAATTGTTTCAATTATGGAAAACTGATTTTTATGCAAGCAGCACGCAACTAGAAATACGCATCAAAGGATTAGCAAAAAATTCCTAAAAAGAAGCCTATCTTCCGCATAGTTTCGAAAATACGCATTATTAAGATATTTATGAGTCCGTTGATTTCAACCATGTGCTGATTTGGGACTGTGTTCTCCACAACTTCGAAAGACTAACACTCTGTACATAAACTTTAGACAAAATACTATTATTAAGTCGGAAAAAACAGTCGACAAAGGCATGGTAATTGTGAATTTATAATTGATTTAAATATTTAAAGAGAAGAGTATTTATAATATAATAATTTTCGGGGGATGCGTTTGAGTCCCTTTTCGTCTATCTTTCTGGCCCTGAATTTTTAGACTCTGTAAATTATGTTTTCAATATTGTGTATTGTTCGCCGAAGCTCTTCTCACAGTATTTCAAGTGTGTAATTGATTCCGTTCACAACGAAAGTCTTTGCAGATGGTTTTTTTTTCTACCGATAACTCTAAGAGCTGATACAATTTTAGAGCATATGCCGAAGAAGAATTTTCGTTAGTTTATAAACAGTAGTTTGAAAATTAAAAAGACGGTGACCAGAAAACCTATTTCATTCGTTATTGCTGTCGTCGTTAATCCCCAAGGGACAAGAATAACATCCACAGCAAAGTAAAGACTTTGTATTACATTTCTTTCGTAGAAATCGGCCTTTTGTTTTAACAGACTACTAGTGACCTCGCGAAAACACAAAAGTTACAGATTATTTCACACACTCGCTTCTAAAAAAACAGACGATGATTTACAGAGCATATTCAAGAAAGTTTTAGCATTTAGTAAATATTTTATGACGATTTGACTCGAAAATCAGTAAAAAAAGATTTATACGAGAACGGTCTCTGTCTGAATGCTTCTAACGCAACTTGATTTTGATCCAGATATTATTATTTTTGCAGATATGTTGAAGGTTACTGTTTTGAGCTATTTTAACAGATCATACAATTCGGAAGTGAAACAGAAGAAATCAATTAGCTCACATAGACAAAACCATGCACACCTTCTACGCATCGTGGTTCTTTCGGTAATTTGATTCTTTATTAGAAGAGGTACCCCTAAGGAGTGTATAGAAAATAAGCTATCCACAAATTTTTCTTTCAAATTATGATATAAAACGATATTTTATTCAAAGTAAAAATTGATCCTTTATTGTACGAGGTTAAATTTGAGCATAATGAAAACCGGATGAAATTTAAGTTATTCCTTCGCGAATTTTCTAACTTCTGATCGAGCGCTCTACATCATGCTCAGGACAAATGTTGCATCGCTTGGGCCCAAATTTTTTTGAACTACTGCATGTTCCCAGCTGCCTATACTTCTTGAAGACCCTTTTCACGATTGCCCAATAGCGTTCGAAGCTGAGAGTAATTTGGTGGATTGATATTTTTTTCAACCTTTATATCCTTTTCCGCAAGTCAATTGAGAGTTGTTTTTGGTATGGTGAGCTGATGCTAAAACCAGCCAAAACAGTGAAGGTGTACTATGCTTTTTATATAAAGGCAGCAATCTCTTCTGGAAACACTCAGATCGATTGATTTCTGCATTTATAGTTCGGGTAGTGTTAAAAATGGTTGACTTAAAACCACAGCAACATATTGCTTGCCATACCAGTACCTTTCGACCGAATTTCTCCACTTGAATCGACTTGTCTGCATCACTCACATTCTGCCCAACGACGACAGTAAAGTATTGTGAACCTGGAAGGGTTTTTGACTCCTACAAAAGTCTCATCGTCCATCAAAACGCATGCATCCGAACTCTGCAAAAGACGCTAATATAATTTCCGGGCCTTTGTTGCTACTCGCTTCTTCTGTTCTACACTTTGTTTCGAGATTTTCAGCTTCTTGTAAGTCTTCAGGTGATACCGCCTCTTGATACGCTGGATCATTCCAACACTCGTTCCTGCTTTTTTGGCCAAATCACGTATTGAAATTGATTTGGTCTTCATGATTAGAGATACCACTTTCTGATCCAGTTTCGGGTTGGAAGAACCGGGTTTTCTGCCTCTTCCTGGTAGCCCATCTAAAGAATAGTGTTCCCCAAAATAATTAATGATGGTTTTAACACTGGCAAGATGAATTCCAAACTGCTTCGCCAATTTTCGCATACTAATACCCTTCTCACTTAGCCATGTGTTCAGAACCTTAATTTTCACTTCCTTTTCAATACGCGACATTTTGAAAACGATGACAGCCAAACGCACAGCATGCTGTAATCTGAGCATAAAAAACCATCACAAATACATGCGTTCAACACAAATGTATGTGGATAGCTTATTTTCGGTACAATCCTTATTAATGCGCGTAGGGATTTTGAACCATCAGTCAAGTTATTGGTTATTATCTGACATTGAATTATACAAAACATCTGCCTTCGTATTATTTCAGCTTCATCAATCTTTTTTTCATTAGCAGTTGAACCGATCAGAAGGATTTTGTGGTTTCTGTGACAGTCAAACGATTTTGAATACCCCAAAAGTTTTTTTTTGTATTTTCAAAACTACATGGATTTTGCAATATTTTTGAATAAAACCAAGCTGGTAAATATTTTGTAGAACTTTGCTTAAGGGGAATGTGGAACCACTCTTTAATTGGCCAACAATGTGTCGTGTTGATCGTTCGGAAAAAGCACCTCTGATAGAACAATATCGGCTTGTTATCTGCATTTTTCATTAACGTCATTAAGAGGTCGAGATCTCAGAGATTGCTGGACCGATTTTGATCAAACTAGTCGCAAATGAAAGGTCTCCCCGTCACCCATAACGCTATTGAATGGTTTTGGGATAGGATGTTTACTTTTTGAGTTATACGAAGTTTTATGTTACAATTTTCAGTTTTTTGACAGTATCTGTTACAATTGACCTTGAAAATAGAATATATTTTCAGACTTAGATTCCGCACGTTAATACCTATCCAACAAGCCATAGATTGTTAAAATCCGTCCATTTTTAACCGAGATATCGAAATTTTTGTGTAAGCGACTTTTTCCCCTATTCCAGCAGTAGAAGTTTTGAGCGCTGTCTGGCAAAGAAATGCTAGGGAGCAACATAAAACACGATTTTTTATTCTGTTACATACATTTATTTCTAAGTACCGAAGAGACTATGTACAGCATGATATTTTGCCTCGGACCGATTTTAGCACGGTTTGTTTTTGGCAACATAATCGTTCGAATATGCCATATGTAAACCAGATGATGGCAGAATTTTTAAGTTGAAAGAAATTCCATAATTATATTGATTTAAACTACTTTCAGCAATAAATGCTAGAAGAACATAACAGCCATATACCATTCGAATCAGTTCGTCGAGATCAGCAAATGCGTGTGTGACAAATAATTTCACTCATTTTTTTTCTCAGATGACTCAACCGTTTTCTACAAACTCAGATTCTTATGAAAAGTCGTATACTCCCAAACAAGGTTCCTGAATTATGCTTGGTTCCGGAACTACAGGATGATATGTGAAACTGTGTAACTCATTTTTCTCGTAGATGGCTGAACCGATCTAAGATTCAGTACCTTAAATTACCCTAAGCTCTAAAGTGGAAATTATTTCGCCATATCATGGAATGTTTAATCGGTTGTTACACTTTTAGATTCAAATTTGATCCGATTTGCAGTATCGACATTACAGAGTAATGAGTGATTAAAATATCAAATTGCCACTTAAAACGACGAACATTAGAATAATGTCATGAAAACTGAAACACCTAAGAATATTCATGCAAAAAACACATGCGAATTGATATAAAAAGGTATCATCTCACTGCAAGGTGGATTAAGCACATTTTTCATAACGAAGTCAAAAACAAACGGTTCACATCAATATTTGTTCAAATGGTCTCAAAAAATTCCACGCGATGTTTCAACATGACGAAATCGAGGGTTTTTTTATAATCCTTAAAATATTGAAATAAATTCACATTTTCAAATTCTGCAACTTCCAAAACGTGACATTTTACTTCTTTTTGCCTTTCTCACATAGAAAGGTTATGTAATCACTGCGAAACCGATTTTTGAAGCGAGGCCCGGAACGCCGAGTGTTATATACCATTCGACTCAATTCGTCGAGTACGCAAAATGTCTGTATGTGTGTATGAATGTTTGTATGAGTATGTATGTAACATTTTTTGCACTCACTTCTCTCGAAGATAGTTAAACCGATTCTCATAAACTTAAAATCAAATGGAAGGTCTTATAACCTCACACAAAGTTCTTGAATTTTATTCAAATCCGACTTTCGGTTCCGGAATCACAGGGTGATATGTGCAAAAAAATTAAAATAAGTGCACTAGCTTTTCTCAGAGACTACTGAACCGATTCTCACAAACTTAGATTCAAATGAAAGGTACAACCGTCCTTTACAAAGTTACTGAATTTTATTTTGATCCGACTTTCGCTTCCGGAATTACAGCGTGATCAGTGAAAAAAAATCCTATTTCAAATTATTACCTCACTTTTCTCAGAAATGACGTGACCGATTTCAACTAACTTAGTTTCAAATGAAAAGTCTCATAGTCCCATGCAAAACTTCCAAATTTCTTCCAGATCCGACTTATAGGGTGAAGTGTGTTGAAAATTGGATACCGTCTCTTAAACCGGCGAAATAGAATACGTGAAAAAATTCTAAACTGACCTCGAAACTATTCCAATCGGTAGTCGTTGTCAGTAGACGGCCAAACATTAATTTGGCTTTCCTTGTTCTTGGTTTTTGATTAACGACCGGATAAAATTATCCATAGACTCAAAAATGGTCCCCAGTCACTTTCCTCGAACCAACTTGGATTATACGAGTTCCCGAATTCCGGTTTCGAAAGTACCTGCAATAATGGAACTCACTTCGTTCCCTCAGAGATGGCCTAACCGACCTGGGTACTGTTTCACTCTGTAGTTCATGGACAAACCATTTTGTTTTAGAAGAATCGTAGAAAATTATTTTGAACAATACCACGCATTTATATATGAGAACGAATTGTTTACCAGTTTTTTGTCTTGTGCCAAGTGCAAATATGAATTATTAAAAATAAATATAAATAAATCGTTTACTTGGTAGATTTCGTTGCTGTGTGTGTATTCCGACATTTGGCTACATGCTCCGGAAACCTTTGAATACAAAAAAGGGCGTATGCATAGACTCTCTATTGTAAAGTGAATATAGCCAAGGCGAAAACAATTTGTATATAAATGTTCAATCTGCATTAGTTAGCAGTTAATTAGTTTTTTTCCATCTCTGTAGCGAGTACTGTTCAAAATAACACATGCATTAAATCGTACAAAATGTACAAATGACTCCTATCTGATTTATTACCTTGACGAGCGACGCCCGACGCTACTACAATGCAGCGAACCACCAGAAGCCTTATAACTTAATATCCCTAATAAGACTGTTTGCAATTCGCGATTAAATTGCACACCATCACCTCCACCACGTAACGTAGCAATTTGTACGAAATCCGACTGCGATTAGGTGTACATTTTAGTAGCAATGTCTCCCTCTTCGCGTACATAAGTATGTTGAATTTGCGAAACCTTTTTTTTCTCGGATTTTCCAGTCATTTACTAAAATGTTTATTAGAGGGCCATCGTGTAACTTGTGCTAGCTCCCATTCCGTTAACATCATGATCCACCGGCTGGCGCGACCGGGCCGCAGCGCTCCACATACAAACGGCCATCATGACGGGGCGATTTGGTTCGGTTTCTGCCGCTCTTACTGTTCCACTGCGGTTCCACAGAGCGGAGCTACGCACACCAAAAGTCGGAATATAGATGAAATTATTAATAATCTGTTTTGCCTATGTTGTTTTTTTTCAAGTTCTCTTCGCCTTCGAACGAAACCGTTAGATTCGAGCGTCCGCATGACCGTTCGGTGGTCCATCTCACCAATCCAGCTCCACACCGCAGGCGTACAGCATCTTGCGGATTGGTTCGCCGTTCAGTGCATCTGGGCCGTCGGCGAAAAGGAACGAGTGAACCGATTGCGGGTGTGGCGTGAAGAGAGGTATCTCTTCGCCAGAGGTCGAGATCGTTAGTTAATGGTTTGCAGGCTTTCTAGCTCATGTATTCATCAGCTGCTTGGTCCTTAGCAAGCAAAGTCTAGCCCTACTCTACGGTGCGTTTCGATGTACTCTCGAATTCCAACAATTATTTATTCAAATCCAAGCAGTTGATCGATCGGCAATGATTGAGGTTCTTTTTTCATCTGTACCCCACGACTATACCGGATTGCGGGATCGTGGGGTGTCGATTAGGATCGTACGTTCTTCGACTTGCATAATCTAATCGAACGGTGTTTGGCTCTCTCTAGGTTTATATGAATGATACCTAGGGACAGGAAGTACTTAGTGAGGCTGTTTATAAACAGCTATCGACTGACAATCGATTTGGGTTGCTGTTGATATAATATTAGAGATGGTTTGTTTTCTAAATTGTAGCTATTAACGTGGTTTAAAAGGGTTGAGATTTCTGTTTCATGCTAATTAAAGCATTTGAAGAAACCATATGATATAACTCATTTCACCGGGTGCACTACCATGTTGGCTTTGGAAGCCGCTGATCATTATATCCGAGTCGTTGTTATTTCTTAAAGCATACATTTCAAGGAATTCATTTTATCGAGTGACTTTCATTGGTATTTTACGACAAGCGACGACTAAACGAAGCCAAATAAATGAAATTGAAAAGCGGATAGATATTCTAGATCGAATCCTTTAAAAACTTAAATCGGAAAAACTAGACTAAGCAGGCTCATATAAGCATGATCGGTAGTTCATTGTTGAATTTTTGGAAGCTTTGGCTTTCTATAATCTTGATTTCTATAATCTCGCGTATTTCTATTATCTCACTGAGAAAAACCCAGCGACATGATCCATCGGTTGAAATCCTACAGGTGAAGCGGAATTTCATCTATACCATCATACCTCGGTACCGGGAGACTGGTTAGGTCAAAAACCGTGCGAGATCCGTCCCGCATTCGGTAAGAACGTCAGCAGCCATTAAGGTTCTGAGGGAGTGGATTCGTCGAAAAATGAACCGTTCGATCAGGAAGACCTGGATGTATCGATCGAAACTGCCCACAGCATCATAACGAAAGACCTGCGGTATGAGACGTACAACAAACCTTCGAGGGAACGCTTGACTGTGATGGCTTCGAATATTATAGTTGGTAAAACCTCTAAATACTCGACAGCTGCCTGTTTAATAGCTTCCCATCAATATATTTAGATCATCTAATATATTTTCATCTGGATATTATATAAACGATTCACCCAACATGAGATAATGCTTTTTCAACTTTTTAGCATTTAAACATGGCTTCTTGACTCATTTTTATATCAAATATTAATTTAGCGATGCTGGTCAACGTTTCGAAAGTTTATTCCATCGTCTTCGAGGTAGAACGACCCAAAATATTCTTCGTCAAGTAGCTTTATATGGTATCTGTGGATTGGCATAAAATTTCTAATGTCGGTTTCGCTTGATGCCAACCCAATTTCCACTCTTACTGCTGTCAAACCATTTATTTGAAGCCTGTTTCGAACCTAGTTTCAACGCTGTTGAACTGAAAATCGAATCAGTTTCGAGCCTGATTTTTATATCAGGTTTGCACAAATCCCCGTTGCTAAGTGCGAAATCAACACAGTTAGGTGAAAAGTGTTTGTTTGATGAAACTACCCTGGGTCTGTTTCAGTTTTCTCAAGCAAAAACGAAATAAGGCATCGTTTAAAACTTTTGGTAATAGAGTCAAATTTAACGATATATCAGAACTAATTGGCTCAATTGGCACGTTCCTCTAGTTATTTGGAGATTTGTGCCTTGCTGTAGCTTCTCATCAACTTCCTGATGGGAAGGGAAGGATAAAAGGAGCATGGAAACAGGAATCAGAACAAATTGGCTCAAATGGCACGTTCCCCTTGATATTAGGAGATTTGTGTCTTGCCATCAATTTGTTTTAGCATCATTTTACCGATATATAAGAGGGAAGGATTGAAAGGAAATGGCAAGGGTTGGACTAGGAGGATGGGAAAAATTTACGACACAAAAACACATGAAAGCAGAAGTAAATTCTGCACCCCTAAGGGATGCTGAACAATCTGCTGGGGATCACATTAAGTGGAAGCAGAAGTAAATTCTGAACCTCAACGAGGTCCCGAACAGTCTGCTGTTAATAAAACCTCCAACCCCCGAGAGAATTTAGAGATCGTACAAAAGCGACACTATTCTGCACTCCCGGATGAATGCAGAACGATTCGCAGTATGTACGAGCAGAAGTAAATTCGGTACCACCTAAAGGATGCCAAACAATCTGCTAAACCCTATTTAAGGTGAATACAGAAAGGATTCATTCACTGCAGGAAGAACGATGAACCCTTCTGACTATAGCTCCTTACCACATTGGGTGAGAAACGAGAGAATATCCTTCAATTTTAACTCCGCATACACAGACTCAACCATTTATGGAGAACCAAAAACCCGGATACGTAGTTGCATCAATTTCGGGACAGTTACATATCAGATGATATGAAGTACCGTAATCGCATTCACACAAATTGTTGATTGTACTCCGAATCGCGTAGATTTCTGCTTGGAACAATGTACAGTATTTACCAAGTGAATGAGACTGCTCTAGCCTCATTTCACGACAGTAGACACCAGCACCAGCACGACCATTCAACAGAGAACCGTCCGTATAACAAACTATGTGTTCATCAAATTGTCGTTCCAGACAACCAGACAACCATTCCTCACGAAGAGAATGGCTCACATTGAATAATTTGAAAAATAAAACTGCACGTGAGAGTTGGGTCACTAGGAGCGAGTAAATACTCATCCCAGGTAAACATTTGAGACCACAAGCGAGTGTGGCTAGTGGCATAGTCTATAGGGTTATTGTTCCAAAGCCCTGTAACCTTAATACGGTATGCACAAGATAATGCTTATTGTTTTAGGAACACATGTAGTGGTTTAATACACAGTAGCACCTCTAGAGCAGCAGTAGGAGTTGTCGTGAATGCTTCTGTCATCGCCATTAGGACCATCCTTTGGAGATGATTTAGCTTTGACTGAACTGTTGCAACTTCTCCTTTCTGCCACCATACAAGACATCCGTATGCTAAAATTGGTCTAACGATAGTGAATGTATCTGGGTTTGAGTCCCCATAAAAAACTCGTCTGTATTGGCCGAAAGCCATGCAAGCTCTTTTATCCTGAAGTCAATGTGAGCAGACCAATTCAGTTTTGAATCAAGAATAACCCCGACGTATTTAACTTGATCAACCACAGCGATTTCCGAACCGAAGAACTGTAACGGACGAGCTCCTGTGATTATACCACGATGAGTGAAAAGCACCATTGATGTTTGTCCGAATTTACAGATAATCCAATCTGACAACACCATTGTTGAACAGATCGCAGGGCTTGCTGCATTAAATCAAAGAGAGTGGTAATGCTTATACCGGTCATCAATATATGATAATCGTCGGTAAAACCATAAGTCGGAAATCCAAGGTTATTAAGTTTCCTTAACAAACCATCAGCGACTAGGTTCCATAAAAGTGGGAATAGTACACCACCTTGAGGACACCCACAGACACTTAGCTTTCTAATCTCTGCTTGCCGAAGCGATGAACAAAGAAGTCGATTGCTAAGCATTTTAGTCTTAAGATTGTGGAAATCAGTTAACCGTTCTTTAATAAATCAATATGAGTTCCACTATTTTCGGTATCTTCGAAACCAAAAACTGGAGACTGATATAGCTATCAAGCCATTAGGTTGGTGTAGCCACCAACTAACAAGGCCTTTAACTCAGAACTGTTTTAGATCTGGTTTCATTTATTTATTTAATATGCACACCAAAAATATATGAATACGACACGTACTTTGTGATTTAATGTTTCTTGGTTTAAGTCGCCGCTCACTCGCTATCAGTATTTTTTTATTTCAATGAATTTTATGTCATGAAATTTTCCAATCACACAGAATATCATATGTTCTTGCACGTAAGTTTAAGTGAACTGTGACGCTCAATTTATGTGCACCATATAAGATGTGAAATCACAGTACGTCTTTAAGAACCATGAGAATCCATCTGATCAGATTGAGTTTTTTAGCTCATTCCCATTCCATTAGGACACATTAATTTTAAATCTACCAAATTCTTTCATACATTATTATTAGGTTCTTATTACTTTCTGCCTGAATTGGATCTTTGCATTATCAACAAGTACAGTAAATAACTAACAAGAAGTTACTGACAGTAAAAGGATTTTGGCAAAGAAGAATTGAGGTTGCTGTTCCAAATCATCAGCCCACCATAAATCGGATGCTTTCAATCGCCATCAACTCCGAGTACGGCCTAAAAAGCTTTAATTACGTTGCAATATTCGGTAGGGTCATTGCACTAATCCACCATAATTTTAGTCAGGCCGACACACGTATGTAGATGGAATTCAACCCGTCATACCGAAAGAAAACTGCCATCTGTTGTTCTCCGGATCTCGTTTTTGGATATTTGAACTCGTTCAATAGCGAATCTCTCGGGGTCCTGCAAATTTTACCTCACCTGTCTCGAGCAGTGACGGCTATCGAGGCTACCGCGATGTCGAAATGTTTTTCTGTTGAGTCATCGGCCGGTGTTCAAATATTCTAATTGAAACAACCGCTTTGACTGCTCATGGGCAGGCACTCGAAGTGCGCGGCATCACGTCTTCGTCATCTTCATCATCATTATCATCATCATCATCATCATCATCAACATCGATTGGATACGGGGCTTCAGTATTTTGAACATTTGCCTGGTTGGCAGTTGAAGGCAGCCGTGACCAAACCAACCCGACCCGTCCTGTGTAGCTGAAACTAAGAGTCACTTTATTTAAACAATCGATGAAAACTTTGCCAGAATGGGAATAGATAAATGATAGATAATGGTTTACATTCAATCAAAGATCGTTCTGTTGTCCTCCGAATTAGGACTGTGAAAAACTAAACGACCTTGAACAGTGCTTGCTCACGATTCTTATTACAATTCATATATATGATACCTATCCACTATTCTAAAGTGATCCGTATCCAAGAGGAATAAATTAATTATTAAGGTTAGCGAAATTAAATGCAAATGAAGTGGTACTAGAATCTGTAAAGCAGAAAGTAGCGGTGAAGTATAATTTCTACCGAATGGTAGCGTCTGATTTTCTAGAAATGATGGCCTTCAGAATTACAATTACTAGCAGGAATCATAGGCAAATTCATTCTAGGTACTAGCCAACCAATAGAAACTGATTGCAATTTTGTTATATACGAATGATCGGCCTCTTGGTGATGCCACTGAACATCTCACAAGAATCAGGAACCCGTTTAAACTGTAAGTAAGCGCTAGAGGCTTGGTTGGCTAGTTCTTGGGCGTGTGATTAAAAAAAAGCTGATGCTTGTCAATCAATACCGGTATGATAATAGCACTGCCAGTGATGTCGATAATGGTGCTCGTGATGATGATGAAGATAAAGATGACGATGATGATATGGTTGGTTGACTTCAATGTATGTAAAGAGCACCAGAAGGAAACTTGCTACTCGGACGCTTTCAATTGCTGCCGAATAACCACTACTTCGAGTAAATCGTGCTAATAAATTTTCCACGCTTCTCCCCGGCGGCGGAGTTTGTGAAAGGAATTGTTAGAAAACCGTTTGAAATTGCACCTTGATAGGCCTACTGACAGCTTGGATCCGCAGGCACTTGGAAGGAAACCAATTAATCGGTTCAAGTTGGGTGCAGTACTTAGAATTCAGTTAGGGAGGGTAGATATTTTTTAATTTATACATTTTAATGCGAGATAAATGGTTTGACCCTTGCTTGACATGGAGTACGTCGATTAAAAAGAGAGCGTAACATGCAGTGTCAGTTTGGTCAGCGTAACAACAGTGTCAGTTTGGTAATAGTTTGTACTGCCGATATCACTTTTCAACTCGGAATAGTCGTTACATGCACCATATTTATATAAGAATGTTTGATGTCCCAGAGCATGCATGTCAAAAAGAGATAAATGCATTGATAACCAAAATATGTCAACCAATATGTTTTGAATTCAGACTTTGCAAAATTTGACAGTCGTTTCCCATGACGGATACTACGCTTTGATCGATGTAGAAAATGCGATATGTGCATCATTTTGTCACAAAACCTAGTAGTTTGTTTGCATGATAAATGGTTTTCATTCTTTATATTGCACTATTTTATTTATTACAATAAATGGTGATCTGGTTTGAATGTACAACACAATTTCATGTAATCTATGTTCACTGGGCAATAATCCTTTTTATAAGGTTGAAATTTTAAAAATTTTCAAATAAGTAGAGCAGTGTGCATGTTATCAATAGTCGGGGCAAATTGTCGCACCGCCAAACAATTCGACAAAACTTCGATCATACGTGTAAGTTTGACTCGTGACCTGGTCATTAAGTTTAATGGGCAGTTGTAGTAGATGTCATGTCAGATTTGATTTTAGATACTAATTGGGATCAACTGTTTTAGATAGAATTCAGTTTGACTTTGTTAATCACAGACTCGTTAGCCCATCGTTGCTGACATTTGTAGCGATGAACTGGTCCGGCGGGAAGGGTCTGAAGAATCACAATCTGATACTGGTTAATACATTGGGCTCGATTTCAGATATGATCACGGATTTTATCAGTTTGAAAAATTTTTTGTATGAGTTATATGAACATACGACTCCTTCCTTGTTTTCAGTCGTTCTTTTTTAGGAGAATCTGTTAAATAAGATCGTTTGTTCTTTCTAGAAAGGATGTAGAATTGCTAGATTAGAGATTAGAGAATAAGTCTCATTAAAAAGTTTCTACGATTATATATTCGGAACAAAATTGTTCACCTTGAGCATTGCGAGCTTTTCAAAATCCCTATTAGCTTCCAAACCCGTCAAAGATTTTTGAAATCGATTCGGGTATCTTTAAAAAAAATCAGCGTATTGCAAAAGACTGCGATTTGTCGATAGGTGGATTAGACTCCCGGGTTGGCGGTGCAATGCATAGGACGCTGGTCTTACAAGCCAGTTGTCGTATGTTCGAGCCCCGACCTGGAAGGATTCTTAGTGTCAGTAGGATCCATAGTACTAGCCATGCAATGATTCTGTACACTAAGAATCGACTGCGAAGTCTGTTGAAACAGATAGGCCAAATTCCACAAAAGGAATGTAATGCCAAGACTTTGACTTTTGTCAATAGGTGGATTAGGAAAGTTTTTTTTTTAAATTTTTGTTTACGGTCTAATAAAACTCTGAGAACGTGTGATGAATTAGTTGTTGACCATGATTACGGAAGCATCAGTGCCGTCACATTTACTCATCTCGAAATGCGGAATGTTCGTTAAACTCACTCATCTCGAAATCATCTAATTGTACACAGAGTTATATCGTACTTTGTTTCTGTCTTCTAAATTGTAAGCCATTCATGACAATATCGACCCACGAAAGCGAACTTAGAAATATTTTAATTGGGTCAGGATTACTCACAGTCGATCAAAAACAACACCGTGTAATGTTTGGCCAAGTTTACAAGCAATAAATATGATTTTTTTGCGTCGAGAGGTGACAATGGATAAAACAAGGATCCATATCTGCACTCCGAAATCAAAACGTTCATAATTAAAGTGGATTGCAGCCAGTGAGCTATATCCGAATTGTCCAAAGGCACAACTGTCAGTTGGAAAAGTGATGTAATTCAGCTTTTGGGATGCACATGGTATACACCCTCATTCTTGTTAACGTTAGAAAGAATGTCAAATTCGTATTACCGTTTACGTTCGAATCAATCACACTTTCAAACTTCGTACATGCATAAGAACAACTCCAATCCAACTTTAAACCATCTATTTTTGGTACAGACTTAAGTTCTAATAAGTTTTCCTAGTCTTTGGTTGATAAGCTACAGGGTGCGTACCCCCGCTTGATGAATGGGGGTGGCAGTCAATTTTTACTTCTTACAAGGTAAAAAAGTTGGACACATCCAGACCATACCGACAACTATCGTTTGCTTATAAATGTAAAAATTGAGAATTGTTTTGTTTTCTATATCGA
This sequence comes from Malaya genurostris, assembly GCF_030247185.1. Classification (NCBI taxonomy): domain Eukaryota; kingdom Metazoa; phylum Arthropoda; class Insecta; order Diptera; family Culicidae; genus Malaya; species Malaya genurostris. The sequence goes on along the minus strand of NC_080571.1, from coordinate 212,765,289 downwards.
TCTCGGAGTGGATATGACTAATAATGCTTGAAATAGACAATAGGTCATTAGGTGGTTTCATGCATTCTTCTGCCTGGAATTGGTCACCAATTTGGATTTACTTGATGCAGTTGGAATGAATAATAATATATCACGTTCGTCCTGAGCTGGTGAATTTAATTCGAAAAGGAGCACTATTATTATCAGGAATAAGAGTAAAATGACATCTTATGAACCGGAACTTTCAAACCTAGCCGATCCGGTTCGGTGCCGGCACTGATGTTATGACATTGCTATGACGGACGAAACTGATTCGGACAGATTTGAATACACTCTCAGATCGAGCAAGGTTTGAATTTCTCCAACTTTGACACAGATGTCACCTTCTAACTGAATATGTGAGATTTTGTTTCTGGATTATTACGTGAATCATTTCATGCAATTACACCTAGTATTTCGAATAATAAAATATTTCTCAAATGACTAGAAAGCTTCTCATAGTCCTCAGCACATTGCAACGAACAGAACCGATACGGCCCACTGATATGTGTAAGAAATGAAATATACTAATCAAATCTCACACGATTGGTGGTATGTATGTGTGCATAGATTGCAATGTGTATAAACTCAATATTTATGTTTACCCTGTTCTTTGGCTCAGAAAGGGGAATTGAATCATGTCCTCTTTTTCACCTCTGGGAACCGCAAACAACGTGAACAACATCGTCCAAAGTCACCTAGTAGTTTGATTGCATGTTAAATGTAGCATTCTCTCAGATTGCGTTATACTTTCTATGACATTCGTTACTTTCACTCAGTTCCTTACTAATGCTACACTCATATCTCACTATGGGGAGGCAAAACCATACAAAAAACTCGAGAAAGATAGAAACAATCAGAGAAGAATAGAAAAGTTAGTGTTAGTATACCAATCATATCGATATCATTCCTAGATAATAAAAATAATAATCGAATGGACATAAGAGACTATATAGGAAAGCAGGGACAAGACCGAAGCGGATACAATACAAAATTCTTCGATCTTTCATCAACAAAGACATTGAAAAATCAAAAGCAGTTGGTAGGATGACAAAATACCGATACGATACAGATGCACGAGCCAATGATTGACTGGTTACCAGGTGAAGCAAATTTCCTGCCCAGGTAACACATTTTTTGGTGAACTCGCAATAGAAGATACTCCTATCTTTCGTTGCAACCGTAAAAGATTCTGTCACTTGGGTTACGAGAGTTTCCTCCTTCGTTGCCTAGTTCATCCGGTATGGAAAGTGTGGAGTCTTGTAGCCCCCACCCGCGGCCAGAGTAGCCCATAAAGAAATAAAAATTTTTTTCATGTTTTCGAACGTATTTACTACATTGGTGAAATCATGCATTTAATGTTACAAATTTATTGCATTAATGAAATAATCCATTTAATATAAAATAAAGCATGGCGAATTGTCCATAATGTAGATATGGTAAAATTTGATGCATAAAAACTTGGAACAGCCCATATATTCGAAGGCTCGCCAGAACAAAACGAGCATTTTACTATGGCTTTTATGCTTTCTAAATGTTTTATTCAAAAAACTAATTTACCATTTGATTGCAAATTACCTTTATATTCGAAAAGAAATTTGTTGGAAATCGGTTGAACTGTTTTCAATGTATTCGAACGGTTGATTCGCAACATTAAAGTGACGAATCCAAACCACGGCATTTCGTCTATTCGTCTGTAAACGAGAATGGGAGTTTTAGTTCGTACGAATGATGTTCGAATACACGTATCGTTCGCAACTAAACTGGCATACATTTTAGCATTTTGCATATGGTTAATCACAAGAGTTGAAGTTTTTGCCTTAGCATTAATTTGAAGAAGTTTATTAATACTCAAATATTTGTGGCAAACGAGTCGTGTTCGAATTCATTTGAAATAAAACAAGAATGGTTTATTCGTTCGAAAGTATCCGTTCGTCGTATGGTCGATACAGACGTAAACGAGAATGAGGGTGATAATCTTCATCGCCTATCTTGAGAAAGGAGAAACAATCAATATCGAATACTACATAGCGTTGTTAGATCGTTTGAATGCAACAATAATAAAAAAAACGATATGTCGAAGAATAAACCACTTTTCCATCGAGACAATGCACCGATTGACAATGATGGTTAAATTGAACGAATCACACTTCGAATTGCTTCCTCGTCCACCGTATAGTCCAGATCTGGCCCCCAGTGACTATTGGCTACTAGCTGATCTCAAAAAACTATTTGTTGGAAAGAAATTAAACTCAAATGAAGATACAATTGCTGAATGTTAAGTCTAAAAAAAATAAAATGTGTTTTTCTTAGTTTGTCACACGACCTATTGAGTGATGTGTTAAGACAACTATTCTTTGTTTAAATTCCGAAACGTAATGCACCATATATTCAAACAAATTCACAATTACATTTTCTTATATCATAATGGCTTCTGAAATTTTATATCAAAAGAGGTTGCATGTTCGAGTCCTCCATCCATATTTTTTCCTAAATTCAGTATTTTTTACTGTTTTGTCTAGCAATTCTTCCCTTCGGTTTTTTTCTTGTGGGCAAGGATGAGAAGAAACAAAAGAACTCAGTTCAATACGACTATAGTGAGACATTTGTGTTTCAACTCATTATAGGCTTCTTTCGTCGAGAGCGTTCAGACTACACACATTTCATATCCGATGAAATATGGATAATATTTAAGTAAGAATAATATTTAGTAAGTCTACGACAACACATTTCTTTCCCAATGACGCGAAGAGAAGCTGACTTCGTGACATTTATTTTAATCTTTAGTGATTTTGCTCGGAAACATTCTTCATTAATTTTATGCAATCTTATAAAAAATTTTTTTTTTATACTTTCTCTTATGGCTTCACCAAACTTTCGATCGATGAAAATTTATAGTAAAGTTCAGCGATAGATTAGCAATAATATAACCGAAAGAGAAAGTACAGAGAAATGACCTTTCTGCGTTCTAATGCAACATTGAAAATTTCATAATGATTTACAAATCTTTCAAGCATAAAGAAAATAAAAGAGAACCAAAAGACAGTGCAAGTAACTGGAAATCACCCATCATAAACATGATGATTTTCAATATGATGATACTGGAACGGCTCAAACGAACCATTGAAATGGTAAAACAAACCGACATGAAGAATGAAAGTTTTCCAACCTATCAATTTCTGCGGTTTCCCAGCAACAGGCAGATATCTTATACGGAATACAGAGAAACTTCATTCTACGAAAAATACCTTCCATTGTTTACGATGAATGATTCTGGTCAGTACGGCGTTAACTTGCCAAACAGAACAGTTACCGTGCGAGTTAATTGTTCTGCGAGTGAGCAACGAAGAACCGTTCCGTAATTCTAATTGGTGCTAACCAGCGAAAGCTTCTTAATGATTCAATAGTTTTGCTTTCCTGCGAAAGCTCTTGAGAGCCTAACCGATTGAGGGTGTGCTGGAAGAGATAAACATGTTTTCTGAGCCCCGTCCAGTCCACTGTACGCCGGTAAGCAGAAAGAAACACAAGAATTCTTCCCGAGGCAGATGAAGCTGGTGGACCTGGTGCTCGTGGTTCGTTGAACCAAGACCGAAACCCTACAAAAGCGACCGCGATGCTTCGTCTGAGAAAACCGACTTTGTTCTCATGTCATGCGTAATCAAGATGTTTTGCCCACTGGGGGTACAACTGTTCGAGGTATGGGAAGGGAATCCAAGAACCCAGCATCTTCAGTGTCTGCTGATCGAAGTGTTTACCTTTCATAAAACATAAATAAATGAATAGGAACAGAATAGGCATACCTGCGTCTTTTACGTACCAAATTTCAAATCGCATTTCAAATGAATAAATTACTTACCTGTGAGTATCATTTCATTACATTCTCATCGATTATCATGTGTTATTCGTTTGTTTTTTTTTGTTACCACCTCGAAAGACCGTGGTCCTAGTTTTTGAATCACCAAATGCCACACAGCAGTGCAGTCAATATACAATCATCCTGACAATACCGAAAAGGGGCATGTCGTTGCGAATTGTGGCGAAACTTGTAGGTACACATCGCGATGTTACCGGGTGTATGCCAGCCTTCCATCAGGCTTCCATGTTGATTTCATGCCTCTCTAGCTGCCGAGAGCGACACAGTTTTCGAATTCGTGGCTTTCCTTCGTAGCTTGTGGGCGGTTCTTTTTAAATCCAATTAATCTTGGTCGTTTGGCACACTCGTACCAAAAGTTATCGTACATCGATTAAGGTGCAGCAAGATTCGCTTGTTGAGAGGACATTTTTTTTAATACATCTATTATTTAGTTTATTTTATTATGGCATTTGAACAACATCACAACGTTTCTCGAAATTGAATTGAAAAGTAGACTCGTCGGACTTGTGCTGTGGAACTAATTTGCGCCTAGAGCTATGTACAAGGAATGGAGTCTGACCTCCTCTTAATATATGTCACAAGGCCGTCTCACGTAAAGTCTCACTGTTTTTTATTTATGCTTTGCACGTTCTTTCTCTAAGATTTAAGTTTATTGGTTTGACCTTTGCCGTAGTCAAATGTGTCCTCAACATTTTTGTGTTTTTTATCACTCAATAGGAAAAATAGGATCGATTTCGAAGATAAAGTAAAAGATTGGTATCTGCTCGGTTCACGTAAACATCGAAGCAAAGCCTGCAATATGTCATTCATGATGGTGAAGCGGATGGAATGTATTTCACTTGGCGAAAGTGTGCCACAGACAGTATAGGTTTTGCTTAACCCTCGTATCCATACTGTACTTGCAACTCAAATGCTGTGAACTGTTTTTTCCTTCTAAAATGTATTGTATTCTTCACATCGAAAAAAGCGAGTAAGTCATGTAAGACATGACCGGATTGACGTGAATACGAATACCAATGGTTCGCTGAAACTCGAGCTGTGCCCTTTTAAAGCATGATATCAACAGGTCAAAAATGGGATATATAAAACATATATAATATAAATAAATTCAATATCTAAGGGAAATATTAAGAACTTAAGTTCTGTACAATAACGCGAGCGCTAACCAATATAATAAACATTTAAACTAGAGTTGTTCTACAAAGCAGTGGAAATATTCTGTAAAGAATATTGTTCCTCGTATCTAGAACCTAGAATTGTATTGCATTTTTATTGTCATCGCAACCGGTCGTTTCTAGTACACAACCCTGTAACTATTTTAATAGTTCAATATGATTAAGATAATCGCCTGGTGGATGTTAGCATCCATCACAAACTCATACCTACATTAAAATTGGAAGAACAGTTCGACAAATTTACATCTTGTAAGCACATAAATGGAGCGTCATAATTCACACAAATTAATATTCAATAACATGTAAAATTGTGTGATTTGAAAATTACATGCCTTGAAATCGAATGGAATAAAAATCAAAAGATCGACATGAACAGCGCGACTTAATCGGAGAAACATTAGATCGCAATGCACGCCAGTTAATCGACTAAGCCACAGAAGCAAATATCAGCTTAATGAATAATTGATACGTAATGGTTAAAGCCGGGGTAAAACAAATGATATAAAAAAATTGATACATATAAATCCAAACAGTGGTACTTGGTAGCCGAGTGCAAATTACACTCGGAGCCTGTAAAATTCTGTATAAACGAAACATTGCGCCATTTGAGAAGTTAAGTAGTTATGAATTGTAAAATTATGTCACCTGTAAAATTCATAATTTTTTCTGTGCAGGATAGCTTCCAATTTTCGTCTAATACGTCAATGAAGATATTGTTTCAGAGGGCACCAAGTTTCGTCAGTCTTAATTTGCGAATTATACTGATTTTATCAGGTGTACAACTTTGTTTCCGCTGTTTTTTTTTTAAAATTAAAAGCTTTATTGCGGAAAAGTGCTTACAGATGTATTATTTAAAGTATTGACCGACGCTGGTGACAACTTTCTCCCATCTTTCCGGACATTTTCGGATCCCGGCTCGAAAAAAGGAGTCCTCTTTTGACGCTATCCATGAAGCAATCCATTTTTCCAATTCTTCGAAGGATTGAAAATGTTGATCTGCCAGACCGTGTGCCATCGAACGGAATAGGTGGAAGTCAGAAGGGGCGACATCTGGGGAATACGGCGAGTGGGGCAAGACTTCCCATTTCAGCGTTTCCAGGTACTTTTTGACCACTTTTGCGACGTGAGGCCTTGATGTCCCTCGGTTTCAACTCGTATGGCATCCAGTTTCCTTCTTTCTGAATCATGTCCAGGGCCTTGAGATGTTTTGAAATGGCTTGCTGACCCACTCCCAACGATTCGGCAAGCTCTTCTTATGTTTGGCACGAATCTTCATCAAGCAATGCTCCTAGTTGTTCATCTTTGAAGGTTTTTTCTCTTCCACCACCATGTTTGTTTTCGACATCGAAATCACCATTTTTAAAACGTTGAAACCACTCCCGACACGTTCTTTTACTTAGAGCAGCATCGCCGTAAGTTTCTGAGAGCATTCGATGCGCATCCCTGTCCCTGCTCCTTATTAAGACAGGTTCAAAGATTTTATCGTAGATTTGAAACGACACCCATATCAGTACAAGAAATGTGTTCCACATCAATACTTTAATTTTCGCTTCGCGTGTGAGTGTTACCCGTCGTAATTGAATGTGTTAGTGACGGCTTCCATTTTGAAGAATCCGAATTGGTGAGAAAATTCAAATATTTTTTATGATAATCTGTGGGATTGAAAAATGCCGTGAATCACCATGATCTATGGAATCTGCATCTAGGCAGAACTGAGATGGCTCTTGACGTGTACACTCGGTAAACTGGTCCGAAATTTGATTCGAAATTCATGGTGATTTCCAATTGGATTCTACATAAGATGAAACAATCGATTGCATGCCGAATCAGTAGGTGCATTTGTAACTCACTATGAATTCTGACTTAAGCTCCTGACTCTGCCGACTGCTGCACACACTGGAAATGCAAGTCGCTGTTAAAAAGTGTTCTCCCAAAGTTCCTTTATACCAATAGGGTTAGCAGGCCTTTAATTTGATTTTGCTGTGTGTCCTGTTGCGACAGTTCTTCGGTACAATTATGCTGCTGGCTTCATTCCAAAAGAGTAAAGTTTTCGGTATTGCTCTCCTGTATGTTTATTTTCGACAACGGTTGCACAGAAAATAATGGGAAAAAGTTGAATGTTCATCTTTTATAACGATGCAGCCGCAGATATTTTGTTCTCTTCCACAAAACGTTTGTTTGTTCTGTTTGGCATGACATGGGTCAAATCAGACAAGTTTTTTCAATGGTGTACTATTGAAGCTCTTCAATTTTATTGCAAGCAAAACCTTATGATCAAAAAAGAACCGGAATTTTCATTTCAAAATTCCCGCGCTTGTCCAATCGGTGAACTTTTATTCACTCAACGTTGGCAACACTTTTATACACATTCTGTCAAATTTTGATGCATATCGTACGATTAGTTTTTGTTTGGCGTCTATACAAAGAAGTTGAAAAATTTTCGTGTGGCGATTTTTATAATGGATGAAAATTTAGAACAACGGCTCGCCTTCGAAGCGCCATTCGGTCGATTGTTGTGCGGTTTCGACGTCATATTCATAGATCCACACCTCATCACCAGTTATGATGCACTGTTCTAAATTTTCATCCATTATAAAAATCGCCACACGAAAATTTTTCAACTTCTTTGTATAGACGCCAAACAAAAACTGTGTATGTGTATAAAAGTGTTGCAAACGTTGAGAGAATAAAAGTTTACCGATTGAACAAGCGCGGGAATTTTTAAATGAAGATTCTGGTTCTTTTTTGATCATAAGGTACGTGTTCAAGTTAAAAAATTAGAAATAAATTGCTAGTTAGATCACATAAATCCTTCTACACTGAGCTATGCCATAGCTTTCAAAATTAGGATTGAAAATCTAACGCAGAAACGCAATGTCGCTTACAGCATAAAAGCCGTCGGCGTCATTTCCGAAAACACTTCAATTTTGAATTATTTATGATTGTGTCATAAAACTGAAAAGGTTTTGAATTGATGATTATATATCCGATAGCATGTAGCAATAATTATGTTAATACGTTAGATCCAACAAGAGATATTCATGATCAAAAACTTACCACTCTCTCAGAGGGTAAATTTTGAACAGACGCCAATAGTAAATTAAGTCGAATTCACGACAAAATAAATACAAAATTTTAAGCCTTTGGCACGTTTGGAAGTGAATGCATTGAAAGCGATTATAACCGTTTTAAAAAACCGTTCTGAACTTTACAGTTCTACCAAAAAAAACTAGCTCTGTTGAATCGTTCTTTCGTTTTTCTGAAATTTTGGATGTTCCTTCAACAAAATATGAGTGACATAAATTATATTTTGTGGTAAATAATAGTAAACTGCTTCGTCGAATATCATCAAAAGACAAATACGAGACGACAACCACAGAAAGATCGAAATCTACGGTGAATATCGGAGATTCAATTGATACTTTTTTATGAAGGGTATCTAAAAAACCTATTTCCATAGGAGAAAATAAAAAAAAAAAGAAAAATCTTGTTCAGTATTTCTAATCGATTCACACGAATTTCTTTACTGAGAAATATAACCTTGAGCTGAGCCCAATTCAATTTCAAATTCGAACAAATTACACTTAACCATCTGCCAAGCTAAACGGGCACTCAATAAATAGCTGGTACAAGCTATTCTCTTTGATCGACACTTGATCCGGAAAGAATGTTTCTGTTCTATACTTATGCATCTGAAAATCTGATTTAAAACCATGATTGATGTAAAATCACATTAAGATTCATTTAGTTCATCTGTATATTTACAAACCGCTTAGTTTTGTAATGTAACTGTTCATTCAATTGCCTGCTCTAAATATGTGCATGAAAATGAATGTAAATTCACAAAATATTTTTATTTGTGAAGATCAAATTATAATATTTGCTATGTAAGCGTTGTCGAGGGGTCTTCCGTACACAGATAAAAATATTTTGTGATTTTACATTTATTTTCATGCACATATTTGGAGCAGGCAATTGAATGGAAATGTACATTACAAAACGAAGCGGTTTGTAAACATACAGTCTTGTTCAATGAAAAACTAAATGAATTTTAATGTAATTTTACATCAATCATGGTTTTAAATCAGATCGCGGATCGAAGCGAAGCGATTCAATGCGATGTACTGTTTTCGCATCGCATTCACTCTGATAGGTTTACTTTGATCAAATGCAACTAGCTCGCACGCGCTCCTCAACGCTTCGCGTTACGCTTTCAGTCTGACAGCAACCTAAGGTTGCGTAACGCGAAGCGTCGAGGCGCGCGTGCGAGCTAACTGCGAGGGTGAAGCCAGAGAGAAAGCGATGCGAATTTTTTTTCAATAACTATTTATTGGAATATGAGTTAAAATTAAATTATTAAAATTTAAATTGGGTGTTTAGCCACAAGTGGTGACTTTTCAGCCCTATTATATACATAATTTGGTTATTACCATGAAGACATCATTTGCTTCCGCAATTCTGTGATATTTATGTAGGGAAAATTCTAAACCTACTTGAATTGTGTAATGGGGAAAAGGAACTTATATACTAACTAACATCGATTTTTGTCGGAATTTGCTTATAATATTATGTGACATTACATCTCATGGTTCTATATTTGTGAATCTGTGTAACTCATTTGTACTAAACCAGGGAGGACGCTTCAAGATCATTTTCAGAATTTTATTCTGAATCCTTTGAAGCGTTTTCTTCCTGGTGGAACAACAACTTGACCAAATTGGTACTGCATAAAGGATGGCTGGTCTGAAAGTTTGTTTATAGATTAATAATTTGTTTTTTAGACAGAGCTTAGAATTTCTGTTTATAAGAGGATGTAAACATTTAGTATACTAAACTAAACTTGTAAATCATAATTTTTTACGCACTACTGTTTCCTAAAACATCCTCAACGAAATAAATCAAAAATGATTCTTCTTTCCTTCGCATTTAACGGAATCGATTTTTACTTGGTTGATTAATTTGAAGGCTATGAAACTTTAATTGATTTTCTCTACTCGCTCTTTGGAAATAACTCATGGTTTGAGTTGCGATTAATCAAATTCATAAATTGGAACAATATGTCAAAATTTGTGTATATATGTTTGAGTAAAACTTACTCAAGCCATGAGTTTTCTCGTATTTAATCATACATTAGAGTAAGGCCGCAGACAGAGTGGGCGCGAGAAGTTGAGTCGAGCCGTTGACTGACATTAGCAGACCAGAAACGGGAAACATACTTGCAGTAAATCAAAGGGACCCTGTCAGAGTACAAGCGATAAATCTGCTCAGCTTTTACTCTGACAGGATCCCTCTGTTTTACTGTAAGTACGTTTGCCGCTCGGCTCAGCTTCTCGCGGTCACTCTGTCTGCAGCCTAGGCGTTGAGTTTTCGAACATTTGAGTGAACAAAATACTTGCAGTTCAGTGCGTTTTCGTTCTCGGAATATTCTATTCGAATTAAGAATGCAATAATATATAGTTTTTTATTGTCGTTTGTAGGTCAGCTTTTTTGGAACTATGAATCATCAATCAATATAAATGTTATGGTTTCAATTATGCTAAGTGAGATCAATAAGGGTATCAAAACCGTTTAATTTTGATTCCAAGCCGGTAAAAATGAAACGAATTTGAATCTTTTTTTACGCCTTCCATTTAAAAGAAAGAAGAATGATTTTAACTAGGGATTCCATGTATATAAACACAAACGAAAAAGAATTTCTTTATTTCAAGTGCACGGTACTTAAAATTTTAGTTAAACTCACTCAAATTTAAAGAAAGAAATTTCTTATTTTGATCAATAAATACTAAAATTTTGACAGATTCATTCCTTAACTAAAAATGAGTAGATAGGTCAAGTCAAGTGCATTTTTTGTGAAATTGAGTGGCGTTTCACTCAATTTTGATTTATGTTCAACTAGGGTGTAGTATAATCTCACATGCTTTTCCCAAATGCTTATTTATCCAGAGCTGGCACCTAAAATCTGTACTTAATTTATCATTTACCATTATACAATTTGTGCACAAAATAAACAAAAAATCTGTGTTTTTTTCTAATATATTTAAAATCTATGTTGCAAAAAGAACTCAAACATCAGTGCTTTCACAGGAAAATTGGTGAATATGGTAAACCAGTCCTATACCGCACCTCGTGCACATTTTTATTTCGAATACCCTATCCTTAACTGCACAATGCATAAATTTACACTGGTGGTGAGATTTTTCTAGGTGTGAGTCAATTTTGTTTGGAAAGACAGGAAGTTGTGAAGAAGAAAAATGTCTGTCGTTACAGGATCAGCTGTCGAATCACATCCAGTTGTAATCGGCCAGCAAAAGGATTTCTTTCATATTTATAATGATAACTTGTAAGTTTAAACTGCGTATACGAAAGCACCACATAGTTACTCGGCAATAAAACTCCGAGCCATATTTGGTACATGAATCCCGGCCGGCACACTGAATTTCGTGAGAAAACAACCAACCAAATCAAAAACGGCCACCAGTGCAAATTTATACATCGTTCCTTGATTTTAATTCACACACATTTTATTTCGTTTATGAATGTGTCCGTATTAGGGCTGCTAAAAAAATCTGTGTTTTAGAATGAAAAATTGGTTTACCATCTCTGATATATAGAAAATTTGTGAAAATCTTGGTAAAACTAATCAAAACTAATCGGTTCGATCATCTCCGAGAAAATTGAGCAGAAAGAAAAAATGTGCGTTTTGTTGGTTACGTCACTTACATATACCATTACACCTTTACAGGTTGTGACAGCGAATTCATCTGCAAACTTGCTCAATGACTCAGTAACAGCTATCAAATGAGCCTAAGTTTGTTGAAATCGGTTCAGCCAGCTCCGAGTAAAATGTGTGAAGAGATAAAATATGCGTTTTGTCGGTTACGTCACTTATACCATTTTATTTCTGAAACCGGAAGTAACAGCCATTTGTTCTTCGAACTGGGTCTATGGCCCAGTAGTAGCTTTCAAACGAGCTTAAGTTTGTTGAGATCGGTTTGGCCACCTCCGAAGAATTGAAAGGAGAGAAAAATCTTCGAACGGTGTACTTACACAGCGACACATACACCGATCACGTCGAGCTGAATCGAATGGTATATAATACCAGGCTTTGGAAAGTCGGTTGTGCCAGCGATTCTATTACCTTTCTACCGAAAAGGCAAAACCGATTGAGATGATGACAATGAATCATCAGATAACTGCACATAAAATTTACACGAAACGTAAATCAATAGTATGAATCTGATTTAAAACCATGATGTAAAATTAAATTGGAATGAATTGATTTTTCAATAAGCAAGACTGCATGTTTGAAAAATGCTTAGTATTGCTTTCAAAGTACATTGGAATGAAGAATTATAAAGTAACTTTCCATTCAATTACCTGCTTCAAATATGCGCATGAAAATAGATGTAAATTCACAATATATTTGTATCTGTGTATTTTCTTTCGATTGTATTCAACGAACCGTCAAACGTTGAATTAAACGAGCAAAGTTAATAAACATTGTTTGTTACTGAATAATTCAAGGGGAGTATTGTTATTGAAGCTAGAAAAATAGTTTTGTTTAAAAGGGGAAAATTGAATCAAATTTTTTCCTTTGACGTCAAGTAACATTGATCAATGTACGTGTATACGAGGTCTGTTCAAAAAGTTCCCGGAATTTTTTAATTGCGCGCGTCTGGAGAGTCCGGTGGTCAACATTTTTTTTATTGTGTTGGTACATATGTCCCTAATGTATGGTGAAATTTTCAGCTGTATTCATTGTTTACATTCTGTCTTGTAGCGGCTGGTGTAGACGTGTTTTTTTGAGCTCGGCGATTTTTGTCTTGGTGACGTTGGGTGCTTCCACGTGAACGATTGTGCTTTTGTTTCGACATCATAACCGTACACCTATGTTTCATCACAAGTTATAACCCTTTCAAGTAAATTTGGATCGTCGTTGACGTCGTTTAACAGCTCCTGAGCGATGGTAATGCGTTTGTTTTTTTTTTATCAAAATTCAGCACTTTTGGAACGAAATTTGCTGCCACTCGTTTCATGCCCAAAACATTTGAAAAAATATGATGGCATGAGCCAACTGATATGCCAACTTCATCAGCAACTTCTCTAATAGTAATAGTGATTCGGCGATCATCCATAATCATTTTTTCCACTTTTCCCACATTTTCATCGATTATTGACGTGCTGGGTCGATCGGAGCGTTCGTCGTCTTCAACGTCTTAGCGGCCATCTTGGAAACGCTTATACCATTCGTAAACACTTGTTTTTTTCATAGCAGACTCACCGTAGGCTCTCTGTAACATTTCGCACACTTGGTTACACTTTATTTCATTTTTCACGCAAAATTTAATACAAATTCTTTGACTCTTCAATTCTTCCATTGTTTAAACTAACAAAAATCGCCGAGCTAAAAAAAACACGTCTAAACCAGCCGCTACAAGACAGAATGTAAACAATGAATACAGCTGAAAATTTCACCATACATTAGGGACATATGTACCAACACAATAAAAAAAAATGTTGACCACCGGACTCTCCAGACGCGCGCAATTAAAAAATTTCGGGAACTTTTTGAACAGACTTCGTACTTAAACCAAAAATGTGGTTTAAATTTCTAAAGGATGATTTTTAAGGAGGTATGGGATTTGGTTCTCAAAAAAAGCATATAATTTGAGAAAATTAATGAAATCTCTATTGGAATCGATAGAACGATCAATTTAATTTAATGTTTGAAGATGATTTCATGTAAATGTTTGCCGCAGCTCCGCTTTTGATGGACCATGCGCAAGGTCCAATTTTGGCACACCCTCTCCAACATATAGGCCGGTATTAGGCGGCCAATTGCCGGTCCCAACACGTGAGATAAACTGTTCACCGACAGCGGCTCTCAATTAGTTGTTATGATGTGTTTTCATGATTTTCTCTGCAAAAGGTTATGTTTTTCGACAAAAATAATATACATTTTTTAGTTATGTTATTAGCTATTTGGAAGTAGATTGACAATATTTATTACCAATTCGTTTTATTCCCGAATGGTAAAAGCACTAAGGCTGAAGCGAACAACGATTATTGTGGACATTGTTTACAGTACGTACAGATAGGCATATAAGTACTGAATCAAAATAACACCTGAAGTAACTGCACAAATATTGATGGTACAGATGAGAAACACTGTTATAATAAGAGACGCGCGGAGAGGAAACCAAAAGCGTCAAAAGTTTAATGAAACGAGAAAAGTAAAAAAAATATGTTGCTGAACAACTCAAGAGGAGTATTGTTATTGCAGATAGAAAAATTGCCAATGAATTTGATTAATGAAATGTTGAAGAAATTATGTTGTGTAATAAAGGTTAAATTAATTTGAATTTGTTTGTTTTGATAATCAATTAACATTGATCAAGGTACCTGTATACTACACCAAAAACATGATTTAAATTTCTAAAGGGTCACACTCTCTCCAACAGTTCGGCCGCTATTTCATGAATAAATTCTTCAACATTGGCTTCCAGTGCGTCAATCGTTGCTGGTTTATCCTTGTAGACATGAACTTTAACATGGCCCCACAAAAAATAGTCCAAAGGCGTTATATCACATTATCTAGGCGGCCAATTGACGGGCCCAATGCATTGGTAGTTCTTGCAATGCTTCTGGCTGGTCGTCACTCCAGATGCGGCAATTTTGCTTGTTAACGTATCTATTCAACCAGAAATGAGCTTCGTCGTTGAAAAAAATTTGTCGATAAAAAGTGGAGCTTTCTCCAACTTTGCCAGCACCCTATGAGATAGACCAAACTGAACAAGTTTGACAATGACACAAGACACGATTCACGTGTGGTATGCCAAAAACAGTGTTGCCGAAAAGGTTACGGGTTTAGCGTGATGGGTTAGTCGATGCCTTTCACGCAGCCCACTTGGGTTCGATCCACAACCCCGCACATAGAGTTAGAAAGCTTTTTTGGCCCGAAATGGCGAATGACCTTACGGTTAAAATCTCTATAATTGAAACAAAAAAAGTTGCCAAAAAGATAACAGCAAAAAATCACCCTTTATAGTGATAACCTTCAATTTTGCTTTGAAACCCTCGATATCGAGATGAAATCAGCTTGACATACACGATTAACATTTTATCTGAAGAATAATACCGATTAGAATGTACTGCTATTTGTTCTTTGACAAAAACACCTTCATTACAAGTGAACAAACTGTGATCTTTACAGTAAATGGAATTTTAAAGTTCATCGTATAAACACGAACCTCGTCGTTGTTTTCTGTAGCGCTTAAATTCGGAACAGATTCGCAAACACGTAGCTCCTGGAACCAACATTAATTTTCCTCCTTCGGAAACAACATATAAACAAAGTTCATAATTAAAGTGCAGTCCAAATTTAAGTTTACTAAACTGAAAACTAAGCCGGAATTAAGTTTACAAAATTTCACCTATTTACTTTTAACATTTCTCAAGTCCGATGGAGATGAAATATAGCAATCTCTCTCTCCAGCAGGCATAAAACCTCCTCATCTTTTGTATCAACAGATTACAATGATCCAACATATATTTACGTTTAAAACTAACAGTTAAAGCTACAGCTGAATGATGAAAAAAACATCAGTTTTGCGAATTTTTTTCATAACTATCGTTCAACAAAATAAATTCAAATATTTTGTATAATAAAAAGCATCATTCGAACAACATTTTGTAATTTTTTCATGGAAAAATATTGAGAAATTAGTCGGTGAAGAGGTATTTTTGAGAACGCTTCTTAAAAATCATGATTTGCGATGTCCACTGTATCTCAGCGTAGACTAATCAGAAGTGAATAAATGAATGCAGCATAGTTAGAGTAGAAATTTTTCTAGACCTCAACGTTTCTGTTTGATTTTTTTGAATTTTTTGAATTTTTGGTGGTTGTTTAAATTCAAAAGTACGATTTTTCACGAAAAAATCGGTCATTTTGTAGCTGTAAAACCTTCCCATAGTAACAAACAACGAAAAGGAAAACGTTGGGGTCTGGTTTTTTATATGTAGAAAGTGTGTGCAAAATTTGAAAAAAATTGGTGCAGTAGTTTTTGAATGACGATGGACACGGACTTTCAAAACTTGCTTGCGAGAAAAACGCGTTTTAAGTTTATTGTCTTTAAAATCTAAGGAAACAATTTATTACTCAAGGGAGCACGTAGGCTCTAACATTCTCAAAAAGCCATATTTTTTCTTTTGTATTTTGTAAAATTGAAACATTTTGAGAATGTTTTGTCGTTTTCAAGTCAATCAAAGCAGAAATCTTGGGCCTGTGTGCGCAGCTCTTATTTCTTCGTAGTATGAGATCGGCAAAGATAAAGGCCCATAACTTTCTGAGTTTTGTTCCGACAAGCTTCAAAATTTAACAGAATATTCTTGAAATGTTTTACTATCAGAAAATACAAAGAAAATAAATGATTTTTCAAAAGTGTTAGACCCTACCCGCCGCTTAATTTCATCTTGTTGGAGTGACACTATTCCACGAATGTATTCAACTGAGCTTGCAAAAATTGTGCATCTTGTTGTTCTTTGATCAGATGGTAGAGTTTGAAATCATCCGCAAATGATAGTTCTCATACAGAAAGGTTATGCAATCACTGTGAAGACCTACTTTTGAACCGAGGCCCGGAGGGTCAAGTGTCATGGCTGAAAATGGCTGAGCCGATTTTCACAAATTTAAATTCAAATGAAAGGTCTTGTGGTCCCATACAAAATTTCTGAATATAATTAGGATCCGACTTCCGGTTCCGAAGTTATGGGGTAAAATGTGCAAAAAATGTGCAAATAAGTGCACTAATCTTATTCGGAGATGGCTAAACCGATTTTTACAAACTTAGATTCAAATGAAAACTCCTTAGGTCCTGAATTTCATTTGGATCCAACCTCCGGATCCGGAAATATAGGGTAAAGTGTGTTAACAATTTTAAACCATCACTGAGAAGGACAAAAAACGTAAAAAAAAATCTAAATCGACCTCAAATCTTTTCTAATTGATAGTTTTTGTCAGTAGACGGCCAAACGGTTATATTCTCAAGAATCGAAGAAAATTATTCTGAAGAATACCAAAGTATTATATATGATAGTATGATTGATATGAGAAAGGCATCATTACACCACTAGGTGGATTAGAACAGGTCTTAGGTTTATATTTTAAGGAAATTGAAAAAAAAAAAAAACGAACAACGGTAAACGTTGAATCAAAATTTAGCAGCACACTTCATTATATTTTCACTCTTCTAGAAAATCAATCCAAGTATCGGTACGAATTCAAGTTTTTAAATTTCAAACCATGAATCATTTGAAGTTCACCAGGTTAGCCTGGTTGCCAAAGCAAATAACAGAAAGATCGTGCGGTGGCCGGGGCCCCAAATTGAAGAATTTTTTCACCGCGTGACTCTAACTATAACAGGGACTTTAGTACAGATATGTACAGGTTTAGGCGTGTCGATTGCTTAACGTAAGTGAACAGCCCTTACTTTTCATGTATGCGTCGTTATACTCGAAAAAATAAGTTTATGTACACAATACAAGACCGTCGGACAAAAATTAAATGAATTTCGAAAATGAAAATGATGGCTAGTCATTTGTCTGATTACACAACATCCAAAATCCGATTGAAACATCAGTTCTAATCTTCATGCTAAGCTCATTTGAAATAATAATGTGAAAGTATTAATTGTTATTTAAACGACGCATAACATCATCATCAACAATAACAAAATTAACCAGCAATCTTCTAAACGATGTTTCCAGTTGATTATTCGTTGGCGTTTATGCTACGATGGGAGCTCATTGCTCAAAATGTTTGGAAACAGTTGCATTAGCACACCCTGCGCGTCGGCGCTGAATTACCGTCTTCTCTGACCACAGCGAACAACAAAGATCGTAGACGAAGAAATCTCTTCCCACAACCTTTTTCTCATAATAATGTGCGATAATTACAAAAGGAATGAACCGTTTCAACAAGTGCGATAATTCTACCGTCTATTATGTTGAAAATAATGACATGGCCGTCTGGGGCGGGCAGTCTGAATTGACCATCATCCCGTCCGCTGCTAGTAGTTGATTGTGCGAAACCATCTCCTGACCTGATGGAATCGTTCTCGGGTTCGTCCACTTCACCACGATCGCACAATCATCGTTATCTACAGTCAGAACTTGTGCAATGCGAATATGGCGAGGGATGATCCATCAATCTACTGCTAAAGACAGGACGACCGAGGATTTTCGCCAATGATTGCACTGTTCCGAGCTTGACTGTTGGTAGATAGTTGCAATAAAACATCATGCGGGTGCGGGTAGTCGGTATGCAGGTCGACTGTGAGCGCGTGTGCCTATCTTTTCCATTGGAATCTTGAATGATTCTGGTGTTGCCGCAATAGAAGTGGTATTTTTTTGCAAAGCCGCTTCACCATCTAGAAGATATATGTGCACAACCGATCTGATGATCTGCGGTTAAATCCAAGGAACGATGAAGAACGCAAAATAATGATTAAGCACTGTGTCGAGGTCATCCTTAAGCCTTTCATCAATTGAGAATTAAATAAATTATTTCGAAATTCTCAGAGCCGCAGTGGACAATAGAAACGAAAGTCGCTTTGATGGAGCCGTTGAATAACACTGCCATGAGATCGGCCAGCGATGAAGTAATCCAAAGATGTCCAAACTTTCTTGATCTACTACAAATGATCTGAGCAGTGGTGCATGGGAAGCTACGGCATTCGCTATATAATTTTGGCAATCAATTATCATTCACCAACATTGCTAAACATAACTTTATTTAATCTGGGGTTACTCCAAGATTACTCGAGCATCGAATTCTTTTTCTCTGGTTATCTGTCACACGACTATAAAACATCGTAAATAATAATCACAATTAAGTGATTTAAGAGAAAGAGCTGTTCCTGTATTCTAATCAATAAAAAAACTTCACTTCAATTGTTATACATTAAGAGCATTATGAGAAGCGCATAGCGGGCACTCGAAATCTTACAACATCACAATAATCAGTTAACTGTTGAACTCTTAATGGTACTCCCACAGTTCCCGTTTCGGTGCATGCATTGCGTGCAATATTGTGCGAGGAAGTACGATATGAAATCAGTTTGGTTCTTGCCACGCAATGTTTGCATCAGTCTAGCCAGCTGCAATGAACTGCTATAGGTATGTACCTATAGATAGAGTGCACTGAGTGTCTTGGGTGACGTTGACTTAAACTCAGTCAGTACTATTTGGGTTAGTCTGAAAACGAGCGAAAAGTTATATAACAACTGTCGTTTCTCATAATTACAGAAAAAAAGCTCATCTCAAGGTTGCTGGTAACTAAACGATGACGCTGACATCGGCACAGTCGCGCTGCACCAAATCCACCCTGAGCAGAACTGGGATGGATGGTGGCTTGAAGGTGGGCTCAATGCTCGTTGGGTACCAGCCACAGTTCGTGCTATTCGCGACAAATGCGTTTCAGCAGAAAAGTGTCGTGTCGTTTTATTAATGCGTAATCGTTTTGTGTGCAAATAATGCCTCACGTTATTTTCGACTTCGATTGCTCCAGCTGCTGCAGTTCGATGCTGTTTGGAGCTTTTCATCGCACATTGCCGGAGGTCGACGTTGGTTCACATTTTCGTGATAGTGCATAAATTGTTGTCCAAGATCGATGTGGAAAATGGTTGCGCTTTGCAGTGTGATGGCATGAAATGCACGACAAATGGATGGTTTGCCAACCCTTTCACTAATTGTTATGGCACCGGCAGTGCCGTTTGCGTTGTTATGCAATATCGCGAGTGATACCGTGAAAATGTTACATCCCAGCCTCGGAGAGTACGAATGTAATATGGAAATTTTCTAAGTGCAGTATATGTGTCGAATCTTCGGGACCATGATAATGTAAACTGTTGAGTTTTTACACTAAGAAGTTCGGGACGGGTATAGCGAGACGAGTTAATCAATGTCCTTAAGGCTGTCAATCTGGGTACAACTCCCGCACATCACTATAATAAATATAATCAAAAAGAAGTATAACATGTATGTAGCATATAGAATAAATCTTTACTCGATTGAAATTCAAACGCTTGAACTTAAATACAAATTAAATTCTTCGGCTGTTCGCTTAATATGATATTAATTTTTATATGGCGGTTCGTCAGCAATGCTATTATTGGAAATGTTTCGATATTTGTAATTTTCCT
Source organism: Malaya genurostris (assembly GCF_030247185.1). Taxonomy (NCBI): domain Eukaryota; kingdom Metazoa; phylum Arthropoda; class Insecta; order Diptera; family Culicidae; genus Malaya; species Malaya genurostris. The sequence goes on along the minus strand of NC_080571.1, from coordinate 212,745,022 downwards.
TTCTTTTACTAACTAAATTTTGTATTGCATATTTGAAGTCGCTCAGCTCTATGCTGTTATTGTAAGGAAACACATATTCATCGGGTGGCTCTAATAGAGCTAACACAACTTCGTCCCAAGTAACATTTTTATTACGGTAGCTTATTTTGGTACAGTTTGCAACAAAAAAATCAAGTGATTGTTACTCGATCAATTGAAACTAGTTGTTGTTTCGTTTCAAAGTTATACTGAAATAACGGTTCTTCAAACAACATAAAAATAACGTATTTTTAAGTAAATTTGTTGCTACTTTGGCACCAACAACAATGTAAATAAGAGAAAAGTGGGTAAGGGTTCAGTTCGTGCTCGCATCTCACACGACGCAGTCGAAAATCATTTACGGTCGCAAGTCATATACGGTCGAAACAACAGAAACAAAGACAATACAGTACAGTGAACAATAGAGTGTACGGAATGGTCAAATACGATTTAACAAAGTCGGAATCTTGGCCTACAAGACCAAATTCAATTTGTATAGATTTCAAGCGCTGCAAAGTTAGACTAGCATCAAATGAAATTGAAATCTTACTTAAAGAACGAATGCATCTAGACGCTAATAATGTAACTGAGATTCAATTCAACAAGGCGTCTAACTGCGTGTACATTATGTTTAAACGTGAAAGCGATGCAATTGCATTCGCTTCGGTTAACAACGAGGTGTACAGTGTTGAGTGTGATAACATTAAAAACAAAATCCCTGTGCACATGGTGGACAATGCCATAGAAGTACGCGTGCATGACCTCCCCCCGCAGGTCACCGATCAGTACGTTCGGGAGAATATGTCGGGGTACGGTGAAATCCTTTTCAACGAAAGGGAAGTATGGCGGAATTTTTTCCCCGGTATCCGGAATGGCGTGCGAGTGGTACGTATGCATCTACGTAAAGCAATTCCATCTTACATCATTTCTGGTCAAGGTGGGACACATCCGTGTAAAACGCTGATTACCTATGAAAATCAGCTGATTACATGTCAGTTTTGTGAACAACCTGCACACTACGGTAGACCTTGCACCGAAACTGCGAAAAGGACATCTTCAACCAAAGACAAGGTCAACCGTTCAACAATGAAAATTAGTGAGCGCAGTACTCCTGTTTCACCATCAAACCAACCAGCAACTGCAACCAATGTACAACAAGGCAGCAACTAGCAACGAGCTCAAGACTGCGAACATCAAGGAAAACGAAAAGAAGACGGAAATCAACAACAAAACCACCGATGCGGCAATGGATAACGATACGAGTCACGAACAAAGTGCCCCTCAACCCTCGCAGGAGGGAAATGGAAGTTCCTCTCCTCCTAGAAAAAGAGTGACAACGAGATCCACTTAAAAAAATACATTATTTAAAAAATCGGCTAATTCGGCCACGTAAAGCTTGTACGCAAATAGGCTTGAATAAAAATACCTTTTAAATAAAAAAGTGGGTAAGGGTTTACTGCGAGATTAATAGTACTCAGTGGCGTCTCGTCCTCATGTACACTTCGTGCCTTGCACAACCGGTCGAATTGAAGGAATGAACTGCGTCCCCAACACGATCCAAATTCAATTAGGGGAAGATGGGGTAAAACGCACCCCCGAGGCATAATGCACCTTTTGCTTTGCTCAAAAGCTACCAATTTTTTTAACTGAAATTTTAATGAAACTGAAAGTCCGTCATAACAACAGATTACTATACAATTTTGGTAGCGATGATTCAATCACATCTGGAAAACTTAAAAAAAAAGATGTATGTCTCTGTTATAAGTAATTTTTGATGTTCGTTCCATAGTAATTTTGTAGGGTGAGGAAGACGATTTTAATTTTGTAACCAGTGAACTTCTTTGCCAATCATTCGGGTTTCTAAAATTAGTTTTAATACAGACGATGTATTTTCAATTTTCTAGAAAAATCGTCAAATTTATCGTCTCATATTTTTGAGGCAAAACAACCCGAATTGTGGTAGGCAAAATGTTTACGAATTCGCTTACAAAAATTATCCATAAGTTATCAATTTATTGAATAATAGTGAACAATCTTTCACCTGACAAATATTTTATCAACGAAAAGTCGAAAGCTTTCTTTAAATAAGAAGAAGAAGCTTTATGAGGGTCCATATTGCCCCATGGTTGTCATGAGCCTTAATCCTTAACGGATTTACCCGTTATTTAAGATCATCCTGCCTCTATGTTTAGATAATCGTCACTTCGCGTAATTTAAAATGTATATTTTTCATGTTTTCCACGATCGGACGTATTTCAATAGACAATTTTTAAGGGTTTTAGAGAATAAGATATTTCATATATTTTTCAATGTATTCAGCGAGTATTTGTACGTAATTTAGAGAAATAATGATTACGGAAGATAGTCATGTATGAAACTCTTCCGTGTTATTCTCTATAGTTAAGATATAGCTACATTTCCTTAGGCGGTGCACTTTACCCCGTCCACCGCTATTCTTTTGCAATCTTTATTTATTCGATGAAAGCAGGTTGGATCGCACCGAAATTGCGTGTATTTACACGCATCTCATATACATCAGACATAAGTATCTATTGTCACTGTGTTAGTGTCTTTTCCGTGCACATGAGTTACTGCACAGATTCAAGAAGAGATAGAATTACTCAGCTGAGCTATAAAATTTGTTTGTTTAATCAAAAATCTCATCCGAAAGTATATCGTTATCTAATTGTACTGAAAAACACAAGTGAATCTCCATTCCTCAATCTTTAGTTTACACTTACAACGAACTGTTACATCTGCTATCATACTACACAAGCAGTGCACAACTAGTCAATTTTGTCACGAGACACCACCACCGATAGTACTTATTATCATTCGCCGGGCAGGACCAGTCTAGAGGCCATGGGGATTCCGGCGGAAACAATAGCCAAGAAAAGATCCACTGGGTTTCTGCTTCCATGTCGTAAAAGGCGACAATTGCAGATTTCAAGACTTTTATCAAATATATTATTTATCATATTGATCACTCTAAGGAATCCAATACGAATCGAGAATGACATCACAGTTATAATATCGCGTTACGGAAAATGTTTTTAATTCATTGCCGTTCAATAGTTGCACGTTAAACTAATTGAGCATAATGCCCATATAGAGATGTGGACTTTTCTATATTTTAAGTGTTGTTTCTTTCTGATGAAATAAAATATCGCTTGTAAACAATACGACAATCAAAATATCAAACCGTTCAAAATTCTGTGCACTACATGGAGTGAAAAGTCCCGGGTCTCTTACAGAAAATACGTGAATAATTTTGAACCGTGGATATTTTTCTTGAGAACAAGCCTCTAGATGGCCGAATACAAAATTTCATGACAATCTATCCACTAGTGTTTGAATAACAGCTGATCGCGTCAGACGAATTCTAGTTTTTGTCAAGCTATGGGAAAAGATGAGTTTCGTGTACGGTGAAATTGAATGATTTGCAAAAGAAATAATATTCTTATATATTCTAGTGATGCACCGCGATCGTATTTTTTTTAACATTTCCTTGCACCAATCAACACGAACCTCTTTTTGAGTGATTGTCAAATTGCGTGGGATCCAACAGGAACAAACCTTTTTTACAGCGCGGTGTTCATTCAATATAAAATGCACGAGTGTGGAACTAATGCACAAGGATGCCTCTACTTCACGGTATGTCACATGACAATCTTGCATTGTCAGTTCAAGCACAGCATCGATGGTTTCTGGCAGAACAACTGATTTTGGACGGCCTTCACGAAATTCGTTAGCGACCGAACTACGACCACGATTGAATTCACTATACCAGCGATATACAGTGTTTATTATGGTGCTTCATCGCCATACAAAAAACTAAGTTCATCGACACACTCTTGATGAGATAATCCACGTCGAAAGTTGGCTACGTCGAAAAGGCGTGCCAATAAATTTGACTCAGACTGGAAATTTCATTCGTTATATGAAAATCTTGTAAAAATAACGTTACGAAGAGTTTCATGTTTCATAAGATTATCTTATATTTTTGACATGATGTTTAATACACTTTGTAGCTATCATTGGAAATGCTAATAGTGAAAAATCATTAGAATATCATATAATGCGAAAATGAAAATTTAGCTCGGTGTAGGTTACCAACGATTTACAAGGATGTCCAAAAATCACGTACGATGGTTACAGCTCATAGGTGTAAAAAAAATTGTAGTCTATTAGTAACCTTTTAGGCTACCGCAGTGTTACTGTGATGTCTCTCGTGAATCGCAAGAATGATTCTTTTTGTTATATAATATATTTGCTTCAATTTGCGTAAATCATACTCACTCTTTTTTTTGTAGAAGCCATTTTCAATTAGAGAAGGTTGTCGGAATAAAAAGCCTTGGAGACCAATAGTGTCATATACCAATCGACTCAGCTCGACGAAATCGGAAAATATCTTTGTGTGTATGCATGTGTGTGTATGTGTACCTTTTAACAAATTTTTTTAAACCGTAATTTTCTCAGAGATGGCTTACCCGATTTCAAAAAGCTTTACGGAAAACCCTCCAATCAAAAAATTACGATCTCGCAATTTTTGATTTTTGCAGTTGTTGTTTGAACTTATAACTAGTTGATTCAACCAATTTGCTATTTGATTTGCACATATAGAAGTAGTCGAAAAATATGTTGTTTTTAATGCTGTCTAATGTCAAAAACAGCACAAAGCAAAACAAAAATCGCAATGGAAAATCAACCATAACTTTAGTTGAAATTCAAACGCGTTTCTTAAACATTTTCATGCAAACGAAATTCGCTTATTATACGTTTGTAAAACTCGTGAAGAGTAACTTCTGAATGATAGTAAATGAATGTTTATCATAACACTAATTGTCAGAATATTAATGTGATGATGAATTATCTACATCTTTACTACTCTGGTGTTACAAGAAGAAACGATTGATATAAAGTAGTGCTATGCACAGAACTGATAGCCGTTAGAGATATTGCAATTAACAAAACGTGTTTAACCAAAACTAGAACCCAGTGAATTGAATGCGTTTGAATTTTGGTCTTAAAATCAACTTGATTCTCCATAGTGAAATACGTGTTAATGAATGAGCATCATGTTATCTTCAAGTCATGTACATAAAATTGTATGAACAAAGTGATTAAATTGAAAATGTTTAATATTCGTTCATATAATCTGTTGAAACTGTAAGTTGCAAAGGCTCAAAAAATAAAAATCAGTGCATTCGGTTCGACTTTTTGTTCGTAAGTAATAAAGTGGTGACAATTAGAAAGTTTCGTTGACACCAGCACTACTAGAAGACAGTATATTATTTATATTGAATATTGCATATTTTTTATATATCTTAACATACCGAATTTTCATTTAAAAAATCAGAACGTATATCAATAAGGAATATTTTTTTTAGATTAGCATCACTCTTCTCATACAAATAGGCAACGCAAATGCCAAGCGCTTGGTTTGAGAAATAATGCCGAGTATGGGACATAAACACTGAAGCATGCTTTGTGAATTACTCGAATCAATATTAATCAATTGATGCCAAAAATGAGCCCAAATTAGTGTTAGAAATTATTTAATAAAAAGATAAAAAATATTTTCATGAGACTTTTTTGAAGAAAGAGAAAGGCATATAATTACCATTAGGTGGATGAGGAAGGGTTTTTTCAAAGAACATGTTTAAAAAGTGAAACCTTTTTGTTTTACTTCTGTCACATACGCTTCCTGGGACACCATTAAAAAATTGAAGCATTCAAAGCACCTATTCATCGCTAGCTTATAAAAAAAAATTGTTTGTATTGCAATTTCGTAATAATCTAATTGTAATAATCTAATTTTAACCATGTTACCGCAATATTAAACCACCTACGCTTGCTTGTTTATAATGGTTTCGCAATAGCAAATAAACTTATTTTCAACTAACAGCTAAAAACATAGTTGTGATCAAATATATGTTTGAAGTAAGTTGCGATTACTTAATGATGATAATCAGTTCAATATGACAAACTTTTCACCTTTAGCATCTGCAGTCAGTTCTGAACATTGACAAACTTGATGTGAATAGCAAAATAAATATGGTATAATATAGCAGTTCCACCGGCGGTCCCAGATTTTTTCTTAAATTTGATTTTCGTATTCTTTAATTTGGCTGAAATTTTTCATAAGTATTCTTCACACCCAAGAAAAACAATTTGCATAATCATTTTGTCGCTTTAAGTCCAGCCTTACTTTTGGAAAGGGCCTCAGCACATTTTTACAAATGCTTTATTTAATAAACAGTTCGCTAGATTGATTTAATGTTTCCAGGAAATGTTTTAGGTCACTATTGGGACCTAAAAATCTATTTTCTCAAAAACGGTATTTTTATTTATTTTTTTTTTGTTTTTGATATATTGTATATTTCTTACTAAATTTCGAAACCTATTCAAATATTTTTTATTGATGTTTTCCTAGGTTTGAGAAAGAACTCAAAATGTTATCATTCTCAAGATACAGCAAATTTTAATGAACGATTACTGGAAAAACTATTGGGTCGTTTTCGAATCCATCTCGTGTCTTGTTAACTTAAATCCGTTTTTCCTGAAAGAGTTAATATTTTTTAAACTTTTATGCTTGTCGTATTTCGTAGGTCGTGTAAAATAATATACATTGAAAGAAATTTCATCAGTTTTTAACTTTTCCGAAAAGAATCTCCTCAAGCAATATTCCGTCGATGATGGAGTTGATAATAACAAAATAAGGACATAAAATATTTAAAGGTAACAAAATAATAAAATCATGAATTAATAACAATCAATTTGCGAAATGGCTATGAATCGAGTTTAGATAAAGAAAGATGAAATTTAGATCGAAAGTAAAAAAATTTAACAGCAAGAGACTAACGTTCCCCAGTTGTCATATCCGATGTTTTCTTCAAGTATTGACGTTCGTATGCTTTTCGTGGCAGGACTGAAATGTACCGAAACAAAATTTATTTTTTAATTATTTTAAAAATTGCGATTAGTGCTGTATTCAAACAAACAATCGAACTTCTCTCTATAGTGTTGATGAAGAAGAAAGATGCTTGTACGAACAGTCTGAAAACAATAGCATTTTTGTCTCTTGTAGAAAATATTATTTTGTACTTTATTGTTCACTTCTTTCTCACTTGCTTGTGTCTTTGCAGTACCAGTACTGTATATATATATATATATATATATATATATATATATATATATATATATATATATATATATATATATATATATATATATATATATATATATATATATATATATATACCAACATGAGTAGTTGGGACAACCATTAGTTACGTTTCTATCATACCACGAACAAGAACGTTACTCTCCTAATGCTCAAATTTTTAGTTCTACTTGATCATCATATTTTTTATAAATTCGATTCATTACCAATTCAAAAATTCATTGATATCAATTCGTGATATTATTATTTGGTAAACTTGTAACGTTTTTTATTCATATTTTTTGCTTTTTTATCCACCATGGACTAAGTTATACTAGTTATGAGCAAAGTCATAAAAACCAACTCTATCATCGATAAAATGTTGTCTTAGAAAACTCACTTCGAAAAAATAGAAAAAGTAATTAAATTTATTACAATGTATAAAATTTTACACAACCATATAGAATTTTACTGCCGAATTTGCATTAAAACGTTATCTACTCTTTCAGAAAAAAATGTTTCTTTGTTAACAAGACTTGAGAAACATTCAAAATCGACCAAAAGTTATAGATTTCAAAAGCGTTAAATTAAATTTCGGGGTATCTTGAGAACGGTCCCGATTCCGATTGAAAATTTTGCGTTCTTTCACAATTTAAAAAAAAAAATGCTATATTTAAAAGAGTATAACTGGTTGGTCTATTGTTCATCCATCTTGAGCTACATTACAATAAACTTCATCAGTAGTCATCATATAAAAAAATTAGTGTGCTAATTATATAAAGTAATTTCACTGCAATCTATTAGACCGTGAGACCTTTAATTTAAACTTAAGTTTATTAAAATCGGTTTAAACATCTTTGAGAAAATGAAGTGAGTTTTTGACCACTATTTCCAGTACTTCCGGAACCGGAAACTGGGTACCGATATAACGGAAAATCATATTTTTGGGTCATCGTGTGCTTTCTTGAAATTAGATGAAACGTTATTTCAAAATATATTTCAACAATTTTCAAAAATTCACTTACTTGTTTTCAATTATATCTTCATCTCGATCCTGAGTGCAATTTACTTGTCATTTACAACATACCATAAAATGAAGAAAACAAAAAAAATACCTGTTTTGAGGTAATCTATTTGTAATTTTTAAAACACCGTAGTTTCGTTATGGTCTCGATAGTTAACTACCTAAAACATTGCCGAAAACACCAACTCAATCGGACCCACCGATTTTTAGAATTCCCAAGGAATTGTTGCTGAGGTCATTCTCAAACGCAAGACTAATGACAAAATTGTTAACTGATGATGCTAACGGTCCTTTATGGGCATCCACATACATTCGAGAATTTCACGTTATAACCATTTTTTATACATCTGTGATAATTCATACGAGATCGATAAACACCAATGAATAATGTTACAAAAATAAAATATATGCGGTGATAAAAATTAGATGTTATCTCTCTGAACGTTTGCGCCGACTCACAAAAGCATCGCATTAATAGCTCAAATCAATGGCTCCAAATGCTTCCCCCCCACCTTTTTCCTTTGGAGTACGAAGAAAAATATGTACCTCACGCGAGGAGATTATCGTCGCCGTGGAAAAGTATTTTGCAAATATTTCGGAAAACTACTTTACGGACGTTGAAATCTGTATTGAACAAAATTGAACAAAGTAGAATAAAAAATACGAAACATTCCTTTTATTCTCAAGAAAGTTAATTTTCACCTAGTACTGATAGTTAGAATACTTCCTGGTTAGGACTCGAAGAAACGCTTTGCGTTTAAAGGGTCTTGATAAACTAATAACAACAACAACTTTCTGGCCGGGATTCGAACCTACGACAACTAGCTTATCAACCCAGGCGGCCTAAGTATACAGCTTTCCAACCTGGGGTTTTAATGAAACCCAATAACAAACATAATTACGAGGATAATTCGTGATGCCAATTAGTAAATCTATGTAATCAAGTTACATCAACAATTAAACTATTGCGTAGTTCATATTACTTCTGTCATCCTTTTCCCGATTGCACGCTTTCCAAGTTAATAGTTGTTCAACAGAAAATGTTCAACTTTCATTGGTGAAAAGTTTTCCATCGACCGGGTTTCCGCTGGCCAATCAGCATACAATTGAAAACTGCATACCGCAAACTGGCCACCACCAGAGATAAATTCAAAACCATAAGAAACCATTTGCAATGCGAAGTAGTATCGATGCGGTCGTCTACACGCCCTCCCCCTCCCCAGTGCGGCCTGCTTCCATTAGGCCCATAATTGAAGGCGAAGAAAACTAAAACTTACCAATTTGCGCTTGATGGCCGACCGCGTCAGATTCCCGTTGACATACACCTGAGCGCGGGCTGCAGTCAGTCAGCGAGACCAGGTATTATCCAACACTTCGAGCGCTATGACTTGTCCAAAATAAAGCTCGAGTTTATATAAACTAAACGCAAACACAGTCGTTGTGTTTTTCCACCGCCTTTTCCTTTACTTTCCTCGGTTTACAATGCTCTAGCACTTTTGAAAATACCGGGACATGAACGCGAGAGAAGCTGGTGAAAACTCTTCGTGTGTAGGTATATATAATTCAATGAATTTAAAATAATCAAAGTGAAACTCCTTTTTCCTCGCTCTGCTCCACATCACAAACCACTACCGAATCGTAAGACACTTTTCCTCCTTTCCTGTAAAACTGCAAGCCTCCACCCAACTCGAATTGTGACTTCTTTTAGTTGCTATTTAGTCACGGTTAATTGAACAATTGCAAAACGGAACACTGATTGTCGGATAACTATGATTCACTTAGATACCCTTGAGAGGTTTGCGTTTTATGATGATTGAATAATTCACTGATTTTGCGCTCCTTCGTTGTCCACACTCTGCAATTGCAGCACAACACAACTACATTTGTTTGGCAATCTTGAACTGTTGGAGCTTATCATTAGCCGTGCGCCGAAGGCTTAAGAATCGAACACTATGAATCAAGGTACTGCACGTCAGATGAGTTCAACAACTTATGACTGGTCTGCAGCACGTAACTTTTTTAAAGCCAGCTATCCAACCGAAAAAAAATCACTATATTTCACTTCGTTTCGCGCACACTCCTCATCCGATTGTGCTGTCAAAAAGAAAGAACTGCAATATCTTTCCAATTTCAACCTCAGATCACAAGCAATTTCTACGTTTCTCTCCAAACGGTTTACTTCCTTGGCCGTGTCAAATTCGAAACACTCAGCACTCTATAATCCGTTAACTAGCAAACTAGTGAAAATGAAACTCAACTCATTACAAGATTTGCAGATAAACGTCCAACGATAGAAGATCTCGTACGCAACAGCTGGTGTGCTATCTGAAATAGCTCTGAAACCGATATAGCAACAGATAAACGCCAAACTCCGTAAGCTCAATGGCCGGAATTGGCCTAACTGAATACCTGGAGTGGTCGGTCTCCCGGAGTGCACCAGAACGCGGGGAAGCAACAAAGCACGCGAAACGCGACTCCTTTCGACTACGGCAAAATACACGTCCAGCTCCGTCGGTGCCTCGTTGCCAAATGAGAGAATGCTTCAATCGGCGGTACTGAAGAGCACCAACATCGGGGCCAGTGCGAAAGAGAAAAAGACTCTGACGCTGCAAGCGGGAGTTCTTTGCTTGAGGTGCTTACGATCGGTGATGCTGGATTGGCTGGCTGGCAAATAGGATCGTGTCCGTTGCGGTGTGTGCTGGTAAAGAACTAAAGAACTGAGAGAGGGTCGTTTTTGGGAACAGGACATCCAAAGAACCAGTCCGCGGATTGCGATTGAGCTTATATTGATCGGTTAATCTAGTGGTCGTTGTGGTGTTTGTGCAAATTGGCAGCAAGCTTGAGTAATTCAACCAGAAGAGTTCATTTTTTTCTGCTTCATTGATTTTACTAACGAGCAATTTCAGATATTAAGGATCAAAGGTAAACCAAGTTTACTTGGGATGGTTATTTGTGTATCACGCACAATTTATTTGGTTCGTATGTCATAGATCTATGTATTTATATAAGCGGAGCAACCAATTTAACAAAGTGGCTTGAACGATTGAGCTTAAAACAATCTTCTTTAGCAATAATTTTTACTACTGAACTATCAGTTTTGATAAATTTTTCATCAATGTTTGATGGAAAATGGCTTACATTTTATGAGTGTAGATTTTAATTCCCTAATAAAAAAGTTAGCAACACTGCTTCAATGCATTTGTATAAGATCGCATTACACAAAATAAACAAAACTAAATGTTTTCTGTTGAAAAAGCAGTTTTCCGGAAAACTAAATAGTTTTACGACAACCTTTCATATCCATTGGCTGGCAAAAATTTGCTAGACCTAGCTGAAATTTACATGATTTGAAGCATTCATTATGCTTGCATGATATGTAGCAGTAAAACACACAGTGTGATTATACGTTCAATGTTTACGCGATGAAAATTATTATGTTGAGCTTAATTTTCATTTTTTTAACTGTGTATACATATAGTAAAAAGTAAGTTTTATGTTTCTACATACATTTAAAATTTAACCGATAAAATAAAGTTAGAATTTACTAATCTCTTTTTCTTTCTCTTCTTCTCTCTCTCTCTCACTCGAGAATATTCAACAAAAACCTAAGTTAATCGAATTTCTAGTCGAAATATCTCAAGAACGATTATTTCTAGGACAAAAATCATTATGATCAAATTCATTGAATTTGAAGTTTTGCAATAGTGTATAAATTATATTACCTTGCTTCTACAATTTTAAACAGGCACTAATCAGATCATCGACAAATGTTGGTTTTAAGATCTGGTTCAAAATAAAAACATTGCAAAAAAAAAGTTAAAGGTGCAAATGCAATTTGTACTTTTTTTAAATTGTATATTGTTTTTCAGTATATTTTTGTGAACTTTTGATTTTTTGATAACTTATTTTCCACCATTTTGATGAAATCAATAGTGCTCAAGTTATAATGATTCGAAGAAAGTGCTTGCAAAAAAAAAACACCGGGTGTTGTTTCGAATCGGTCTTTCTATACCTGCCAAACGAATGCTTAACCATTCAGGTGACTACACTCCATTATCCCTAAGGTATCGACGAAATCTTGGTTCAGGGGGATGAACGTGAGTCGCGATTTCATTCGTGTGATGTCTCGACTCATGTCAAACCACTACACATTCAACGCACATCTCCGGCGTATTGGGCTCACGGAGAGCGGTCTCTGCACCTGTGGCGACGGTTATCAGGACATCGAGCATGTCGTGTGGTCGTGCGTAGAGTATCGTGACGCCAGGTAGAAGCTACTGGAATCCCTTAGGGCCCGAGGTAGACCGCCTGAGGTTCCGGTTCGATATGTGTTGGTGAGTCGGGATGGTTCCTATATGTTTCTTATTTATCAATACCTTAAACATATTAATATACAAGTGTGATCCGTTGTATTTGGCATAGAAAGTTTTCCTTACTCTTTTCGAGACTAAGAATACTCTTCATCTATAGGTTCGACACTAACATCCGCCCGATTCTCCCAATCCCCCGTCTGTCTACCATCTTTATCGATACTAACAAGATCTTTTTGCTGTTACTAACTTTTCGCTCCCCTTTCCCCAATTTCTTCACCATCTCGATGTCAACTAACTAAATATTTGTCGTTATTAGTTATTTCGTTTCCATACCCCCATTTAACAATCCGTTTTTCTCAAAAATTACTTCTCTATTTTTTTTCTTCATATTATTCGGCAACATCACCATCATCGCCGCTCCAGTTGATGACTAACATGCGGGCCACCCACCGGGTCTTCGCAGCCTGGGGGTGTTTTCCGCGGTCTCACAGAAGGATGCGGCAATTTTAGATACATTCCCACGTCACCTGGCTGATTCCAAGAACGGAGGACCACTCCTTTCGATAACTAGCACGCGAGCCACCGGCCGGGTCTTTTACTCGTGGGTGTCTTCCGTGGACCCATACGGACAAGCATACGGCCACTGCCATTGAGTAGCAACGTCACCAGAAAAACATTAGAGGCCAGCACCTACACAATCCTTATTATTAGAAAATGCCTCTGGCATCATACAGCTAACGCATTGTGCCTTAATAAATATATCTTATGAAAAATGCTTAACCATTTCTGGTATTGTTCCTAACCTAACCAAAATTTTACATTAAAACATTTAGAATTTCATATATGTGCTAGCAGATTGAACGGAGCTATCTATTAAATTCATATAACTGTGCACCTTAAAATCTTACACGTGTACTAAAAATAATGTGTGTATCGTAGGGATGTCCGATACCGAGTCGATACTTTGAGGTATCGATACTTTCTTTCAAGAATCGGGTATTTTTGGTATCGATATCGCATCAGAGCGATACTGTTTGTATCGATAGTTTTGGTCTCAATACTTACAGTGTCGCAACATAATGAAGTAAATTACAATTACGACGGAACAATGTGTTTAAATTGTAGAGGCTTTAATCTTAAGGTCATTCGCCTTTTCGGGATAGAAAAACTTTCTAACCTATGTGCGGAATTGGGAATCGAACCCAGGTGGGCTGCATGAAGGGCATCACGCTATACCCGTCCCCAATGGAACATTTTTATTTCTTCGGCTTCGACAAATCGCCAAACTGAAATTCGTTCGACAATCTCACTTCGTCCCACAGGTGCGCTGAAAGAGAGTGCAATGAGAGAAAACCACCAGGTCATACTCTCAGAGAATTCAATCATTTCAATATTTCACACTCACTGTACTTTCTTTCAGTACGCCTAAATAGCGAAGGAATAATAGCAATGAATTAGAATTTCCGCACACAAAGTGGCGTGCGGAAATTCTTTGACGAAAAAAAAAACTGCGAAAGGCGAAGTGCAATCTATATGGCAAGGAATATGCGTATAATTGAATTGTAACAATCTCGATGTGATTATCAATTGAAGTGAAAACAATTTAGACGTACTGAACATCAAATGCAATAGTTTTCTGTTTTCAAGAAATATTGCAGATAAATCACACATTAAAGACCCAGAAAGTATGGACGCACGTTGATTTCGCTGTAAATACTTCACAAGTGTTAGATATTCACATTTTATTCGATATACTGATAATGTTAGACTACAACAACAGAATATTATTCTCAACATTTGCTACTTAGTCATTGTAGATTAGCTGGCGCACCTTCTTGCGAGCGTTCCTTATTACATTCCGTACAGACTTCTTGGTGACAAGTTTTGACACATTTCTCGAACTGTTGAATGCTTACGGCTGCCGAGACATGTTTTCTAAGATGTGCCTTCGTTAATGCCCAAAATTCCTCAATTGGTCGAAGTTGTGGGCAATTTGGTGGATTCATGTCTTTTGGGACGAAAGTGACATTTTTGGTAGTATACCATTCTACCGTTGATTTCGAGTAGTGGCAAGAAGAAAGATCTGGCCAGAAGACAACAGGATCCTTGTGGCTTCGAATCATGGGTAGAAGTCGTTTTTGTAAACATTCCTTGATGTATATTTCGCTGTTCATTGAAGCAGTGGTGATGAAGGGTTTCGAAATCTTACCGCAGCTACAAATTGCTTGCCGGACCATAGCTTTCTTACCAAATTTTCCGACTTCAATCGATGTCTCGCACTTCTCGCACCGTATAATATTGTGGTCCCAGCAAGGATTTGTAATCGAGTTTCACGTAGGTTTCGTCGTCCATGATTATGCAGTTCAAATTTCCAGCAAAAATCGTATTGTACAGCTTTCGAACCCTCGGCCTGATCGATGCTTTTTGTTTCGGACTACGTTTTGGTTGTTTCTGCTTCTTATAGGTTCGAAGATTCAAACGTTCTTTAGCACGAAGGACATTTTACTTCAAAGTGCCCACTTTTTTGCCACATCCCGAACTGAAACCTCCTTCTTTTGCTCGAATGCCTTCAGTATACGTTTATTCAACTGAGGGTTAGCAGGACCTTTTTTTCGACCCGTTTTCGGTTTATCCTCAAAGGTGTTATCCTCATCGAACTTCCTGATTGCATTTCGCACGACTTTTTCACTTACTCCTTCCATTTTTGCTATCTTTCTCAGTGACAGTTCGCGTTCTGTGCACCATTTGTACACAATTTTTCGACGTTGTTCTGCTGAAAGTCCACGCATTCCGAAGCAAACTAATGAAAACGAATAAACAACTGCACAAGTGGTTAGAGAAGAATGTAAACAACAGGACGCAGACATAAAAATTGACAGATTCTGAACCATTGCGAAATGGCAGCGGTTTTTGGTTGCGTCCATACTTTCTGGGGCAGTCTTTATTACATCGAAACAACGTATTGAGTACATTACATCACCTTAACTGAATACTGTATATGATTCTGATATGAAATTATGCATCTTTTCTTGTAATATTTAAACCTTTAGAACAGCACCAAGATTATTCTGATATTATATATTAAGTGGTGGTGAGTAGTGATGTGCAGCAATTTTGATGTAATATTGCAAATGTGTTGGTGTCGTTCTAAAGGTTGTAATATTACACGAAAATATACATAATACAGATAGATACATTATGCACAACCCAAACGCAATTGATAACTACTAAAATTCTGATTTTGTTGTAGGTTTGCCGTAGAATCTCAAAAAATAGGTAAAAGATCGGAAATTTTAAAATTTTCGAGTCACATTGCATTGCACAGTGGTCCGGACCCACAATTTAGGGGGACAAAAACATTTGTGGCTTAACCTTATACTTTAGAGCTATGATGTCTTCAAAACAAATGATCAGTGAAGATAAGCCATATGTCGATGTACATGTATACATGGTACTAGGGTGGCTCTTATTATTAAGGTGATCTAAAACTTATTTTCCGGATGTATTGAGATAGAGGACTGCATTCTTCGGCAAAATTGTAGATAAACTTATATCGAGCAGTTTTGCTGAGGACACCATAGTAGTATCTGCAACGGTTTTAGTGTTACAGCTATTTTTAAAGAGCAACTTAGGGTGTTCCTCAAAAAATCAGATTTTTTGCTCTAGCATTTATACTTTTCTCTTTTCGTATAGGTATCTTTGAACATCTTTTAGAGTTTGATAAAACCAATTTTTATTGACTTCAGATTAGCGTTTCTGAACCAGGTAGCGTTTCTGAACAGGTAGTGTTTTCTGAACCGAAGTTATGAGCAAAACTAGTTCAAAAACAGGTTATTTTTAAACTGCTATATCTAACATTAAGGCAAACGAAAAAAAATTCGTTTCTTGTATTTGACAGAAAATATTTTCGTGCATGTTTATAAAAAAAGTCGGAGGAGATATTTTTTAAATTTTTTTAAATTATGTTCAAACAATAGGTTTTTTAATTGAAAAATAACAGATCGGCTGAAAAGTTCGTATCGTTTCTATGAGAGGGCGCCACTAGAATTAAATCCATACCATTTTCAGTTATTTTCATACCAACCTTCAAAAGATACGTGTATAAATTTGACAGCTGTCTGATTATAAGTTTGTGAGATATTGCATTTTGAGTGAAGCTACTTTTGTTATTGTGAAAAAAATGGAAAAAAGGAATTTCGTGTGTTGATGAAACACTACTTTTTGATGAAAAAAAGTGCCGCCGATAAAAAAATGGCTTGATGAGTGTTATCCAGACTCTGCACCGGGTGAAGCAACAATTCGTAAGTGGTTTGCAAAATTTCGTACTGGTCATATGAGCACCGAAGACGATGAACGCAGTGGACGTCCAAAAGAGGCTGTTACCGATGAAAACGTAAAAAATCCACAAAATGATTTTCAATGACCGTAAAGTGAAGTTGATCGAAATAGCTGACACCCTAAAGATATCAAAGGGACGTGTTGGACATATTATTCACGAATATTTGGATATGAGAAAGCTTTGTGCAAAATGGGTGCCGCGTGAGCTAACAATCGATCAAAAACAACAACGAATTGATGATTTTGAGCAGTGTTTGGAGCTGTTATTCACTCCGGAGTCCAATCGACAGTCAGCTGAGTGGACTGCACGCGATGAACCGAACCCAAAGCGTGGAAAGACTCAACAATCGGCCAGTAATGTTATGGCGTCTGCATTTTGGGATTCGCATGGTATAATTTTCATCGACTACCTTGAAAAGGGAAAAACCATCAACAGTGACTATTATATAGCGTTATTAGAGCGTTTGAAGGACGAAATTTAAAAAAAACGGCCTCATTTGAAGAAGAAAAAAGTTTTGTTTCATCAAGACAATGCACCGTGTCACAAGTCGATGAAAACCATGCTGAAATTGAACGAATTGGGCTTCGAATTGCTTGTAAACTTGTAAACAAAAATCAAGCAATATTTTCTTTAAATTGTAGTTGGTTTCTTTTGCCATGGGTTAGTATATGAAATTCATATAATTTTACGTTCTATTTCTTATTGTACAAAGCCATTGAAATAATTTAAAATTATTGTGTTGTCACAAAATTTATTTTAATAATAAAAAACAAATTCCAGTATTTTAACTTTGATTTGCAGAAACGTTGGAACGCAATATATATCAGAAATTTTGAAATTTCCGATCTTCTACCGATTTTTTGAGATTTTACGGAAAAAATAAACAAAAAAACCTAATTTTAGTAGTTATCAATTCTGTTTGGGTTGTGCATAAAAATTGTTTAGATCGTTTGTCCAATACAAAAATATAACTATTTTTTGAGTTTTAGGTTATTTACTAAAATTTTCAAAATTTTCAGTGAAATCCAAGTTTCAGTTTTTTTTTGTAAATTTTGTTTATAATAAATTTCCAACTAAAATAATAAAAAAAGGCATAAAATTTAAAAGTTTTGATTTGATTTTGTTTGGCAAAACTTTGAGTTATATACAAACATGTGAAATAAAAATGAAAAATTCATACATATTTATAAATTCATCGATTTCTTAATGTTTTCTTTTGATTGTGCAGGAATGGTAGTTGAGCGAAAATTGTAGCTGGTATCACTAGCAATCAAATGATGTGTAAAAATATATAGGTCATCGCTTTGAATTTCGAGATATTTACGATCATTGTAGAAAGTCTCATCTTTTCTTAGGTCATCTATCTACAGTTTTCATTATAACTTTGGGTAGACAACCCTATTTTTAGTTTTGTTCAGTGCATTTTATTTCTGGAAGTAGTACCTTTCCAATGGTGAACAAATTTTGAAGATCGGTTGACTAACAACAAAGTTATGACTCGGTAAAGTTGAGGTTCTCAATATTCGATTCGCGATGCAGGTGCCGCATGAATGCAGATAGGGCACATTTTGAGCTTGTAAAAAAACTTGGAACGGAAAAAATCAGATTTTCATTAGTTTTTCCTAAACGATCGTCAATAATGATATACTTAAAATAATCTACAAACTTCAGAAAATTCGAGGTTGTAAAATTTATCGAAATTGGTCAAGTAACAACTGAGCTATGATAGCTCAGAGTTACCGTTCCAACTTTTTTTTAGGCTTGGTGCTCCGCGTAAATTTTTTAGGCTTGGTATTAGGAGTGTAAAGATGTGTTCTTCGATTTTTGTTTAAGATTGTTTGTAAACTGTTTGTAAGCTGAGCTATCAAGGATGAATGCTTGTTCATTTGTGACGTTACGATAGAAAATCTAATACTGTGACAAGTTTATTTGACTTTAGTAAAGTGAATAAGTGACAGTATACAAGTGTAGTGGAATTAAAAAAAAAGATTCAGACCAAATTGACTTGCATGTATCTACATTGTTTTGTAGAACCCTGGTCATTAGTGACCACCTAGTATAAGCCAGCCCAGGTTGTCCGGGTTTTTGAGCGTGACAACAATGTCTTTATAAATTATATGAATTTGATAAATGAATGGAACAACTATGTTTTCAGTTTCCTCGGTGATCCTTTTTTATTCTCAGCTGCAATAAGCAAAAACCTAGGGTGATTCATGCTTAGCTGCAATAATCAAAACTCAGAGTGAGATCTTGTCTCTGTTCGATAGGTTGACTTTAAGTATAAGATGAAATTAGAAGCTTTTGCTTCGAGTATTAAAGCAGCAGTAACAGCATTATTGATCAATTTTCGACTTTATTTCTGCAGTATAGCTTCTAAGAGCCGAAGAAAAGATATTGTATTCGATTTTATTACAATTCATTGATTAAAAGCGAATTCGATTCGATTTTTATGCTGAAAAATTTGTTATCATGGCTCGATAACGGTCGAGTGGTTGCGATAGCTCGTTCTCGAAAAAGTATGGTCCAATTAATTTGTCGATTTTTAGTGACGTTGAAGCGGAAGTTTGTTTTGTTTATGGTTACATTCAGAACGAAAAGTGCCTTGTTGCTCATAATCATTTGAGGCTATAAGAAACCACCGTCATTCTCAGCCATGTTGACAAAAAATGACTCGGAAGTATATAAGATATATAAGTGATCATTCCGAAAAATACGCTCGATGAGCGACTGAATTCGTCATACTTCTAGTCATAATCGGTTGCTGCAGTTGAATCGGAATCCTGTTAGAAAATGTAATGAATTTCTTATCAAATTTCGGATAATTGATTGGGTACAATTACGTTTCGACTCAGATTGATGAAAACCTGTCCGTGAAACTGAATGTGATTTCTTCCTGTGCGGTTTGAGTCATGTTATGTTTGTTGGAAGAAATGACATCTGAATTCAGTAGAATTGTGGTAATACTAGTAGATATTGATTTTAGGAGCACTTTGTCAAAAATTGATCAATTTCTTTTTTAAATTTTTATTAAATGTATCATAAGGGTAACAGAGATATTTTGGCTACATCATATATTTTGGCCCACCTAACAAAGTTTACGGATTTAACCGATGTTAAGTAACCCATGGTGCATCAATTTGAAGCTAATCACATTAAACTACCTATTGCGGAAGGGTTTTTCAAAGATATTACAACATTTGGTGGATATTTTTACAAAGTGGGTCAAAAAAATAATCCTAAAGTGGGCCAAAATATCTCTGTTATCCTAATTCCTAATTTTTTATGAATGCTATTGTCAGAAATAATAGAACAAATGTTACACCACACGAATGTTCGTAAAACGCTTCCAGTCTTTTGCAGACAGCAAATTCGAGAGTTGAGAATCTCAGTCAGTTTTTTAGATCTAGGTTCGTCTCTGACCTACGTTCATTAACTTTTGAAAATATAAATTATGAAAATATAAACAATTATCTCACTCAATAAACGGACCGCGTTCAACAATGATTTTTATTTATTTATTTGGGAGCAGAGATTTTGTTTTAACAATCATAATTTTTTGTTATAATGCTAACTGCTATCTGAATAATTTTAGAGTAAGCTAAAAAATAACTTGCTCGGAAACATACGTAGAACTAAAGGAATAGATATGAACATGATGATTCAATAGTCCTCGAATCATAAATCGGAATCCACAAAAGCAAAACAAAATCCTGGTCATTTCGAATTTGCATTTGCGGCTCCTCTTCGGTACAGACTGGCTTAACAATCCCGAACCCATTACGAGCCAACAGAGTAACCAGTGCTGACGATGTTCACGACGTCAAACAAGTGGCAAAACTGGTTTTCGCTGTTAGTCACAAGAAGCCCTGATTCTATGGGTTGCAATTTTTCGTTAGTTTTGCGCCGAGGTCTGTGGCTCGTGCTGTTTCTACACGCTTTTTTTACTTCTGACGTAAGTACATGGCTGCATGTTCTCTTTCCGAAGCGTTCCAAAACTCAGCACCCGAAAGCTCGCTCAGCCGGCCGCATCAAGTAGAAGAGAGTGAGTTACCAACTAAGCTTTGGCATGTTTGGAAACCAAACTTTGATATAGAAGCACTCGGTGAGAATCCAAACATTGCGAGTTTTATAATAGTCGAATTAAAAGGGTTTAGAAACAACCGTATTGATATAATTTAACAACTAGCATTACAATTACTACATGTCTCGAGTTTGTTACATCAATCAACCTTATGCAAACTACTACGGCGCAAAGTGTAGAGCTTTGAGAATAAGCGAGTGCTTTCCGATTTATCGAAGCTTTTTGTGACAAAGCTAAGAACACTCTTAATATTTATCCATTATAATTGAGTACAAATAATTACTTAAAGATCAGCGGAATGCGAGAGTGTTACTTCTCGAATATTTTTTTCAATTCAGCATTCAACTGTCCTATATGTTTTTGTTGAGTAGATAAAGCTTTATGGATATTTTTTTTAGAATAATTCATACTGGTTTATAAATTCTCATATTCACACTTTAGGACCTCTTCTATCCATTTAGAGCCTCAATTCAACTCACTAATGCGGGAAAAACAAGTTTCTTGAATGTTCTAACACCAGTATTGTAAGAGAATAGGGTCCTCTACTCTCGTGACAAGAGACGGTTCAAGAAACATACCGCTCTAGTGTCCAGAAGAGACTTGTAAAGTTTGATTTTTTTTCTCATTTCTAAAGCCTAAAGGATGTCAAAGTATGATGAAATCCACCTCTCTTTCTCATATTATTCATATTCTCATATTTACGGTAATACTGTGCGATCCATCGAAATACTTTTTTTTATTTTTTGCATAAATAAAAAGTTCAACTTAGAAGACCTACTGATTGAAATAGTTTAGGAAGTCTTTGAAGATTTCATAGATTTTTGCATAATACCACGAATCTGAATGTATGTTTGTGAAAAGTAGAGTGAGTGTGGTGTGTTAATGCATTTCTTTTGGCATTCAAACAGTTTCATTAAAACATTTTTAAGATTATATTCTTTGCCATTAGAAGAATTTTGAGCTAGTAGTTTTCAATCGAGTCTAAGTCTTTCGAAATCGATTCAGGCATCTCCGAGAAGAGAAGACTACACTTGCCGAACCGAAAATGCTCGTCACAAGCCTTTCAAACTTGATGATTACATTGTAGCTTTTAAATAAACCTAAGTTTATGGAAATTCATTAACTCAACTTCGCGAAAATTAAGTCGATGAAAGATATGCGCTTAGCTGGTCACGTCACTTATATCATTATTTCTCCGAAACCGGAAGTGACAGCCATATGGAATTCGACCTTCGGTCCAATAGTAGCTTCCAAATAGGCCTAGACATGCTAAAATCAGTTCAGCCATTCCAGAGAAAATCGGGCAATAAAAACGCGTTTTGTCGGTTACATCACTTATACAATTATATCTTCAGTGAAAGCAATTTGATTTTTTAACTTGATCGTTGGCTCAATTGCCGCTTTCAAACGAGTTCGAGCTTGTTGAAATCGGTTCAACTATCCCGGAGAAAATAGAGCCTAAAATCATTGCTTTTTGTCGGTTACGTCGGTTTTATCTCCACAACCGAAAGTGACAGCCTGTGATCTTCGAACATGATCAAAAACTTCGTAGTAGCTTCAAACGAGCCTAAGTTTGTTGAAATCGGTTCAGCCATCTCTGAAAAAATTGAACGGTAGAAAATAACGTGTTCTGTCGGTTACGTCACTTATTCCATTAAATCTTCAGAACCGTCCAACACTAGCTTTCAAACGAGCCTTATCCACATGAATTTTATATGGAACCATAAGTCCTATCATTTCCCTTTAGATTTGGGAAAATCGGTTTTACCTTTCCTGAGAAAATGATGTGAGTTCTATTTTGTAATTTTCATCGCTTTTTCCGGTATTTCTGGAACCAGAATTCGGGAACCAGTATAATCCAGTTTTTCGGGTTAATAATTTACAATATATATAAATTGGAATAATTTGGAGTCGCGTTTGGAAAATGCCTGTGGGTCCATGTGTATATGTATGAATATGGACTTAAATGTGCTGAATAATTTCATTAAACGATGCTTAGGGGATAAGATGGTGGATAAGTGGATTTCTCAACGAGTAAAATCTGAATCATTGCTTTCACAACTAAAATTTTATGCTCCTAGTCGCCATCTCAGAAGTCGTCAAATATTTTCGGAATAAAATATAAAACAAATTATGCCAAAAATAATTCTGGTAATCAAATGATGCGCTTTTATAACGAAAACTGCCAAAAAATCGATCTAACTGTGTCCAGGAAACAAATAAAAGAAAAATTTAAACCAAATCGTAAAAATAGTGTATAGCATATAAGAAACCATTGTAACTTTTTTTTTGTCTGTAGTCTACATTTGTTAGACGAATAAATAAATAAAATGATGCCAATAAAACCGTCCACCGCAACGCATTTAATCCCCCCAAGCCTACTTCAAGACCATCTGAAGAAAGTGAGAGCTATATACGATGCAATGTCTGCAAGTTAGAGAAATTTATCAACCAATTGCAAGGAATTCATTTCTCTTCACATCTGTGTCTCTTAAGAAAGACCCACTCTTGAAATACAAATTGTCAGTACTCTGTATTTCGAAAACCGAAAATGTGATCTGAATACAAATCATGACTTATGTATGGGATTTAAGAACCATTTATGTGGAATCAAATTTTACCATAATCGCACCACATTATATTCACTTTTTAACATTTCGGAACCGGGAATTGGACAGAGCTGAAATTCAGAAACTTTGGATGAGAGCGTGAGGCTATATGCTTGAATCTAATGCCGTTTTCGTTTTTGAACCTAGACGCGGGCTATTCTGACTCCGAGTAAAACGAACACGTGGTATGCGCCCTAAACAACAACTCATGAAAAAAAGATAAAATAAACAAACTCGGCTGGATGCGTGGTGCGACCCGAGAAAATATTCAGAGCGAATCTACGCGATTGGAGTCCGATCTAGAGCGACCTCAGGTTGCTAAAACAAACATATCGAACGTTGTTTGGGCGACTCTGGGTCAGCTTTCGGGCTGCTCTAATCAATAAACAAAAACGGTTTAAGTTCATGGTTCATTGGCTCAGCAATCTTCGAGAAAAGTGAGTGACACATTTAATTCCGGAATCTGAAGACAGAAACTTGCCTAAACTTTGTTTGGGATTATAACTCATGGGCTGAAAAGTCCCGGGCCTAACACATAGATGGCGATGGTTTTATTGCAGTCACCTTTCTTCACTTAATACTGATCTTTAAAAGAAAGCTGTTAAAATTTCATGACATTCTATTCATTAGTTTGTGAGTTATTGTGCTAAGAGTGACGCTACGTTTGTTATTTTCAGAACAATTGATCAAAAAGAATATCGTGTTTTATTTTACACTGCTTCTTGATATGAAAAAACACCTTTTGCTCACTGTTGACCAAAAACGAGAACGTAACAAGTCAATCAAAACAATGGTAAAACTACATGAATTGAACTTCGAGTTGCCCCAACATCCATCGTATTCGCCAGATTTGGCTCCCAGCGACTACTGGCTGTTCGCAGACCTGTTAGAGCGGTGCTGGCATGATTGCGTTGCTCTTGGTGGAGATTACGTTGATGCATGAATTTAATTTTGTACCAAAATAATCGTGTTCTCTTTGTTAGGCCCGGGATTTTTCAGCCCATGTGTTAAACAAGGTATATGAGCGGCTCAATAGTCGGGTTTCCTAGTGATTGCATAGCCTTTCTATAAGAGAATAGAAATTGACTGCAGAATGTGTAAATTACTAAAGTTTATCAAAGCTGTACAAAGAATAAATCGGAACTACTTGAAAGAAACGACTGATGTGATTTTGGAAAAAACAAAAAACATGTTTGGAAATTATTAGTCGGAAGTACCCGTCAGGTTTTTGTCATTAGGAAATAGATCTCAACCAATAACATTGAACCTTTGTTTGCTAAGATAACCGTTGTAATTTTATTTAAGTTTTATTTTTTTTCAAATTACTCAATAGTTAAAAGTTATTCTGAGTTTCTTTTCTGTTTATTACAATTGTTTCCTTCTAGTAATTTGGTTAACTCCACCGGCAATCGTAGCATAGCTAATGTGTTCAGTTACTTTAGCAAATTGTTCGAAAGAAATCGTACATAATTTCCCTCTCGCCTTTGTCCGTTTTGCCGGAATCATCGTATCTATCTTGTATTATTTAAAAAATAAATATAATTTCTTTGTAGTTCTATATCACCCTGTGTTTTGTATTTTTTCGCCAGTTTTCAAAAATTTCAATTTCTAACTTTGTCTTGTTTTATTCAACACTTTATACACGTAACTTAAAACTGATTGCGACACTAATATCAATTTAGTTTTGCATTTGTTTCGTCTAAACTGTAACCGTACAGGTAGTTTTTGGTATCTCCAAATGAGTAACTCTTCACTTATTTCCGACAATTCTCAAACTAAATATGTACTCTACGGATGCTTTGTGTTTATTGCTGCTGTAATAGGAGATTCTCCAGCTCGTCAGCACTTCGCATCAGGAAGGCCGCACTCTCTCGGTATCCGGTCACCAATTGCTTGACGGCGGTGATTTCGGCACTGTTGAGTTTGTGTGCCAGGATGGGCCGTTTCATCGATAGATCTGTGGGAGCTGTAAATAAGTCAGATGTTGTTATTCAGTTCGATGGGAAGTTGATATACAAAAAGGGAATTGCGTAAACAGGAAACGCTTACCAGTACCAGTAGCAGACATTGTCGTGGTTGTACTGTTGGAACTGCTGACGGAATTCATAAAGTTCTGATAGTGTTGCGATCGGTTGGGAAACCCAGTGTTGTAGTCGTGGAAGTTGGAAATGGTTGGCACCGTTGTCGGAATGGTGGGCGTAGAACTCGCGCTGGCACTTGGAATGTTTCTGTAAGTATTAATTCGATTAATTCGATGTGGTTAAAATGATGAGTATCAATATGATAGCAATTTGGAAAACAAAAAACTTTGGCGCTCTATCAATTAAGATACATAGTTTCGACAACTGAATTTTTAAATGAAATATCTTGTATCATGAGTAAAATTGCAAAAAAAAACTTTCGAGAAAATATTTCTTACAAGAAGGAACCTTTGTCACTAATGGCAATATCAATATACTTTTATTTGAAAGGAAAGTGATTTCTACATTTGGCTCAATTGACAGGGAGTTTTCATTGATTGAAGAAGATATGAAGGTTCGAAGTAGGCCTTTTGAAATAGTTTCTCGTTGGGTATTAACACAAATGAAAGAAATAAAATCAGTTGTCAAGTGTTTTCAAGGTTTTCTAAGAACAAGCTTCATAATACGAATGTTGTATCTAACCGAAATGTGCTGCTGCAAAGGCACGACAAGGATACTTGTTCATCTTATATCTGACTGAAACTGACAGCTGT
Organism: Malaya genurostris; assembly: GCF_030247185.1. NCBI lineage: Eukaryota > Metazoa > Arthropoda > Insecta > Diptera > Culicidae > Malaya > Malaya genurostris. The sequence goes on along the minus strand of NC_080571.1, from coordinate 212,718,739 downwards.
CAGCTCCAATTTGTTTGAACCAGTGATGACAAGGCTTAAAGCAAATGCAAATATCAATTTTATATTCTAATTTCTCTTATGCACTATGACAGCAACCCAATACTATGTTCACTACCGATTTTGGTCTTTAGCTTAAATAGACATGAGAAAAGGTTGTCGTAGGGACCATTTTTTGCTCACCTCTTGGTGACATTTAATACTACTTATGTGTAAGAGATTCTGATATCGATATGGTACAGATAGATTTTTGAGCCGAATACAGATTTTTGGAAAAATGTCCTGGCAACGTAGACTGGTACAACCATTTTTGTTTTTGAGTTAAAAGATGACTTTTTTGGTAATTTGCTGCTCAAAATATTTATTTCTCTTAAATGGCCAACGTGTTGAAGCAATAAACCTTCGAAACGTCGGCAATAAGCGTGAAACGATAATATCCTTTATAGCTAGGAGAAGTATCTGGCTTTTTTCTTATTTTCCGGATGTTGTCAGAATAATTTTTTCCTTCCTACCTACGACGAGGCATTTTTGCAGTTTGTTTCTAAACAACACCAAGTAATATGTCATGCGTATAACATAATCCTAGTGTGAACAGTGCGGTTTTAACTTCATATTACTATCGTTAAAACATGTTATTTTCTGCAGGTGTGAACATAGTATAAGGTTGATTCAGCAGAAGTGCAATTTTTTGACGGTGTTTCATTGTCATTTCTGCTCGAAAGTGCAAAACCAGAGCAATCCGCGCCACCAGTGTTGTTCAACAAAAAACGCCATTAGTGAGTGAGTGAGTGAGTGAGTGAGTGAGTGTGTGAGTGAGCGCGGAACGCGGACCGAAGCGAAGCGAATCAATGCGAGGTACCTTATGATCAAAAAAGAACCGGAATTTTCATTTTAAAATTCCCGCGCTTGTCCAATCGATAAACTTTTATTCTCTTAACGTTGGCAACACTTTTATACACATTCTGTCAAATTTTGACGCATATCGTACGATTAGTTTTTGTTTGGCGTATATACAAAAAAGTTGAAAAATTATCGTGTGGCGATTTTTATAATTGATGAAAATTTAGAACAACGGCTCGCCTTCGTTGCGCCATTCGGTCGATTGTTGTGCGGTTTCGACGTCATATTCATAGATCCACACCTCATCACCAGTTATGATGCATTCGATGAATGTGGGGTCACTATCTGCGTTGGAAATCATCTCTTTGGCCACATCAACACTACGCTGTTTTTGAATGAAATTCAGCTTTTTTGGCACCAGTCGAGAAGCGACGCGTTTCAAACCCAAAACATCAGTTAAAATGTGTTCGGCTGATCCATAAGAGATGCCCAACAACACAGCAATCTCTCTAATCGGTACAGAACGATTTTGCAACACGATTTGCTTCGCCGATTCAATGTTTTCTTCAGTAACAGATGTTGTTGGGCGGCCAGGGATCTGATCATGATCCAAGCTTGTACGACCACCTTTGAAGCGTTTATACCACTCGTATGCCTGTGTTTTTCCTAGACACGATTCACCAAAGGCCTTCTCTAACATTTTCAACGTTTCGGAACACTTAAATCCATTTGCAACACAAAATTTGATTCACGCACGTTGTTCTAAATTCTTATCCATTATAAAAATCGCCACACAAAAATTTTTAAACTTCTTTGTATAGACGCCAAACAAAAACTAATCGTACGATATGCGTCAAAATTTGACAGAATGTGTATAAAAGTGTTGTGAACGTTGAGAGAATAAAAGTTTAACGATTGGACAAGCGCGGGAATTTAAAAATGAAAATTCCGGTTCTTTTTTTATCATAAGGTACTGTTTTCGCTTTGCTTTGATGCTGTTTGCTTTGATCAAATGCAACTAGCTCGCACGCGCGCCTCGATGCTTCGCGTGGCGCTTTCACTGTGACAGCAACCTAAGGCTACAGGAAGGGAAAGCTCCATAGGCTTTTTTTCAATTTTCTTTAGTAACAGATTCGAAACGGCACGAAAATATTTGAGACTCTTCAAAAACATTACTAGTTTGTAAATTGAAATTTTTGACTTTCCCGAGTTAAATAGTTCCAGACTCCTAGTCTATCCTAACATCATAAATCAAGTAAACCTAGATTTCTCAGTGTATGGAGACACTGACAGTGTTGCTAGTGAGAAGAAGGTGTACTTTTTTTCAATACCGACAGTGGTTGTGTGAAATGCGCAGGTAGCTTTATACGGATCAGGGTCATTTCGCCGTAAGCCATTTCACCGGAAGCCGTTTCGCCGGAAGCCGTTTCGCCGAATGGGCCACTTCGTCGAATGTCATTTCGCCGAATTCTGAAGTCGTCTTTAATCGTAATTGGAGTTGATTTAAAATAAAGACAAATGAAAGATGACCCGTTTTGTTGACCTACAATTGTACTTCTTGAATAAAGATTGATTCATGAACCTCAGAACAGAGTTCCCAAGAAAACTTGTTGACTATTAGCTACTAACATCAAAGCAATTCCATAGGTGTATCTACTAGGCAAATGGATGTGGTATTTTCCGTTTATCAGGTGAAAATAAAAAAATATCTAATGCGGCTACCTCACATCGTTTCGGTTTTGGACCTAACTAAAGCATAGAAACGAGGCGGTTAACTTACAGGAGACATGACCCTTTTGGCGAAATGATCTATTCGGCGAAACGACTTCCGGCGAAATGGCTTTCGGCGAAATGACCCGCTTCCCTTAATACATACATTTTATAAGCATTTACACCTACATTTCTTACCAGAAGTCGCTTTTGGTGTCACTAATAGCTCTACTACATTACTACTAAACTCGGATTTCTGTGAATGAATACTCACAATTTCATTTGGTTCATATCCGGCGTCGTGTTCTGTATGGGGGACATTTTGGGAACAGGTTCTGTTTTGACCGTTGGTGCCGTATCGGTTTCACACTTCAGGTTTATGTTTTGATACAGGTTCGGTACATTCGGAGGTTCAGATGTCTAAAATAAAAATGAATTTACGTTATTCCATCTATCAACTGAACAGCTTAGTGTCACAGTCGCCTTCCGCTTCTGGAAGAGGAAATTTTACCATAAAACTTACCGCCGTTGTCTGATTCACCGATTGGCTGATGGGTTCCAAGCCTATTCGCATTCGCTTGGCATTGAGACTTTCATTCTCGCAGGCGAGTGCCAGAATCTGCTCCGCTTGCACTGATGTTAAGTGGGCAGGCGTAGGCCGGGACTAGAAAGTACAAAATATTATTGTTAGTGTTATCAGGCAATTGATTCTGCAGTATTTCATTGTGATCAACCTCACTTACAGTGTTCTCCCATCCTTCACGTGTTTTCTTGTTCCGACGGCAGGATTTGAGATACGTTCGAATACGTTTCCTTGCTCGTTCGGCAAACTCTGGGAACTGTCGTGTGCACGAATCAATGATGGCTTGAATTTTTTCCTTCGGTTGTTTGGAAATCGGAATTATGCGGTCCAGGTTCTCATCGACAAACAATCGTACAAACATGTTGAACGCCTTCAACCGTTCCGGATCATTCACGGTAGCTTCGATACGATCTTCGGAATCATCCTCCGATAGTTCGTCGTCATCTTTCTGTTCGGAAGAGTTCGTTTCGTCCTGCTGTTCAATGGGAGACGGCTGACGTTCGGTGATAGGTAACTGATTGAATGATGTTTTGGCGTTCATCGCTAGTGCATTTTGATACTGCTGCCACAGGTTGGTCATCGTGGCCAAATCTGGTCCTTCGGCACCGTTTTGAGCTGCAGAAAAAAAACACATTTAAAAGGACTTTGCTCGATGCGCTGTAGTTTAGATACACTAACATTTACCTGCTGCTGAGTTCTGATAGTTCCATGCCAGCAGCATTAATTTAAATTTGTCGGCGTCCTTGATCAAACCTAAAATTACGAATAATTTAGTTTAAATAGGCTATTCGTATTACAGATTCGTTAAAGATGTCAGATCATCTAGATGTTACGCTAAAATAGGTTTATATTAACGTACCAGCATATGCATCCTCCCCTGTCACTCCAGCAGTTGTTCCATTGTTTTCTGGAGTTTCGTTATTGTATGGCATTGATATTGAGTCCTGTAAAAGAGTAACAATAATATGGGTTAATAAGTGGATCACGCACTTCTTAAGTTTAATAACGTTAATTAAATCTGATTGATATATGATACATATCTCTTTGAAATCGGAAAAGTAAACAGCAATGAATATTCGCGTTTGCTATCTCAGAATTTGTGATCTTTTTTCATGCTTCAACTTTCTATTTCAACAGCTCAGTAATATTGATTTTATTCGTAGGTGAGACCGGGGCTAAGTCGGACACTCTTGGGAAATTGAAAAAAGCATCCATTACAACTAGGTTTTCACCTAATTTATCTATAACGTTGTATAGCTTCAACCTTCAGTTACATGTCCCAATTTGTGGTGTTGAGAAATATGCATTAGTTTTCGTAAATAGTCACGATGCAGTGACCAAGCCAAAACGAAAAATTTCAGAAACTGCGGAGCTAAATCGAATAATATAACACATGGATCAATAAGTCCCGAGACTAACAATGGAAACAACATTTTTTTTGCAAATTTTTTTTTATTCATCAACATAATCACCTTTTAGGGTGATACAATGGTTCCAACGTTTTTCCAATTTTTCAATACCATGTTTATAAAAAATTTATCTTTCGCTTCAAAATAAACTTCAGTTTCAGCGATAACCACCTCATTTGAGCCAAATCTTTTTCCCTGGAGCATTTTTTTAAGATCATCAAAGAGCCAGTAGTCACTGGGGGCTAAATCTGGCGAGTATGGGGGTGGGGCAGCAGATCAAAGCCCAATTCGTTCAATATCGCCATTGTTTTCATTGTTTTGTTCATTGCTGTTTTTGTTCCATCGAAAGCAATCGCGGCACCCACTAGGAAAAACCTTTTTCATGCTCAATTTTTCATGAAGGATAGTAAATACACTTCCATACGATATCTGAGTCATCTCAGCAATCTCACGGAGCTTCACTTTACGATCTTTCATTATAATTTGATGTACAAGAGTCCGGATAGCATTTTTCAATCCATTGTTTCGCTTGCACGGTGTTTTTACCCATTAAAAAACAATGTTTTATCAAAACATGAAACTCGTTTTTTCCATTTTTTAAACTAACTACAAAACGACTTTACTCCAACTTCGATAACTCAGCTGTTTCTGGTCGGATTGACTTAAAATTTTGACCTGTTTCAAGCAAAGGTAAGTACTCTAGAAGGACGTTACTGGTTACTGGTTTACTACGAGCGCCATCTCTGCTTCAGTCTCGAGACTTATTGATCCATGTGTTAGGAGGCGAAACCGAAAACTTTTTGGAAATTGTAAAAACACCCGTTACACTTAGTTTTTTTCCCAATTTACACAATATTCAATTGTGTAGCTTAAACTTACATCAACAATGCCCAATTTGTGTCATGGAAAATCATTCATTAGTTTTTGTACCAAGGTACCAGTAAACAACCCAAAATCCAATATTTAGCAATCGCGGGACTAAACCTTCTGTTTTTCACAGGAAAGTGCGTTTACAAAGTCAATTCATGAATCAAAATAATTGCTGGTTTAGAAGACCCAGACGGTTCAACGATTTAACGATTCCGGACTAGCCCTGGTCTCCCTGAACGTTGGAAACACAACCCTATTTGGATAATATATCAATATGGCTTATCATAAGTATGGGTTTACGAGTATTATTACATGGTTTGTAGAGAATTCCAGTACATATCATTTTTTCAATGTTTTGTCCGGATCTGGCATCTGCTCACTACGCTTCTGTTACGTTGGAGAAGCCAAAGAAGTAAAATGTCTAATTTGTCAAAAAATGCCGAAGTTCTTCCATCTTAACTGTCGTCGATGTCGAAAGATGGAAGAAAAACATACTGCAGCACAACGAAGAGTTATGGAAAAAGTTGTGCAGAACCTAATGGAAGGTTTCAAGAGAAAAGTCCGAGCCTTATTCGGAAATGAGAGATTCAAACTCACGTGAGCTCGGTGAATGTATGATGACTTTCATTTATATACAGCGAACTTATAATTTTATTAGAAAACATATATATTTTTTGCTTTGAGAAACAGCCAGGACCGGTGCATTTATTGTGTAAGCTAATCTTGTTATGTCAAATCATCCACACTTTTAACTAACTGATCGTCCCGCAAAGGGTTATAATTCATGGTGATAATCCTTAACGCCTATCTCCCACGCGTTAGAAATTCCGTTTGTCAAAATGGCATAATTTACTTTACACACTAAAAAAAACTCTGGAAAAAGAATAATGCGTTTTTCCAAATTTCACAATTTCGGCGCTCCCTTGATCTTGGCGTCCTAGGTGACTTCGCCTACTTCACCTATACCTTTATCCGGCTCTGGAAACAGCTAGGATATATTTGAAGTCGAAGGGAAATTACTTGTTTTTTCTTTCAATTGTTTTCTATGTTAATCTACCCTCCGATTGAGACAATCATAATCAACTATTAACCAACACTTAGAGGTTCAATGAACAGCTTTTTCAAATTTTTGTAGATTGGATAAACAAAGATTTCGTCAAAAAAGTAATGCAAAATCATTAATTTGCAGTATATTTCCGAGTAATTCGCGAAATAGAAGAGGTGTACGGTTAGGACAAAGAACAACAATATTCTTACGGTCTTCTTTGAACACTACTCGATCAACATATCGTATCTATATTATTTCTCCTTTTGATACTTGTTAGAAAATTTTGATATTTTAACTACTAACGAAACCAGACTTATATCGGCACTTGCTACTAAAACAGCTTTTTTTATAAACTTGTTACGGATTGATGATCGGATAAGCAGCTTTGGTGGCTATCAAAGCAGAGCTAAGTCAGAGTACTCTACATTCCGATGTAGAACTAGACCTTTTGTTTCAACAGATGTAGCATCAAATTTCTTAATGAGGAAGGTTTTTTTTTAATTTAAAAGATATTTTTATTCAGGCCTATTTGCGTACAAGCTCTACGTGGCCGAATTAGCCGATTTTTTAAATAAATAATTTTTTGAAGTGGATCTCGTTGTCACTCTTTTTCTAGGAGGAGAAGAGTTTCCATTTCCCTCCTGCGAGGGTTGAGGGGCACTTTGTTCGTGGCTCGTCTCGTCCTCCGTTGCCGCATCGGTGGTTTTGTTGTTGATTTCCGTCTTCTTTTCGTTTTCCTTGTTGTTCGCAGTCTTGAGCTCGTTGCTAGTTGCTGTAGGAGCGCCTTGCGAGTACGCTCACTAGTTTTCGTTGTTGAACGGTTGATCTTATCTTTGGTTGAAGATGTTCTTTTCGCAGTTTCAGTGCAAGGTTTACCGTAGTGTGCAGGTGCAGGTTGTTCACAAAACTGACATGTAACCAGCTAATTTTCATAGGTAATCAGCGTTTTACACCGATGTGTACCACCTTTACCACAAATGATGTATGATGGAATTGCCTTACGTAGTTGCATACGTACCACTCGCACGCCATTCCGGATGCCGGGGAAAAAATTCCGCCATACTTCTCTTTCGATGGAAAGAACTTCACCGTACTGCGACATGATTTCCCGAACGCACTGATCGCTGGTCTGCGGGGGAAGGTTATGTACGCGTACTTGTATGGCATTTAATGTTGTCACACTCAACGCTGTGCACCTCGTTGTTAACCGAAGCGAATGCAATTGCATCGCTTTCACGTTTAAACATAATGTACACACAGTTACACGCCTTATTGAATTGAATCTCAGTTACATTATTAGCGTCTAGATGCATTCGTTCTTTAAGTAAGATTTCAATTTCATTTACTGTTGGTCTAACTTTGCAACGCTTGAAATCTATACAAATTGAATTTGGTCTTGTTGGCCAAGCTTCAGGCTTTGTTAAATCGTATTTGACCATTCCGTACACTCTATTGTTCACTGCACTGTATTGTCTTTGTTTCTTTTGCTTCGACCGCAAACGATTTTCGACTGTGTTGGCTGAGATGCGAGCACGAACTGAATGAAGAAGGTTAGTGCTACTGTCCTATTGACACTAAGACTCCTTCAAAGGGTCAAGGCTCATACATACGACAACTGGCTTGCGAGATCAGCTTCTCTTAATACCACCTACCGACTGTGATTCTGATCATAATGTTTAATAATTAACAAAATAAGTCATGTGACTGACACACAGATGGCGCCATCATTGTCAAATCCATATGACGTTTATGAAGTACCAACTTTCAAAGAACTATGTGTGAAATTTCTTGATATTTCGATTAATCAGAAAAAAGTGACAGCTATTTAAGTGATGCTGCACCGTAAAAAACCATTTGTTTTTAGTGTGCTGAATTTAAGCGTGGTCGGACAGATACCGATGATGGTGAACGTTCTGGTCAACCAATTGAGGTGGTTACACCAAAACACATAAAAAAGTTCAAAAATTGGAAAATAGTAAAATCATAAATTGAAATTGCTTGAGATAGCTGAGGCCATATTTACAAGCATGTCCATATTTAAAGCAATAAAACAGATATTTGCGTATATATAACGTATATAACAATATATGACAATGGATAAAACATGGATGTATCACCTAATACCGGAATCAAACCGATCATCATCTGAGTAGGTACTGCAGTGAATACATCAAGTCCGAAACGTCCAGGAACAAAACTGTCAGCTTCGAGGGTTTTGGATTCAGTATTTTGGTATGCACATGGTATAATCTTGAGAAAGGAAAAACAATCAATAGCGAATACTACATACCGTTGTTGATCGTTTGAATGCAAAAATCAAGGAAAAACGACTTCATTTGTCGAAGAAAAAGCAACTGTTTCACCATAACAATGCACCGATTCACAGGTCGATGGCAACGATGGTAAAATCGAACGAATTCAACTTCGAATTGTTTCTTCATCCACTCTATAGTATAAAACTGGCCCCAGTGACTGCTGGCTATTCGCTGATCTAAAAAAATTTTAAAATGAAGAAGCAATTACTGAACGTGTGAAGCCTATTTGAGGCAAAAGACAAATCCTTTTACAAGCACGGCATCGATAAGTTAGAGAAGCGTTGGAATGATTGTATTGCTCTTGAAGGAGATTAAATTGATGAATAAAATCGATTTTCGGCTAAATAAAGTGTTTTTCTTGGTTAGTCACACGATTTATCGAGTAATGTGTTAAATGGATAGTCTACGTTGAAATAGTATTAATGGTACCATTCGTAAAGCAATATGAGTTGGGAAATTAGCACAATAGAATCAACAAAAATTACGATACATTTTCACAAACAAATTTTGCTTTATCCCGCTTTTAAATCAGAACCGTTAAAACACAATAGTAAGGTTAAAACCGGGTATAAATAAACTTTAAATTAATTAATTAATTTATATATTTCAGGGCACCCAAAATAAAACACCTTAAATAACTATAAAAACCGATAATCAAGTGTCATATACTATACGACTCGTCAGACAAAACTGTGCACTATTTTACTCGGAGATTTTCACGAATTTCGACTCAAAATAAAGGTCGTCGAATTCCAAGAACTGCTATTAAATTTTCTTCAGACTGACTCACTTTCGGTTACGTATGTTGATGAGTGTTAAATTCAAAATCATGTTTTTTTTAAAGTATGATATAATAATAACTATAATATTGAAGCTAATTTCCTAAACCTATAAATAGAAGCTAATTTCCTAAATATAAAATAAATAGAAACTAAGCTATTTCCCAACCCTGAACAATTAATCTCCTGCTTTAAAGAATTTGTCAGTTGTAGGTAAAATATACTAATTACTGCTATAGTACTATTTTCCTGTTTCCGCTTTCGGAAGAACTTCTAATTTCTCAGAGATGGCTGAACGAAGCCTTAGATTCAAATGAAAGCCATTAGGATTTCGTCGAATGTTGTCCAAATCATACTTCCGGTTTCGGAGTTACAAAGTGAAAACTGTTTAAAATTTCGAAACATTGTATCTGTACTTAATGCAAAAATCGGATAAGTGAAACATAGTTAGGGAACCCTATTTAATTATCTTAAATGCAAAATTTGATAAAAACATTGATTCACATATCACAGCAAAATTAAGCATAACATATTTCATATTCTAATATAGTAATGAGATAATTTCAATGGAATGTCATCATCTCATCCTCTGAGCCAATGAATTGAACAGTGACAGAAGATCTAACTTTAACTGAAGTTTTAAATATATGAAATTGATTGTAGAACTGGTAACGATCGCTAGTACTGCACATTGGATCAGAATTTTGATTCATTTCGAGAGCCGAAAAATACAAACAAGATTAGCTAGGGTGATTAACGATGCAGTTACATTGTTTAGAGACCTGGTGGGCCAGGTATCATGCACAATTCGATTCAGTTCGTCGATATCTCAACATGTCTGTGCGTGGGTTACACAAATGTGCTCCCAATTTCATCGAAGACGGCTGTATCGATTTTCATGTTGTATATGCGAAAATTACAAATCATTGAGTAACTCGTATATTTTAAATATTTGGTGTTAGGTTCAATAATGAGAAAGAAAATGTAATATTTTGTTATTATTTTTTTAAGTGAAATACGCTATCTGATTTTTTACACTTTAATTTGTACTCTGCATAGAAGCAAAGATATTTTATATGTCCACAAGAAGCATAGAAGCAAAGATATTTTATATGTCGCTTCGACAATAGAACGTCATCCATTTCCCGAAAACAATACCGTTCAGACAAATTTCAATGTTCACTTTTTCATGCAACAAAATTCTTACAAATGTTCCAATGTAGAGTATCGCAAAAACATGCAATAAATATGCGTTGTATCTATCCAGCATTTTTCTAGATTAGATTATAACAATAACAGGAGAAATCATTTTCGGCTCCATTACACTTGTTCAGCTCAGTTTGCGCTTGTGGAAGTTTTTAGTGGACCTGTGAGCAGGTTTCGAAAAGTCAAATAAGAAGATTTTGAATTTGAAGACGCAGCACGCTCTGGTAAATGGATAGGCTAGATTTAAACAGAAAAGGTTTAGATTTCGCTTCAAGACAATTCACCATTGAACAAGTTGAAAGTCTTGCGTGACCCGCCTGGTAATCTTCAATGAGAAGTGCTTGATTATGCGGTTTACTCACCAGACTTGGCCCCATCCAACTACCACCTCTTGGCTTCGGTGGGCCACGCACTTTCTGAGCAGCACTTCGATTCCTATGAAAATTCACAAAAATGCAACCACAAAGGTAGTAAATTTTACTGGAAAAGTGTCAAGTGAAGGTTAATAATCAGAAAAATGGCAAAGATGGAAAATCTTTCCAATAAACAGGACTGATAATAAGACACTATTTTGACCGGAACTGAGAATCGGCACAGTTGCATGCAGTTTGTTAGGCCACAAAGACAAACTGAATGCAAATGTGCCGAAATTGAAATTTGAAAGAGTTTTGAACTGAATTCAGGGGTTTTTTGCGTGTTTGGCATCGTCGCTCTAAATGACGGTTTGAAATTTTAAACACACTTTACCCAGTAACTCACGAACCGGCTGTCGGATCCGGATAAAATTCAATTGCAATCTATGAAACAACAGAATCATATGAGTAACATTCTTTGTGGCAAATACTTGCGCACACAGCTATTTTCCAATCTCGATGAACTGATTCGAAAGGTATATAACGCTCGGCCTTCTAAGTTTGAGAAGGTTCGCAGTGGTTGCATAGCCTTTCTAAAAGACAAAAAAACGTTTGACTCTGGTGAAATTTAAACCAACAATAAAGAAGAAACTGTAATGTTTGCTGGTTTGAAATCTAACGTATGCAGTTTCTGGATGAAACAAAAAACGGTAAAAAAGTGAATGATGTCGACATGTTGTCATTGGCCTTTTTAGCAAAAATAAGTGTTTCATCTAACATATTAATTTTATAATACAATGCACATAGAAAATCATCAGAACAACGCGTACAGTTTTGCCAATCATTCAACTAGAATTTTAGGCATTGGGACATGGAAAAAAAACTAAAAACCTGACTAAATACTCTCGTAGCTAAGCTAGGGAATAGAAAAGTGTTCCATTCTTTCAACACAGCTACGCCGTTCCTGATGCAAATTGGGATTAGGGAGAGGCAGAACAGAACGTTTTGAACGGGTCCGCACCGGGCTTGATTGCAGTACGGAAGAGACATAGTCGGAGGGGTGGGGGTAGCTTTACCGCGCTTCACGCCAACAAGCGAACGGAATAGGGATGGGACAGTGCGTAACTGCTGCAGGGGGTGGTTTGATGCATTAGGCGAACTGTTTTCATTCCTTTCGTATGTATTTCCGGCAAGTGATGATGGTGACGGTGACGGTAGGTGGCTTTGGGGCTTTTGGTTTGGGATGAGACAAGAAGATGAGTGTGGAGTTTAAACTGGAATGAGGCGCTATTGGATGTTGGAAAGGGGATTTATTACATTCCCTCGGGCAGTTCGAGAGACAGAGGAAGAACAGCATCCCCGTTTCGATAAAGTGCAAGTAGATTTGAAATGGTACAGTGGGGCCTGCTAGTATAGATGTGGTGTTCATATATACCTTTCGAACAGGTTGCGGGACGGGCAAGTAGATGTATTTCTGTACCCGTCACCTAGCACTATATGTTGCTTGTAGCCACGAATGAACGAGTTTGTGCAATGTATGATGATGACATATGGAACCGAAGGTGGAGGGTCCATTCTACTCTAAATAGGGTGTACAAACTAAAGCGAAACTCCACCAAGCGAGACTCCACACTGGCACGCTATTGCGTTTTTGGGAGTGCCTAATGGAAAAGAAAGCACGGAAGGATAGCATTGAGTATAGACAATATCAATTCTTCACCCGACTGACCCACGAGTTCTCGCCTATCGCTAAGCTTGATGGGTTGGTGCCCACTGGATTGAATACATAGAATCTCCATCAACCACCCACCATTCGGACATGTCCTCAATTCGTTCGTTACTTTTCCCAACTCCGGTATGCCGGACAGGACCCTCGCAAAATATAATCACTCGTCTTCTGAAACTTTAGCCTTTATAAGAATTTCCCCCAACCTTGTAGTGTTACCCAAAACTCACCCTGCAGTGTCCACCCACTTATTTCCAGAGGGCGCCCCGTGGTAACTATTTCTAGGTCCTTTTAAGTTTGCGTCTTATTCGAACCACCATCAACAGTGACTTCCGAGCAAGAAAACGGTCCCCTTCGTTGGTTTTCCTTCATCGCAATCCCCTTCATCTTCTTCTGATACTGCTGCTGCCGTTAGTCCCTTGTCATATCCCCAGGTCTCTTTCTTCGGCTTAAGATTAATTAATTTTTATATTTTCAGCCATCAGACAGCAGGAAAAAGGATCGGACAGAAAGGGTGTCCGTTATGGCTCGACGAGGTACGTAGGAGGAGGTGGATGGCGGGATGGTTCCGAACTGCTCTCGGAGCTTCCACAAGACTAAGATAAGAAAATGGGGAAAACGAGACAAGGGCAGGAAGTAAGAAAAAAAACTTAGATGTAGAAGCTGGGGGAAAATTCGATTCGGATTTTTTTTCGACGTTGCCATCACCGTACAGAAGCTCTTTGGGTTCGTTATCCAACAGTGCCCCCCCTATCCGATGTCCCAGGCCTCGTCCGGATCTAACTTTTATCCTTCCTCCGTTGCGGTGCCGGGATCAGGGCGAACTCTCTTTGGTCCCGGCACTGCTGTAGACCGACTATGATGTACCCCTCCGTCGCCTGTGCACTGTTCGGAATGCCTTGAGGATTGAACCGGAGAAGGGGGTGCAAATGGGAACAGAGTATATCAGCATCCAGGCAAGAAGCGCTGGTGTTTTTTCCGGCTTACTCGATGCCATTTGGTGAAGGTGGAGGGTTTCTTCCTCGTTTCTTGCTAGCGCTCAAACTGTCAGGAATTAAAAAAGATAGATGACGTGGGACGGCTTGCGGAGTTTCGGTTCGGGCACTCTGCAGAGATAGCCGGGTAGCACTTGCACCGTGGGATGTCAGCGGGTGGCGGTACCCGGGTGAAGGAATAACTTGAGAAGTGGGTGGCATATTTCGAAAGGAACAAGCAGTCCTTTTTTCGGCTAGTAGATGGAGGGTCTGCCTTTTTTTTGTATTCTCCGGTACGACGGTTGGAAGTTGTATTGATTTTCGGAGAGAGTTGGTCTAGCGTTGTGACGATAGAAGAATGAAGAAGATAACTTGGAAACCAAAACTAGATAATGCTTTCCTAAGTATAACCTTCTTGAAAATGTTTTATCCGGTTATCGTATTTTCACAGTAAATAGTCGTATGAAGAATTAAACTCATCGAACAATTTTGGTTAAATTTTGATAATCTTAAAAGTACAAAAAAGAGAAAATCTCCGACTTTCAAGATAAAAAAAGATGTTATTTTATTGAATAAATTTCTAAGCAGTCTGTGGAAACTCAGTGACTAATGAAAAGCATATATTTAAATAAAAAATATCCACTGATACGCAACTCGAGACAGATATGTTACATACTTTCTTCTATATAAATTAGCCTCTGATTTATTGCACCTTAAGTTGAAGTATAGTTTTAATAAACTTTATTACGTGCAGTTGAAACTATGCTTTCTAGAAATTTGACGTGAATTATTAGTTATTAAATTAATTATGTTGAATACGGGGTAAAATGAAAGGTAATAATAATAATAATAATAATAATAATAATAATAATAATAATAATAATAATAATAATAATAATAATAATAATAATAATAATAATAATAATAATAATAATAATAATAATAATAATAATAATTATAATAATAATAATAATAATAATAATAATAATAATAATAATAATAATATTAATGCTTTTTATGGCATTGATTTTGTAGGAAGTGTGCTTTTGTTTTTAAAAAAATAAATCCATGACCAAAAAGGAAAAGCGTTTTTACTTTCAATAAAGTTTTAGTAGATTCTGTGGATTTTAGCCCAGAACCGTAACACGCTGTCTATTGCAGTTTCTTATGTTCAAATTATTTATTTAGCCTAGTTCTGAAAAGTGCTTTGTTGTATCTAATATACGATTCCATTCAACTCGTTCCAGTATCGATCGCCACCAGCTAATCGAAACATCTGAAATTATTATGAGATCTTCTACTTGATCAACTGTTCTTGATATGTCCATGTTTCTCGATCGAGGGTTTTTTCCAGCCAAACTACCAACGCGATATCTTCGTCATCAACCGATATACGTGGAGGGAGAAAAAGGTTTTCTCCCTTACAATCTGACCAGCTTAGATATTTTGTCTTCGATGGATTTGTAATCAGTTCGATTCGCCTAGCTTTTACCAACAGGCGGATGAATGATTCCACCATCAACGCAAAGTTAGGAGCAATAATATCAACATACGTCGTGAGCAAAGTTGAACGAATTATCGAAGAACTGTACAACAAGTGTCGAACCTCGCATTTCTAATCACATTTTTAAGAGCACAAATTCGGAAATTCGCTTTAAAAATGCATAATTTTGAAAATTTGAGCCGATGCTCGGGGTTATAAACTGCATCATTATAATAACTAATTGTCATAAAACTACTTCACCCATAAAATACAATATAAGATCTTCTAATAATCCGCGGGAAGGGTATCAGCTGTTAACACCGATCCATACGCCAAACATTTAGTTTTGATTCCTTTAAAGAGTATTTAACCTTAAAGTCATTCGTCTCTTTCTGATCCTATGTGCGGGGTTGGATATCAAACCCAGGCGGGCTGCGTGGAAGGCATCTACTTTCCTATCACGCTACACCCATCCTCCTATACTTAATTTACTAATAAATTCGATACTTAGCTGTAATTCGTTGTTTCATAATGAGATGAAATCTTATGTCGGTGTTGTGCGATATCAAGAATAGCCATGAAATCAGATAGTGATTGGAAAAAGATACAATAAGTTCACCACAGTTCTTGCTTTCTTCCAGACAATGCCCAATTTTTCAATTTTGGCCACTAGCAGGCGAAATACATGAAAAACTATTTGCTATGAATTTCATACACTTGCTTATTCTATATCATCATCATAATTATGAAAACTTTCTGTTCAACGATGGAATTCACGTTAAATTTAGCTATGACTTCAGTACACATTTGAGCTGAACTGTGAATTGTTCTAGCATCATTTTAAGGCGGAAAAATATTGAACTCTAGAAATAAAGTAATGGTAATTATATTACCCTAGTTGAAAAGGAAAACACAAATTAGTCAACTGAATATGAAATATCAAGTATTAATAGGATGAAAATTAATTTGCAAAACCGGCTGCTCGGCCACCAATGCAAATTGATCTCCAATATTAACTTCCCTTTCTGAGCAGCCCAGATAACCGTGTTTTGTCGCTGAACTGGATAAAAATAACACCACGTCCATGTGCTATAAGTAAGTCGTGATATCTGGCGAAGTTATTTCAAATAAAAATTTATCCACTGGCTTCCTGTTCCATGTCGTAAAAGTCCACTAAAACGGAAGTTCGCCAGCCAAGGTGTATTTCCCTGTCGATGACTTAATGGCTGCAGAAGCTTAAATAATGCAGTCGTAAACGGAATATTTGTGGACTTCGTGTCACAGTACTGACTATTTGAAGACATAGACATAGTCGTTTGTCGGTTCTGGTAAGGCTTGTTGAGATGGCTACGTATTTATCACTGTCAACTAGTTGGATAAAGTACAGGATTCGTTTTTGGGCTGCATCCAAATATGGCAGCTACTGGCGAAGCTTGCGAGCTTGCTCTCAGACGGAAGCATTTTACCAGATTTGAGTCTGAAAATGTCAAAAAGTCTACTGCATTTTTCCAAGTATCATTGCATTATTCTGGTCAGAGCTCTGACTGGACATATCAAACTCAACTATTACATGGCTACTATTCAGCGTGCTGAGTATTATTTTTGTTATTTAAGCACTCCATAGTGTCTGATATATAACTGTCCCGCATTGACGTAGCTCCGTTTCCGGGTATTTGGTTCTCCATACAGAGTCTGTTTAAGGGAAGCTAAAATTGAAGGATATTCTATCGTTTCTCACCCAATATGGTGAAGAGCTGTAGTCGGAGGAGTTCAGCGTACTTCCTGCAGTGCATGTAACCGTTCCTCATTGACCCTGGAAGGTTTTGGCAAATTGTTTGACATCTCTTATGGGATGACGAATTTACTTCTTCTCATACATATTGCGAATTATTCTGCATTCTTCCGGGTGTGGAAAATAGTATCGCTTTTGTAAAATCTCCAAATATTCTCCTGTGGGTTTGAGATTTTAATTAATGTGCATTTTGGCACCTGCAGATCGTTCAATATCCTTTCGAGGATGCAGAACGATTTTTTTCTTTTTGTTTTGTGTTGTTTTCCACCTCACCCACTCCACAGTTCTTTTCCTTGTTCCTTTTATCCTTTCCTTTCCATCAGGAGAATGATGAAAAGTCACGACAAGGCACAAATCTCCAAATAACCAGAGGAACGTGCCACTTGAGCCAATTAGTTCTGATTCCTGATACACTCAAGTCTTTTTTAATGCATCGGTTACGTACCGTGTAACAAAATCGAATGAAAAACCGCAAAACTTTGAACATTCGAATAAAATATACGCATAACTATAAAAATTCTCATAGAAACAAACCGCATAACTTTGAAAATTCGCATGAAAAGCTACCGTATAAGAAGTCACATAAAAAGAGACTTGAGCGCACATGTATTAAGATCCGTTTAAATAAATTGGATCTATTGTTGAAAGTTGTTAGGTGAAATCCTCAACAGTTTTGCTTCATGCCTTCCTTAAAAGCTTGAACAGCCAATACCTTTAAATAATTTTAGTCCATTCAAATTTGTATCCTTTACTTTCTCCTAGAGTTTTCTGAGTTACGAGCTATCGTAAGGGGAGTTTCTTCTGTAAACAGGGTTTTTTGTTTCTTCATTTCAAGCGTAGGTTTAAAAAAGCTGTGGGTTTTCTGAATTTAAATTTTTATGTAATTATTATTCTGATTATCCAAAGTGTTCTCATTATTCTTATATGAAACATTCATTTTCGCTCAAACGACCAATGCCAACTTATCGATCACATTCACTTTTCAAGTCAGCAAATATTACAGCTTCTTCTGTCGTATCATATTAGTTGAAATTGCACCTGAGTTAATGATTGATTCATCACTTTTTTGTCATTCAGAGAGGCTATGCAATCACTGCGAATACCGACAGTTCGTCGAAATTTCAAAATGTTTGTGTGCTCAAATGTAAGCGACAAAGAATGTCACTCATATTCTCTGGAACTGGCTGAACCGATTCTCACAAACTTACAATCAACTGAATGGTCCTATAATCCTAATGGTCCTGGACTCCTATTGTACCATAGACTGCTATATAATTTTCTTCGGATCCGACTGCCGGTTCGTGAGTCACAGAGTAACGTGTGTTTAGCATTTCAAACCTTCTTTTAGAGCTTCGATGCCATACACGAAAATTCAGTTCGAAACTGTTTCAATTTATAAGTGCCTGTGCCGGTTCTCAGTTCCTGGTTCCGGTCACATTAGTGACTTATTATCAGCAATAAATTGTTACATTAAAAATCATTTTTATTTGTCATGAAAGTGGTATCTTCAAAATATAATTTAGAATTGCTGGTATCATCGATTACTCGTAGAAGTACTACCAAGTGAACTTCTAAATAATTTTCGTTTATTTTTTGCAAATAAAACACATTCATTGCAAGGGAACCGTTATGATTAATTTATTCGAAATATTTTCAATCATTTTTACTAATTTTGCCGCTAATTTGGACATAGCTCACCAGCTTTCAAAGGGTTAGCCATTTTCGTACATTTTATTTCTCTTTAATAGGTCTCGAAAGTACGGTTAAGAACAAAATGCACCGATTTAGCATCATCCCGCTCAGCAGATCATGAAAGTGTTTCATGATAACTGTAACTTTGATCGTGTTACTGTTCTAGCACATTTCCACAGTTATTTAAGTTTCACCGTTGATGGCTCCTGTTGTGACGAAACTTTTACTTTACTTTAAACAGGTTCATACAGCCTGCCAAATAAAGTATTTGAATGCAAATTTCGACTTTTCTTAATTTTAAAACGATCATCTACTTTGAATTTATCTTTTTCGCTATAAAATTACTATTCTGGTATTTTGTGGAAGTTAGCTTTGACATATGCATTGTCACCGATATGACAACAATTGTAGTGTTTCCTAGCATGGCTTTTAGCAGCCAGGCTTGGGTTGCCGCTGTATGCACGTATTCTATTTAATTTGAAAAATGAAATTTCGATTTATACAATGACATTGAATAATTCAAATGTTTTCTTGCATGAATTGCAAAGACTGAACTCGAAAAAAAATGCAACATTTTTTCTGTGTAAAATTTTTCATTGCATGGGTAAAAATTGATGATATTTTAGGTAAAACTAATCAATCGTGGTTATCGACATTCCGGATTTTCGGATAAAAATGATAGAGGTCGTGAAGAATCCAGGCCAGTTCAACGAATGGATACCAAACTGTTGTGAATCGAAAATTCTGTTGTGTTCAGTATGGTAATATTACTCAAGGAGAACAAGGCAATCTAGTAGCTAACTGGCTGTGGAGAAAAGTGAAGAAATGTTACCCCGTGAACACAAGAAAGGTGAGGGATTATTTTCAGCACAATCCGAACCCACCGTTTAGGATCGTGGCCAAGAAGGTCAATTCTTCGTAATGGTTTGTCCAGAAGCGGACCGGACTTCTTTTCTCCAAAGTAGGGAAGAGGCTTAACCGAACCGGTCAACAGAATACGGTGGCCAAACTTCGCGCAGGAATCGTTGTTGTGTCAGGAGTACAATTAATTTTTGGTTATCATTTTTGTATGTTGCATTTATTGAGGTAGTTACAGTGCAAAAATCAATCAAACTTTCTATCAGAAATCAAATCTTTTTTTTTTAGCTCAATTCGTACAAAATAAAGAACTCTTTTTCGTTGGATCTTGACTGCTTCCATCAAGTTTCACACAGTATCATTGGTCACTTTCTTCGCTGGGAACGAAACTTTGGGACTGTATCACGCTGACAACTGTTTTCCGTGTTATCTTGATGTTCCGCTTACGATGGCCAAATATTTCTCTATTAGACGGAGTTCTGGAGTGTTGGAAAGTTTTGATGCACTACATGTTTTTTGCAAGCACTCCTGAATGATAATACCAGTCATGACGTAAATGTCGCTCATCATGTCATAGAAACAGATAGACTGACAATTGTCAATTTCGGTAAATAAATGTGTTTGAAGTCCCGTCCAGGAAGCTGTTCAAAGTCTGTATTGACGTGAGTTTCATCATCTTGATACTTCGTTAGCATCTTAATGTACAGTATGTATGCCATCACGAATTTCACTTGTTTTGTTTACCAACACAGTTTGGAGTAAGCACCTTCAGTTAGGTTAGTTTTTATCTTGATGCATAGTTGTAGAAAGTAATCCCGGAGAAGTAGGTATTTCGCTTGAAAAAGCTGACCATTCCTTTCAACATTTTTGCAGCCTCCAGATACTGGATCTGGTTACTTTTATTATGTTGTAGCCAGATTTAAACGATACGCAAGCAATAATTTGAAGTGTTCTTCTTTTGGCTTCGATGCCATTTTCACAACTGAAGGTCAGGTGTCAAAATCAAGCAGTAGGCATGATGCTACACATAAACATCTTTGTTGTGATGGGTATACTATTTTTTCCATGCACAATGAAAAAAAAAACGACAAGCCAAAGTTGGTCGTTTTTAATCTTAACATCCTTTATCATCGCAAAGAATCATCGTTTTACTTTCTTAAACTTACTATGATAACTTATGGAATTGCCGTTTACACTAAGATTTTTTTAACACAAGAAACATATTTTGATTTACCTGGATTTATAAAATCAAAGTAAAAGTCATGAATAGAAATAAATAATAGTATGAATAAAATACATCGCCCCAAACATTCGGAATAAGTTAGTTAGTTTTCTTTATTGAAGAGACTTTCAGCCGGTGGCTGGTTCGTCTCTCGGAATAAGTTCTTAAAACCCTCTAAAACTTATTTGGTTAAATAATGTTAGAATAGATAAACTAATGTTTCAATAGATTAACTAATTTAGGAATAGATTTATTAAAATTTTCTTTTTTATCATAGAGACAAAACCCCGGTACAGCTTCCCGAAACGGAATTTGACGTTTTGTTTCGATGGACTTTGCTAACAATTTTCAGTGTCTAGAGGATACTACTTACTCTAAGAACCCTTCTAGATCGCAGTTCGAGCATACAATATACAGCCTCTACACATCATACATGTGATATATACATCATTGATTTTGGTGTTCTTCCATTTTTGATAATCTTTATAATGTAGTGGAATTAAGAAGCATCGAGTTCTTGGCGTTTGAGCGTCGGAGAATGGGAGATTTTTATTGCGCATATTATTTATATTTATATATTGTCTGTAGTGATTAATAACCATTTTCATCTTGGATTATCGTTACGTTACGTTAAAGAACTAAAAAGTAATTATAATGAATTCAATGAAAATTGAATTTACTACGTTTTGCGCATTAAAACTGTATCAGTAGGATGGACTAGAGTTTGAACCAACTCGTGTAATGTAAGGATACACGTTCTGAGCGCAGTGCAATATTCCGCTTTGCCCCGAGAATACATTTTTATTTCCGACTAGTAGAAAACACTACAATGATCGGAAACTAAAAAACATAATACCTTATGATAAAAAAAGAACCGGAATTTTCATTTTAAAATTCCCGCGCTTGTTCAATCGGTAAACTTTTATTCTCTCATTGTTGGCAACACGTTTATACACATTCTGTCAAATTTTGACGCATATCGTACGATTAGTTTTTGTTTGGCGTATATAGAAAGAAGTTGAAAAATTTTCGTGTAGCGATTTTTATAATGGATGAAAATTTAGAACAACAACTCGTCTTCGAAGCGCCATTCGGTCGATTGTTGTGCGGTTTCGACGTCATATTCATAGATCCACACCTCATCACCAGTTATGATGCATTCGATGAATGTGGGGTCACTATCTTCGTTGGAAATCATCTCTTTGGCCACATCAACACGACGCTATAGAAGTGCAAAAGAGAGCACTGTGAATATAGCTTACGTGCGATTGAAATTCTCGAACTGTCATAACGACGCTCCGAAACAAAAGTCTCGTGTCATGAAAACAATACTTCTGTCAGAAAAGCTCGAGGGTGTTTAAAAACGAAATTCTATTTTTTTTCTGTGGATAACACCATAATCCAGAAAAGAAATCACGCAGAATATATATATATATATATATATATATATATATATATATATATATATATATATATATATATATATATATATATATATATATATATATATATATATATATATATATATATATATATATATATATATATATATATATATCAATGAAATAGCTTATCTTTAGAAAAAGAAATACATTCATTGTCAATTCCTGCAACATGTGAATCTTAATCCATGTCTTTTTGCTGTAGTGTAGTTCGTTTATTCTCAAAAGAAACATGTATTGTGGGTTTACTTAGAGGCAATGGATGTTTTAATTTTGGTATGTTTTGGTATTTTGTTTATAAATTAACAGATATCAGAAGTATAATGTAAACCTTGGCATTACTTTCATTTATTTTGACAGGTGCTAGGATCCTACTGACACTTAGAAGTAAAATGTGCTAAACCAATTTTTGAAATTCGTCATTGTGGTATGTTTGTCTTTTCTCGGTTACTAGAGTTTTTGTGTTGGTTCACTGTTTAATGCGTTTCGTAGTGTACAGTCTTGACAGAATAACCTGTTATCTGGTTTTCGTATACAACTGATATGGTGAGTAAATTGGGTCTTTAGTCTAATCACTTCTCACAATCCGCAATATAGTTTGGAACATAACGAACGAAATTGTTAGAAAAAAGGATCATGTATAGGTATTTCGTTATCTGGAACTAATATAAGTATATTCTGTTTGATCTCATCCAACATAACTTCGGCACGTTAAACAACTTCGTATACAGAAATTTCTGCATAAAGTGCAAATACTGCCAATGTACTGTTTCTTGGTTGAATGTGAATCTCATTAAAATTCCTGGATGTGGTTTTCGTTTGAAACTTAAACAAATAAAACTTAAAATTAATTACGATAAAAGCTGCACTAGCCGCTCAATTTATGCAAATATGAGTTAAAAGTGGAATGTGCAGAAAATGAAAATGGTTAAGTTCTAAGCACAAAAACAAACTAATTCGTAATCAGACAATTAACACCCAGAAGTTCACATACCGAACTAGAATGGAAATCTAACTAAATCGTCTCACAGAGTCCCTAGTTTGCTTAGCGACCCCTGATTATACAATAAATAGACCTATAACTCACCTTATTGTGCAACATTGCGTTTGCCTTTCTTTTCGCTGCCATCGCAAAGCGCAAAATATAACGCGGATTTCAATCGAGCGTAATTTTATGCTGTCACGGCCAAACTAGAACCAAAACAGAACAGAATCACACGTGCGCCAGGTTTATTGTGTGTTGAGATTATTTTTCAACGAATAGCCAACGCGAAACGAATCGGAAAATAACACAGGTCACACATTCAAACGTGAATCACAACGAGACACGGTAGAAAATCGCGCAATTTTCCGCACGGATAGCACGGTAACAGAGTGACGTTGCTCGTAACACGCGGTCAATAACTTTTTTCTCGTAGTATTTTAAAGTTCCCGAGAAGTAAAAGCGAACGTTTGCAATGTTCGATGAGTTCAGATCACTTTCATTGTTACAACACATGAATTAGGAATCCATAGAATTTATCCGTGTCATATAAGTTTCCATATGACAGTTTGTTTCACACTTAAGTTACAATTAAAACACATTCATTAGTTTCACTTTGAAGGATATCACACCTAGTAGAAGCAGCTAGTAGGGCTACGATAGCCGATCCGCACTCAACGACGAGTAAAACAGCACAAACGCTCTGCCAGGACCAACCGATGACTATTATTATCCTTGAAGGAAAAATGTAAGATAGAATGTGCCTTCTCCTTCTGCTTTTTCTTCTTCCGGCGTTGGTCGGGGGTTCGTGTGCTGTGTTGATGATCTTCTCAGGGGTTGCCTTCCTTTCGGGTGTTTCTCGGTTTCTCGAAAGCAAGAAAGCACCACCCAACCACCCCCAGTCTGGGTGTTTGGTATTCGGCTTCTAAGGAGACGCACAAAGTAATCCCCTTATATTTGAGGGTGCGTGTAACCGAACGTCTTGTTACCCGATGGGGTATAGTTCCTCCGTAGGATGAAGTGCGAGTAATGTGCTTTGAAAGCTTCCAAGAAAACTCTGTACAGCAACATCCGAGTTTGAACAGCAGCTTAGAGATGCGAAATCCTTCCGGAGCACCGTTTCTCGATGTCACAACTCGCCGAATACTAAGTTTTGACTGACCAAAACATCGCTACTGCACCCTCTATACATAGGGAACCACTTGCCTGAGCCGAAGCCGGAGCCGGAACCGGAGCAGGGTAGCGGAGACGGTACACGGTACGCTTTCTCTTATGTACCGAAAAAGTTTTTTTTCTGCGGTGCTTCCTTCCCGAGGCCCGAGATGGCACACTGCTCCTGCATTATGTATTCGTACGGACAGCCAACAACCAGCCACCTCACAAAAATCTCTCCTTTCTCCCCCACAGAGGCCATCGCGAAGGATGGGGTGCAAACGCTACCTCTTCATTCAATCACTCACTCGCCCAGCGTTCCTGTGAGAGGGTGGTTCAGTGTGTCGTGATGGTTTACAGCCAGTCAGCCAGCCTGCCGTAGCTCTTCTTACATCGCTCGGGAGAAAAACTCCTCGCAGCAGGATTATGTTGTGCTGTGTGCAACCCTCGTAGTTTGGCCTTGTTCTTGCATCGGTCCTTCGTTTTGGTGCTGCTGCAGATCGTCTCAATCAGCAGCGCGGCTTGCGCGCGATGCTTCCGTTGTTTTGACGAACAGTGGGAATGTTTCGTGCACTTGGTGGTCAGAACCTTAACCTTAACAATTTCAACAACGTATTCTAATCTACAAATGTTCTATCACAGTTGATGCGTTATTTCAATAAATTTCTGCAATTATTCAGCCATACATCCAAAAATGTTTTTCAATTATGGCTACTCAACGTGCGTTTCGTTTTAAAAATAAAAGTAGTCTCGCAAAAACAGTAACCGGTTGTGTGAAATTTCATATCGAGTAGTGGCCAAGCGTTAAAATAACCCAAGACCAAAGCGTTCCGATGAAAGTGACGCTGCCGCACTGTCCAGTGTTGCGAGTTAAACATCCCAAAGTTCATTCTCCGTTGTGTAATCCATGAAAATTTGAAGTTTTTCCTCTATATAAAATACATACGAGCAATTCTTTGTTCAACGTGGCCTAAATAAAAAAAAAATTAGGTGTCAAATCGTCGTGAGCAATGAAATATATTTCGATTACCTCAGTTAAGTTTATTCATTTGATTGAAAAAGCTTCATTATTAATTTAGTAAAGTGATAAATTTAAGTAAAGACTTCAATCATTCAAAGAAAAAACAGAATTTATTCTTTTCGGAGGCGTTTTAGACGAATGTCTTCATTGTCTGATGGTGACTTCGCCTTAGCTCTTTTGACCGATGATTTGGATGGTGGCGCCTTTGGTTTTGATTTGGCCGGTCTTCCACCGGCTTCGCGGCATTGAATACGCTACTGCAGTCGAATTCATTGGTTTCTTATCCACCAAGCAACGTTTAATAGCACTAATCAGTGCATTCAAGTTAATTTTCCCTGACTTGGACGATTTGTTTGAAGTCACCATGGCTAACAGAACCAGAGAACCAAAGTTTTTCACTTATACGACGGATGTATTGAAGCTGTCAATTTGTCCACGTGTTGCATATCACCAGAGATGCCAGTTGATACAATAAGTTTAGCTAGCAAAAACAAAAAGATCGCGCCAATTTTCAAAAGTTTGTAAATTCTGACGAATGTCTGCAAACAATCGAAGTTTCGAATTTCTGTAAAAAGTCTTCAGATTTAGCATATCTGTGTATGTCATTGACAATTTTTCATGATTTGTCGAAAAAATGGGGTGCCGGTAATCGATATCGGTAGACATTTTGAAAATAACGAAAAAAAAATGGGTTGCGAAACTTTTGAGCATCCGGTATTAAATCACGAAATAGATCAATTTCACTTCATAAATATTCAATCCACTCTTTAATTTATGATACTATGAAAAAGTCAGAAAAAAGTGTTGTGTTGATTTTTACGCAATTAAAATTTGTTTTAAGCGCAGCAAAAAGTACAAGAGTCTGTTTGTTTTGATATTCGACATATTTGATTGCTGCTGAACACACACATGACATTTGTCGGAATAAAGCTTGCTTCATTTAGAATTTTAACAAACTTTTCTCATATTGTGGCGCTCCTGGTGAACGGATTTGGAAGTTCTTGGCGCCCACGTGCCAGGAATTTTGTCAGCTTCACTTATGATTTTTGACATTCCCCAAATCGACTGTATTTTGTAAACAATCAACATGAAAGCCGAAAGAAGGGTTTTCCCTTGTGCACAGTTATTTGGAAAATCCATTGTGGTCTGCATCTAGGCTAGCTAAACAACTGAAATTGCCCAGAAATACCGTATGGCGCGTTATTAAACGGTATAAGGAAATATTGACGACGATTCGGAAGCCTCCAACCAATCGTCGGAGTGGAACTGTCGACCGGAAACTGCGTAGTAAGATTTTGAAGACGATTAAGAGGAATCCTAATCTGTCGGACCGTGATTTGGCCAGAAAATTCGGTACTGCCCATAGTACCATGAGGAGAACTCGACTCCGGGAAGCAATCAAGTCGTATCGAACTAGCAAACAGCCAAATCGCACCATAAAACAGAATAGTGTAGTCAAAATTCGTGTTCGGAAACTATATGACCAGGTGCTGACGGGTGTCTTCGGATGGACGATGAAATTTATGTCAAGGCTGACTTCGGGCAAATCCCAGGTCAAAAATTTTACTTGGCAACGGCTCGGGGGGATGTTCCAGACACATTTAAGTTTGTTTTTGCCGACAAATTTGCAAGAAAATTTATGATTTGGCAGGGCATTTGCAACTGTGGCAAAAACGAAAGTTTTTGTTAAGAATAAGACAATGACATCAGAACTATACCAAAAAGAGTGTCTCCAAAAACGAATTTTGCCGTTCATTCGATCCCACGACCATCCCGTTATGTTTTGGTCAGATTTGGCAAGCTGTCGATACAGCAAAGTCGTTCAAGAATGGTATGCAGAGAAAGGGGTCCAGTTTGTTCCGAAAAACCTTAACCCACCCAACTGCCCCCAGTTCCGCCCTATTGAGAAATACTGGGCAATCATGAAGAGGAGACTCAAGGCAAAGGGAAAGGTTGTCAAAGACATCAATCAGATGACGACCTGGTGGAATAAGATAGCTAAAACGATGGACGAAGAAGGTGTGCACCGCCTAATGAGCCGTGCTACAGGAAAAATAATTCAATAATAAATAACTGAAATACAGGCAATTGTCTTTGTTCCAATTCTATCTGAAGCAAGCTTTAACACTATCTGCTTTCTGTCAAAAGCTACGGAGGGGTGCCGGAAACCGAACACTGCCAGCAATCGAACACCTTACCCTACATTTAAAGGTAGAATACAACATAGTATTTGGGTAAAAAATACAGTACAATAATGTAAAACACAGTACGTAAACGAGCGTACTGTATTTTACACAGTATAAGTGTTATACGTAAACTCATGTTTTCGTTAATATTACTAAGAGATGCTTCAAAAAACTTTTCTTGAATTTAAATAGAACAGAAAAGTATGTTTGTGCTTATAATACGATAGGCTTTTCGATTTTTAACAGTTTTGATCCTAAAAAAGAATTCTTCGTGTTTTTGCATTTTTGCTCAAAATGACGGTTTAAAATTTTAACCACATCTCACTATATCCGAACAAAGAGAGCCGTCTATTTAAATTGTCGTGGACCCTTTTTTTAGTCTAAAGTTGTAAAAATCAGCCCAGCTGTTTCTGAGGAAATTAAGAAAGCGCACTCTTTTTGAGATTTCGTCGTCATTCCGGAACCGGGAGCTGGGAACCGGTATAGCCGAAATTGGAACCTATAAATTGAAACAGTTTTGAAGTCAGTCAAATTTTAAAGATACTCATGTTTTGACTTCGGCTGATCAGTGCTTTAAGCAGTTCAAATTGAACCGCCATATGGGGTTGTAAGATCTTTTATTTGAATCTAAGCTTGTGAAAATTGTATGAACAGTCTCTAAGAAAATCGATTGCAGTTTTTAGTTCATTTTGCACATTTTACCCCATAATTCCGGAACCAGTCGACGGATTCAGATAAAAATCAATAGCAAACTAGGTGACTATAAGACCTTTAATTTGAATCTAAGTTGAAGATAATCAGTTGAGCGATCTCTGAGAAAATCGAGTGCACTTTTTTTCCGTTATTTGCACATTTTACCCCGGTACTCCCGAACCGGAATTTCGATCCGAGTAATCTCTGTTATTCAATAGGAACCTATGGGACCGAGAGATTTTCATTTGAATCTAAGTTATGAGTGTCTGCCAACCATTTCCGAGAAAATCTAGTGCACATTATAGTTATATACACACACACAAAAAAGTCGGTTTTCACAGTGATTGAGTGACAATTTAGGATAAATATTGAGCCTACTACCTTCTCCAAGCTAGCGATGCGACCATGGAATAAGATTAACTCAATTATATATGATGCCCAAGATATGCAATGTCATCAGTATCCGAGTGAACCAGTTTGGTTGTTCTTCCTTCCAGCATGAAGCCACACAACTCAACACTATTTCAAATGTTATATTTCAAATGTTAGAAATTCACTCTTATTATATACTATTATATGTATATTGAATCAATTATATGTATATTGAAAATATACAGTTTTTCTTCTCTAAAGCATAAGAGTAAAAAATTGTCAAACACGTCTATTGCGATTTCTCTACTTATGTTTTAGTAAACATACTTATAATACCCTACGTTTCCTACAATCTTTGAGGTTTCGATTTCAAGAAAGATGATTGTATATATTCAACTCTTTTAAAAAAAAGCAGTCCAAATATTCAAATACATTCAACACAATAAAGACTGTACAAAAAATTGTAACACTTCTTTTGTGTTCAGCTAAAACTAGTTAATACCGGTTCGGATAGTAAATAGTAAAAGACATTAATCATTACTTCTCGGCATACCAGAGACTCAGGTGATTTGCATATATTATATTTTTAAGGATCAAACATAAACCAAGTTTAGTTGTGTTGGTAATTTGTGTGTTACGTACATTTTATTTCTTACGTATGTCATAGATGTATGTATTTATATATGCAGTGGAACCAGTTTATCAAAGTGGCTTGAACGATTGAGTTTGAAACAATCATTTTAGTAATAATTTATTCTAAAACGAATGTTAAGCCTGACTTTTTAGATAAAATATCTATCAATTTTTCACCAATGTTTGATGGAAAATTGCTTAAATTTTATGAATGTAGATTTTAACTCCCTAATAAAAAAGTAAACTACACTGTTTCAATGCATTTGTATTAGATCGTGCTACACAAAATAATCAAAACTAAATATTTTCTGTTAAAAAAGCAGTTTTCCTGAAAATTAAATAGTTTTACTACAACCTTCTACATCCATTGCCTTTCGCGTGTTAAATTAAAGGGTCCTATTTTGCGGAATTACTAATAGAAGCTACGTAAATCTTTATTTCGCAATAATTTCTGCAAGAAAAAATCCATATAGGAATGTGTTCGTTGCTAATCAAATGTGTTAGTGGAAGTAAGCTGAAACTGAAATAATTTTTCTTGAGTAGTTTCCAGAAAAACGGAAGAGTTTTAGACTAAGATTTTCGCTTTTCTTGAATTGCAATTCTAAGCAGAATGAACTGATTGTTTTTTTTTTCAACCATATGGAAGATTTATTGATTAAAATCAGGAAAAGAAGGAATTTGTTTCTACGCACATATTGTTGACATTACTCATATGCTTGCAAAGTGTCTTGCTCTTTAAGCTCGACTCCTTTGGTAGAATGACTACTGAAGTCTCCTCTATTTATCAACTTCATGTATTCAAAAAGCTTTCCTTTGAGAAGAATCATACACACTTCGAAAAAACTTGTGATTTAACATCTCATAAGATGCACATAAATGGAGCGTTGCAGTTCGCGTAATGTTACGTTCAAGAACAGGTACATTAAGTTCATTGATATAAAAAAAACTGATAGCCAGAGCGGCAACTTGAACTGAGAATCATTGGATCACAAAGTACGTTCGTTAATCGACTGATCCAAAGTCATTTGACAAATTTGGTTTTCAGACCAATGAATATTGTGGCCGAATTGATTCCGTTCGGCGCCGTTATCCATATCGAAGCAGGAACGGCGGCAGCAACAGCAGCATAGTTGTTCCCTGGACCATGTGCTCACGGAGGGTGGTGAATCTATGGCAGCATCGTGCTCTAAGGGGTATCAACTCCGTTCTCACTCTATCGCTCATTCGCTCTACTGTGGGGTGGCGATGCTTGATCGCAACAACTGTCCTGTTCCTCGTTCCTCGTTCGTAGGAGGGAGAGGGAGACTCGAAAACCGAGGAAGATCCGAAATCGACCCGACTCCGAGACTCTCTCACACCTAACAGTGGGTGTTTTGACTAGAACTAGCATCAGGCTTGCTTACCGAATAGCATAAGGAAGGCTCCATTGTGAAGGTATAGGCAAGTTTGAGCCTATACCGTTTGTGTATAACGATAGCTCACTCCACAACCTGCACGTGGGTGGCAGAAAGCAAATATTTCGTGTGTGCACTGCACTCCTCGGTCTTTTTGTAGGCGACCTAGCGGCTACACCGACGGAGGTGATTTGGTCTCTTCTCACTCCGTAAGCTCAAAAGTAATAAAATATAATATTATCACCAGACTGGGACTGTCGTGAATGCGGAAATAAGGGCTAATTTTTGAGTATCACTTTAACGGTGGCGTAATGAGATGGATTATTTTTGTAATTATAACTGTTGGGTAGCTAAGTGCAGTTTTTTTTGTCGATTAAATCATTGCTGCTGTAAACGGTTTTATTGTTGATCCTTCACGCAGCTCTTTGAATAGCATGTTGATCTGAAGCTAGATGAAAACTACCGAGACACATCCCCATACTCAGGTAAACAGCATTTCCAGCGTCTTGTTCGACTCTTGCTGTATGTTTTCGGAAGCTAAATAACGGGAAATATGGGAGCTCAACGAATCGCGACGAATGAAACTTTTTGGCAGAGGCAGCATGGAGCCAGCATTAGAACGTTCAACTCCCTTCTCTGATGGATGCACGTTAGGAAGGAGCTCCCCTTGTCCTATTGCAATTGGTAGGCACCCGCTACAAACTCGGATAGTCTATACGACGATGCTGACAAAGTTAGATGGAAAAATGAAAAAGACTCGATGGAAAACCCGCGCGTACTGGAAACGAGGAAGCATCGCATCGTTTGCTAGACGATGAGAAGAGAATGAGAAACGCTCAGTCTTCTATGCCAACGACAGCATCGTACCACAGCAGTGCCCTTCATTGCCCGTTCCACTCAGCAGAAAGAAAAAAAAAACTAACGCCCACAACCCACTATGCTACCGATTCCGTTGGCCTGGCACTGGTAATCATTTTTCCTTTCGATGTTCCTTCCAAAAACTCATTCTAGGAACGCGCTCGCGTTTTTGCCGAAATCAACTTCTGTCCCTCCGTCAGTGTCCCGATACTGCTACGGTGCCTCTATCTTCATTGGGTTTTTATCGGCGTACAACGAAACTCATCCTTTCCGCGTGGCGCTACGTACCGGTAGATTCACTGGACTGGAAGGGATGCCAGATTGGTGTGGATATGTAGGTTTTGTTTTTTCATTCATAGCTACTAGTTGGTCAATGATTCTTTTTTTTCGTTTTTTTTCAGCGATATTAAACTAACTAGGATCTGTTAGGTAGCGAAAGAATATGGAAAACAATAGAGAAGATACTGAGCAGAAAAAGTTGACGTGACGACGGTGACACGACTAAGCAGATGACTGTTCTCAACTAAATTGTTGCCTTCTGACATTCAGAGATGTCGACCTTGTGCTTCTCATCAATTCTGACAGTTTATTTTAGAAGGTAGTGAAACACAGCATCGAAAACATTTTACTTTTCAACTCCGTAAATGCTCGAAGTTTGCCCGAATGTGTTCATACTCAGATACCTCTTTGCATTAGTAGATATCGTTTCTAGAACCAAGTTCTGTTATTGAAGATAATTTTTGTAATATTTGAACGGTTGAAATTATTAGTTCTTGACAGTTACATAAGCCGTTTTCGTGTAATAAATACCAAACTTATTTTCTTTATTGGTTAGATAATGGAAAGTACACTTAAGATCAAATTTCCGTTTTTTGTACACCACCTAGCATAAAACCATTTTATATTTTACATCTACAGATTTAAAACTTGAGTCGTTTAAAATCTGGACGTAATGAAAACTGATTTATCTCGGAACCATGTTGATGAAATAACATAGTTAAGTACTCAAGTGAAGATCAGTTACTTTAAAAAATATAGCAATGTCGGCTAACCTGAGCAACCAAGTAAATCCACTTCATCTCTTTCGTATTCCGAGAGACAGCTTCACACTCTTTTTAACTTCTGTTTGACAATTACTCAACATTTGTGTGGATTGATAGGCTCTTGCCTCAGTCCGCTCCTCTATAATTTTTACGTAAATGACATTGACAGCTGTCTAGTATCCCCATGTACACTAAGACAATTGGCAGATGATGGCGTAGTTTCAGTTACTGGACCCAAAGCTATTGATCTGCATAAACCATTGCAAGATACCTTAGATAACTTGTCCGATTGGGCTGTTCATCTTGGTATCGAATTCTCTGCGGAGAAAACAGAGTTAGTCGTCTTTTCAAGAAAGCATGATCCCGCGCAGCTTCAGCTCCATATGATGGGAAGAATGATCCAACAGGTTTTGACTTTCAAATACCTCGGGGTGTGGTTTGATTCCAAATGCACGTGGGGAGGACACATTAGGTTTCTGATAACAAAATGCCAACAAAGAGTAAATTTTCTTCGAACAATAACCGGATCTTGGTGGGGTGCTCATCCGGAAGATCTAATAAAATTGTATCAGACAACGATACTTTCAGTGATGGAATATGGATGCGTTTGCTTTCGTTCCGCTGCAAACTCTCATATTATCAAATTAGAGCGAATTCAATATCGTTGTTTGCGAATTGCTTTAGGCTGCATGCATTCGACACATACAATGAGTCTTGAAGTTCTGGCGGGAGTTCTTCCATTGAAGGATCGTTTTTGGGAGCTTTCGTCGCGACTGCTAATAAGATGCGAGGTACTGAATCCCCTAGTTATTAATAACTTCGAAAGGCTAGTTGAGCTTCAATCTCAAACAAGATTCATGACTGTATATTTTAACCATATGTCACAGGAAATCAACCCTTCAAGATATATTCCTATCCGTGTCAGCCTCCTAAATGTCCCTGTCTCAACTTTATTTTTCGACACATCCATGCAGCGCGAAGTGCGTGGAATTCCGGAACACCTACGCTCGTTGGAAATCCCAAAAATATTTACAAGTAAGTTCAGGCATATCGACTCTGAGAAAATGTTTTACACGGACGGATCGCGAATTGAAGAAGCGACAGGGTTTGGTATGTTCAACAATAATGTTTCGGTCTCCTTTAGGCTTCAAGAACCTGCATCTGTTTATATAGCAGAGTTAGCAGCAGTTCATTATAGTTTGAGTATAATCGTCACATTATCTCCAAACCATTATTTTCTTTTCACAGATAGTCTGAGTGCAATTGAAGCCATTCGCTCAAAGGCTGCTGGCAAAAATGAACCTTTTTTCTTGGGCAAAATAAAACAGTGCCTGAACGTCATATTGAATAATAATTATCAAATCACAATAGTTTGGGTTCCGGCTCATTGCTCCATTCCAGGCAATGAAAGAGCCGATATTTTAGCCAAACGTGGTGCTATTGAGGGTGAAATTTATGAGAGACCAATTGCTTTCAATGAATTCTATAGCGCGTCTCGCCAAAGAACACTTGCCAGCTGGCAAGCTTCTTGGGATAAAGATGATCTGGGTCGGTGGATGCACTCAATTATTCCTAAAATATCGACAAAGGCATGGTTCAGGGGACTGGATGTGAGTAGAGATTTCATTCGTGTGATGTCCAGACTCATGTCCAATCACTACACGTTAGATGCACATCTCCTTCGAATTGGACTTTCCGAGACTAATCATTGTGCTTGTGGCGAAGGTTACCGCGATATTGACCATGTTGTTTGGACATGCGTGGAGTATCGTGATGTCAGATCTCAACTAATAAATTCCTTGCGTACCCAAGGTAGACTATCCAATGTCCCAGTTCGCGACATTCTTGCTTGTCGTGACGTTCCTTACATGAAACTTCTTTATTATTTCATTAAGTCCATTGGAGTTCCAATTTAAATTTTATTTTATGTTAGATTGTTTTCTCTTCCATGAGCTCAACCAATAGCCAGCTATCTTATATTAAATAAAAGTGATGAACTGATACAAACAAACCTGAAATAGTTATAAGATCATGTACAAAATAAATGTATTTCATTTAATGTAATTTATAATAGCAACTCGCTTGATAAAAACAGTGTTTAGATTAACTAATGAATACCAACATACTAATAGGATATTCGAAATGTATTAGGTTTAAAGTACTATGTATTGTAGATGCCACGGCGAAGAAAAACTTATGTATATTGCCTATGAAATAAACGTATTTATGAAAAAAAAAAAAAAAAAAATTTGTGTGGATTGATATCCTTTCCAAACGTTCGACCCCGTTTGACTGCTTGGAGTTTTAATGTACGGAAGAATACGCATTTTCGGGTATTTCTGTTTAAGCAGTCTATAGCCTTATGCGTCACGAAAACCTGGTTTTCTGTTTGCATTTATAAACACTTTGACAAACCATAAGCTTTCTAAGGATATTATTTTGACCAATAGCTTTATAGATCTTTCGTCCGGGAAGCTGCGAATAATCCACTTTCACATTTCGTCGTCCTTCAGGATACATACTGCAACCACTTGGTAGATTTTGTTTCAATTTCATGTTTGACTGCTAATTGATCCGAAAAGACCGAAATTTTTCACGCAGGCAGATCTTTCCGATGGTATTTGGCTAAAAATTCTCAATACCTTCAAATGAAAGATCGAATGCAAAAGTCGAATAAGTGCAACTTAGTTTGGAAAACCCGTTTTGGAATGAAACGACCAGAAAAAAAACATAGAGTGGAAAAGCCGGACAAGGATACTGCAATGTAAAAATTGTTTAAAAGCATCTTTTCTGCAAGAACCAGACAAAAAACTTTGAAACAGGAAAAAAATTTAACCGGTAATTCAAAAAAAAGTTTTTTTCCGGTTCTTGCATTCAACTTAACTCATGCTACGTTTCACAGTAATAAACGTACATTTGTTTCGGAAGAACCGGCTAAGTTTTTATGTTCTGCTTTAGTATTCAGTGTTTTTATCCGGTTTTTGCATTCTAAAATAATTAAATGAGTTTTTCAAACTGAGTTGCACTTATCAGACTTTTGCTTTGCATCGTTCAAAACCAGCTTCTAATTCTTAGTTGCTGTGATCCTGCCAATACGAATATTAATGTATTCCGTATTAATAATTCGACAAATTTTCTAGTACATATTTTGCGCCATGTGGTACGTTTTCGAAAATACACTGTCAGATTGACAGTGTACTTCAGCAAAATTTCTTTGAAACTCGCAATGCAGAAGGTTAAAAATCAGTTTACCATATCTATTATTATGATTTATTGTGATAAAGACCTGGAAAGATTTCGGTATATTTAAAGCATGAACAGAGCTGCAAATTGTCAGTCAGATTGACTGACTAAAATCATCGTCAACTGTAATCGATACGGTCAAAGTGTCTGTCAAATGAGATACTCGATAGTTCTATGACCAAGTAGAAATATACTCAGTCAAAGACAGACAACTTTTTTGTTTTCTCTCTCAATCTCCTATTCCCTGTTGAAGTAAAAAAAATCCATTAGAGTACAAATAAAAACATAAACGGCTCTCAGACACTCAATATATGATGATTGGTAGAGCCTGGTTGGCAGTCCAGTGACATAAGGTTTCCAATCTTCGTCGTGCAAAGTTGCTAGTTGATAATTACATTTAGCAGCTCTGAGCATGAAAACGAAAAATACAACTTTGTACATTATGTCAGTTTTGCATTATTTTCTAGAATTATGTACTTGTTATAGAAAACGTCACTCGCGGAAATGTTTGATAACACTGCACACACTCAATTTGGCTAATTTCATCACTTCGAGATTTTTTAACCTAACCTTGTTCGTAAAGGGTGTCAAAAATTAATTTCCGGTTCCCGGTTTCCAGCGAATATAACTTCTCAGATACGGAAATTTTTAATTTTTATTTCTCAGATACGGAATGGAAGCAAAATTTCAGCACTGAAAAAGGAATCATTTCAACATTCCTGATCCGATTACAAGTAGCGCTACAGTTAAAAAAACAGTGTATCCAGATATTAAATAGCTCAGGCCATAAATGTTCTAGTGGTTCAGTTTTACAACTACATAGAGAAACAAAAATAAAAAAAATTGTTATGTCGCATTTTGAGAACGATGAAAATCAAAATTCATAGCTCGCGCCAAAAGGAATGAGAAGTCTAGACGAATTTGTAGAAAATGTTGAAATTGACAAATCACGTTAAGCAACGAAGAAAACATCGTCGACGAAAGCAACCTAGAAAACGTTCCTACAAACTGCGGATAGATCAAGTTATCAATAAAGTAACAGCGCGTCTTGTAACTGGAAAGGTTAAATGGATTCCGCTATGGTAAATTGCGGAATGAGAACGTCGAGAACTTGCGTTGGACATCTTCAATACTGTAGGGGCAAATTGATTGAAGAGACGACCTAATAATAGCTGCATATTTGGCAATGATCGGACTAGTAAATGGTAAAGATACGTTGAACAGTAAAGAGACGTTACATCTCTTAGTGATCCGTAAGAGCCTAAAAGTTTGGAAGCTTCCGAAATTACGTAATCGACTTGAATGTTGAAATAAAGTTTGTGATCAAGAATAACTACTAAGTATTTATGGTCATCAAATGGTGAGATAACTAAGTCCTCACAAGTTCCTATTTCATGCCTCCCCGAGCGTTTATGATGCCATTGGGTCAATTGAACGGCGTCGACTGGGGGCTATCACCTTCTGCGTTAGTAGCAGAATGAGAGGGTGTGAAATGGCTTGTAGGTTGAAGCCCATCCTAAAGTGCAATATTTATCATAGTATATTGCAACATGTGGTTCTGTTGTTTTGTGCATTATTAGTTATATATTGAATTGAATTATATTACATTGTATTATATATTGTTGTTATTATTATTATCATTATTATTATTTTTTTATTAAAAATATTATTATTATTATTATTATTATTATTATTATTATTTTTAAAAACGAAATATTATATTTCCTGCAGAACTGTGATGAAAGAAGAGCATAACTTACACTGCGACATCAGCTGTTATATATTGTATCATAGCATATTACTTCATATATTATCGTCTTATATTATATTGTATTATATTATATTTTTTATATTAATTTGTATCATATTATATTATATTATAATATATGATATTATGCTCAATTATATCGACAACGGGGAGGAGCAGGGAGTGCATCAAGGTATCTTACAAGTGAATGACTGGATGATGGAGTGCATTGCCAACCTGAGTCACGTGGGGGAAGCTTTGTGTTTCTCCCTGAAGGTCTGAAATGAATAAGACGTTCCCTTCTAGCAAACAAACAATCAGGCGTGTTTAATCTGGTATAGCGAAATTCTTTATTATATGGCTGGATGTTCTTGCTGGAAGGCGCTCGGTCCTCAAAACCCATTTTGGCCTTCTTAACAGCAGTTATGTGAAAGCTATCTGATAATCAAATTCGGATCTACTGTAAAGACTGTTCCAGAAAGTATGGACGCAACCAAAAATCGCTGCCATTTTGCAATGGTTCAAAATCTGTCAATTTTATGGCTGCGTCCTGTTGTTTACACTCATCTCTAACCACTTGTGCAGATGTTTATTCATTTTCATTCGTTTGTTTCGAAATGCGTGGACTTTCAGCAGAACAACGTCGAAAAATTGTGTTCAAATGGTGCACAGAACGCGGACTGTCACTGAGAAAGATAGCAAAAATGGAAGTAGTAAGTGAAAAAGCCGTGCGAAATGCAATCAGGAAGTTCGGTGAGGATAACACCTTTTAGTTTAAACCGAAAACGGGTCGAAAAAAAGGTCCTGCTAACCCTCAGTTGGATGAAAGTATACTGAAGGCGTTCGAGCAGAAGAGGTTTCAGTTCGGAATGTGGTAAAAAAAGTGGGCACTTCGAAGTCAAATGTTCTTCGTGCTAAAGAACGTTTGAATCTTCGAATCTATAAGAAGCAGGAACAACCAAAACGTGGTCCGAAATTAGAAGCATCGATCAGGCCGAGGGTTCGAAAGCTGTACAAAACGATTCTTGCTGGAAGTTTGAACTGCATAATCATGGACGACGAAACCTACGTGAAACTCGACTACAAATCCTTGCCGGGATCACAATATTATACAGTGCGAGAAGGGCAAGTGTTCAACCAGTCCGAGACATCGATTGAAGTCAAAAAATTTGGTAAGAAAGCTATGGTCTGGCAAGCAATTTGTAGCTGCGGTAAGATTTCGAAACCCTTCATCACCATTGCTTCAATGAACAGCGAAATATACATAAAGGAATGTTTACAAAAACGACTTCTACCCATGATTCGAAGCCACAAGGATCCTGTTGCCTTCTGACCAGATCTTGCTTCTTGCCACTACTCGAAATCAATGGTAGAATGGTATACTACCAAAAATGTCATTTTCGTCCCAAAAGACATGAATCCACCAAATTGCCCACAACTTCGACCAATTGAGGAATTTTGGGCATTAACGAAGGCAAATCTTAGAAAACATGTCTCGCCAGCCGAAACCATTCAACAGTTCGAAAAAGATTGGAAAAAAGTGTCAAAACTTGTCGCCAAGAAGTCTGTACGGAATTTAATGAGGAACGTTCGCAAGAAGGTGCGCCAGCTAATCTACAATGGCTAAGTAGCAAATGTTGAGAATAATATTCTGTTGTTATAGTCTAATATTATCAGTTTTTCTAATAAAATTTGAATATCTAACACCTGTGAATTATTTACAGCGAAATCAAAGTGCGTCCGTACTTTCTGGGACAGTCTTTAAATCGAAACGAAACAAATTTATCAAATCTGTTCGATCTAACCTTACGGACTTTCGTCTTATTTGTCGATAGATGATAAACTCGAGCAACTTGGTAGCACTGCCCAACCCAGCATCCCACGCTCACCTAGTGCTGTTTCAGCGGGAAAAGTGCACCCCAGTCCATTCGTATGACGTCGGTCGGGTCGCCGGAGTCGTCTCCAACAACATAGCGTACACACGGTTCGGAGCAGTCGTCGTCCTCATTGTCGCTCGCTGGATGGTTTCCGTCGTATTGCTGGCTCATCTCGACTTTAGTCCTGCCCTGCCATATCAACATCCTCATCCTACGCTTAAATTTAGCAACAGCAGCAGTAGCAACTCAACGGACTCTTTTACCCATCATCCTGCTTCGAACGACGTCGTATCCATATACAGCGGCATAGGGAAGACCAAACGGGCAAGAAAGGCGTTGCAGGAAAAAAAAAGTTCAGCTATATCAACGTTCATTCGCTAGCATGCCGGTGGTGTTCCTTACTCCCATCGCTGCTGGCTCGGTAATATTTTCATTTGGGGTACTTCCAGCTGAACCGTTCTTCGTTCGGACATTTATCGCCCGTCTTCCACTCAAGCGGACCAAAAAACTGAAGACTTTTTTTTTAGCGACCTAGGACGCTCTTCGTTTTGTTTTCGGTAATACTTTTCCATTTGGATCAT
This sequence comes from Malaya genurostris, assembly GCF_030247185.1. Taxonomy (NCBI): domain Eukaryota; kingdom Metazoa; phylum Arthropoda; class Insecta; order Diptera; family Culicidae; genus Malaya; species Malaya genurostris. Next base: position 212,678,658 of record NC_080571.1, on the reverse strand, counting down.
GGCCTTCAACGACAGACTCATCCACACAAAGGATTACCACAAGCTTCGCGATAGACAGCATTCCCAAACTCGTTTGGATAAAAATAGTTTGGTAAAAAACTTGTAATTCGAATATGGAAGAAGAGATTGTAACATTCTTAAAATGAAATAACTTACATAACGTTATCCTGTTTCAGTTACTCTATATAAACAATGTTCGAAAAAAAAACATCAGCGGCACACTGATCTATAAACCAAAAACGCTATATCGATTTTTGCCTGACGAAAAGAAATAAAATTTAAAATGTAAAGCTTGTTTTAATCGTAGGGCCGTAGCTCTACCCATGCTATGGTTATGTATGCTAAGAATCTGCTGCGAAGTCTGTTGAAACAAAATGGTCAAATTCCACAGAACGAATGTAATAGCGAAACTTTGATTTGTCTATTTGCTCTACATCTTGTTTTCTTTTTTATCAGTATATTACGAAGAAAACAGATTAGAAAAATACTAACAAAAACAAAAACGAAAACAAAGCCTACGAAAAAGTTATCGCATAGACGGGATTCGAACCCGAAAAAAAATACCCTGCATGTGAAACACAGGAAGCTTATTGAACGGAAGAAAACGAACATGTTCAGCTGTGCTCGGGCGCTTTGAAGTTCTAGCGTCCGGCATCCTTTCCGCAAGAGCACTCCACATATTGCATCTCTAATAAAATCCACTCTCTGTTTCCGTTGCTGGACACAGACACATTTGATATTTTTTGGCTAATACATATCCGCTGAGATCATTATGTGCATAATGACGTACACAGAAAGAAAAGATGAAACTTACACGACATGTAAACCGATAGTACTATGAAATAGACATCAGTTGAAACGAAAATCTGATTTAAAAACATGATTGATGTAAAATTACATCAAAATACATTTATTTTTTCATTGAACAAGACTGTATATTTACAAACCGCTTCGATTTGTAATGTAAATTTCCATTCAATTGCCTGCTCTAAATATGTGCATGAACATAAATGTAAAATCACAAAATATTTTTATCTGTGTAGTCCAAAGGCAGCGGAAGAAACACCTCGGCCCTCTCATTCTGCTACTACCGCGGTAGCACCCAGTCGATGCCGGTAATCACTAGAAACATGTGAACGCGTATAACTCTAGGTTGCAGAAAAAATTGCAATTTGTGTACAGAAAATATCGACAATACTGAAAGAAAAACAATTGATTAGATGTAAAAAAGTGTGTGAGTTGTGAATAGGATTTACTAGAAGTCTTCACTATGCCTAATTTTGTTCTTTGGTCACTAACTGATTTTTTTTATTCATCTAGTAGTAGCGGAGAAAACCGTTTTGGAATTTTTCAACGATACTCTACCCATCTCGAATTGATTTACAAGTACGATCTCACTCTGCAAAATGGCATCCCAAAATAAAAAACATTTTTCTCCGAACAAATACATTCAATTAATAAGTGATGCTTGTAGTATTTTTTTTAATATTCATAGTAACGAATCGTTATTTTCTGTTCATTTTGTCTTAATTTAAGATAAAGTGCGGCATCTCTTCCCACTTTAGCCTACAATGAAATGAATTAATTAAAAAATAATGTTAATTTTCCCCGCTTTGATCGATGTTTTACTTCCATTTACCCACAGTAGAAAAAAATTCGCTGTTTATTTTATCGTAATCAAAACAATATTCTTTCAATAAAAAAATTCTTTCTACGCAAACTGAAAACTGGAGTGACTGGAGTAATTCTTTAAAATTACTAGAAATCACTTCGATACTACTTCAATACATTAGTACCATGAAGTAAATATAGAAAATCAATGTGATACTGTGGGACTTAGAGTGGCCATTATTAATCAATTGATTTATTGATGGACTGTATTTATTTTTCAGTATTATAATATGTGTATTTGAAATCATTATTCATATGTTTATGTTTAATAAAATCCTTCTTATTAATAAAATAACTTGTTATTGAACAGAAATCAATTACTCAATAGTGCAGATGCAATTTCATAGTTTGAATTTTATGTATTTTAAAACCTCATAAAATTCATGAACATTTCTTTGTTCGACCTTGTTCGAAAATCTGCTATAATTTTTTCAGATTATACAATTCCTGTGCTAACTTTCTGATCAACAATGCCCCATGCCCCATAATTTAACACGTTACAAACGTTACAAGATGATATGTTAGCAACGCCAAGCAAACGAGTATTGTTGTTAAACTCACGTATTTATAATAAACGCAGCAGACTTTTTTTGGACTGTGTGTAGGGTAACAACTCCCTATTTCATCTCATTTGTAGGAAGTTACCTCAAAAACCTGATTTAACAACCAAAATCGTCATAATTATTTCATATTTCTACTTAATTCGCCTTGCTTCACATTGAGAACTGATGCACATATCTTGAAAATAAAACTAATATTCGAAAGCCTGTTTTTATCCACCTAGTGGTGTAATCGTGCCTTTCTCATACCAATCATACTCTCATATATAATACTGTGGTATTCTTCAAAATAATTTTCTTCGATTTTTAAAAGAATAACCGAAATCGGTTCGTTTGACCGTCTACTGATAAAAACTATTATTTGGGAAATATTTGAGGTCGATTTAGAAAACTTTTTACAGTTTTTTGCCCTTTTCAGTGATGGTATAAACTTTTTAACACACTTTACAATATATTTCTGGATCCGAAAGTCGGATCCGGATGAAAATCAGCAATTACGTATGGGACCACAGGACCTTTCATTTGAACCTAAGTTTGTGAAAATCGGTTGCGCCATGTATGATAAAAGTTAGAAAACATATTTTCATTTATTTTGCACATTTTACCCCATAACTACGGAACCGGAATCCAAATAATATTCAGGAATTTTAAGTCATCGGTTAAGTCATCTCTGAGAAAAGTTAGTGCAAAAAACGTTACATACGCACAAACGCACATACACACACAGACATTTTGCGTACTCGACGAACTGAGTCGAATGGTATATGTCACTCGGCCCTCCGGGCCTCGGTTCAAAAGTCGGTTTTCACAGTGATTGCATAACCTTTCTATATGAGAAAGGCAAAAATAGCTAAAAACACCTCTTATATCTTTCGATTTCTTCGAGTTTCGCCTTCGGCTCATCAGTGCTTAAAGCAGTTCAAATTAAACCGTCACTTCCGCCTAGCAGTTCAATTTGAACCGCTAAGCAGACGCAAAGTTCACACAACTTATGTGCTTTAAGCACTGATAAGCCGAAGGTGAAACGCGAAGATATCGAAACTAAAAAAATGTACTTCTTGTACAAACTAAAAACCCCTTAATGTTCAACTTCTTATATGTTCACTATTCTGTTAATAATTTCATCTGAGAGGATTTTTATTCATTTAATCGTTGGTCGAATATTCATCCTATTAACAAAATATTGACCTATTACACTCTCAGGTTCAAAATGTCAGAATTCTTCCTGAAAGGGCCAAATGCCAGCCAACACACGATATCTTTAGAACCAATTTGGAATAAATTCAATTTTTGGGTCGTTTTCGTTTCCTTTCTTTTTACATTTAAAAATTTAAGGTAAGGTTAATCTGGAAAATATCAGATACACAACCGATGAAACATACACGGTCCAATGTTGACATATATCAGAGTGAAACCAGTGCTACTAGATTTGCCATAATGGTTTTAACACGCACTTACGCGTACAATAATGATGTGACAGATATATTTTTCGTACATAATGAATATACAGTTAAACGAAACAACTCAAAACTAAGCTTGATTTTCCCAACTCCGATGATCGATGATACAGAAACTTTTCGCAATTAGTAGCGTTTCTCTAGTACCTGATTTATGACACTATAAATTAGGTCGCCATTTTCATGTTCTACCGACTTTCATAACTAATTTTCGGATCACCTGCAGTAGATTTTACGCATCGAATTAAATTTAAGCCAAAAATCCGGATTAATTTCAAGACGATTAGTTATAATTCATTTTCTACATATTCCTGATAAAAAAAGAGCGTATATTTTTTTCTGAAAGAAAGCCTCATAATCGTAAATACACAGAAAAAAAATTATTAATTTTGCAGGTGTTATAATTCTACAAACGATATAATTCCTGGGTAGATGAGAATAGCAAACAAAGAACAAAATAATGACAAATTTTACCATCATATCTTGTCTTGATGTTTCTGTGTAATCATAGTGATACTTGATATTTTCTTGATATTTCACTAAAGGAATCAAGAAATAGTACAATATCTGTTGAGCATCGAAATTAGTTATTATATCGTATTTAGTAATTGATGAGAAATTTCAATTTAATTAAGTACAATTGATCTCTATGTTCTATCTCCAAATAAAATTGAATAAACTGGATCAGAATCAGATAAAAGAAATGCTTATGATATTATTTTTTTCGGGGTGCTGGAATATCCAATAACTGAAAAATTCGCCCTTCATAAATATTTATTTCTTGCTTTGATATAACAAGGACAGATATTGATATTTTGTTGCTATTTTCTCATGCAGACTTTGTTATTATTTTTTATATTTTAACTCTTATTTCAAACTAAATAATAGTAATTTCTTCCATTGAGATGTTCGGTTTTAATAGTAAAATTTGCTATTGGTTTGCAATCACAACAATTAACATTTGTAGAGAATTTTACGGACTCCTAGTGTAATTTGCTACCAAGTGCTGCTGTATGGTTTATATGTATCATTTATTCATTAAGCGGATATGTGCTTATGTTGCTCAGTCGATTAACGGATGATCTTTGAGATCAATGTTTATCGGTTCAAGTCACACTGTTGTTTTTTTTTTGTTTCATCCGATTTCAATCCGTGTAATTTTCAAAAAACATAATTTTACATGTTCTTGAATACAAATTTGTGTGATATATGACTCTCCATTTATGTACATGTTATAATATGTAAAATAACAACATTTTTTCGAACTGTTTTTGTGATCATAAAGCTGATTTTAAAACTTTCTTGAAATAGATTCCACACAGATTTGATTCAAAATATAAAATCTTCATAAATCGCATTAACAAATGGTTTACTTGGATGGAATATGGATCTCATGCTGGTTTTCAGTAGGAATTTGTGGTGTTTTTTATGTTACATTTATGAATAAACACTGAAGACTGCTACAAATATTTATTGAATTTGAATGTGTTACTTGGTACATGTTCTACTCACATTAAGCTACTCTTGATACAAAAAAATAATACTCTTTCCAAGCAATTAAAAAAAAAGTTTTCTATCTGTCCACTTTTTCAACTAAATTTCTGTTTGAGCTGTTAGTAGAATGTTGTCACTAATAGTACTGTTGTTGTACCGTTGAATTCCACTATGTTATATCACGTCATTACACTCTCACAAAGTCACTATTTTCACAGTCACTATTTTTCCGAAAGTGTATCAAACGTTATAATACAGATACGTATTTCGGAATGCTATTTGCATCCTTCTTCAGTGTATCGGTTTTATTCAAGCCCCAGTTAAGACTTTTTTAAAGAAATTTTTAAAAAAATTTTTTCGGTCCAATGGCATTCAATCTAATGCGAAAAAACAAAGCTACTAGGATATTCATAGTTTCCAGAAGTGAATATAGGACACCAATTTGATAAATGATTTTAAAATTTGCTACAACTTAGGTAAAGCTTGCTTCCGCCGTTTTCCGATACGTGGCTGTACCGGCTGAGGCTGGTCAAAATACATAGATGATAATGCCTTTAAAGTGAGTGTGTACAGTGCCTAAAGAATTGTCATCGCCGTTTCAGTGACAGTTGTTCTTGTTTTCGTATTATTCACGCTCGAAAATGTCTGTTTATGTGCCCAATTCTCACGATTTGCGGGAAGTTTTACTTCTGTTCTGTTACAATTCGAAAAAAATGCAGCTGAAGCGCATCGAATGCTCTCAGAAACTTACGGTGATGCTGCTCTGAGTAAAAGAACGTGTCGGGAACGTGTGGTTTCAGCGTTTTAAAAATGGTTATTTCGATGTCGAAGACAAACATGGTGGTGGAAGAGAAAAAAACCTTCAAAGATGAACAACTAGAAGCATTGCTTGATGAAGATTCGTGCCAAACCCAAGAAGAGCTTGCCGAATCGTTGGGAGTGAGTCAGCAAGCCATTTCAAAACGTCTCAAAGCCCTAGGCATGATTCAGAAAGAAGGAAACTGGGTGCCGTACGAGTTGAAACCGAGAGATATCAAGCGCCGTCTATTTGTATGTGAGCAATTGCTTCAAAGACAAAAACGTAAGGGGTTTTTACATCGAATCGTAACCGGTGATGAAAAGTGGGTTCGATACGACAATCCTAAACGCAGGAAATCATGGGGAAAGCTCGGGCATGCTACTTCGTCGAAGGCAAAACCGAATATTCGCGTCGCCAAGGTTATGATTTGTATTTGGTGGGATCAGCTCGGTGTGATTTACTACGAGCTCTTAAAACCGGGCGAATCCATCACAGGAGATCGCTACCGAACGCAACTGATGCGCCTTAGTCGCGCGCCAAAAGAAAAGCGGCCACAATATCAAGAGCGACATGACAAAGTCATCCTCCAACACGACAATGCTCGGCCTCACGTCGCAAAAGTGGTCAAAAAGTACCTGGAAACGCTGAAATGGGAAGTATTGTCCCACCCGCCGTATTCCCCAGATGTCGCCCCTTCTGACTTCTACCTATTCCGTTCGATTTCACACGGCCTGGCAGATCAACATTTTCAATCTTCGAAGAGTTGGAAAAATGGATTGCTTCATGGATAGCGTCAAAAGAGGACAAAGAATTTCCTTGTTTGGAAAACAACATTCAATCTCACTGCATTGAATTTAATATTTCCTTCTACGATTTCTCCATAAATATGAATCAAGCATGCCACAGAAAGCCATTGAAACATCCGAGTTTGTAACCCAATTTTTACATGATTTTGTATGTTGGTATTCGATTCACGAGAAAAGATATAAAAACCTCCCATATTTTCAATTTATTTCAAGCAAAATCTGAAAATTAACACCACCGCTTAGTTATAAGTTCGCAACTTGAGCATCGCAGCGATCGCAGAAATACTGGCTGGATTCTCCAATAGAAGACCATAGTACGGGAATCAACACAGTATTATTATGCTCGCGTGACATGTGATTTCATGGTATACAATTATTCAGAAAACTTATGTGTGTTATAAGTATAAAATTGAATTTATCTATAAAAGAATTACTTTTGAGTTTGTAAAACACCAAATTGTATATCGATTCAAAGTGGCGCGTCCAGTTAAATGAACAATTGGATATTTTTTCCGAAGAATTGTGAAATAATTAGAAGTTATAAAATTCATCATTATTTCATCTCGCTTCTAGGCGCACAACAGAAGAAAAACACCACCCTTAATCAACATCGCTAAGCGCTAATGAACATACTTCCGATATTATCCCTACACCAAATCGGTCACAATCGCTCATTTGCCTCGTTCAGTTCGGTTCCATAAAACATGTAGATGGCATATCCTTTTGTAATCGTGGACTAAGCGCAAATTGCCCCACTACTAAATGGTACCAGGCTCAGTTCATCCTTCCTTTCCGTTGTTCACACTATACAAAAGAATATAAACACTTTCTTTCGTTCGCCTGTACGAGAACTTCCACAGATTTATTGCAATTTCATGACCAAGCTATGCTGCTGTATAGACAAACCATAGAGAGTAAAGATATGGGGCAACAGCAGCAGCATAATAAAAAGGAAATAAAATTTGATATACCCACCTGTGGCGCTTCGGCTTTCGGCGAATGAATGTATTTTACCGAGTCAGAAAATCCGACAGACAACAATGCGGAAAGTGTGCTCGTCGAGTCGTGTACATTAAGAAAATCTGAATATATGTGTACTGTTAACTGTCGGGTTTCAGGATGAATGAATTGGCGAACGGAGAAACGAGTAGGCAATCGGTATCGTATTTTCTTCAGGGAATTTTCTTCTTCCGGCTAGCGCATGGTGTGGTTTCGAGAGGGTGGTTATTTTGTATGTTTTACTTGGTTTGTATCAATGACGGTTCACACCATCAGTTTCATATTCGAGTGATGATGGTTTACCAGCGAAGGGAATTATAGCATAAGGTGTCTGAATCGTTATTATTTTTCACAATGATCTATTTAAGCTGTAATAACAAATGACGGAATAGCTACAATTTCGTAATTTAAGGACAATTTTACTCGCGGTGTACTCATTCGAACTCAACGTTGTGGGATGCGAGGCTATCCCAGTAAGCTTCACTCACTATTCGTTTGCTTCAACGAAAACGAAGAAATCTAACTCGGTTTTTTGTTCGACATTCCATCCTTTATCCGTTGCCCTGGACGGAAGCAGTCTAATGTTCGCAGAAAAAAAAACAAATGCACTTAAATTCAATGGTCGATCGGGACACAAGAATGTACTGAAAAGTTCACTGTTTCCCGTGCGGGTGCTTCTCGATGGACGATTTGCTTTCATCCATCATTTCAATCTTGCAAAGTATGAACCGTGCTAAGCAACCCGAAATGTTTCACCTCGTTTTGAATCGAGGGAAAAACAGCACCCTTTTTCGTCATATCTCTTTGACTAAGGGCATGTTTTTCGTTCGAAAGCTTTTTTTTTGCTGACATTTTGTCCTACAGCGATAATACGGTTTTGGCTCAGTCGGAAGATTTTCGTCTATCCCTGGGTTGGGCTCCATCAGAACAGTTTTTCGCTTGCCATTCCTCCTGCAGTCTTCGGCCTCCTACTTGGAAGTTACTTACCGTCAGAGGGGAACGTCGTCGTCGAAAATGGATAGAGGAAAAAAATCATCCTTGATTCCTCGCTACCTTGGGGTTGCTGGGACAGTCTGCCAGCCAGCCAGTATGCGCACAACTCTGTCCGGATAGACGTAGTAACTCTATGTACAGAAATGTTCTCTGCAGCCGTTATTCCTGTCCGTCCTGTTTTGGTTTCAACAGTATCGCCACTCGCTTGGGCACGCCAGCTCTGCTACGCTTGTGATTTGGGTCTGGCTTGACCGGGTTCGGTCGGTTCTTTGACGATGCTTTTGCGACGCTTGCACGGCGTATCCTAGCACAAACTCTCAGCTAGGATAGTATCCCGACCAGAAAAAAATGAATGAATTAGTAACAATAAGTATTTTTCATAACATGGTAGAAAGTTGGTCTCCTTAGCAGTTGGAACAGAAGAACTTTCCAACTCGTGTGATACGATATTTATATTTTTTGGAAGCAATCGATAATGATTTTTTGATCGGGACCCTACGCGAAGTTTCACGCCATATTCGCTAGCATCGACATCAACAATACACGGACCAGCACTATAGGGTTGCTGGCAGATTCTCGCTGCTCGAAACGTTCGCTGTATATCAGATGCACGCCCACAGCGTCCAACCATTCCAGCTCGTATGGACTTTTTTTGGCATATCCTTTCGGTTTGGCAAAAGTTTCCAAAATCCTCATCCTTCAATTTTGCGTTGATGATGGAGGGTAGCGCTTACCTCATTTCATCCGAAATGGGTGCCTGACGAAGGTTTAGTACCTCTTATATTTATATACGAATATATTTCTTGCCGTCCTGATTCAGTTTGATTATACAGTTTTCGGAGTCCCAAATGAAAACAAAAATCTATAGTCTCGATTCGAAATACATTGACAATACGGTAGTTCTTTTTCTTTTGTAATATTGTGTTACCACCGAGGAAATTACGGTATGCTTGAATTTACGTCAAGCGTAAATTTCGTTTTTTTAAGAATGTTGTTATAAAACAGTCAACAAAAAAACATAACAAATAATCGGGTACGTGTAAAAATTTAACTGCTCACTCGGGTACGAGTCGGGTACGGGCAAAGCTTTTTATTGTTTAATCGGGTACGGGTAAAATTATTTTTAATCGGTTACGGGTCGGGTTCGGATATAAGAAATTGCACCCGATCATCTGTACTTCACATATATATGTTTACACGTTGACGAAATTTTTTTATTGCACAACAGCTTTTCCGAAAAGTAAACAATTTGATTCAAGGGGTTTTGACATTCGCACCTGGGACCAGACCTGGCAACTGGCATCTTTTTTTAGAAAAACATTTCTCTTCTTCATTCAAAAAAAACTACAAGGTTCAGCCCCATGGAGTTGTTCGAGCCATTGATGTGAAACAAGGCAACCAAAAATTCTAATGATCTACAATCAAACAGTTCAATCAGTCGTCACACTTTTGAATCCGCAATTGCACGAGAGTCTGCTTAGATTGATGTTGATTAGGAACCAACACCGAACATTGTTTGTCTTGATTTGTATTTGTTTCATAACTGACGAAATTACAACAATAACCCAAATGTATGAAATCATATCTTTGTAAATATTTGCGATACGGATTTCGATATTTGAACTTTTCTTTGTCAAGCTTGTGTTCAAGTTTTGTATGCAAGCGGTTATTTTTATAGCGTTAAGTTTCTCTACCATTCTGCGATTTCGGTTGAAGCGAAAAACTTTTTCTCATTTTCAATCGAGTTCATCTTCTATAAATCTGAAATTAATCTTAAGCACTCAAAATTTACCCTGGGGTAGTTGTCAATTCCTCAGGCGACATAACATGGAATTTCATCCGAGGTTGCATGACACAAGATCAGAGCTTAGCAATTAAAGCTTGAAATCGTTTTATGGCACTTTTTGTCTTACTGTCTAGCAACAATCTACCTCTAGCATGCTACACGTAGGACTGAAACGTTGGCTATAATTTCTTCAAGAATATGAGATGAAAGTTTTTCTCTTAGTTCACTTGATTGCGCTTTGTTTTCATCTCATTTGGTATCGCAAAGTTGCCAAGTTTTCTCATAATGTTAAAAAAATTGTTTTCCTTCTTCAAATTATCATCCAAAAGTATGTTTTTGGTATCCGTGAAATTAGTTTAATTATATTGTTGATATTTATATTTCAATAAAACTGTTTCGGCTTCGAATATTACTAGAAAAGGCGTGTTAAATACTAATAAAATTACCATTGTGGCAAATCTAGTAGCACTGGTTTCTTTCCGCTATAAGTCACCATAACACTGTTAAGTATGCGTGTTTCATCGGCTGTACACAGAGATGCCAGATATTTTCATAGAAAATATGTATCTGCTCTATCTGTTTTCACTAATAAAATGAATCAGTTCAAATTGATTTAAATTTTAATATAAATGTTTATCAGTGTTCATCATCAAATATTTGCACAACAGATTTTCATTTTAACATGTAATTTGTCCGTTGATTATTAAACTTTTAAAGAAGTACTGCAATCAAATACTAACAGATACTCAGAGAGAAAAGTCTAACTTTTTACTTCTCATTTTTTATGGACCTGTATAAATTTAGAAAATCTGTAATCTGATTTAAATCAGTATGCGAACGCAAAAATCTATACAATACTGATAAATCTGTATAAATGGCATCTCTGGTTCTTAGCAATTCCAGGAATGAGTAGACGAAAAAGTGACAAAATCAGAATCGACCTTCTCCGATTTGGATGAAACTTTGCACATGGCTTCAGTATGGCAAACCATAAGTTTTGAACCGATGGAAAGGTCAAATTGACTCACGACTGATTTTTAAAGAAGGCGTATGTATTTTTGCATTTAACAAAAAATGCCTTTTTCAAATCGTTGTATCTCAGAAACCATTAATTGTACAAAAATGGCGTTCAGGAAGAAGTTGTAGGGAATCGATTGGGCACTCTAAAAATTTTTGATTTTTTTTTCTCAATAATTACAAAATGATCCGAAAAAGTTAAATAAATAAAATCAGAGTTTTATTTTTTTTTTGATAATTTTTATTTCAAAGCTCTTATTAACACCTACATATTGATGGCTATCCCATCCGTGCCTTTTGAAAAATGAAGAAGTTACAGCTAAAATTGTTTACGGGTGCATGCAAATGATCAAGTTCTTCTCGTTGTAATTCGGAAACTGTTCATCGTACAAAAATGGCCTCCAGGAAGAAGTTGTAGGGAATCAATAGGGCACTTTAAAAAAATATACACTGGAAAAAATTTGATTTTTTTTCTCAATAATTTCAAAATGAATCAAAAAAATTAAGTTTCATCCAAATCGGGGATGGTCGAGTCTGATGATCTGCTAAGCATTGCTGGAATTGCTCTTCCGCCTTTTTGCTTTTAGAAGGGCTAATGTCTAAATAGTAACAATTCTTTTTTTTTGTTTTATTTTCTAAATTCTCCAAATAGCACAGTGAAATTTTTAATTTAAAACGAAAGGTAATGAAAACGATCCAAAAAAAATTTGAACGTCGAAATGATTCCAAACTGTTTCTTAAAATATCCTGTGTAGTCTGATAGTTGGCCTTAGGCCCTTTTTAGGTAAAATTCTGACATTTTGAACCTGAAAATGTGAGTGCAATATTTTGGTTTTGATTGCTGTCGTCATTTCTCATTTATGGGATGAATAAAGGACCAACGATAGGATGAATATAAAACCTTTGAGTTGAAATTAGGAGCACAGTAGTGAACATATCAGAAGTGTTTTAGCTGATTTTTAAATATTATTCTAATTTCCAAGGAATGTGAATCAATTCTCAATGTGGAGCAAGGCGAATTAAACAGAAATATGAAAAAATCGTAGTGATTTTAGTAGCTAAATTAGCTTTTCAAGGTAACGTCCTTACAAATGAGATGAAATAGAGTAACAACATTCTATAACAACAGACGTATGGTTTGAAGCCTTCTAAACCAAACTAAATAAGTATGTATTGCTGTTAGTAAAAGAACCGTTTACCTCCTGAACGAGGTACCACAGCATGAACGCTATATTTCTATACGATTGATTGAATACTGAAAACACAGGAAACTATACTATCATTTTCGATACAACACATGGTATTTTTTTATTGAACTACACCCATACTACAGTGATCGACACTGCACGGAGGTGTTTGACGTAGGTGGACATATATAGGAAACGATGGATACGTTGAAGGGATATATTTTTTCGTGGCATAGACCCACACTTCATATCGAGAACGATCCTAGCGTTACAGCCGTGCCAACATCTTTTTCCATCCAACATTCCAGCGTCAAAGAAAAAGTTTGAGTCTGGTTTGTTCGTTCCCCAGAAGCGGAAGCTTTTGATGCTATGAGGACTAACGTAGCTGCTGCCTTTCCAACTCTAACTCCTGACACGTTTTTTTTTTCTACGTTTGCTCCACCATCTCCCGCTTGCCACGAATCCAATAGTGGTACCAAGCCCACAATCCTCGTAGGGAGGAAGAGTTGGCTGACACCCCGGACTACGATTTGGGAATCCTTGGCTCTAATGCGAAATTCAATGTGTAGAACAACCTCAACCCTCCCAAAACCCATACCCCCACGTGTGGTAGGAATCCCTCCGAGGGACATGCCGGTGGGTGAATCAGGACGCAGGAAAGAAATAAAATGCGGTGACCGACCAAAGGCGAAAAAACGGTGTACCCAACACGAGGAAAAAATGAAAATGGAAAAATGAGAAACCTTCGAAAGTCTATGTATACACACACCCGTGACCGAAGCGCTACTGGTATGGGAAAGGGACGCATAACGAAGAACGTAATCCGCTGCTCCTTTGCTTGGATGAGTCCTTTTTTAGGGGGTATCCTATTCCGTAGCGAAAAAATGTATTTAAGGAACGTCAGGCAGTGACTGGGAGTGGGATCACAGAAATGGACAGCATGCCAAACCCAAAACCGCTAGATGGAACGAATTTTTTCCTGTCCCTAGCTTCAGCGAATAGAGCGCAGGAGCCTAACAGTAGCATCCATTTGGCGTCCCGAAAGGCTACAGGAACCGGAATTTATGTGGTCTTCTATCGTGTAAGCTTCAGGCATGGATGATCAGCATTGCGGTTTAAACCACACTCTAAAGTCAAAAGATATGACACTGAATAAGAATATTACAGTACACAATTTCGGATCGATAGCACTAATATACTAATGAATAACTAGATCTGTGAACCAGATCATAATTATATTTAAATTTTAGTAAGTTTTGGATTTTTTACATAACGACGTTTGATTTACTTATATGATTTATGACCGAAAAATGGTTATATTTCAATGATTCTGTTCATAAATAATATCATTGATAGTTATTATCTAGTACAGTTCAACGATTGTTGTTTTGCTATGTAAACTGTTAGTGTTATTTTCAAAACAAGTTTAGCAAAAGATCACGCCTATCAAACCAATAATCCACTGAAATAACCAATGCAAATGTTGATTCTGCAATTGGTATGAGTTGAATTTATTTAAGGGTTGAACTGTTTGAACTGCTTTGCACGGACGAGTCGAAGACGAAACGTAAAAGAAAAAATAGAAATTGTTTTGGGCCACGTATGCCTTTTGCTCGGCACGTCAGAACAGTTATCCTAATAGGAGAAGATTTGGTTACACGCCTCCCTGAGCTAAGGTTCGAATATCTTAATTAAAAAAAATAAAACGTAAAAGTTTCATGCAATGACTGTCTTCAGTCACCATCATTTCTCATAACAAATACTCACAACATGCATTTAAAAATACATGAAATATGTCATTTTTGAAAACGCCTTTAAATTGTACATTTAAATACATCATCTGTATTAGAACAGTATTGAGAAAAGCGAAGGATTGGCATAAAAGCTCACTGGTTATAGTATAAAAATCGTTTTCAAAACTCTAGTAAATTACTATGGAATGACCACCAAAAATACATATAATAACGACACATTTAGTTTTTGTTATTTTTTTTATTTAACGATTTATGAGGTACGTTTCACCCCATTTTCCACTAATGACAGTTTAATAGAGCTGTACTTGAGTCTGCTAAGCGGTTCAAGTTGAGCTGTTGCGAATCGAAAACAAAACGTAAAGTGAAAAAAGCAGATCAATGTTAAAAATGTTTCTATTTTTCAATTATTATTTAATTGACTGAACTAAAACCAGTGCAGTTTTCATTAATTTTGTATACTTACTGCAGCAACCTTGCGTTTGAAAAGCATCGTGTTAAGCAATTTAAAAACAATAATAAATTATCTATGGAAAAATGATTGAACATCTCTGGAAGTTGAAAAATTTAACAAAGGCTTACTAAAAATAAATTGGCGCCGCTATCACATCTCTAGTGTTGGCAATCGAAAATCTTTCACAGTGGTTTGTTGACACCTCCATAGAAAAAAGTCTATTTGAATCCACCTAGTGGTGTAATGATGCCTTTCTTATATTATTTTTATATTCATAAATATCACTAAAGAAAGTGGTTTGAAATTTTAAATTTCACATTTCAGTCTCTAGTTTCGGAACCGGAGAATAGTCCGAATAAAAATCAATAGCAATTTGAGTTCCGTTTCGAACCGTTTAAAAATTCCGTTTAGAAGTTTTTGATCACAATTTCCGATACTTCCAGAACCGGGTGCTGGATACCGGTATAGCTGTAGTTGGTTCGTTTAGTGAGCAACTAACAATGCTCACAAATTGAAACACGTTTACGCCAAATTTTGAAGAGTTTTTTTTCTCCTTTTCTTGCATCGTAGCTCTAAGTGACGGTTTTTACAAACTGGTTTTCAATTTCGGAATTACAACGTATAAGAGTAAAAATTTGAATTTAAAGAGTGTGTTTCGTTTGTTTTTATATCTTCTCGTATGGAAACAAGACGATATAAAAACAAACGAAATCCATTGAGCTAGCCATATAATTCTTCTCATGTACAGGCATTGTAAGTTGATAGGAAATATATTAATTTCAAGAATACGAGTAGTTCGAGAAAGGCATTAAGGAGTGTATCGAGAATAGGCTATCCACACATTTTTCTTTCGAATTATGATAGAAAACGATATTTTATTCAAACTAAAAATTGATCCTCTATTGTACGAGGTTAAACTTGAGCATAATGAAAACAGGATGAAATTTAAGTTATTCCTTCACGAATTTTCGAACTTTTGATCGAACGCTCTTCATCAAGTTCCGGAAAAATGTTGCATCGCATTTTTTGGACGCTTGAGCCTAAATTTTTTTTGAACTTCTGCATGTTCCCAGCTGCCTTACCAGTCTTCTTAAAGACCCTCTTCACGATGGCCCAGTAACGTTCGATGGGTCAAAGCTGAGGGTTATTTGGTGAATTGATATTTTTCCAGACGAAATTTATACCCTTTTTCACAAGCCAATTGACAGTGGTTTTCATAGTGAGCCGACGCTAAATCCGGCTAAAACAGTGGAGGTGTACTATGCTTGTTATAAAGGGTGATTTTTTAAGAGCTTGAGAACTTTTTTAAACAATAAGACGCATAAAATTTGCAAAATCTCATCGGTTCTTTATTTTAAACGTTAGATTGGTACATGACATTTACTTTTTGAAGATAATTTCATTTAAATGTTGACCGCGGCTGCGTCTTAGGTGGTCCATTCGGAAAATCCGCTTTTTTATCGACAAATTTTGTTCAGCGATGAGGCTCATTTCTGGTTGAATGGCTACGTAAATAAGCAAAATTGCCGCATTTGGAGTGAAGAGCAACCAGAAGCCGTTCAAGAACTGCCCATGCATCCCGAAAAATGCACTGTTTGGTGTGGTTTGTACGCTGGTGGAATCATTGGACCGTATTTTTTCAAAGATGCTGTTGGACGCAACGTTACAGTGAATGGCGATCGCTATCGTTCGATGCTAACAAACTTTTTGTTGCCAAAAATGGAAGAACTGAACTTGGTAGACATGTGGTTTCAACAAGATGGCGCTACATGCCACACAGCTCGCGATTCTATGGCCATTTTGAGGGAAAACTTCGGAGAACAATTCATCTCAAGAAATGGACCGGTAAGTTGGCCACCAAGATCATGCGATTTGACGCCTTTAGACTATTTTTTGTGGGGCTACGTCAAGTCTAAAGTCTACAGAAATAAGCCAGTAACTATTCCAGCTTTGGAAGACAACATTTCCGAAGAAATTCGGGCTATTCCGGCCGAAATGCTCGAAAAAGTTGCCCAAAATTGGACTTTCCGAATGGACCACCTAAGACGCAGCCGCGGTCAACATTTAAATGAAATTATCTTCAAAAAGTAAATGTCATGTACCAATCTAACGTTTAAAATAAAGAACCGATGAGATTTTGCAAATTTTATGCGTTTTATTGTTTAAAAAAGTTCTCAAGCTCTTAAAAAATCACCCTTTATAAAGGCATCAATCTCTTCTGGAGACACTCAGATCGATAGATTTCTGCATTTATAGTTCCGGTAGTGTAAAAAATGGTTGACTTCAAACCACAGGAACATATTGCTTGCCATACCAGTACCTTTCGACCGAATTTCTCCACTTGGATCGACCTGTCCGCATCGCTCACATCGTCCCCAACGACGACAGTAAAGTATTGTGGACCTGGAAGGGTTTTTGAGTCCTCCTTAACATAAGTCTCACCGTCCAATAAAACGCATGCATCCGGACACTGCAAAAGACGCGAATACAATTTCCGGGCCCTTGTTGCTGCTCGCTTCTTCAGTTCTACACTTTGTTTCGAGATTTTCTGCTTCTTGTAGGTCTTCAGGTGATTTCACCTCTTGATTCGCTGGATCATTCCGACACTTGTTCCTGCTTTTTTTTTACCAAATCACGTGTTGAAATTGATTTGTTCTTCATGATTAGAGATACCACTTTCTTGTCCAGTTTCGGGTTGGAAGAGCCGAGTTTTCTGCCTCTTCCTGTTAGCTCATCCAAAAAATAGTGTTCCCCAAATTTATTAATGATGGTTTTAACACTGGCATGATGAATTCCAAACCGCTTTCAAACGCACAAACAAGTAAACAAACGAAAGCTGACAGCCAAACGCACAGCATGCTGTGATCTGAGTATAAAAACCCATCAAAAATACATGCGTACAACACAAATGTATGTGGATAGCTTATTTTCGATATAATCCTTATTACACCACTAGGAAGAGTAAAACAGGTTTTTTTTCCTGCGGTATTCCTTCTTACAGCCGAAGCAAAGACATTGTATTCCATTTCATCACAATTCGTTGATTGAAAGTCAAGTAATCCATAAAATAACATGAAGACTCTACTAATGAGATGACAATCGTTACAATAACCCTATTTTGATTAATAGCAAAGTCGCTATTATGATGAATTTGATTTATAGAAGTAGCAGGAGCGCACGATTATATATGTCTCGAACATACAGTAGTCTCAGGGTTGCTATTATCATTAGATTTCTAATGTTGTCATTATTATCATATTTAAAATCAATCGCAGCATGTATAAAAATATTTTCATTGTCGACTACCAGCTGAACTTCATACACATTGCGAAGCGTAGATTTCTGATGTAAATCTTTTAGAATAAACTCCAACCTATTGAATTTTTTTTATTCCTTCGCCCACACTTCCTATAAAGTGGCTATGGATTTGTTTTAAACTGTAGCACCGTGTTCAACCAAAATCAAACACTGGTGACAGACTTTTATAACACCATAGTGGTTCTGGTTTCTTCAACGCGATTGAAAACCCATGCTCATGTGTTCTCGGTGCCGAAGGGCTCGTTTTCCGAGCTTCTGTGTTGGTTTTCGTTTTCTTTACTGTTTTTACGAAATGTTTATTGTGATTTCTTCTTCCGAACCAGCACGTACCGGTTTTGCATCGTCACTTTATATGACGGTTTGAATGTTTTGACATTCTTTGTCCTGTAATTACGGAAATGGAGGTCGGATCTGGATGGAATTGAACAGTAGCTTTTGAGATAATGAGAGAATCATTTTAAATCAAGACTTGTAAAAATTGGTTTAACCATTGCTGAGAACTTTTTTTGGAGTTTTTCTCTACTACGAAAGCACCGAATTTCGGAACCGGAAGCGGGGGACCACACGGATCGACCGAAATTATCTATGCGCCTAATTCGTATTACTGGTTTTGAATTAGTGGATATTAACAACAAAACTTCCAAAATAACTATAAAATTAGTTAAAAATGAGAATTAACTTTGCTGAAAAAACTCTTATTTTTAGAAAATGTGTTTAGTTTGCGAATATTCTGGACACAAACCAGCAATATTTCAATCCAACACGAAATTCTCATTGACAATTAATTTCGTTATTAAAATCAGAAAATTTGTTTCTATTTATCTATCACCGTCATTACTGAAGGACAGCATAAAGAAAAAAAAATGAAATTGGTTTCATTAACAAGTTTATTAGCCAAAAACTCATGAGAAGTGTCAAAGCAAAACAATCCATTAAAAAGTTAAAAGGGACAGTCTTGTTGAAACTGCTTGTATATATCTACCAACTAACAATTTCTGCAAATTAGAATCATTTATCAGTCAGTTTTATGGGATATGCACCTGATTCTGTCATCGCTGGTAAGAAAATAATCACGAAATTTAAACTTTTTATCTTATCGTGCTGCAGTTCCGGAACAGGAAGTCGGATTTAAACCAAATATTCTAGAAATTTATGAAGAACTTTCAGACCTTTCATTTAATTTCACATTAGTTTGTGAAAATCGGAAAACACTAATCTCCGAGAAAGCTGAGTGCACATTATTTAATTAATTTGCACATATTACATATTCAATAGCAGGCTATGGAACTGTATCACATTGAATTTAAATCTAAAATTGTGAAAATCGGTTGGGCCATCTCTGAGAAAAGTGAGTTCCTTTTTGCGTGCAGTTTTTCCTGTATCTCCGGAACCGTTATTCGGATCGTAATATATAAATCAATAGCAGGGATCATAAGACCTTTAATTAAATCTGGGATTGTGGATATCAGTTCAGTACATACTCTCATACACACACATACACTTGCTTAGTTCGTCGAGCTAAGTCGAATGATTTATGACATACGGCCCTCCGATCCTCGGTTGAAAAGTTGGTTTCCATAGTGAGAAAAGCTAAGAACTGATGCAAGTTTGATCAAAGTAATCGATCGTGTTTAGGAAAAACGTCTAATAGAATTCGAAAGTTTAGTTTAATTTAGTTTTTTTTATTAAAGAGACTTTCAGCCAGTGGCTGGTGCGTATCTCAAATTCGAAAGAAAAAAATAATAGTGTACTTGGAAAATTCGGCGTGGTCCGGTTCCAAATTGTCAAATTTGCAGAAGATGCCGAAAATAACAAGTAACGTAACGCGGTAAAATGTGCAAAAAAATGCATTTGATTTACTCAGAGACCGCTCGACCAATTTTTACAAGCTTAAGTCTTATTACAATTTTTACAAGCTTGAAAGGTCTTACAATTCCATATTCAGATACGACTTCCGGTTCCGGATAAGTATAAAAATTCAAATTATAAAAGTTTGTACATGTCACAAAAAAAATCGAACAAAATACTTTCAGCTAGCCGTATAATTCCTCAATTGCGCAGGTTTAGATGACCAAGTACATTGATTTTTGGTATACCGGATTTTCGTTCCCGGTTCCGGAAGTACCGGACAAAGTGATCGTATACTCCAAAACGAAAATCTCTTTAATTTCACAGAAACCACCGTTTTTACTAACTTAAATTTAAATTAAAGGTATTATGGTTTCATAAGTTGATGTAGAATTTTATCCGGTTCCAGAAGGGTGAAGTGTGCATGTAATTGTAACTCGTCATTTAGAGTGACGTTGTATAACACGAAAAAATTCTTCTACCTTTGATTCAAAGCTGTTTCAATGTATACTTTATTTTATATACTGGACAAACGAAGCGATTACAGATACACCGGTTCCCAGTTTCCGGAAGATACTTGAAATAGTAGTAAAAAACCTAAAAAATGGAACTCATATATCATATTATCTTCAAGGTTTTTTTCTTTTTACATTTACATTACATTGGGCTTTACAATGTAATTTAAGAGGTTATATATCTTCCGATTCTAGAATAGGAGCGATTGAACTAGAAAATGGGGAATGAATTTTATTTGAATTAATTAAAAAGTAACAAATAATAAGGCAACTGTACCGGTAGCCATCTCATTAGTAGAGTCACCATGTTATTTTACCCATTACTCGACTGCATTGTGATAAAATCGAATACAATAGCTTTACTTCGGCTCTAAGAAGCATTACCGCAGAGAATGTAGTTCGAAAAATGGGCAATACCGCTGTAATGGCGAAGCGAATACTCGAAGCGAATGCTGCTAATTTCATCTTACTCTTGAAGTCAATCTATTGAGCAGAGGTAATAGATCTCACTCCAACTAAAGAATTATTCGAATTATGAGATAAATAATGGAGCTGAGATGAGTGGGGGGTTCCGTTACCTTATATGTTTTTTCACGTCAATGAAATATTTTTCATCATATCATCACCCAAACCTTCGTTCACCTGCACTTTTTTACGTTACCTTATTTTACGTACCTTTTTCACGAACTTAGCCCTAAATAACATAATCTTTTTTCACGAACTAAATCTCAAATAACGTAAACATTTTTTTTACGAACCAACTTCGTAAAAAGAGATTTTTACATAAATGAAAACGAATCCCGGCTAATTGATATTCCTTGGAAACCACGACAATATGGGTATTCTCGAAACGAAATCAATGAGTAAAGCTTGCTTCAAATAGAATTGGAACAAAGACAATTGCCTGTATTTCAGTTATTTATTATTGTATTCAAGATCTTTTTTTTATACAAATGTAGCGTTTTATTCATACTTTTAAGAAAAAATACGGATAAAATTATTCGTCACGGTTTTGAAGGAATTCTCGAATTTTTCCTGTAACACGGCTCATTAGGCGGCGCACACCTTCTTCGTCCATCGTTTTAGCTATCTTATTCCACCAAGTCGTCATCTGATTGATGTCTTTGACAACCTTTCCCTTTGCCTTGAGTCTCCTCTTCATGATTGCCCAGTATTTCTCAATAGGGCGGAACTGGGGGCAGTTGAGTGGGTTAAGGTTTTTCGGAACAAACTGGACCACTTTCTCTGCATACCATTCTTAAACGGCTTTGCTGTAATGACAGCTTGCCAAATCTGGCCAAAACATTACAGGATGGTCGTGGGATCGAATGAACGGCAAAATTCGTTTTTAGAGACACTCTTTTTGGTATAGTTCCGATGTCATTTGTCTTATTTGTAACGAAAACTTTCGTTTTTTTGCCGCAGCTACAAATGCCCGGCCAAATCATAAATTTTCTTGCAAATTTGTCGGCAAAAACAAATTTAAATTTGGCTGGAACATCCCCCCGAGCCGTTGCCAAGTAAAATTTTTGACCTGGGATTTGACCGAAGTCAGCCTTGACACAGGTTTCATCGTCCATCAGAAGACACCCGTTGAACTTGGTCAGCACCTGGTCATATAGTTTCCGAGCACGAATTTTGACCACACTATTCTGTTTCATGGTCCGATTTGGCTGTTTGCTAGCTCGATACGACTTGATTCCTTCCCGGCAGCACCGAATTTTCTGACCAAATCACGGTCCGACAGATTAGGATTCCTCTTAATCGTCTTCAAAATCTTACCACGCAATTTCCGGTCGTCAGTTCGACTCCGACGATCGGCTTGAGGCTTCCGAATCGTCGTCAATGTTTCCTTATACCGTTTGATAACGCGCCATACGGTATTTCTGGGCAATTTCAGCTGTTTAGCTAGCCTAGATGCAGACCACAATGGATTTTCCAAATAACTGTGCACAATTTTTTTTCCTTCTTTCGGCTTCCATGTTGATTGTTTACAAAGTACAGTCGATTTTCGGAATGTCAAAAATCATACGTGAAGCTGACAAAATTCCCGACACGTGGGCGCCAAGAGCTTCCAAATCCGTCCACCAGGAGCGCCACAATATGAGCAAAAGTTTGTTCCAATTCTAAATGAAGCAAGCTTTAGGAGATGGAAAATGATTTTTGAGGTTGTATCGAAATCCTTGATGGCGACTTCAGGTTTGTAGATTCGATGCTTTTTTATCGAAATAAAATCATTTTGGAATTTTCTAGATATGGGCTTGTTTTCTAGCGTCAGAAGGTATGTAACTCTTTGAAAAAAATACTCTTTTTGTTTATTTTTCAGGTGATATGTCAAAAGTTAAATGTTTTCTGTCTTATTGTTGAAACTTTATCAGGAAAACCATCTTTAAATCTTTTTAACGGATGATATTTCAACTCTCCTACAACAGGATTAAACTACTTCTCTTATGTTCGTCCCGGATGGCAGTTGCAACATCAACAGCCCGAGATCCTTAACCTGAGGGCAGTTAGAAAGTGAGAAGTAGAACACACAATCCGAGTCGGACCATTCATCTGCAAATTTCGCACAAAATGAAAAGTCAATTCCATTCCAACGTGTCATCGTATATGAACTCTCCAAAAAAAAAGGGGAGGATGATAACTTCATCGGTACACGGAAAAGGTTTGAGGTGTTAGTCCAATAAGAAGTGTGTGCAGGTTGATGCAAGTATACGTTCTCGAAGTTGAAATACATCCACCTGTAGAAAGATCGGTGTAATCATAAAAAAACGAGATATTTACTTCCTAAAATTCGGCTACCGTTCTGTGGAGTAGCTTAACTCTTGAGCTTACTCTCGAATTTTCATTAATCATAGATCATCATTCATAAAAAAATATAATGCATGAATTGAAATAGCACCGATCATTTATACGCTTAAGTATTTTGCACTGTTAACCTAGACGGATGGCAAATCGTATTTTATAACCCAGTATGCATCAGGTGATCGCGTTTCAAGTATACTGATTTCCAGTTCTGCAGAAAATATCAGTTGTTCAGCTGAGCGCACACTCAACATCATCTAGATCGGATTACCGACGGAACGGGGATGTATTTTCACAACCCTTGACCAGGAAGGTGGATTTTGACAGTACTCATACTTTCATTCGATTATAATTTTTCCTGGCCGTGGTCGAAAAAAAGAAACGCTAGAAAATTTAAAAGCATCCCCTTTCGCACCCACCCCCGTTGACCCGTTACGAAAGGATGCAGGACGACAACGAACGCAAAAAAAAACGTCAGGAGCGGCTCATGGTTTTGTACCCTTCCCGTCCCATGAACCCGCTCACCGCACGCCACACGCCGCACGCCGTTCGGTGTTACTTCCACGTTTCACTTGGCTAAAAATGGGTTTCATTTACCCTTCCTCCGGGGTGCTTTATCGCAACGACAGCAGTGGCAATCCGGGTACGATCCCAGGCACCGGGTTTCTTTTCCGATCCGCCGACCCACGCCTTTTCGTATTCTAGCGCGCGCCTTGTAGACGAATAGCACAGGCTTCTACCTACATTGAATCGCACTGGTACTGACTGTGAGCCTTGGACTAGCTCGACGGACGTGGCAGCATCTCCCGAAACAACCCCAAATCCGAGGGCGGACGGCTTGATGGAAGCCGCACTTAAAAAGACAGGAGAAACATTTTCCACGAAAATGCGCCAAAAACGACAAAGACAGAGACGCAAGACTGTGTGAATGTGAGGTAACTGGGAGAAAGGTTGGAATAGAGAACCGTACGCCCCACCGGATGGAACCATTCGACGGCAGCGGAAAACTCAATCTTGGGAGAAATGGTGGCACAGTGGGTAGTTCGAAGTCATGTTATTCGTCACATTGGCAGCGAATGAAGGATTCCTGGCATAACGCATTTTATATTTATAAGTTAATTTTTTATATCAATGCAATTTGCTCCGTTTGAAATATAAATTTTCTTCGGACTAACCAGACTGTATACACTGACGATTTCGTGTTACAAAGCAAATATGCCTAGTGACTCGAATGTACTAGTAATGTAATAGAACAATTAGTGACACCAAAAGCGCCATCCGGTGAAAATGGGAGCGTAAATGCACCTAAAAAGTATGCATAAAGTTGCCTGCTCACTTCACACAACCACAGCAGGTAAGATGATGGGATTCTCATCTTTTGTCACGATGTGGGGCAGAATACCCTTTGTTTCCTGTCGAGAAAGTACTGTTTTTCGCTGTCTATCACTCAGCTAATGGGGAATCCATTTTCTCACCTTTCAAACCTCTCCCTTGACGCATCAGCAACTAACGTTTAATCTTTCCGTCATATATTTTGAAATCTGGGTGTATCCTTCATTCAACAATTCTTGAAATTTGGCATTTTAACTTTTTTTGGTGCGACCGATAGAGCATGTTTTCAGTAAGCTTCTACAAGAATTCGACGGGATTCGAGATGTTCACTTCACTAAATGTATGCATGTCAAATCAGTCATGGTTTTTTGGAACGTTAACTAATATCTGTTTGTAGAGACATATCTTGAAAAAAATCCAGGATTATTAACTCTCACATGTGGTTCGCATTAGGAACCTTTGACAATTGATGAAAAACTGTACGATAGGAAATCATTATTATTACAAATGTATCGCATATTTTATTGATTGTCTTCGCCTTGATTGGATTTGCTACTACAAAAACAATTATTCGACACCGTTTTTCCTAAAAGTTTGTTGATAAAACTAACTACTATCTACTATCTACAATGATGATCATCAAGAGCTTGAGCTTGAGCGACCCCCCCTGATTACTACTCCGTTACTGATCGGGATTAGCTGAAATTGTACTGGGAGTTTCTAGATGATCCTACCTGGGACTGGTAAATCATCCTTAAATTTACATCTTCTAGTAATCCCAGAATTCATTGATCAGTACCGGCACCGGCCAGGCCCGAACGTAGATCGTCTAAAGAATGGTAAGGAATGTTAGTCCAGCACTTGTTGTTACTAGAGGCCGTATATACTACTGCGCACTCCACGCGCGCGAGTATGTTCCGGTTTCAAGATGCTCGGATGCACCACTAAACTCACTGACTTCCCGAGTGAACGTTTCAACAATATCCTATATTAAAGTCCCGGGAAGTCTTGATTCACAGTTCTTATTCGAGGAAACTGAAGAAAATTTTCAATACTAGCCCGTAAAGAACTTCCCTATTTTTATAAATGAAATTATGTGATACAAAATAAACGAGTGAATAGGATTTAGACAAAATAGTTGATTCATTGCATTGACATATTCTAAACAGTTGTTATAAAATCATTTTAAATTATCAAATAAAGGTCAACAGATTTCACACGCGTCTTGATTCCTTATTATTTCCGATTTATTATTTTAATTATTTAAAAAAATATTAATTGGTTATATTGGTTGATCTGAGCAGCCGGCTATCGAGAAAAATATAAATTTATTGTTTGAAACATTATTATCAAGTATTTTTACCTTTTTTTATATATATAAAAAATAGGTATAGAATTCGCTCAAACTTTCGAAAAATTTTCCGAGGCCCGGAGGGCCGAATGTCATATACCAATCGATTCAGCTCGACGAACTGAGCAAATGTCTGTCTGTCTGTCTGTGTGTGTGTGTGTGTGTGTGTGTGTGTGTGTGTGTGTGTGTGTGTGTGTGTGTGTGTGTGTGTGTGTGTGTGTGTGTGTGTGTGTGTGTGAGTGTGTATGTGTGTGTGTCTGTATGTGTGTTGTCAACAGTATGTGTGTTTTTTGACAGTATCTGTCACAATTGACCTTGAAAACAGAATATGTTTTTAGACTTAGATTCCGCACGGTAATAGCTATCCAACAAGCCATAGTTTGTTAAAATCCGTCCATTTTTAACGGAGATATCAATATTTTTGTGTAAACGACTTTTCCCCTTATTCCAGCAGTAGAAGTTTTGAGCACTGTATGACAAAGAAATGCTTGGCAGCAACGGAAAACACGATTTTTATACTGTGACATACAATTGTTTCTAAGTGCCTAAAAGACTGTGTATAGCATCCTTTTTCATGACAATTTGCCTTGGACCGATTTTAGCACGGTTCGTTTTTGGCAACATAATCGTTCGAATATGGCATTTATAAACCAGATGATATCAGCATTTTCGAGTTGAAAGTAATTCCATAATTATATTGATTTAAACTACTTACAGCAATAAAAGCTGGAAGAACATAACTTCCATATACCATACGACTCAGTTCGTCGAGATCAGCAAATGAGTGTGTGACAAATAATTTCACTCAATTTTTTCAGAGATGGCTAAACCGTTTTCTACAAACTCAGATTCATATGAAAACTAGTATAGTGACACAGGATGACATGTGAAACGAAATTAAAATAATGCAATTCATTTTTCTCGTAGATGGCAGAACCGATCTAAGATTCAAATGAAATCTAAGAATCATCTATGATTCAAATGAGAGGTCTTAAAATCCTATAAAATTTAGTAAGATCCGATTTCTGATTTAGGAGATACAGGGTGATTAGTATAAAAATGTCCATTTCACATAAAAATAATCAGGTTTATCGGGTTTGCAAATTTGGATAGTCGATTACCAAATAAATATATTTCAGTTTAAGTGGTATTCTTTTTTGGATTCGGAATGTACCCCCAAATTTTAATTCGCACTACAATTTCTCAAAGATGTCTACACACTCCTCAGGTGAATTTATCTGATTTCGGCTACACCGATCTTATAACTCCGGATCCAGTTTCGCATCGTTTCTCAAAGTTTAATCATTTTTTCAAAAAGGCCAAATCGAACTTCAAAAAAAAAATTCAAATTGAAGTACTTAAGGTCCCATACAAAATTGGTGAATTTTATCCGATTCTGGAATTACAGATGATGAATTTTTAAAATTCATACCGATATAGAAGATGTAAATTGTTTGGCGTATTAATTTATGGCCATTCGAATCATTTTGGGTTATGCTAATTCCTGAATACCAGCTCTGGAAGTACCATAAATAATGACGAAAAACTCTAAAGTGGAACTTACTTCGACATCTCATGAAATGTTCAATCGAATGTCACACGTTAAGATTGAAATTCGATACGATTTGCAGATTCGAAATTACAGGGTAATGAGTGATTAAAATCTCAATTTGCCGTTTGAAACGACGATAATTAAAATAATGTCATGAGAACTAAAACACCTAAGAATATCCATGCAAAAAAACACATGCGGATTGATAAAAAAAAGGTATCATCTCACTGCTAGGTGGATTAATCACGTTTTTTTCTATGCAGTCAATATACCGATATATGTTATCTCTGTTATTAACTTTGTAATATCAACGGATTTGCGCAATAGTTGATTTTTATCATTCAATTTATAATCCTGAAAGACAATCAATAACATGGAAGAAGAAAACATTCCAAATAAAACTTTTCTCCGAAGCTAGACGGAAATTGATAGGTTGAATGAAGAGATAATTTAGTAAAATAGAGTAATCAGAAGTGAAACGTTTAAAATATCTGATAACTGAAAGGAGAAAGAAACTCCTGCAATTGTCGCCTTTTACGACATGGATGCAGGAGCCCAGTGGATCTATTCTTGGTTCATTTTTTTCCGCCGGATTCCACACGGCATCTAGGCTGGTACTGTCCGGAGAGAGCTAATAGGTACTATCAATCTCCTAGTGGACCCCAGCCCCTTATCTACAATGATGAACATCAAGACATACTTTAAATAATTCCCTGGATAGGATGATTCTGCGCAATATAGAAGAGGGAGTGCGACAGAGATTATAAACGCATTTGGCTGTCGAAGCTCACAAGGACATATATCGTAAGGAAGCTCACAAGGACATACGAGGTCTGTTCAAAAAGTTCCCGGAATTTTTTTATTGTGCGCGTCTGGAGAGTCCGGTGGTCAAAAATTTTTTTATTGTGTTGGTACATATGTCCCTAATGTATGGTGAAATTTCAGCTGAATTCATTTTTAACATTCTGTCTTGTAGCGGCTGGTGTAGACGTGTTTTTTTGAGGAAACCGCTCCTCCGAAAAATTTATAAAAAACCAGGTGGCAAACTGACTGCAATTTATGAAAATGTTCTAAAAGTTGAATGAATTTGGAGCCTAGATCTTAGGAGTCTCATTTCTCAATTTTTTTTTCCACAATTTTATATGAAACTGATAAGTCTACTTAATGTTTTGAAGGAGGGGGAGAAAAATATTTAAAAAAAATCCGGAAGTCTTCGATGGTCGAGGATGGCGTGGTGGTTAGAAGGCTAAATGAGCCAAATTTCCGTCTACGTAGTTTATGAACTAGTGGATCTGTGATCCTTAAAGCTGATGTAAATTCTTCATCAATGCGATGCGAAACGTCAATGCAATTGGACTAAGTTTCATTTAACTAATAACAAATTGCTCAGAAGAAAGTATTTTTTCCAGTAAGCAATAACCAAGTAAGTTGAGTAAACTATGGATAATCAACTATAGGTATTAATGGCATGTTATGGTCACAATATTTGCTTAAGACTTTGTAGTCAACTACAACAACTCAGAATAGGTACTGGAACCAGAGCTGCAAATTGTCAGTCATGTCAAATGACCTTGACAGACTGACTAAAATCATCGTCAACTGTAATCGGTACGATCAAAGTGTCTGTCAAATGAGATACTCGATAGTTCAATGACCAAGTAGTAGTATACTCAGTCAAAGACAGGTGACGTATTTTGTTCTCTCTCTCTCTCTCATTCTCCTATTCCCTGTTGAAGTACAAAACTTCCATGAAAGTACTAACATAAACATAAATAATTAAAGTCCATTGTTCATTGTAAAAAGTCATCGGATTCCGGAGTTTATTGGTGTACATGAATTTAATTCAATGTTTATGCTGCTTGATTAATATTTAGTCACATCGTAATTAACCCTCAGGGTACGGACTGGGTTACCGTAACCCGAGCGAAATTTGAAAGAAGCGCCATACGAAGAGAAGTCGGCGAGGGGGGTCCGGACCAGGGGGGAAAAAAACTTATAGGTACACACTATTAGAGGTCCAAGCGGCAGAGTCAGTCTCCGCTTTGTGTCCGAGCTAGACACATATAAACATTGTGCTCGGGTGTGGTACACCCAGTCCGTATCGAACGTTACAAAATCCAAAATTTTCAAAAAAATTAAGTTTTAATTTTCGTCTGTTTGCCGCTGAGGAATAAAAAGGTAAGTAAGAATACGTACTCTTTACTTAATTTTGTAGATTCTAACCTCAAAATAACGCGTTGTACATGGTGTAAGCGAACTATTGTAGTAGATCTTAATCACTTGAACGTACGTCTTATATCGAAATCTTTGCTGCTCGTAGTGAATTATAACTCATTAAATTTTGTTTCTTGTAATTTTTTGTTAAAGAACACGCATTAAAAACATGGCAACGCGTCGAATCACTCGAAGCGTTGCTGCTTTGGAGGAGTTGTACAAGGAAAACGAGGCTAAGTCTAACTCGAAAAAACGCGTATTTTTATTTTTCAAAAAAAATATAGTTTTTGGAATAAATCAATAAACTGTTATGGACATTTGTAAGAACTACTTTTTACCTTTCAAATGCGAGTTATACAATGTTAATATTTTTTTTTTCAAAAAGTTACAGCATTTTGAAAAAAAAACGTTTTTTTCAAAAAAAATTCAAGACCCGTTCACATTTTTCATTATAATTTTTTTTTCAATCAGTTAAATGATTAATCTGACAACTCTATTATATTTTTGAGACAATTTCACACAAAATAAAAAAAAAATTATTCAAATTGACAAAGTACAGCTCGATATACACCCAATCAAAGTCGCCGGGTTAGGCTAACCCTGTCCGTACTGAACGTAACTTTTTTATAGTCCGTACCCTGAGGGTTAAGCAGTGGCAGGAGAAATAAAGATAATATCAATCGCATCGGCAATCAATGAGCGTCCTGATGCGTGCAATATCAAGAAAATTTAAGTTATTACAGATCGGCTCTCAGGCACTCAATATATGACGATTGGTAGAGTCTGGTTGGCAGCAGTCCAGTGACATAAACTTTCCAATCTTCGTCATGCAAAGTTGCTCGTTGATAGTGACATTTAGCAGCTCTGACTGGAACTATTCATCGTACCAGTACCTCTTCTGAGTTGTTGTAGTTGAATACAAAGTCTTAAGCAAATATTGTGACCATAACATGCCATTAATACCTATAGTTGATTATCCATAGTTAACTACACAGAAAAAAAGATGAAACTTACACGACATGTAAGCCAATAGTATTATGAAATGCACTCTAAAAAAATTAGAATTTTACAGGTGACTTAATCCCTCATACGATGTAATTCTTAAAGACCTAATTTGTCAAATGACGGAAAATTTTATTTCTAATGACTTAATGTTAGAAGAGCTTGAATTTTACTGGTTTCGACTGTAACTTGCATTCGACTAGCAGGTGCGACTATATGAATTTAAATGCACCTTTTACCGGCCAAGCAGATGCATGCTTCTGTGGCTCAGTCGATTATCAGACGAACTTGCGATCCAATGATTCTCAGTTCAAGTCGCGGTGGGTTGCTACAAAGTTCTTTTTTTTTATTTCAATGAATTTCATGTCATGGAGTTTTAGACACAATATTAAATGTTCTTCCACGTAAATTTGCGTGAGCTGCGACGCTCCATTTATGTGCATCTAATAAGATGTAAACATTTTTAAGTGTGTAGACTTCAGTGGAAACGAAAATCTGATTTAAAACCATGGTTGATGTAAAATTACATCAAGAGGTACAGGATTTGATCTTTAAAAAAATACTCAAAATTTGAGAAAACGGATGAAATATTTACTGGAATCAATATAACGATAAATATAATTTAATGTTAGAAGATGATTTCATGCAAATGTTGGCCACAGCTCCGCATTAGATGCGCAAGGATCAATTTTGACACACTCTCTCCGACATCTCGGCCTGTATTTCACGAATAATGCCATCGGCCCATAATTCACACCAAACAGTGAGTTTTCTGGGATGCATTGGTTGCACTTGCAATGCTTCTGGTCTTCACCTCTGATCAAATCATAGACCAAACTGAACAAGTTTGATAATGACACAAGACACGATTCGCGCGTGATCTGTCAAAAACAGCCAAATAGATCCAACAAAAAATCATCCTGTAGATTTAGAAAAAGTTTGAGTAAAACCGAAATAATATGCTAATAAAATACCTTTGAATATATACGGCGTGCGTGCAGACAACGAATGACAGTAAGAAATTTTTCAATTTTGCCAAACGCTATAATGAGAAGACTCGTTCAACGTGCTAAACATTTTTCTTGAATTTTCTCCCGGAAAAGACTGCCGTTTTCCCAGTGTTCAATTGAATCCCCTAAACGGCATATTCCTGTCTCCCGACTGCTGTGGCTGTACCACAACCCCCTGGAGCGGTGGCGGGAACAAGTTAGTCCCGTTTGCTACAAGAACTTGTGATGCTACTCCCGTATATAGGTACAACGCTAAGCAGCGCACCAAAAAACGAATACTGGAAGAAGGGATAGTATTTTTTCGTCGTAATTTTTCGGGAATTGTTTCTCCATCACAGTTATTCTGTGCACGGTGGGATGGTGGTGCTGCGGTTACGATGCCGACGGACGGAAACTGGGAGCAACGAGCAGCAGCACTATGCTGCGAATGATTTTTTTTTTCCTACGGTCGCAAGGCGAACCCGAACATCCTTTTCCCATCCCAGCTGCTGAACTAGCCGTACATCTGCGGAATATTCTCTTGCATAGCAGGATACGTACCACGAGCCTTCGTTAGTTGTCTCCCACTCTTCTAGGTTTGCCAAGGACCGGATCGCTACGCCATGTCTGTGTTTGTGGATATAATTATTAATAATATAATTTAGTGAAAATATATACGGCAACGGCAAGTTTTTTTTTCTATCCCCAAAATCCAACCTGCCTGGGTAAAATATGCTTGGATTTTCTATGCTAGGTTAAGCAAAAAATTGAAAAACCCATTTTTGTGCTACAGAGAAGAAGACAGAGGAAATAGGAAAAGTACGAATTCATCTAATGCAACGATGCGGTTTAAACGCTGTTGTCTCTTAAAAATGTAGGGATATGTCTGTGTGTAATAAAATATGAATTAAATTGTGTAGCTACACGGACTTTGATGCATGCCCGGGAACAGGGTTGATTTGGGTACAGTGGCCAATCGCAGCGGGGAATACGATGGGTGAAAAAAGTTTCGCTAAAACTCTTTTTTTTATGGTAGAATGAGACTTCAGTGTGAGATGGAAGGGCCTCTCGTGCATCCTTTTATTTTAATTTAAATAATTGTCTAAAAAGGTTCTTCTACGGGTTTACCTTTATATTTCACGGTCTGTTCCTTTTAACGGAACGAAGGATCCCCGATTGCGGTAGGTGGGTGACGGTTCTATAATTTTTAATTGGAATTGTGCAATTTAGTGAAGCATCGTCGAAGAAGATTGGAAGCTTCGTTTGAATATCCTAGCATCTAGGCTCACCAGGGATCGCTTGCTAGCATGGTAAGACAAAATTCAAACATAACTTCTCCGAAGATTGTTTAACTACCTTGTATGTCTATGATTTATTATTAAGAAAATGTTCTTCAAGAAAACCAATCTCCTGTGCCTCAGCTCTCTCAATTTCTCTCAATTATATGCCTACCTAGGTACATACTTCTTGAGGGGGGAAGTTGTTTAATAAGACTTTATATCTCAGTCTACTGACGCTCGGAACATCACACAACACCACGAGAGGAACGTTGCCACCCTCATCAGCATCTATGTACCCCACCGGAACCCATTCCAGTGACCTACAGTGTGCTGCCAGTGCCAACCAGAGAGTCTCGATGTCTACACTCACTAAATATCCAACCCTTGTGCGTAGATATATCCTAACACACTATAAACAAAACGTGTGGTAAATGAAATTTTATGTTATCCCATTCCTACCCCCCCAAACAGATCCCATTCTATGTTGGGCCTAAAGTGGGGTGCATTTGCAGTTTCACCCTTTCCCATGCAAAATGCATTGCACATCGTATAGTGATAGGGAGTGAATGCATCCAAAGACTACTGCAGCCTACAACTCCTTAATTATCGTAAATTCCACATTACCTCCCACTTATGAACTTTAGAATGGGCCCGAGTGTAGACGTGTGTAAGCTTCTCCCTATTGCCAGATGCTATATCGTGCGATATATTTTTAAAATGCAACATTTATCGGGATAACAGCACGGTAACAGATTAATGCCACCGAGTGGGGAGCGCAACCTGATGGAATTCCAATAAAAATCGAAAATCATTGAGGGGATTCTATCATCGGGGAAGATTTCCGTGCACAGATACGAATCGATTGGAACAACTGATTTTTGTTCGGAAAATAAAATCTTATTTCATAACTTTGGATTTTTACTAGTTTTATTCATTCGAATTGAAATTTGAATTCAGCTGGTTTTAATAGCAATGTGTTGTACTTTTCATTTGAACCTAATTTTGTTTCAAATCGGTTAAAAAAAGAACTGGTTTCTCAAAATGTTTACGTTTCGTCTTTGACTCATCAGTGCAAAGCAGTTCAAATTGAACTGCTTAATGCAAATCTCGGCAGTTCAATTTGCACTGCCAAGCAAACGTAAAGTTTCTGCTATTTTCTATTTGCAGAACAGTTTGACGGGCTGTACTGACGAGCCGAACGAAACGGGTTTTCAATGTTTCAAAATGCAAGCATTTTAAAGACGTACTAATTCGATCATCTGTGAATTGTTTGATAAAAATTCATGCACTGCTCAAGCATTTTCGACTATCGAAAATACATAATCTGCGTTGCATTTTATATAATTAAAGAATGATGTCAGGCTTACGTATCCAACAATTTATTCATTCTATATGCTTGAATAGTGTCATTCGATTAAAATCAGTTCCATTCACTAAACATGTTTACTGCAAAAAACTTATCGGAAAAGACAGTTTCACGTTAGTAGGTACCTAGCTATTAGTAATTAACAGTTCGGCTGAAAAGTTCGTATCGTTTAATAGAAACACACATTTTTTTGCCAAAATTCGTTTTTATTATTCAACATAATTGCCATCAGAGGCGATACAGCGATTATAGCGATCTTCCAACTTTTCGATATCATTTTTGTAGTACGATTTGTCCTTTGCCTCAAAATAGGCCTCAGTTTCAGCGATTACCTCTTCACTGCTTCTAAATTTTTTACCAGCGAGCATTCTCTTGAGGTCTGAGAACAGGAAAAAGTCACTGGGGGCCAAATCTAGAGAATACGGTGGATAAGGGAGCAATTCGAAGCCCAATTCGTTCAATTTCAGCATGGTTTTCATCGACTTGTGACACGGTGCATTGTCTTGATGAAACAAAACTTTTTTCTTCTTCAAATGAGGCCGTTTTTTTTTTTAAATTTCGTCCTTCAAACGCTCTAATAACGCTGTATAATAGTCACTGTTGATGGTTTTTCCCTTTTCCAGGTAGTCGATGAAAATTATACCATGCGAATCCCAAAATACATAACCTTACCGGCCGATTGTTGAGTCTTTCCACGCTTTGGGTTCGGTTCATCGCGTGCAGTCCACTCAGCTGACTGTCGATTGGACTCCGGAGTGAAGTGATGGAGCTATGTTTCGTCCATTGTTATATATCGACGGAAAAAATCGGTTTTATTTCGATACAATAGCTCCAAACACTGCTCAGAATCATCAATTCGTTGTTGTTTTTGATCGATTGTGAGCTCACGCGGCACCCATTTTGCACAAAGTTTTCTCATATCCAAATATTCGTGAATAATATGTCCAGCACGTTCCTTTGATATCTTTAGGGTGTCAGCTATTTCGATCAACTTCACTTTACGGTCATTGAAAATCATTTTGTGGATTTTTTTCACGTTTTCATCGGTAACAGCCTCTTTTGGACGTCCACTGCGTTCATCGTCTTCGGTGCTCATATGACCAGTACGAAATTTTGCAAACCACTTACGAATTGTTGCTTCGCCCGATGCAGAGTCTGGATAACACTCATCAAGCCATTTTTTTGGTATCGGCGGCACTTTTTTTCATCAAAAAGTAGTGTTTCATCAACACACGAAATTCCTTTTTTCCATTTTTTTCACAATAACAAAAGTAGCTTCACTCAAAATGCAATATCTCACAAACTACTAATCAGACAGCTGTCAAATTTATACACGTATCTTTTGAAGGTTGGTACTAACTGAAAATGGTATGGATTTAATTCTAGTGGCGATCTGTTAAGTAGACTACGATTACACTGTTATATCATTTTTTTTAAAATAACTATTTATTGGAATATGAATTAAAATTAAATTATTAAGATTTAAATTGGGTGCTCAGCCACAAGTGGTGACTTTTCAGCCCTAATATATATATATATATATATATATATATATATATATATATATATATATATATATATATATATATATATATATATATATATATATATATATATATATATATATATATATATATATATATATATATATATATATATATATATGATTTGGTTGTTACCATGAGGACATCATTTGCTTCCGCAATTCTAAGATTTTTTTGTAGGGAAAATTCTAAACCTACTTTTATTGTGTAATGGGGAAAAAGAACTTATATACTAACTTTTTAACTAATACAGAGAGCGAATCGATTCAATTGAAGATTGCAACGATTTTTGTCGGAATTTGCTTATAATATTATGTGACATTACATCTAATGGTTCTATATTTGTGAGTCTGTGTGACTCATTTGTACTAAACCAGGGAGGACGCTTCAAAATCATTTTCAGAATTCTATTCTGAATCCTTTGAAGCGTTTTCTTCTTGGTGGAACAACAACTTGACCAAATTGGTACTGCATAAAGCATGGCTGGTCTGAAAATTTGTATATAAATTGACAACTTGTTTTTTAGACAGAGCTTAGAATTTCTGTTTATAAGAGGATATAAACATTTAATATATTTATTACACTTTGCCTGGATTCCTTCAATGTGATCCTTGAAAGTAGGTTTTTTGTCATACGTTAAACCTAAGTTTTATTGCGTTTTTGCAGCATTTGGTTTATTTTCCATTTTGATAGATAATCACTGAAAATATTTAAACTTCTTTGTAGGCGACTGCAGATCACTCTTAGATTTCTACCTGTGGCTAACAGACCTGTGTCGTCACAGAATAGCGATTCCTGACAACCAAGGGGTAGATTTGGAAGATTAGAAGTGAAAATATTATACAAGATTGGAGCTACGCTCGAACCCTGCGAACACCTGCTCGTACGGGTAGCAATTCAGATTTACAATTCTGTTAACTAACCTGCAGAGTACGATCAGTTAAATAATTTTGAATCATTTTGATCAAATAAATAGGAAACTGGAAATCAGACATTTTTGATATTAAACCTTTGTGCCAAACACTGTCGAATGCTTTTTCTATGTCTAGAAGAGCAACTTCAGTGGATAACCCAGAAGATTTGTTTGATTTTATCATGTTCGTTACTCTGACAAATTGATGAGTAGTTAAATGTTCATGACGAAATCCAAACTGCTCTGGTAAAAAAATTGAATTCTCATTTATATGAGACATCATTCTCAACAAGATAATTTCTTCAAAAAGTTTACTGATAGAAGAAAGTAAGCTAATTGGTCGATAACTTCATGTTTCTGCTGGGTTTGTATCAGGTTTGAGGATAGGAATTACTTTAGCGTTTTTCCATCTTTTTGGGAAGTAAGCTAATGAAAAACACTTGTTGAAAATTTTAACCAGGAGTCTCAAGGCAACACCGGGAAGATTTTTAATAAGAATATTAAAAATTCCATCATTACCAGGAGCCTTCGTATTTTTAAGTTTTCTAACAATTGACTTAATATCATCAAAATTCGTCTCAATAATGTCATCTTGTGATAACACTTGGGTTGAAATATGATCATATTTCATTGAGACTTCATTTTCAATAGGACTCACAACGTTCAAATTAAAATTGTGTACACTCTCGAACTGCTGAGAAATTTTGAGCTTTTTCGCCATTTGTAAGAAGTATTTGATTTCCTTCCTTGAGAGCAGGAATTGGTTTCTGAGGTTTCTTAAGAACCTTAGAAAGTTTCCAGAAAGGTTTAGAATATGGTTTAATTTGTTCA
This sequence comes from Malaya genurostris, assembly GCF_030247185.1. Lineage (NCBI taxonomy): Eukaryota > Metazoa > Arthropoda > Insecta > Diptera > Culicidae > Malaya > Malaya genurostris. The sequence continues at coordinate 212,640,824 of NC_080571.1, read as the reverse complement.
ACTTCTTTAGCGAAATTTTCATTTCGCAAAAGAGTAAATCTATGTTTAATTTCTTTTTGTAAATCCTTAACTATGTTTTTCATAGCAGGATCACGAGAACGTTGATATTGTAGTCGACGAACATTCTTCAACCGAATGAGCAGTTGAAGATTGTCATCGATGATAGGAGAATTTAATTTAGTTGGAGCTTTGGGAACTGAAAGATTTCTAGCTTCGATAATGTAATGATTCAAATTATCAATTGCTGTGTCGATGTCCGCAGAATTTTCTAAAATAGTTTCATGATCCACATGATTTTCAATGTGAGATCTGTAATACAACCAATTAGCTCTATGATAGTTGAAAATAGAACTAATTGGATTAATTATAGCTTCGTTGGAAAGTCTGAATGTTACAGGAAGATGATCTGAGTCAAAGTCAGCATGAGTAATCGGTTCACTACAAATGTGACTTTGATCTGTTAGAACCAGATCAATTGTAGACGGGGTTTTCACGGAAGAGAAACAAGTAGGATTACTGGGATGAAGAACTGTGAAGTAACCAGCTGAGAGTTGATTATGAAGTATTTTACCATTACTGTTATTTTGCCTACAATTCCACTGGACATGCTTAGCATTTAAGTCCCCTATTACGAAAAATTTCGATCGATATCTTGTAAGTTTTTGCAAATCGCCTTTAAAGAAATTTAATTGTTCGCCGGTGCATTGGAATGGCAAATATGCTCCAGCGATGAAATAAATTCCATGAATGGTTTCAACTTCGATTCCCAAGCTTTCAATAACTTTAGTATTGAAAGAAGGTAAAATTCGATGTTTAATTTGCCGTTGGACAAAAATGGCAACTCCACCACCCATTCCAGTAAACCTGTCAAATCGATGAACCACATAATGTGGATTACTTTTCAATTTTACATTTGGTTTAAGAAAAGTTTCTGTCACAATGGCAATATGAATTTTGTGAACTTTGAGAAAATTATAAAATTCATCTTCACTCGATTTCAAAGATCGAGCATTCCAATTTAAAATATTCAAATAATTATTTAACATCACTGTTAAATTTTAAATTCATTATAATATTATTTGCAAATTTCCATCCGATTTGAAATGCTTCAAAAAGTGATGAAGTCGAATTCATTTGGATGATCATTTGAAAAAGTTGATCTTGTAGGTAGATCATTTTATTTTCAGTTATATCGCCTAAATCGACTTCATTTAAAGAAGCGAATGGCATTGAAGGAATATTTGTAGGTAGACTGCCATTAGAAGAAGATGATTTGGCCGGTCTACTTATTAATAAATTGTTTTCGTTAGAAGAAGAACTGCAAGGCGGTCCTGTGTTTTGATTATTTACATTAGAAGAAATAGGTGATATATTTCTACCTAATATACCAGCATAACTGACATTAGAAGAAAATGATGACGAGGTCGATCTACCTGTCAATAAATTGTTTTCGTTAGAAGACGAATTGACAGGCGTACCTGTTTTTTGTTTCGAAGAAATCAGTGCCTTAGAAAAATTAGGCGTGGCATTTGTAACGGTTTTTTGATTTTCAGGTATGTTCTGTAAATTTAAGGTCGTTGATTTGACTTCTTGTCTAAGCGAACGAGCGTTTAAAATTTTTTCCCTGACAGGACATTTCAAATAATTGGATTTATGATTTCCATCGCAATTTGAAAATGAAAATTTATCAGTGATTTCATTCATTGGACAAACGTCTTTCGAATGCGATTTACCACAATTCAAACACCGTATATCCATATGACAATTTTTGGTTCCATGGCCGAAGCCTTGGCAACGACGACATTGCGTTAAGTTTGCAATACGATTATACCGTTTATAATGTTCCCAATGAATTTTAATGTGGGAAATGAATCGTACTTTTTCTAAAGTTTTCAAATTGTTTACATCACTTCGATTGAAGTGTATTAAGTTCATGGTTCATGGGAAATTCCAGAGCGTAGTTTAGAAGTACCATTCGCACTTTTTTTCATAAGTATTTCTTGGGAAGGGGCCAAACCAAGCAATTCTTTTAGTTCATTTTTAATTTCATCAGTACTTGGATCATTAATAAGCCTTCAAGACAGCCTTGAAGGGTCTGATTTTATATCATATCACTGTTATAACATGTTTAATTCTTTAGTGTGAACACAGTTTTAGTTGACGTTCTTTGTACAATTGATATTATACCTTCAAAATATTTATGGTGACAAAGTCACATAATTGAAACCATTTGCAATATTCAGAAATTAATATATTTCAACTAGTTTCTTTTCTTTTTGTGGTAATATGTCAGGTTACAGTAGATGAAATCTTCAAAAAACTATTCGCATAAGTCTGCGTAATATGTGTTCAGAAAGTTTTTGGACTATTTTGTAATGAACGTCATTTGAAAACAAAAACATCGAATCGAAATTTTCCCCTTTTGATATATATTTTTAATTGTGAACTCGGTACTAACATGTGGTTAGGCATATCGTGCGATAGCCGAAAAAGTTACGAAAAATAATGCTGATTACTCGAATTTCAAGCATGGAATTCAAGCATATTTTGCACGATTTTGTAGATTGAGCTTCCATCTACGAGATTATATCAACTATTGTGTATATGAAAGTTGTCAAAGTTGCTGCTCGTTTTGAGCCTCCTAGATTTTGTAGTACACCATATGTTTAAGAACAGATCAGAATTTTTCGATTGGAAGTGGAACGACGAATTGGCTGATTGGACAAAAAATATCATTTGTGCTGAACAAGGACAATCCTCAAAATGTGCTCCAACATTTAGAGGATTTTCCTTGTTCAGCACAAATGGTATTTTTTGTCCAATCAGTCAGTTCATCGTTCTTTTTGCATCATGATGGCATTCAAGATCAGCTGAAAACATGATTCCGTCCCCAGTGTGACATTTTTCAATGAATAGTCTCAATTTCAGAAACGTTCCTTGATATGTTTGTTAAAAATGTTAAATAAAGTTTGTTAAAAATGTTGTACCGTCACTTAAAGCCTGTTCGCACTATACCGGGACGACCGGGACGTTCTTTTCCTCAATGGCGATGACTCGGCAGCTCAGTCATTGCCGATGAGGAAAAAAACGTCCCGGAAAGTCCCGTCCCGGTCGTCCCGGTCGTCATGGTATAGTGCGAATAAGCTTTTATTATTAAATAGTTTGACGGCTGCTACTGCGATTGTTTACCTGTAATCAGAAGTGCCTGCCATTCACCCGTTGAAGCAGATTAATAAGCCAATAAATGTTTTCAAATAAGCCTAATCGCCATTAGCCATTTCAAAGAAAATCGAGCGGATAGATAAAACGTAAAAAGATCCACACACATCCCTACACATTTTTTCGATCTCGTTGAGCTGAATCCAATGAAATACAGGACTATATGGCTCTCGGGAGCCTCAATCCAAAGTCAATCTATCCAGAGATTCTATATCATTTCTATAGAAAAAGTTAAAAATAAAACTTACTGAAAAGTAGGATATCTGAACAGTAGTTCCTTGAAATACTCGGTGAGCCTACTTATTAACATTTGCATTTACCCTTGACCTCGAATTAAATAAAATATGAAAAAAATCACAAAAGTTTATCTGTGGAGAACTTCATTTGAGTTGAAGAAGCAGATTCAAAAGGAACTATGAAATAGACTGATTCATTAAAATGAACCTCTTTCTACTAAAATTAGATCTAACAACTGAGTTTCAGCGTTACAGCTAGCTTCAATTTTTTAGCTATTTAATGTTTACATGCTCGTAAGGCTATATATTTCAACAAAAAACAACTAAAAAGCGAAATATATTGAAACAGTACTACCGAATAGTAATGAGTTTGAGTATATGATCTAGTTTCCCGATCAATAGAGCATAACAGGATTCTATCAAAATTATATGTGAACTTAATATTTATATCTCATTATGTTATAAATATGATTCCAAGTCAGAAGCAAACATTCAGATTTTATTAAGATTATAGCAAGTTGTCCAGGTATTATATTAGGGGCCGTTACATTTAAGGTAAAACTATACTAGAGAATTGAAAGAAAGCGTTCAAACACTTTTGTCGATCATGTTTTTGACTTTCAACCCGAAAAATGCTATGCTTCAATAAAGAGCAGTAATAAACATTTTTTCCAATTTCACATACCTGAAAATACTTTTGAAAACAATAATTTGATATTTGATTTTGAAATGACAGCCTAAATTTTAAATTTGAGAACGTTCGTAAGTAATTCCTACTTGAATTGTGTAAAGTTTTTATTCAAATATTAATTTTAAATTGAAAACAAATATTTTTCAAGATGATTTTGCGCTTTTTCTCTTATGAACAAAGAAAGGTAAGGCGAAAGCTTCAAAACTCGACTAATAAATATTGGAAATAGTGATATAGCATTCGACTCAGTTCATTGAATCCGCAATGTTTCCTAAGAGACGATTTTCACAAGCTTGGAGTAAAATGAATTCTTTAATTTTATCGGTGGCCGATTTTTGCTTCCGAAAACACAGAGTGATAAGTGTTAAAAATTTCAAAACGTCTGATTGATTTTTTTAAATTTTTTTAATTTTTGGGTTGTTTAAAGTGAAAACTACGATTTTTCACGAAAAAAACCGCCATTTTGTAGTTGTTAAACCCCAAAGTAACAAACAACGAAAGTGTGTGCAGAATTTGAAAAAAATTGGTGAATGACGATGGACACGGACTTTCAAAACCTGCTTTCGAGGAAAACGCGTTTAAAGGTTTTTATCTATAAAATCAATGGAAATAATTAATTACACCAGAGAGCCCGTCTAACATTTTCAACAAATCATATTTTTTCTTTTATAATTTATTGTAACGAAACACTTCAAGAATGTTTTGTCAAGTTTTGAAGTCAATCGAAGTAGAAATCTTGGGCCTGAGCGTAGAGCTCTTGCTTCTTCGTAGAATGAGATAGCCATAGATAAACGTCCATAACTTCCAGAGTTTCATTCCAATAGGCTTGAAAATTTCACAGAAAATTCTTCAAATGTTTTACTATAAGGAAATATGAAGAAAATAATAAATGATTTTTTAGAAGTGGTAGACCCTACCCGCCCCTTAACGGACCCCGGATGTACTGGAAATAGAGAAAAAATATTATTAAAAAAAATTCATATCCATTTATCTTTAGTTCTTGCTGTACTTTATAATATGTTGATCTGATTATTTTTCGCATAGTTCTAAACAAAAAACTTTGTTAATATTACATTGAAAAATGTTCACTAGTGGCGCTGATGATATCACCATGGCCTAACGCAAACCAAAGTAATATCGAATCACTTTCACAATTTTTGGATCAAAATTTAGTAAAATCGAAATGAATTGGTTAGGTCGTCAATTAATAAGATCTACGAATTGCAGATATCGAATTTTGCCCGTTGTCATCTATATCATTGCATGAACATTTCTAAATTCATGAATCAGACAAAAACGACTTATTGCACCATAATACCTTCGATTTGAAAAGTTCAATCTATCCATATCTGATAAATTTATGATACTCGCATTTCGTAGTATTTTGATTACTTCCAATCCGGAACCATCAGCTAGGATTCGAATTTTGCAATGTAGAGTTTAAAGCGACCAACCCGCATTATGAAACTTTCCATTTGAATCATTTTTCTGTGAGTCAATCTAGGTAGATATCAAACAATCAAACCGAAATGAAAGTTAAATTTTGATGGTTTTTGAACAATACTTGCGGGGCTTCTGGCTGCGGATATCGCAAACTAATGTGACTAATAGGCAATTAGTTGATCATCAATCATAAAAACTTGCTATTCGAATCGATGTTATATACACTTCTGATTTTTCACTGACTTTCAAATGAATTTTTATTCTAATCTAAATTAACGAAAATCGATTCAGCCATCTCCGAGAAAATTAAGTGCACATTTTAATCAAATATACCCGCCAATCGACATACATACACGTACAGACAATTCACTACTTCAATTAAACGAGCGAACTGATTCGAATTGAATGTCGGCCCTCTTGGTACAAAGAAGAAAAAACTGAAAACTATCATTCACTAGCGGACCCCTGCACACTTCGTAGCGCAATAATATTAGATTAGATGTAGAATATCAAAACTACTTATCAATTCCATTGATTATTGAAGAAAAATATCATTATAATATATATTTTTTTTTATATCGCGGATTAGTTAATTTCCTTCTATAAGGTAGTTTTGTTTTACTGAATTTAATCATTTCCGTTCATTTACAACTATTCTTCAGTACCAAAAAAAGCTTGCTCATAGTTCTAAAACAGCCCCTTTGTCATTCCTATACCGGTTGGAAGGAAACGACGAAAGAGGTGGAGAACGATAGATTATTTTTGTAGCAATATGGACTTACACTAGTTAATATATGATGCCAATATATCCTCTCAATCTCAGTTGTTTCTTATGCCCCGATGCAACCGTAGCGTATGTTGGCAACTCAAAACTTCCCGGTTCGAAACCAGTCGCTTAACTGTATGTTTTTATAGCAAATCAAATCGCCTAAAGGTATGCAATTTCATCTTACTTCACGAAATCTATTTTTAGATTTGCACGATAAAGCCTTTCCCCCCAACAAATGGGTAATAACAGCTGAAAAGTCGTACTAAATTTGTAACAAATTTAGATATAATATTGATATTTACATATCAAGGTTTGTAACAATTTTGTTATCACCTAGGTTAAATTGAGTTATAATTTTTGTTATTTTAACTAATAACGAGGCCAAAATTATGACTAATTTAGATAGAAAAAACGAAACAACCCCAGATACAATTTTGTTATCCCTTGTTGATCGGGTTGTGTGTATTTTTTAGTTCTTCTTTCATTAGGGGACATTACACGCAGACTTCTTTATTGTGTTAATTGTTGCAATGTGAGTTAAATTTAAATGGCTAAGATTTAAGTTAGGTGTTCAGTCACAAGTGGTAACTTTTCAGCTCTATTATACATTATTTGGTTATTTACATTAAGAAACCATCTGCTTCCGCAATTCTGTGATTTTTGTAGGGGAAATTGCAAACGTACATTTATTGTGTAATGGGGAAAAGGAACTTATATACTAACATACCAACTAATAAAGAGAGCGAATCGATTAAATTAAAGATTGCATCGATTTTTGTCGGAATTTACTGATTATATCATGTGACAATATGTCTAATGGTTCTAGATTTGTGAGTCTGTGGGACTCATTTGTACTGAAACAGGGAAGACGCATCAAAATCATTTTCAGAATTTTATTCTGAATCCTTTGAAGCGTTTTCTTTCTGGTGGAACAACAACTGACCAAATTGGTATTGCATAAAGCATGGCTGGTCTGAAAATTTGTTTATAAATCTAAAATTTGTTTTTTAGACAGAGCTTAGAATTTCTGTTTATAAGAGGATAGAAACATTTAATTTGAGCTTATGAGGAAAGAAAATTATTTGCGTTTGCTGCATATGGTGCAATTTTCCTTTTTGACAAATGATCACTGAAAATATTCGAATTTATTCTTTGTAGGCGACTACAGATCACTCCTAGATCTCTACTTGTGACTAACAGACTTGTATCGTCACAAAATAGAGATTTCTAGCAACCACCGCGTAGATTTGTAAGATCAGAAGTGGAAATATTACACAAGATTGGAACTACGCTCGAACCTTAAGAAACATCTGCTAGTACGGGTAGAAATTCAGACTTACAATTCTGATAGCTTATCTGAAGAGTACGATCAGTTAAATAATTTGAATCATTTCAGTCAAATAAATAGGAAATTGAAAATCAGACATTTTTGATATTGAACCTTTGTGCCAAACCCTGTCGATTCCTTTTTTAAGTCTAGAAAAGCAACTCTAGTGAATCCAGAAGATTTATTTGCTTTTGTCATGTTCGTACCTCAATGTTGTCTATTGTTGTCTAAGCGAACGAGTGTTTAAAATTTGTTCCCTTACAGGACATTTCAAATAATTGGATTTATGATTTCCATTACAATTAGAACAGGAAAATTATCAGTGGTTTTATTCAGACGTCCTTCGAATGTGAACTGGCACAATTCGAACACCGTATGTTCTTATGACAGTTTTTAGTACCATGGCCGAAGCCCTGACAACAACAGTATTGTGTTAAGTTCGCAATTCCATCATGTAGTTTATAATGTTTCCAACGAATTTTAACGTGGAATATGAAACGTACTTTTTCTAAATAACTTCGTTTGAAGTGTATTATATAAAGTTCCTTGGAGATCCCGGAGCCTGGCTTAGAAATACCATTTGATCTGTTTTTCATAGTATTACTTAGGAAGGAGTAAAACCAAGAAATTCTTTTAGTTCATTATCAATTTTTCAGTAGTTTGTTAATTTGACAAGCTTGAAATGTCAATTGGATTTTATATCATATGAATAAAATTCATTAAGTTTCTCAAACAAATACCGAACAAGACTTTCATGATATTTCAATCCATCAACCAAGACTCGACATTCTTTTCGCTTCTCCAACCTATTTGAAATGAGACTTTCACTTCCGGGAGAAAAGTAGAAAGCTCAGTACGAAATGCTTCGAAGTTAGAGATCATCACCGTCACTGGAGGCATAGATTGTTGTTTCTTCCTATAACGACTAGCGTCCGTTTTGGGAATATTTGAAAAATTTTCTTCTATGTCGCTACAATCCGACTTAAGACGCACGCGTGTCTTGACGCTTCGCGTGACGCGTTCACTATGACATCAACCCAAGCAACCAGAAAATTTTTCCAGGAGCCAAAACGATGCGATGCGAACGACTGCTCAACACCGTCTGAAATGTCATTACTTTTTAATAATAACATTACTGTTATAACTCCTTTTCGCTGTTTCCATTGAACACTGCTTAAAATCAACACTTTTTTTAATGAAGTGTGTTAGCACATTTGGATCTCAAGTATTGACATGTTAGTATCAAATGCATTGCACATAAGAATATTATAAGTAACTTTACTACATAGATCATTGTCATAAAATGTCAGTTTAAAGTATCTCAGTATTGATGTATTATTTGTTTATATTTGTATGCGAATTTTGTATTTAGATATAATGTAATTGTGAATCGTGAAACAACATCATTCAGTTCATGTACTAGGTGTGTAAAAGTCGATGAAAACGAATTAATATTTCTGCATTAAATAAAGGGTGATTTTTTAAGAGCTTGAGAACTTTTTTAAACAATAAAACGCATAAAATTTGCAAAATCTCATCGGTTCTTTATTTTAAACGTTAGATTGGTACATGACATTTACTTTTTGAAGATAATTTCATTTAAATGTTGACCGCGGCTGCGTCTTAGGTGGTCCATTCGGAAAGTCCAATTTTGGGCAACTTTTTCGAGCATTTCGGCCGGAATAGCCCGAATTTCTTCGGAAATGTTGTCTTCCAAAGCTGGAATAGTTACTGGCTTATTTCTGTAGACTTTAGACTTGACGTAGCCCCTCAAAAAATAGTCTAAAGGCGTCAAATCGCATGATCTTGGTGGCCAACTTACCGGTCCATTTCTTGAGATGAATTGTTCTCCGAAGTTTTCCCTCAAAATGGCCATAGAATCGCGAGCTGTGTGGCATGTAGCGCCATCTTGTTGAAACCACATGTCAACCAAGTTCAGTTCTTCCATTTTTGGCAACAAAAAGTTTGTTAGCATCGAACGATAGCGATCGCCATTCACTGTAACGTTGCGTCCAACAGCATCTTTGAAAAAATACGGTCCAATGATTCCACCAGCGTACAAACCACACCAAACAGTGCATTTTTCGGGATGCATGGGCAGTTCTTGAACGGCTTCTGGTTGCTTTTCACTCCAAATGCGGCAATTTTGCTTATTTACGTAGCCATTCAACCAGAAATGAGCCTCATCGCTGAACAAAATTTGTCGACAAAAAAGCGGATTTTCCGAATGGACCACCTAAGACGCAGCCGCGGTCAACATTTAAATGAAATTATCTTCAAAAAGTAAATGTCATGTACCAATCTAACGTTTAAAATAAAGAACCGATGAGATTTTGCAAATTTTATGCGTTTTATTGTTTAAAAAAGTTCTCAAGCTCTTAAAAAATCACCCTGTATATAAAATGTAATACTCTAAATATAAATCATGTTTTTCAATTTATTTCAAACTTAATATCTAACTGGCAACATATTAAACAAAATCTCATTCATCTTATATGAAATTACATTCCACATGAAAACTAAATGTAAAAACTATTGAAGTCGAAGTATTTTCATCTGTTTATATGTACTCATCTGACAACTGGATTGTAAGCCTAAAACCAATTCATATAGCACAAACAATAAAATCTTGACATAAAAGACTTTTGAGATAGTGATTTTTTTTATGTAGGGCAAAGTGTTATAATAGGCCCTCCTTGAGAAAACATTGAGATATTTCCAAGTGTTTTAATATTTTTTCCTCGAGAATGCGAGTATTTAATTGCAATACGGCAGAGAAACATAATTTTCAATGACTCAAAAAAAAGAAAATGAGAAATAATTGATATAAACACATTTTCCAAAACGACCACATTCTTAGTTCCACATAATGCCCCAGGAGCCGTAAAATATGTCTCACAACAAAATAGTGGCAAGACACACAACAAGAGACGTTTTACCCCACAACAATGATGCATTATGCTCTTTGAAATGTCCATAAAGTGACTGTTTTGAGATAATCAGTATGTCGAAGAAATGGCGGATAAAACGCATATTTAGTCGAAGCAAAATCTTACATCGATTAGCTGCCAAATGACATTTTCAGTTTTTTTCATACTTTCCAGTACACGACGACTACCAAACTTGCATAGTAGAAAGATCCTACGAAAAGATAGTATTAGTGATAAAACTTTGGTTGACAAAAGTCTTAAATGCTTAAAAAAGGAAGGGTGGCATATTGGCTAGCAGGGACGCTTTATAAAACTTACCCCTATCGGATAGCTGAGTCTGTTTAAGTTTTAATTTTTCGTTCCATATGATTTATTTATTTGTTGTATTTTTGTTTTTGGCTCAAGTTTTGCATAAGCATTCACCAAGCATGACCAAAAAAGGACAGTTTGCAAAATCTGTCTGCCATTTTGACTATGGCCTGTTTGGCTTTATTTTCACAACAAAATAAATAATTTCGCAGTGCGTACTTTCTCCATACAGTCATAATAATTACCTAAAACCATTTTCAATCGAACAAACCGTTTATGAGATTCAGTTTTTTTTAATTTCCAAGGAATTTTTACATTGGCTCTTCTCAACCGCAAGGCTGAAGTTACAACGTGAAACTGATGATGCGAAAAGTTACTTTTGGTTATGAAGAATACTTGTGCAAATTTTGACACAAACGAAAAAAAATTTAATATGAAATAGGGGATTTCCGGTGGAACCGCTGTTATGATCTCACTTTTAAATACTGGTAAAATCTACTCCTCATATTTGCGCAGTACCGTCGAGAGGAAATTCGGGCTTGGGAGGCGGAGACTTTGATGTTAGTGAACATTTGTGAGCATGTGAATATCATCGAATTATGAGATTTTTAAATGATTTTACTATAGATAATTCCCACGCCAATTTTTTTTTCATTTTTAATATTTTATTATTATGGAGAATACAAATCAATTCTAATCCTCGAACTTTCCGGCTCCCTGGAAAAGTTTAGTCCCAGAAGGGCTCTTCCCTTTCCCCCTCCTTCTCAGTGGCTTGAGATGTTAATATTTGAACATGTAATTATTTTTAACTACTTAACTCAATAACTGTTCAGTTTGTGAAAGTTAAAAGAAATGTAAAAAATTGGGGTTATGTGATAAATTTGTCAGCGGACAAAATCGTGCAAACAGCTGATATAGGAAAATTGTCGAAATTTTCATAAATTTCCATACATTTCATTTCACTAGTAGATGTAACATAATATATAGAACTGCTATGATTTTGGTAGTGTAGAACAGTTTCTTCGTCTAAGGATTCTAACTAGACATCATCAAATAGTTTTCTCAGAAGCTGTATGCGTCCTGTGCGGTTGCAGTGTTTAATGATTGAGGGTGATGGGTTTTCCTGATTCATTTATTGGGATGATATCAAGCAAAAGCAGTAATGCTAATCGGTACAGAAAAGTCCGATTCGAAGCTCGGTTGAAGTAGATCAGTATAATTTCCAGGACACTTCTATATGTTATAGATTTTCTTCAAACACAAAGGTACAAAATTAGAATGGGGGATCGAAGCAATGTGCATAAAATCGTTCCCGATCCGATACCACGGCACACTCTATTCATAACACTACAGGACAGGTTCTTGAGAGCTGTTGATATATCAACATTTTTGGTTTTGGATTATAAGAGAAACTTCAACACATGTAAGATAACCGACACACTCAGTGTGCTTTCTGGCTTATACTCTGTTCATACTAACGGTGGTTGTGTTTCCCTTTCCGAGCAGGAATCGATTTTCTTCCCAGTTTGCGCCCACTTATGCTTAGAGACACCGAATTTCAGTATGCATCAACATAGTACAGAGGGCACAAAACGGAGACAGTCGGGAACAGCAGAAACAGCAAAGCCTTGGAAGTAACCTCACACCTTGCGAGCACTGGACCAAGCCAATGTGGGTGGATAACATTCACAGTCCTTAATCTTGCGCCACCCTACTTAGAATGCTTCCGAAGATGCCCCTTTCAAAACATATATGTTGGCTAGCAACTCATTCCAGTAAGCCCAATGTATGCCTTTCGCTTGTCCCTGAACCTCCCACAGTCTTTTCTTATCAAATGTTTGGTGTATGCTGTTCCACTTCTGTTTCTTGCCGCTCTGGCTTGGAAGAAACTATCTGTATATGTCCCCCGTTCGACTGTAGCTGTCTACTGAGGGGGTGGTCGAATATATCCCATGTCTTAGCTGCTGTGGCGAGTTCCGTGGAACTGGTACACATCGCAAATACCTACCCTGGTGCAGCAAGCACCCTACAAGTCGAATCGGACCCGGGGCCACAGTATTGCTTCCAACCGGCCCAGTACTCGCACACTTACCGCCTACTGCTTCTTCATCCAAAAACATCCTATTATATAGATGAGTTTTCTTAGAAGCCAAACTTTACCGAATACCAGCCCATGCACCGGGGGTCCCGAATGGCGACAGAGGTGGAGTTGCTGCCGGAAAGTGTGTGGTGTCCGGAAATGGAGACGGAAAGGCATCTTAGCGTATAGAATGAATAGCTTCCAGCGACGAAATGCCGGCCGATGGAATCGGAGACGAGGGTCAAAGCAAGACGAAAACCTGGTCCGTTTTCGTTCCCCCGGGGAGGAGATCTGATCCTTTCATGTACAGCCAAAGAGGGGGGCAGCAGCAAAAATTCGTATTGGAAGAAGATACCATGACTCAGAAGAAATAGTTGAATTTTTTTTCAGCATCTTTTATTTTGTGTTTTGTCCCAAACAGGGACCAATGAAAGAATTCCTACGCTGGCAAAAAGAAATATGATTATTATTCGATAGGGAAGCAGCACAAAAAGTTTCGGCCGGCGAAATAGAGTATAGGTGTACGCAGAAGGAGGGAATCAGATCTCCAAAAACTAAACCTGGAAATGCTTATAGTTTGGTTCGAAACTTGAATGGAATGCTATACTAGAGTCGAGAATATTGGAAAGAAACTTTTCAACAAAATACTCCTGGCAACCCTCAGGGCCAAGCAGCTCAGAATAATTGAAATAGCTTCAACCATCCTAAGGAAGTACAAGATATTCGGACAACTAAAGTCATCTTTCGAAATCTTTCCGAATTGAGATAAGTTCCTCGATTTCATCCATCTTATATTCACTCAGCCCACCCGGGAGAACCGGATACGTTCGAGACCAAAGTCCGGAATATCCCAACTTTGCGAAGATTAAAGCTGGTTGATCGAAAAAAAATATCACCGGCTGAGAGCTATTAGATAGAGGGGGACTGTTATTGGGATTGCCGTTAATATATTTTTTATGCTCTCGCTTCGGTTCCGATTCCCAATCGATATCGAAGGGCACAAATATCGAAAGGACGGGGATGATTGAAGATGTAGTAGGAACCCCGTTTTTTTGGTACCGACTCCCATCAAAGCCACGGTCACTTTCAGAAAACCCTCATCATTTGGACAGTCGATTCGTGTTGGCTTTTCTTTTTCCTGTCTCATTTCTTGGTCTAGTTGCTTGCGGGAAGTATCACCGTTCGGATGAATGCTTACTTGGCACGGTGTGACTGGTTTTTCACGCAGGACTGGGTGAAAGTATAGAAACACAGAAGTTTATTTTAGAATGTTCCACAAATTGAAACAAAACTCTTCGTTAAAATCAAGCTATGTTCTGAGAAACCTATTAGAAATTTGTTTCTTCATATCGTGTCTAGGTTTTAAATGTCAATTGAAAGTGTTACGAGGATTATTATCTATGTATTTAGCCTAAAAATGAAAACAGTTTTATACTAGATCGGAAATGGTTTTATTGATTTTTAAAATATCCAATTTTCATTACATTTTTTCACTCTTCTAGAGGTACCTCAAAAACATGGCTTTCGAACGTTTCAACAGCTTCTTCAGGAGTATTGAATCGCTCTCCACGCAGTTTATTCTTCACGATAGAGAACAAATAGAAGTCTCTAGGTGCCAAGTCATGATTATACGGCGGGTGGCCCATCAATTGACGTTTTGGGTGCTCAACTATCCGGTTGTTTGAGCCGATGTGCGAGAGCTTATAGGTTATTATCGTGATGGAGAATGATTTTGCGCCTTGCGTTTGTTTTCATTATTTCACGAAAAACACTAAAGCACACGAAAAGAAATCCGTTACTGTTGTCATGATTAGAAAATCATGAAACCGATCATTTTAACTTCTCATGAAACCATGAGCAACAAGTCTGCTCCCATGAAAATCAATCATGGTGTGGAAATGCGTTTCTTGAAGAATGTATTTTTTTCAAAGCTCATAACTCCAATTTCGTACCCGTATATCACTATGCCTCAAGTGTTGTGATGGATTGCTTAATAGATGAATGGTAATACAAAAAGCAGACATTGGGAAGTAAGAACTACTGAACATGTTTACTTGATCCTGAGGCATATGTATTTCATAATCGTGTTGTTTTACCCACCGGCTGACAGAGAATTGACAATATAAAGATAATGAACCGAAAATTGACATCATAAGAGATTAAGCACGGCTACGCTTTTCATTTGGCAAACATTAACGTTACATTTTGTATGAATATATCTGCATGTATTGTTACATATTTGATGTGACTGTACTGCTAGCGTAAACCGAAAAATAAATTCGACTGTGAATTTGTAATACCATCTAACGAAAATCAGAAAAAGTTTTTGTTCAACCACTTTGATTAATTTGTTTCAAAGATATAACAACACAAGATGTATTGATTCACCTAAATATTTTTAAAAAGACGATTTTTCGAAAACAAAACTAAGAAAAAACTGTTTCGCGGTATTTGCGAAACACGTGTTTTTTTTCATGCAGTTTGTTTAAGCGTTTAAATTCTGGAACACAAAATCAAAACTGGAGTAATGAACGCAAGTAAACACGTCATTTTAGGCGTCGTCGTTTTTCAAAAATATTTTAATTGTTAGTGATTCAGATTAAAAAAAATCGTCGCACTTTTCACTGTTTTGCTACATCATTTGAGACATTAGTAAAAATCGTGTAAAAAATACGTTTTTCGCACCATTCTATTTAATTCCTATTTGATATTTTCATATATTTAAACATAACGTCTGAATTTATGTAGCAAAGATTACCATCGTAGCAAAACACGCCTGAAGTTATACTCATCAACGTCAAGTGCGTTTCGCTTATATTTCAGCGAAATCAATCCAATTGGATTATGATCCGAGAACTTTTAATCATGGTATATTATCATAATATGAAAATATACTATTTTCCCCAAATCATAGCTCGTTTTGCTCATTTATAGAATCGGAATTTTCCCCGTGCAACGGTAGCGATATGTCCGTTTATACAATTTTCTTTGAAGTGCTTCGAGAGCGAACAACTTTTGTTGGATTTGGTTCTTCTTGGAACACCTATACAGTCGACTGCTGTTTAGTTTCGGGCTCATATGAGTAAATCCATGTTTCGTCACCTGTGTAGATCATAAATACGTTTATTTCATAGGCAATATACATAAGTTTTTCTTCGCCGTGGCATCCACAATACATAGTAGTTTAAACCTAATACATTTCGAATATCATATTAGTATATTGGTACTCATTAGTTAATCTAAACACTGTTTTTATCAAGCGAGTTGCTATTTTAAATTACATGAAATAAAATACATTTATTTTGTACATGATCTTATAACTATTTCAGGTTTGTTTGTATCAGTTCACCACTTATATTCAGCCCTGTGTAGATGTTATACACTAAATTTGCACAAATAGACTGCGTCCATTTCACGTCACAAGGCGATCTTCCACTATCAGAATTTTCATAGCATCGATATTTTCTGGCAAAACAACTGATTTTGGACGATCTTCTTTGAATTCATCGGCAAGCAAACTACGACCACGATTGAATTCGTTATACCAGTTTTTTATAGTCGCATACGCAGGGATGCCAGGTTCACAGATTAATCTGTGTTTCACAGATTTTCAATTTTCTGCACAGATTTCTGAAAATGATCACAGATTTTCACAGATTCTGGAATAAATCACAGATTTTCACAGATTTTGGAAATCGAGCACAGTGTAGCACCAAAAAGTACAGAGCGGTTGAGAAAAAAGGTACAGAGCGTGTTGATAGTGAGACCTTTTTTTTTTGCTCACCAAATTGATTTCGATATTTTGGTACGGGAAACGGACACAGATTTTCACAGACAGGTTTTTGGCTTGATCACAAATTTTTGAAAAAATGACCTGGCATCCCTGCGCATACGATGGTGCTACACTGCCAGAATTCAAACGAAGTTGATTGAAGCAATCTTGTCTTGATAATCCACGACAAAAATCGTGATAAATCATTGCACGAAAATTTTCACGATTCAATTCCATTGTTTTGCAGAGATAAATTGTTCAACTCACTGTAAACAAAACAAATAGCGCTCAAATGGCGAAATGTTCTGAGCTTGAAAATGGTAAAAAATGTTCAACTTAATATAAACTAATACGTGCATTTATGCGCTACAGTGGAACTATATCATATGCTTCAAATGTGCCAAATGCATGCTAACTGGAAACGATGTACATGCTATTCTATAAAATAGAAAACATAATATAACATATATAGTTGTCTAGTGCGACTTCTTTCAGTGAAATTCTTTCGTTCTGTTGTACGACTAATTTTAAAACTCAATACGACTTCAAGAATATCACTTTTGCACTTTTGTTTAAGCGGTTATTTAAAATGCTATGCGACATTTTACATAAATTATAAACACTTTGCTTTCTAAACCGGTGCATAATGCTTCACTCATGATTAGAGATGGGCAATTCGTTCGCGAACGGTTCAAAAGAACTAGTTCTTTTGAAAGAATGAATGAGCAATAGTTCTTTTTTCGAGAACGGTAGTTCCTCAGTTCAAAGTCGAGGGACCTTTTATTTGCTCGATTAACCTATTTTCGAGAACGGTAGTTCTGTAATAAGAAAGCTGCATCACGAAAGCTTAGGTCGAATTCGTGGGACCTTTTTTTTGCTCGCCAAACCTAACAATACTAAGTTCTCGTTTAGTCTTTGAACTAACAAACCAACTATGAAAAGAACGAACGAACGGCTCTGGAGAACTAGTTCTTTCAATAGAACTTTGCATCACTGAACGGTTCTTTGAAATGAACTGTTTTGCCCATCTTTACTCATGATTCAGTATTGGAACAGTTTCAAAGTATTTACGTTCATCATTTTCCTATAGAAAGGTAATAAAATTGATGAAAAAACGACTTTCGAACGAAAACTGGATGATATACGCCACTCTACTCAGCTCAAAGCGATCAGAAAAAATCAGAGCGTGTGCACCACGAATTTTGTTTCCGCTCAATTTTTTCAGAGACGGCTTAACCGACTTCAACAAATTTAAGCTCGTTTGAAAGCTACTATTAAGCCATTGATCAAATTCGTAGATAAGTTTTCTGTAACTTCTGGCTCCGAAGATATAGCAAGTGACGAAACCGATAAAACGCACTTTATTGCTTACCACTGAATTTTCTCGTAGATGGCTGAACTAATTTCGACGAATTTAGGCTCGTTTGAAAAATTCTTGAGCAAGTTCTGAGATCAAATGGCTGTCGCTTCCGGTTCCGGAGATATAATAGTAGAAGTGACGTAAATGACCAATCTCATTAGCACTCAAATTACAAGGATATGGCTGAACCGATTTCAATAATTTTAGGCTCGTTCTAGACTAAAATTGGGATGAAGATCAAATTCAAAAATTATATGGCTGACAATAAGAAAGTTTCGAAGATATAATCGTACAATAGACGTAATCGACAAAACAATTTTTTATACGCGCACAATTATTTCAGAAATTGTCCAATACACAAGTTAGAATGTGTTATTACTGATACACTTGGTTTGATAAATGTTACCGAACATGCTTTTATGAACTACCCGAATGAATAGGAATGAATTGGTATAAAAATGAGCTCAAATTAGAATCAGAAGTTATCTTAATTAAAAAACCTGTTTCAATCTAGGAATCAGGAATCAAGAGCGAGAGCGTATCCAGTATAATTTTGAAATAGTTTATTTAATATTAGTTTTTGACCTAAACAACCATTGTTTGGCATCTCCGAGGCATCAGGAATAAAAACTAACAAAACTAATCGAACAAGAGTGGTTTTTCAACGGTAGGTACTCCGCCATCTTAAATTGTTTGCGCACAGATGTTCCCGAATGGCGACGTGTGATAACTCGAGACTTTTTGCTTCAATTTCGTTTGTCCTGGACGTGAGGATTATTAGGTTCCTATTGAATTTTACTATTGTCGAACTTCCGGTTCGAAAGTAACGAAAGAAGATTCAAATTAAAGGCCTTATTGTCCTATAGCCGTCTATTAAATTTAATCTGGATCCGACTTCCGATTCCGTAGATGAACAACTAGAAACATTGCTTGAATAGAGTTTCGTGCCAAACCCAAGAAGAGCTTGCCGAATCGTTGGGAGTGAGTCAGCAAGCCATTTCAAAACGTCTCAAGGCCCTTGGCATGATTCATGAAGAAGGAGTCTGGGTGCCGTACGAGCTGAAACCGAGGGACATCGAGCGCCGTCTATTTGTACCTTATGATCAAAAAAGAACCGGAATTTTCATTTTAAAATTCCCGCGCTTGTCCAATCGGTAAACTTTTATTCTCTCAACGTTGGCAACACTTTTATACACATTCTGTCAAATTTTGACGCATATCGTACGATTAGTTTTTGTTTGGCGTCTATACAAAGAAGGTGAAAAATTTTCGTGTGGCGATTTTTATAATGGATGAAAATTTAGAACAACGGCTCGCCTTCGGAGCGCCATTCGATCGATTGTTGTGCGGTTTCGACGTCATATTCATAGATCCACACCTCTTCACCAGTTATGATGCATTCGATGAATGTGGGGTCACTATCTGCGTTGGAAATCATCTCTTTGGCCACATCAACATGACGCTGTTTTTGAATGAAATTCAGCTTTTTTGGCACCAGCCGAGAAGCGACGCGTTTCAAACCCAAAATATCAGTTAATATGTGTTCGGCTGAACCATAAAAGATGCCCAACAACACAGCAATCTCTCTAATCGGTACAGAACGATTTTGCAACACGATTTGCATCGCTGATTCAATGTTTTCTTCAGTAACAGATGTTGTTGGGCGGCCAGGGATCTCATCATGATCCAAGCATGTACGACCATCTTTGAAGCGTTTATACCACTTGTATGCCTGTGTTTTTCCTAGACACGATTCACCAAAGGCCTTTTCTAACATTTTCAACGTTTCGGAACACTTAAATCCATTTGCAACACAAAATTTGATGCACGCACAATGTTCTAAATTTTCATCCATTATAAAAATCGCCACACGAAAATTTTTCAACTTCTTTGTATAGACGCCAAACAAAAACTAATCGTACGATATGCGTCAAAATTTGACAGAATGTGTATATAGGTGTTGCCAACGTTGAGAGAATAAAAGTTTACCGATTGGACAAGCGCGGGAGTTTTAAAATAAAAATTGATCATAAGGTATGTGAGCTTCAAAGACAAAATCGTAAGGGGTTTTTACATCGAATCGTAACCGGTGATGAAAACGGGGTTCGATACGATAATTCTAAACGCAGAAAATCATGGGGGGAGCCCGGGCATGCTGCTTCGTCGAAGGCAAAACCGAATATTCACGGCGCCAAGGTTATGATTTGTATTTGATGGGGTCAGACCGGTGTGATTTACTACGAGCTCTTAAAACCGGATGAAACTATAACATGAGATCACTGATGCGCCTTTATCGCGCGCTAAAAGAAAAGCGGACACAATATCAAAAGCGACACGTCGCAAAAGTGGTCAAAAAGTACGTGGAAACGCTGAAATGAGTAGTCTTGCCCCACCTGCTGTATTCCCCAGATGTCGCCCCTTCTGACTTCCACCTATTCCGTTCGAAGGCACACGGCCTGGCAGATCAACATTTTCAATCCTACGAAAAGTTGAAAAAATGGATTGCTTCATGGATAGCGTCAAAACAGGACTCCTTTTTTCAAGCAGGGATCCGTAAATTGCCGGAAAGTTGTCGACGGACAATACTTTGAATAATGCATCTGTAGGCACTTTTTCGCAATATAGCTTTTAATTTTGAAAAAAAAAAACGGCGGAAGCAAAGTTGTACACCTGATATTTAAGGCTTGTTTTAGTTAATGTATTATTTATTGCAATATGAGTTGAATTTAACTTGTCAAGATTTTGGGTTTTCTGTTACAAGTGGAGACTTTTAAGTCCTATTATACATGATTTAGCTATTACCATAACGACACCATTTGCTACCGCAATTCTGTGAATTTCTGTAAGAAAAATTGTTAACCTACTTGTAATGTGTAATGGGGGGGGGGGGGGGGGTTGAAAGTGCCAGGTTGGTGGGTCAATGCAAAGGACGCTGGTCTCACAAGTCAGTTGTCGTATGCTCGATCCCCGACCTGGAAGGATTCTTAGTGCCAGTAGGATCGTAGTACTAGCCATGCAATGATTCTGTACACTAAGAATCGGCTGCGAAGTCTGTTGAAACAGAAAGGCCAAATTCCACAGAAAGAATAAAATACCCAGACTTACAATTCTGATAGCTAACCTGGAGAGTACGATAGGTAAAATTATTTGAATCCTTTTGATCGAATAAATAGGAAACTGGAAATCAGACATTTTGGCAAATTAAACCTTTGTGCTAAACACTGCTTTTTCTATGTCTAGAAGAGCATTTGCTTTTATCATGTTCATACGTCGAAGTTGTCTATTGTTGTCTAAGCAAATTTTTCCCTTACAGGACATTTTACTTACTTGTATTTATGATTTCCATTACAATTAGAACATGAAAATTTATCAGTGAATCATTCATCGGGCAGACATCTTTCGAATGCGAATGGCCACAATTCATGCATCGTATGACCGAATCCTTGACAACATTGCATTAAGTTTGCAGTGCCATTATGTCGTTTATAATGTTCCCAACGAACTTTGGACTTGGAACATGAAACGTATTATTGCTAAAGTTTTCGAATTGATTACTTCACTTCGATAGAAGTGTGTTAGATAAAGTTCCTGGGAAATCACAGAGTGTAGCTTAGAAATGCCATTCGCTCTTTCTGCCTTTCTCATATAGAAAGGCTATGCACTTATTGTAAAAATTCCTTTTTCTCCAAAAGTCATATACCATTCGATTCAGCTCGACGTAGTGAGAAAATGTCTGTGTAGCAAAAATATGTTCTCACTTTTCTCGAAGATGGCTGAACCGATTTTCACAAACTTCAAACAATTCAAATAGAATGTCTTACGGTCCTTTTGCTTGCTATTGAATTTCTTTTGGATTAGATTTCTGGCTCCGTAATTATAGGGTTATATTAGAAAATTGCGGATAAAGTGTACACTCCATTTTCTCTAAAATGGCTTAACAAAGCAGATACCGGTACGTGCTGACATGGGAGAAGAAAACACAACACGCATTTACGAACGATGCACACAGCTTGCTTTGTTCAATTTCATAAACGCTGAAACCAGCAGCGAAGCTTGGATTTAAAAAAATACCGAGCCGTAAACACATGACCAGAAGCTTTCAACCGCGTTGAATAAACCAGAATTACGGTGCGGTTACGCATATCTGCTATTAGTGTATGATTTTTGTAAAACACGTTGCTGCGGTTGAAAAAGTTTTGAGCTATTTTACGATAAGTGCGACCGAACGAATACAAAATGTCAAAGATCAATGAACCGATTTTGAGCACGCAAATTTTCGGACTACTTATTCATTATCCTCAGATAAAGCTTGACTGATTTTTACAAACTTAGGTCTTATGGTATCATCAGAACAAATTGGCTCAAATGACATTTTATTTCGTTACCTGAAGCGATGAATCAAAAAACTTAAAACGGGAGGGCGGGAGGTTGGTGGTTTGGTCCAAATGATGAAAAATAACATCATGTTTGCGAATTTTTTTCAGAACTATCGTTCAACAAAATAAACTCAAATATTTTGTATAATAAAAACCATCATTCGATCAGCATTTTTTAATTTTCCATTGAAAAATATTGAGAAATAAGTCGTTGAAAAGGTATTTTTAAGGGAGGCTTCTTAAAAATCATGATTTGCGGTGTCCACAGTATCTCAGCGCAGACTAATCAGAAATTAACAAATCAAAGCAACATAGTTATAGCAGAAGTTTTTCTAGACCCCAATGTTTCTGTTTGATTTTTTTATTTGAATTTTTGGTGGTTGTTCAAATTGAAAAGTACGATTTTTCACGAAAAAATCCGCCATTTTGTAGCTGTAAAACCTCCCCATAGTAACAAAACAACGAAAAGGAAAACGTTGGTGCAGTAGTTTTTGAATGACGATGGACACGGACTTTCAAAACTTGCTTTCGAGAAAAACGCGTTTAAAGTTTACTGTCTTTAAAATCGAAGGAAACAATTTATTACTCAAGGGAGCACGTAGGCTCTAACATTCTCAAAAAGCCATATATTTTCTTTTGTATTTTGTTATAATGAAACATTTCGAGAATGTTTTGTCAAGTTTTTAAGTCAATCGAAGCAGAAATATTGGGCCTGTGTACGCAGTTCTTATTTCTTCGTAGTATTAGATCGGCAAAGATAAAGGCCCATAACTTTCTGAGTTTTGTTCCGATAGGCTTCAAAATTTCACAGAATATCCTTGAAATGTTTTACTATCAGAAAATAGAAAGAAACTAATAAATGATTTTTCAAAAGTGTTATACCGACGACACGACCTTTTAAAATTGTATCGTAAATTTAACTACCCCTCAGTAACTCGTAATGTCAAAATGAGATCTTGGGAAATATGTTTGAAACTGGCAACCCAGGTTAATAAACTGTTGATTTTAGAATAAAAATATCCTTGGTTACGTTTGTTGTTCAATTGAAAAATGTGAATAAAACAAAACGAATCAACCAGTATTTCACAACGGTTTTATCGCATGTCGCAAAGGAAGAAGACGAAATTACAAATATAATAGTATTATGGGTTTCATAAAATTGGTTAGCTCATAATTTTTGTTAAAAAGGTTTCAAAATCGTCTGCTTATGCACCTATGCTTGAAAAATCCAAGTGAGTGACGGCCTTCAAGATAGGAAAATCATCAAAAAAGATTAAGCCTTATTAAACAAATCTTTAAAGAAGAGGATTAAAAATAAGTTAGCTTGCCGAATTCTTCTCTTGAAAAAAGACCATCTCTGAGGTCCATCAATTCTGTTGAACAAGTAAGAGTATCTCAATTCGCACCACAGGAAAATTTCCATCAAGTAATCAAAAATGCGGTTCGATTAAACAAAAAGCAATGGAAATAAAAAAAAATATTTAGGCCATCCGAATTCAGCCATTGAGATCACGACTCTCGAATTTGATACGAATTCTTAGTGGAGAAGTATTTTTGATATGACAAGATCTTTCTTGAGTTATCTGTATATTTCAACGATTAAATTTATAAAACACAAATAATCCAGATGTACTTCTAATAATCGTAGTTCGCATTTGTGCTCTTGTCTCTTTAATTTTTTATCCATGCAACATAAACAAACCGGTCCAAATCGTCCTAACGTGAGCATTCTGCATAACATTTTTGAGTCGCATCCTGCGTATTTTCGTACGCGGTAGCTCGTGTCATGGTAGGATCGGTATTTATCCTATAGACAGATAAAAATTTGGTTGAGCAACCGGCCGTACTCCTGCACACTCTCTTCATTTCTTGTCAGAAAACAATTGATTGGTAACTTCATCAAATTTTCGAATAAATTGATGGTAAAGATTGCATTCGCAATTAACGCTCCACAGCTAACTCTGCAATATAAAAAAACAGCTAAATTTCGTACGACTTCCTGGAGATTCAGATATAAAAGCTTACCAAATTAAAGAGCTTGTAGCCTCTTCTAAAGCATATATTGTTACCCATCTTCTTGTCAAACAGAAGTTATAAAACAGTTGCGAAAAATATTTTAAATAATTTTTAAAACTTCCCAAAAGCAATCTAGTGATATAGAAAATCAGACGAACTTTTTCAATTTATTTGTTTATTTATATTTTTAGGGTACCTTGGTAACTATTTTGTAGCAACCAGAACAGTGTTGCATAAGAATTTCATTTTTATCATTTACAAGGGGTCGCTATATTTGTGATAACTGTCGATAAATTGCTCACGGGCACTTTTTAATTCGATTTTCCTTCGGAGTGCCTGATCGTGTCGTCGGTTATACCCTACCCGCCCCTTAAAGATATAAAGCATAAGTCTTACAGTTTATACGGAATGGCTGAATTTGTTGTTGATACTGCCTCCGGTTCCGTAACTACAGGGTAAACAGGATTTGTAGATTTTGCTAGATTACGTCCGAACAATCCTTCCTCACAGTAGGGGAAGGTGTTCGGTTGCCGGCACCCCACCGTAACTTTTGACAGAAAGCAGATAGCGTCATTCCGACAAGTGTCATGTGTGTGTAATGGCAGCACGTTCTTTTTGTGCCAAATACCAAAGCAAATCGACGCTTGTACTTTTTACTGCGTTCAAAACAAATTTTAATTGTGTGAAAATCAACACAAAAGTTTTTACTGATTTTTTTTTATAGTATCATAAATTGAAGAGCATCAATCAGAAAGGTGTGTGGATTGAATATTTATGAGGTGAAATCGATCTATTTCGTGATTTAATACCGGATGCTATCAAAATTTTCGCAACCAAAGATTTGTTTTGTCATTTTCAATATGTCTACCGATTTCGGTTATCGACACCCCAAGGTGTTCGGTTTTTTTTCGAGAAATCGTGAAAAATTGTCAGTGATATGCAGGCTGCTGTCGAGACAAAGCCAGCCAAAGTTTTGGCCAAACATCTAGCTCATACAGCAGTGAGCAGATGCTCCGCCTAAGAAAAAAAACGTGGAAGACCGGTCAAATCAACACCAAAGGCGCCTCCATCCAAATCATCGGCCAAGAGACCCAAGGCGAAATCACCATCAGACAATGAAGACTTTTGTCCAAAACGCCTCCGAAAAGAATGAATTCCGGTTTTCCTTAGAATAATTGCTTTCTTTACTCATATTTTTCCGAAATTTCTTGGGGTACCTGTAACCGAACACCTTTTATTGAAATTGCCAAAATTTATCACTTTACTAAACTGATAATAATATTTTTTCAATCAAATGAATCAATTTAGTTTCTTTATCAGTTGTTAGCTAAGGATTTTAGCTTTCCATTGAAGTATACATGTCCGAAAAATGTGCGCTTAGTCAGAAGTTATCAGCTTTAAAGGAAGGGGTGCCGATAACCGAACACTCTCCCTTTATATTAATGAAGATATGAATAATATGAGAAAAGGCATTATTGCAGGACTAGGTGGATTAAAACAGGTTTTTGTGCTGTATAACAATTTGTCAGATACGTGTCCTTCGAGAAACCAATATGAACTGAACAACAAGATTTTTTTTGATGCTGAAGAAAAGATATTTTGTCATACATATCTCTGGAAAACAACGATATCAAGTTAAATTATGTTTTCTTTGCTATGCTTGAAACACAGTCAACAGTTTTGTGTATAAAAAAAAAATTCTCGCTGCACTTTATGAGCTTCAAAAATGAAATTTTGTCAAAACTTAAATAAAAAAAACTTAATCAATGCGACAATAACAAATTTAAACTTTGTTTACAAAATCAATTAATCTGTTACCGTGATTGATTTCCTCTTAAGTTACGCATGAGTCACGTGTAGCGCAGTTCATCGTCTTTTTTCGTACTGCTACAGCTAAGATGAGCACTTTTTCATCAAACCATCAGTAGGTAAAAGGAAACGGTTTTCTTGGAAATTATTATTTCTCATATTTTTTTTTGGGTTGAAATTTCTCCAAGGAATAGTGAAGTAAGAGGGAAAAAGGAGCTACAAGAGAGGCCGGAGTTTTCTCCGCTAGCCGAAAGTTGGGCCCCATATAGACGGATGGCTTACCCGAAAAGTTAGATGAGGCACAGCAAGCGCCGGTGGGCAGTGGAGTGAGGGCGGCAACGGAAGCTAACCATCGTCATTGCTGTGCTGATCCAAAACAGCCCGAGCCGGAGGTGACGACACCGGATGGGATGAGTAACGTCTTGAAGCGCATATACAGCAAGGAAGAGTGTATAAGAAGATGCTTTTGCCTGGTGGTAGCCAACTAAACAGGCAGCCCGATCCGGTATGAAGTCTCTTGGCCCTATGTATACTGAAGGAATTGAGATTGGGACGAAAATCGAGATGGGTTGCTGTTGCCGAGTATATACTTATTAAATATAGGATCCTATAATGTTGGGTGGTATCCATCTAGAAGTGGGGGCTCTACCAAATGAGTTGCTCACTCCATATCATTCCACCCACCAGGGTTAGGTTCATTTTGCTGACTCTCTCCCCTTAGATGTTAGACGTGTATGTTGGCCAAGAGGAACGTCGCAGTCTACGGCCGGAGCTATGACTACACACAGAGAATCTTCCCATTCCATCGAATCAAAACTCACCGCTCTGGTGGGCTTCGGATGTTCATGTATAGGGGTACCAAGAAGTAGGCCTCCCTGGGAGGAACGAGACGTGTTCCTTTCGTCTTGGGCGCACTTCTCTGGATGATCCTACTAGGAAGAAACTACCACCCATTTGACTACCCCATCCGAATGGGAAGAAGCCCGGTGGTATGAGGAAATTGAATTGCGACTGCACCCTGAACGGAGGTACGCAGTTGCTTGTTAGGGGGGGTATAATTTCTGTCTGTATATACGAATGATACCATCGGACTACCCGTTCCAACAAGATTCTCATCTTCACCTGAAATTGGTTATAAATTGGTCAAAGTATTAGATATTGCATCCAAGAAGTGTTCACTGGACACAATCAGTCGACTAGATTGCTATAAGTTATAACACATATAAGCACCACGTAATAACATTCAGAATGTCTGAATATGTCTTGTATCATGCAGTTTTACTTATACAGTTTTATTAACAGAAGCAAGATATTGACGTTTCGTTAAAAGATTTCTATCGCAAATCTGGTTTAACTTCACAAGACCTACTAGGCATACTTTTTTTAAACAATCACTTTAATTTCTTGCTAAGAAACACCGAAAATATTTTGTAGGGGGATGGCACACGCCTCATCAGGGATACGTGAGCACGCGTTAAAACGGTGCACCCTTTAGCATTACCCTTTGTATATATATATGCCCCGGTAAGCCAGTTTCGCGCTTCTCTCAACACAATACTATGTCAATCTATTCTGTCCCATCCTGTTCCAGGCTGGCGGGAACCCCACCCTTTCTTGTAAGTGTGCCTCTCTGAGAAGGGGTTCGAGCGACACTCGCACCACACGACTCACAAAAGTGGGAACAACATCAAACTAATTCCATTAGTCCCACTTTAGGACGATACTTTTTCTGCAAAACACCGTACACCTTATGGCTAGAAGTTTGTCCATTCAGGTAGACAATCCCCTTTCACCGCAATGAATATGTTCACCCAGGGGCTTGACGGCGTGGTAGCTGCTCTTTGTCATTAAATCATTTTCACCATTATTAGCTCATTTGTGTAGTCTTTCGTTTGAACTAACCAGTTACTACTCAGCATTATACGAAATGCAATCAACGACAATCTAACAAGTGAGTAGCAAACTTAGCGTAAACCGGAGAATAATGGCGTAGAAAATTGATCCTGATTTGAGTGCGCTTAACCTCAAATCACTGGAGAA
Source organism: Malaya genurostris (assembly GCF_030247185.1). NCBI lineage: Eukaryota > Metazoa > Arthropoda > Insecta > Diptera > Culicidae > Malaya > Malaya genurostris. The sequence goes on along the minus strand of NC_080571.1, from coordinate 212,612,447 downwards.
ATTGAAAGTCAAAATATCAAAGATGAATGAGAATATAGTAATTCTAAATTTTACTCACCATGTTTAACGCATCGTCATCCGCTACACCCATACTCCTGGTGAGCTCCAGATACGAGGAAGTAATTGGCCTACACTCGTCCTTCTCGTCATCACTGTCACTGTCTGTGTCACTATCACTCTCGTCGGATTTATCACCTAAATTATTGTTCAGTCTTACTTTCTCACTAACGTCCGCTTGATCGGAAGGAATACGCTCCTTGGAATGTAATTCTACCCGTGTAATTTCCTCGACAAACAAATCTTCTGCATCACACTTTTTCTCTCTTTCCCCCTCCTCCTTAGTAACAGCTGTAGTTGAATAGTTTTTGTCTAAACTGCTGTCGGGTACATTTAACAAATCGAGTCCAGCTGCAGTTTCGAAATCTGGAATTTCAGTAAGATCTACCACCGATTCCTCTTTTGGCCACATCTTTTCACTTTGATCTTTGCTCTTCCTAGCATTATCATAAAACGTTTTCAATAACTGATAATACGTTAAATTACTTCCATCGCCGGCATTGTTCGACACTTTGCAATAATTCATCAACTTTGTGTACATTTCATTTCCGCCTAAACTATCAACACCTGAACTGAGATCAGGAACACTATGGGCAAGGGTGAGTTGTGGAGCTGAGCTTAGATTATCGAATGAACGAGATTTCCTGGTTCTCAGCGAACTTTCGAGAATCTTTCCAGTGGTTCCTGAATGCCGATCTGCATCGGCTAGTTGGCTAGGAGTTTGCGGGCGCATTGCTTTTGAACACTGGCTGCACAAAGAGAGGAATTTGGTCACTGCTTCCCGTGGGAGAAATGCATATGTTTCAGTGATCTGGAAAACACAAAAAATATTAGTCCAAACCTGTAGATGGTAGGCTCAGGCGAGTAATCAAGTTCGAATTATCTTCACTTGAATTGCAGAAGAGCTCACCGTTCGATAAGTTCTTTTCTGGCCAGCATGGCGACTTGAACGACTGCCCAGTGACACGTGTACGCCGTAGATGATATTGAAAAAGTTCTCTACAACCGCCACTTTTTTGAATGGTTGGGTGTCAGTTTCCTAAAACGAAAGGGTGCATGTTCAATCACTCTAATTATTGTGGGTATTTTACTGTAATAATACCGTAGTATTTGGTGCGAACAGTAAGCAGCCATCATTTTCCTCCTGTCTTTGGAACACGAAAATATCTTGAAAGCCTTTTGGTTTAGTTGTAGTAAATCCTGTACCAATAAAAATTACAATTCTCGATGAAATCATAATCGAAATATGGAAAGTTACATTGGAAGATATTAAAATAATAGATATTTCTGAGAAATATGAAAAAATATATCGTGTTATGGCATAAAACCAAATGTTGATTTATTTTCATTTATTACGGGTTCCATCACATTTCTTGTATTTTATTTTACTTTTACTCGGTAGCCAATAGTCACTGGGGGCCAAATCTGGATTATACGGTGGATTAGGAAGCAGTTCAAAGTATAATTCGTGTCATCGACTGCTGAATCGTTAAATTATCTTGGTCAAACAGTGGTTTTTCTTCGTCGTTTTCACTTGATTTTTGCCTTCAAACTATCTAACACCGCTATGTAATATTCGCTATTGATTGTTTTTCCTTTCTCAAGATAGTCAATGAAGATTATACTATGTGCATTTCAGCTTCATGCATAGTTGTAAACACGCTGTTCTCTGATATCGTAATGGCCTTACACAATTTCAATTTAAGATTAGATATAACACATTCTGTAAACAGTTCTAATGTTTTCTGAAGTAACCACCTCAATTGGACGACTAGAACGTTCACCATCATCGGTGTCTGTACGATCACATTTTAATTCAGAAAACCAAAAACAAATGGTTCTTTTTGATGAGCAGAGCCCGGATAATACTATTGAAGCCGTTGCTGATTTTGTACAGTTTTTTTTCATCAAGAAGCAATGGTAAATAATTTATGAAATTGTTTTGAATTGTTCCCTCCCCCCCTACGTTTTTGAAATTTTTCTATTTTCATATTATGGTAGTTTTTCACCTCAAAATTGGTGAAAAATTTAGCGTAAGATCGCGTTTTTTCCTTAAATATGCCACGAACTGTTAAACAATCAAAATAATAACTTGAGACCGACGGAGGGTGGAGAAATAACTCGTACTTGAGGTAAATTTAAGAATATTTTTGGTTTCAGATAATTCTACCAAATACAAATTATGTTTGTGTTTGATTCTACGCCGAGTTATCATGTTCACCGCGCAACGTGATTCTCAAAAGAGGTTTTTGGGAATGCTTTGTTACCGCCGAATTTTTAATATTAATATACAGAAATTTAACTAAATATTCATTAAATGATGCTTGATTATGTAAAAAAAAGTTTGAATACATTTGCTTAAGCTGTTTCTCCGTAAAAAATTACAAAAAATTGTCTTTTGGTTCAAATTATCATAAAAGGATTTCACTTTTTCTAACTAATAAAATGTTATGAAACTTTATACATTGTCTTTTGAAAGTTGGTACCACATAAACGTCATATTTATTTGACAATGATAGTGCCATCAGTGTGTCAGACTCATGACTGGTGGTGTACTAGCCCACTCCGGTGGGGGTAAAATGTGTCAAATAATGAAAACCTCTCGAACTGTATTTCTTAGATTCATTCCATATATGCATTCTGGAGTACTTTTAGTTGGAAATGCGCCCACGCTGTGGATAATTTATTTTCAAACAAGACGGTAATCATTCTCGAATAACACGTGTTTGAGTTTTTCCTAAGAAATATTCTATCGTCATTTTGTAGATCCTTATAAATTTCAACGAAAAATGCGAAATACTTTTCGTTGAACCTTCGCACCCATTTTATTTATTCAAGAATCTAGAACGTAACAGAAAAACAACATTTCAGAAACGAAATATGTCGAATAATGCCATTTTTAAGCACTATCAGAATATTCACTGAAACGACGTGTGACACTCGATGTATCGCTTGTTATCCAGTTAGTAATCAATGGTTCCCAAACATTCGTAAAACATTCATCTTCTTCATCGAAATTCCATCCGGTTTGCGTTATCCTGTGTCGTGCACTTCATGGGCTTTTGATGCTAATTTTCTACTCGTTAAGGGTCACAAACTATCAGATAATGTTTGGAGAAATCTGTGAACTCTACTATTCTCTTCGATCTAGAGATCTGCGAAGAACGACGAAAGATTTTTCAACTTGGGCAAAATACAATCGTTAGATATGGTTTGTCACTCCCAGACGGATCAGGGTCATTTCGCCGGAAGCCGTTTCGCCGAAGGGTTATTTCGCCGAATGCCATTTCGCCGAAAGGGTCATTTCGCCGAATCCTGAAATTGTCTTATAATCGTAATAAGAATTGATTTAAAATAAAGACAAATGAAAGGTGATAGCGTTAACGCCCGTTTTGTTGACCTACAAACTAAGCATCAAACAATTGCATAGGTGTATCTATGTATGTGGTATTTTCCGTTTATTAAGTGAAAATTAAAAAAATATCTAATGCGGCTACGCCACATCGTTTTGGTTCATGTGCTGTCCGACCTCGCTACCGCTCGTTCGGACCTAACTAAAGCAAACCTAGTTTTGAGTAGACCGGGCAAACGAAGCGGTTACAGGTTTGTATGCAAGAGGCCGCCGCTTCCGACGGCCGACTCAACTGCCGTCGGCTCGGCGGCTTTGTGCCACCGAGCCATCTTGGCTTCGGTTATGCGGCTGCGCCACATCAGTTATACAGGAGATATAACATACAGGAGACATGACCCTTTCGGCGAAATGACCCTTTCGGTGAAATGACTCTTTCGGCGAAACGACTTTCGGCGAAATGACCTTTTCGGTGAAATGGTATTCGGCGAAATGTCTTTCTGCGAAATGACCCGCTCCCCTCCCAGACCACCCTATGTATTAAGCAGGTAGGTTATCTTGTGAATTGATATGAAATTTTCATCTATAATTTTGAGACAATAAAACCCTGATAAATACTTCAGGCAGGTGTATTTGATCTGAAACAAATTGGACGTATTTGCTGCGACCAAAAAAATTGTCTTTGAGTTAAAAAAGATATCACAAATATTCACGATAAAACAACAGTAATAAGAATTGGAGACGTTATATCTTTTTTCCCCAAATTTCATGGCTCGGGTGTTCCGATTCCGAAAAGTTAAGACAATCTACAACGATTTATAACGTTCTAACCACATGTTAATTGCCTCGAGTTTTTCATATTTATGTCTACGAGTTAAAGCGCACATGCAAAAAAATCTCGCGAAATTTGAATGAATAATTAAAAAAGGAACAGCGGGTGAGCGTATTTGTCTAGTGGCCATGGCTTCAGAAGATGTGCTGTCGTTACAAATTCATTCATTTTTATTCAAAAGTTTGCCAGATATTTCCTGATTTGGTTAGCGATTTGCAACTGTTAACATAAAGCTCAAAGTTTTATTACACATGTGTATATGAGCTCGAAGGTTAAAAGGAAAGAATGTTTAAAAATACGCATTCTACAAATAATCATAGAACGCAAAATCTCGGCACCTCTTTTGGCCAGATTTAGTGAGGCTAAATAATGGAAAGAAATTTCAGCGCTAAAATTATTGGGTAAAAAACCGCGAAGTGGTTTAAGAGATTCGTTTTCGTCTTAAGTGAACTTAATTCACCAGTATTATACGTTCCATGCTTCACCTGCTCTGGTTTTAGCTCCTTTTTTAGAGATGTTCAACAACAATCTTAACGTCAAAAAGATAGCCAAAATTTAAATTCAAGGACTCCTGAATTCGGTTAGGAAGATGCTCAAGAGCAACAATGCAAAATAGGTGCTCCAAAAGAATACCGACCCCAAACATCGGAGTCATTTGGCGAAAGGAAAATAACGTTTCTACATTGGACTGGCCCTTACAATCTCTGGATGTCAACCCAATTGGAAAAGAGAATGAATCCTCATTTGCTTAGCTTCAGAACGACCTAGAGCAAAACATTTTAACCGTTTTATAAAGTATGCGGACTCAAGTTGTTCAATAATTACAGAAAGCGGATGACAGCATCCAGGCCCGTACCCAGGATTTCGTTTCGGGAGGGCCCCAAAGATTCTCGGTGTGCCTTTTACGGGTATTTTTAACAGACAATTTAAACTTTTCCACTGGAACTGTTATCGTATTACATTTCTTTACGTTTACTGTCTTGTTATTTCTGCAAACCATGTCTTAGGCCTTCTAAATAATTATATATCTGTTTTTGATTTCGGGAGGGGCCCGGGCCCCTCGGGCCCCCCCTCTGGGTACGTGACTGACAGCATCATATGTGAATTGTTTAGTTTTTAATTTTTACAGATAACTAATACTAGTTGGCATATACTTTCAATTGTAGTTCGGGCAATCCTGGTAAAGTAAAGTCCTGGCATTACATTCCTTTTGTGGAATTTGGCCTTTCTGTTTCAACTGACTTCACAGCCGGGTCTTAGCATACAGAATCATTGCATGGCTAGTGCTACGACCCTACTAACAGCCTGTTCGCACTATACCAGGACGACCGGAACGGGACCATCCGGGACTATCCAGGACGTTTTTTTTTTCCTCATCGGCGATGACTGAGCTGCCGGCGTGTGTATGTATTGGAATCCCGGATCCGGGATAAAATCCACCGGTTACCACCGATATTCCTCGCCGAGTTTTTTCCAGCGCCGACGGTGCGTCCCGGTATAGTGCGAACAGGCTATAATACTAAGCGCGGGTAGTCTGCATGCATTGTTAATTCATTATACTAACATATTGATGAAAATCCAACTAATTCTAACGGTGTTTAATGTTTTGAGATAATTCTCCAAATTCAGAAATATAACTATAGAATGCAATAGCGTTGAATAGACGATACATTTACATATTTGTTTACGCAATCTACCAGTAAATACTTTTTGAGCAGGTTCAATGATCCAACGATAATTTATTTGTATAGAAAAACTTGTTGTCCTGTTGAAGCGAATTAGTGAGTATAATTTGTTCTGGGAAGCATATCATAATATGCAATGTACCCACTCCAATCGGATTGCTTCATGCCAATACTAAATATTTTACTATTTTATAACTGACTACAGTTAAAAAATTTGTCGTACACCATCTACCGCCATCTCATGGCGTAATACATCACCTTGAACTAAGTTGAACTTTTAAAGATCCAATGAGAAACAATCAATGAGATCAATTTAACATATCAACTCTAGAAAAGGATAATAAGTCATTAGATTTTACATACTCCGATTTGGATGAAACTTTACACGCATTCTCGGTATTACTAACCATTTTTTTACCCGGATGTAGAGAAAAATTCGATTTGTTTTTGATATTCACAAAAGGCAGCTGTAGTTTTACATCGACTTCATTTAGATCATTGCAACTCGGAAAATGTTAACCGTACCAAAAGGTATCTAAGAAAAAAATGTTGGAAACAAATTGAGCTCTCTCTAAGATATAGTTCGAGCCCTGACCTGGAAGGATTCATAGTGTCAGTAGAATAGTAGCACCAGCCATGCAATGGTTCTGTGCACTCTGAATCGGCTGCGAAGTCTGTTGAAACAGAAGGTCAAATTCCACTACAGGAATGTAATACCAAGGCTTTGCTCTCTATAAGATATACAATAATAAAAATTTATTGCTTTTTTAAGAATTTCAAAAATTACTCAAACGGAACCGAATGACCAGTCCAGTGAAAAAAAGCTACTGAAATATTAGAACTTTTTAATTAGAATTAAAAATTAGAATCTGTATTAATTTATTATTATTAATTAAGCATTCGACATAAATTAGATAAGCACTCTTTCAAAAAAGCAAAAATCGCAGCTAAAACAGTATGAAGGCAAAAGCTGGATGAAAAATAGTCATTTAAACATTAGAATATGATTCTACAAATCACGAACAATAAATTTAAGGTAAAAATTTTATTGAATCAATTATTTTTTTCAGTTTTAGGAAAAGCATTAGAACATCGTATATATCATCAGTGTATATGTTTTTATATATCAGTGTGCATGTTTTTAGATCTTCCACAACTTCTTTAGACATTCATTTCTACAATCAATAGTTTTCGAGTTACAACTACTTGAAGGAAAACGGCGCAATTCAACGAAATATCAGGTGCACCAACTAATAATGCATGATTTTTTGGATAGAAATACGTGAGTAATAGATTCAAGATACTTTACTCAAAGTAGCTGCCTTCGAACACGATGCAATTTTTCATCTTTCCACCGACTTACGAATACTACGTCGAAAGAACTGTTCATCATAGACGGAAGAAGCCAAATCTAGGAAGTAAAGCAAGTCTAAGTGGGGCAAAAATTCCCATCTGAGTTCAGAAAATTTGTTTTTGATCACTTTCGCTGTGCGAGCGGAGTTGGTGACTTACTCAAGTCTTGTTGAGCATTCTGATGGTTTTTCAAGTAATACTTGATTCAATTTCATCATTTGCTGTCGTTGGTGATTAGTATTATTTTAGTTTCTCATTGTTTGAGAAGCTCGAAGTACAAGCTACCTTTTTGATCTCACCAAATGCACGGCATCGTTTTCCTGCCGAAGCGATTAGGATTTGCAGATGATTTTGATGGTTGCGAAAAACTTGTGATGCTCGAAGTGCTAAATGGAGCGTCGCAGTTCACGCAAATTAAGGTGCAATAGCATGTAATATTGTACGATTTGCAAATTCCATGTCGTTAAGTTCAATGAAATATAAAAAAACTGATAGCGACAGCGGCGACTTGAACCAAGAATCATTGGGTAAAGTACGTCCGTTAATCGACTGGACCACAGAAGTACATATCTGCTTGGCTGTATATGGTGCATATAAATTCATACAGTCGCAATTACTAGTTGAATGTAAATTACAGTCGGAACCCTCCTCCTAATTTTCTCCTAATACAATATTTAGTCATTACAAATGGAATTTTCCGTCATTTGACAAGTCCTGTCTGCATGATCTGCATCGTATGCGGGACTAGGTCACCTATAAAATTCTCAATTTTTGAGTGTGGACACGTAAACATGTAAATGCATAGAAACAATAAAATCAGGGCTTCTTATCTTGTTGTTTTTCTTTTAAAAAATTCAAAAATAAAATGTATTCTAATGGTTCACGAACTTTACTGTTCAACATTTAACAAAATTAAAAAAACCGTGTTGATTAGATAAGTACCCGAGTAGAGTGTGAGATCAAAAAGAAAACTCAATTTGATGTTGTGCTGTTCGTATAAATCAATTACTTAATTTACTATCGTTTTGGTCGTTTCAACGGTTAAAAGATCAAAATCGAGAGCAAAAAAATGCTGTGTGACATCAACCTGAAAGCTAGCTTTGCTCTCAGTGAAAGCACATTGAAAACTTAATATGATGTAGATTTTCTCGAAATGACACGTCACGAGCATAAACTAAAAATAGACTAGCCAAAAAAGGTCCGGGATAGTATACATTTAGGCGATTTATTCGCAAGCCAAAAAAAAAGATTTCATGCAACACACTACCCCACCCCACCCACACAACCCACGGAGAGAATCCGGTTTCGAACTTAGGTGATTTGGATTGCGAACTTTTTGCGATTTCTATGGACTGTAAGTGCTAACTATAAGTAAACGAAAAATGTTCGGTTATATGACAAGCAGTGTTGTTTCACAAAGTTGTATTCAGGTAGTTTCTGTCAGTGCACATTCGTTGCATCGCTTCCATCCCGCATAGCAGTGTCGCTATTTGAGGACAGTATAAAAATGTTCTCTGTGTCCTTCTCATATTCAAAGCTGTAGCATTCGAACATTATAACATTAAATTGAGTTATCTACTTGATCTCACACAACTCGCACTTGTAATCACTTTGAAATATGAATTTAGAGGCTCTGAAGACCAAACTTTTTACAGTGAAGTCTCCTACAACACAGAGAACGTGAATTAGGAATCCGGCAAAAAAGTATCCCAGATCATTTGTTTTTTCGACTATTTGGGACAATGAACGATTATCTCGCTTCTGACTACAGATAGAACCATAATGTCTTCAGTAATTTTTTAGTTCTTGTGTAGACTTAGAATTAACAATCATTCGATGCAGTCCTGTGACTCAAAATTATGCAGATTTGGTTAGACAGTTTCTTTAGAAGAGTGTATTAAAGTTCCAAGATCTATTAGATGATTGATAAAATACTTTTCATAGTATCTAGCGTTAGTAAGTATATGAAGTTCTAAGCAATTATAATAATAATAATAATAATAATTATTATTATTATTATTATTATTATTATTATTATTATTATAATTATTATTATTATTATTATTATTATTATTACTATTATTATTATTATTATTATTATTATTATTATTATTATTATTATTATTATTATTATTATTATTATTATTATTATTATTATTATTATTATTATTATTATTATTATTATTATTATTATATTCGGCTTTCCCTTTAAAGGTGGTTCACTGTATAGTCGAATCTTTTTTCTACAAAACAAAAAATAAATTTACTCACACTTTATTCGAAGAAATGTTTCAGTTGAATATTGTGTATTTTGTAGATTTATTCGAAGCGATTGTGAAATTTAGCAATGATTTATTACGGAAATAAGAAAATGGAGAAATGGAGAAAAAGTTATTGATCACGAGTGATTCTCTATAGCATTTGAGGTATATGGAAGTATGGTCTAACGTATATCAAATGCCAGAATAAAAGGTACGATTGATTTTTTTTCGGTAACACAATTATTTATCTATTTACTATGCAGAAGGAAACAAGAAATTCAAACAAATAAATATTTGTGGCAATCGCAACCTGTAATCTTTTTCCTGCTCTTGAAATAGCACTTGCAGTGGATAATTTCGTTAATCTATTCCCGTTAATTTTTTTTCTTAAACCTTATTATACTGTATTTATGTTTATTAGGGTAAGAAAACATTGAGATATTTCTGATTGTACTGATATATTTTCTTCGATAATGTAGGTATTTCTTTGCAATACATTTGGAGAACATAATTTTCAATGATTCCGGTAGAAGTGATGAAAATTGATTGATAACGAAAAGTTTTATGAAGCGCCCCTATTGGCCAAAACGCCCCCTTCGTTTTTTAGGTATTCAATTCTAAACAAAATTTTCATCACTTACACTATCTTTTCGTAAGATCTTTCTGCTATGCAAGTTTGGCAGTTGTTGTTTGCTGGAAAATATGAAAATATCATTAGGTAAACTGAAAATATCATTAGGTAGCTTTTGGATGTAAGGTTTTGCTTCGACTAAACAAGCATTTCAACCGTATAAAACGTCTAATGGTTGGTTGCTACTTAGTAATTAACTTTTAGCAGTGCTAATGTCTTTATTTACAGTATACAAATATAGAGGAACAATTCCATTTCTTTGATATACGAATTTTCTAATAATAGTCACTCTACGGACATTATGCCCCACCTTCGATTCAACAGTATGCTTTGAGTTAAAATATTGTTTCAAAGATTTATAACGGTTTTTAAAACAAAATGTAGCATTGAGAGGATAAAAAATGTTGGTTTTTTGCTGTAATTAATTGATTATGCAATTGATTTCTGATGCAAAGAATATCTTCTTTATTTGTTTTCAAGGGGCATATTGCATCATTATTGTGGGGCATTCCACTGATTTGTTGTGGTGCATATTATACGGTTGCTGGAGCATTATGCCTACGACAAGCGAAAAAACTGAGAATGTGGTCGTTTTGGAAAATGTGTTTGCATCCATCAATTCTCATCACGTCTACCGGAATCATTGAAAATTATGTTTCTCAGGCATATTGCAAAGAAATACCTACATTCTGGATGAAAATATATCAGTACATTTAGAAATATCTCAATGTTTTCTTAAGGGGGACATATTATAACACTTTCCCCTACAAACACATTTTCCAAAACGACCACATTCTAAGTTTTTTCGCTTGCCGTAGGAATAATGCCCCAGTAACAGTATAATATGTCTCACGAATAATCAGTGGTATGCCCCACAACAATGATTCAATATGTCCCTTGAAATGTCGATTTAGAAGCGAAGCAGATAAAGAAGATATTCTTTGTATCAGAAATCAAATGCATAATTAATTAATTACAATTGGAAACCAACATTTTTGATTCTCCAAACGCTACCTTTTGTATTAATAATCGTTTTAAATCTTTAAAACACTATTTTAACTCGAAGTATACTGTTGATTCGAAGGTGGGGCATAATGTCCGTAGAGTGACTGTTTTTAGAAAAATCGTATATCAAAGAAATGGCTTTGTTTCTTTGGATTTTTTATACTGTAGATAGAGACATTATCACTGCTAAAAGTTAAATAATAAGTAGCAACCGACCATTAGACGTTTTATACGGCTGAATGCTTGTTTAGTCGAAGCAAATTCTTACATCGAAAAGCTGCCTAATGACATTTCTTGTTTTTTAAGATTTTCCAGCTAACAACAACTGCCAAACTTGCATAGCAGAAAGATCTTACGAAAAGATAGTGTTAGTTATAAAACTCTTTTTAGAAAAGTCTTGAATAATAAAAAAAAGAAATGAGGGCGTTTTGGACAGCAGGGGCGCTTTATAATACTTTCTCCTAGCTTGTAAATATGATCGTTTATTTGAAACTGTTGAAATCCTTTCGGTTTTGAATATAACATAAATGTCACTTTTTGCACGTATTAAACTTAATTCTTATACACATAAAATCAATTCATAGATTTCAAGCTGTTCGCGAAGAAAATCATGCATTATATGATTAAAAACGATATTTCTAGTATAAGAAGCTTGGGATGAAAATGATAATGTTTTGAATTTTCATACGACAATACATCTTTATAGAAACACCGAAAATAGAGTGAAATTACCTTTAGTCTTCACCCAGAATCTAAATTTAGAGCTATCTGGGTTATTCATTTCTAGCCCCTTGAGAGCCTTGATAATCCTCGCCTGTTTCTTGAGGGTGATTGTTTTCGTTTTGGCACGGTCTCCGTACGTTTGAATCACCCACGGTTGGAAAATCTGCGGAGCGCGATAAAACAGAAAAAAACAACAACTATACACACGTTTTCACGATTTCACTCTCGTCACCACAGCAAGCAGAATATTGCATACGTACATAACATAAATTGCGCCGGCCAACAACAAAAAAAAATATTACAAACAAAATACGGCGGCCGACACAAAAAGCGAAAGCAAAGCTGTGAAAGCACTTGAACAGAATAATAAAAGTCTATTTACTTCAAACATCTGATCACGTGTGTAGTCGTATTTCGGTCGCTTCCGCTGTGGCGAATCCGGCTCGTCCTGCTGCCTCGCCGACCTGTTGTTGTTGGTGCCCTGTGCCCGGCTTCCGCACGAGGAAGATTCAATCAAATCAGCTGTTTTCAACAAACTCGCAAATTTTTCACTTTTCTGTCGTGCATTTCGTTCTTCGGCACTACCACCCCCAACAAACGTGTTTTCCTCCCACACACCACCAACACCGCCATCCACAGCTGGTGTTCGTTCCGAGCTCGGCACCAACGACAACAACGAAGCCGACGAGGACGACGAACAGGACGAAAAAGACGATTCTTTGCGCTTCCGTTTGTTACGCTGTTGCTGTCGATGAAAGTTTGTTTGTGATGTGAAATTTTCCAACACATTTTCACCGAACAACGACGAAGATGACGAATCTGGTCGATTTTTATCCGTGTGTGTGGGCGCCTCGGCAGACAATGCGCTCCGCAAAGTGGGACTCGCGCCAAAAACATTCAAACGACCGTTCGACTCCATTCAATAACTCCGTTTCGAACGATGCGTGAAATAGTAACACGGATAACAACGAATTTTGTTTCCCGATCATGCAGGACTCAATGGCCAACAAACAAAACTAAAACCTAACAATGACATTTGAATAACTAGGAAATTAAAATTTTGGAAAACCGACAAAACTTATTACAAAACACAACTAAGTAACGAAGGAACGACCCGTGCTATACTCTAAAGATTCATCTTGCAAACTGACCATCGCCGGAGAATTACCGGCCACTGTAAGGACCCAAATAAACCTGTTTGAGGTTTGGGCGAATCTTGACGGAAAAGAATGAGCACAAGTTTACAGAAGTTCTAAAAAGTTTCCGGTTTTTGTTCCGGAAAAGAAAGCAGACGAAAATTACTGCTACCGAAATCGCTTGCGCTTGTATGGGATTTTCCCCTCCCGGTTAGCTGTGTTGGTTGCGAAGCAAAAGGACGAATCGTTACCTTCACGAGATTGTGCATCTTTTTCCTCCATTTCGTACGGTTCATGTTGCTACGTGCACGCTGACCGCCGCTATGGACTAGGTTTTCAATCTGTTACCAAAATAATCCACCCCTTGTTGTTATTTATTGAAATATACATATCAAGATGTAGAAAGGAAAACTATCTGAGAAAAATATATTTTGCGCACAACTTGAATTGTTTCTTAAATCTTATCTCTTTAAATATATATATATCTGTTAGTCAAGTTATATTAATCCAATGTTATTGATTATATTTACATAAAAAGTAACTTTGTTGTAGAACTGTACGAGTGGAACTATTTTCAGAGGAACTATCTCGGGCGCCAGTATCCAAAAATTAATTTCTTCGAATTATTACGGAAAAACTGATTTATATCATGTTTAAGATTGGTATTGTACTGTTAGATGAATCCGATGAGATGCCACCGTAATCATAATCATTTATTTACATGAAAGTGCGACTCTATTTAGAATACAGACGGTTCTGTATTCTAAATGGCCGTAGAGTTGCACTTTCACGTAAATAAATGGTTATGACTACGGTGGCATCTCATCGGATGTAACAGTACAATACCAATCTTAAACTTAATATAAACCAGTTTTTCCGGAAAAGTTCAAACGGTGCGACGGCCGTAACAATTATCTCTCATGACGATTCTCTGTTGAGTGTTGGATGGTTGTGCTGCTGCTGGTGTCTACTGTCGTGAAATCATATTGTCGCATTCACTTGATGCTACTGTGATCCATGCAGAAATCTACGCGATTCAGTGTGGGGTACAATCGACACTTCAGCAGAGAATCTGTGGTAAGCGAATTTATTTTGGTTTCGACAGTCGGCAGCTTTAATGGTACTCAGTTCGAATGATTCACGGTCGAATCTAGTGATTGCATGTCGAACTCTGTTGACTTATTATCGGTATCCAGCCATTCTGGTATTACTGAAAATGAATGGGCTGCATTTTTACTGATATGTAACTGTTCCACAATGACACAACTACGTATCCGAGTTTTTGGATATCCATACATAGTTCAATTTGTGTTTGGAGATCTTGAAATGAAGGATATTGTATCGCTTCTCCCCCAATGTGGTAATGAGCTATAGTCAGAGAGTTCATTGTTCTTCCTGGAGTGAATGAATCCTTTCTGTATTGACTCTAAATGTTTTTTTAGGGTACCGAAATTATTTCTGCTCGTACATATTGCGAATCGTTCTGTATTCTTCCGGAAATGAAGAGTGGTGTCGCTTTTGTAAAATCACTAATTCCTCTAGGGAGCTGATGGTTTCTTTAAATGTTCATTTTGGCACCTGTAGATCGTTCAGCATCCTTTCTGGGAACCTGAACGAATTGTTTCTTTTTGTTTTGTGCTGTTTTCCCATTTCGCCCACTGCAAAAATATTCCACTGATTTGAGCGTCCTCTCCAGTGCGCATTTTCAAATCTTGACTTGAATAAAAACGAACTTCTGCTGTGATTAAATTGCTCATTGAGAAGGTTCCTCTTCCATCAAAAATTTACTCTTTGACAGGGATTGCCATTCCTGAAACTCCAAATTCAATGTGCGTGTGCATAGATTTCCGTAGTACTATTTACTGCATTGATATCGCCACATTTTATATCAAAGTTACGATGAATTACAAAAATTAGTTTTTTATAAAACATGCATTTTTCTTCAAAAAACGCCTTTAATTCACTTTCAGCGATTAGAAATAATTCTTATGTTTATCTATACATTTACGAGAAAAATGAAGTCACATATATTTTTTTATAAATTCAGAGAAATGCTCAAAGTTGTAAAAGTTCTTATTATGAAATTTACTCGCATGAATTTAATATTGATCGTGAAGCCGGTTTTGAAACTATCTTGAATTTTTAAACATTTCGAAATGGATTTAACGCAGCTATATGCTGATTCTTCACTTTGCTTTATAAACCTTACAAAGAATTGTCCACTTGGCAAGATTATGATCTTAAAATGGTTTTCAGTAGGCTTCTGCGGAGTTAACAGTTTCATTGCGAGATTTATGATGTAGTACTCAAGACTGCTACAAATATTTGATAAAATTAAAAATGTTATTTGGAATAATCTTACAGGAAACAATAATCTTCACAATGTTGGTTAAAAATTGGTTAAGGCGAATAAATACTTTGCATTAGACATATGATAAATCAATCCTGAAAACGTGCTTAATCTACCTAGCTGTAAGATAATACTTTTTTTTTATCAATCCGCATGTGCTTTATGCATGATTATTCTTCGATGCTTTTAGTTTCAATGAAACTATTTTAATGAGCGTAGTTTTGAGTGACAGTTTGAAATTTCAATCACTCATTAGCCTGTACTTTCGGAGCTGCTCATCACCGGAATTTGAAAATCAGTGTATCCAAAGTCCTTTAGATTCACCTAAGGGATTAAAAACTATTTCATTTGAATTTTTTTTTTTACGTTTCGCCTTCGGCTCATCAGTGCAATTAGCAGATTATGTTGATCTGCTAATGCCACGTCACGGATCAACATAATCCGCTAAGCAGACGTAAAGTACTTGCTATTTACAAGTCACTTTTTTTTTTACACCGAGGTGTAAGGTCTTTCCTGACGTCCCGAAAGAACGAAACAAACTGACGGTATTCTGACCGCCAACAGGTTGTAGTCATTTAGGGGTTTTGGTACCTCATGGGTACCGGTTTGTGCAAAAGTACACATGACTTATTTCAATTTTTTACGTTTCGCCTTCGGCTCATCAGTGCAATTAGCAGATTATGTTGATCTGCTAATGCCACGTCACGGATCAACATAATCCGCTAAGCAGACGTAAAGTACTTGCTATTTACAAGTCACTTTTTTTTTACACCGAGGTGTAAGGTCTTTCCTGACGTCCCGAAAGAACGAAACAAACTGACGGTATTCTGACCGCCAACAGGTTGTAGTCATTTAGGGGTTTTGGTACCTCATGGGTACCGGTTTGTGCAAAAGTACACATGACTTATTTCAATTTTTTACGTTTCGCCTTCGGCTCATCAGTGCAATTAGCAGATTATGTTGATCTGCTAATGCCACGTCACGGATCAACATAATCCGCTAAGCAGACGTAAAGTACTTGCTATTTACAAGTCACTTTTTTTTTTTACACCGAGGTGTAAGGTCTTTCCTGACGTCCCGAAAGAACGAAACAAACTGACGGTATTCTGACCGCCAACAGGTTGTAGTCATTTAGGGGTTTTGGTACCTCATGGGTACCGGTTTGTGCAAAAGTACACATGACTTATTTCAATTTTTTACGTTTCGCCTTCGGCTCATCAGTGCAATTAGCAGATTATGTTGATCTGCTAATGCCACGTCACGGATCAACATAATCCGCTAAGCAGACGTAAAGTACTTGCTATTTACAAGTCACTTTTTTTTTTACACCGAGGTGTAAGGTCTTTCCTGACGTCCCGAAAGAACGAAACAAACTGACGGTATTCTGACCGCCAACAGGTTGTAGTCATTTAGGGGTTTTGGTACCTCATGGGTACCGGTTTGTGCAAAAGTACACATGACTTATTTCAATTTTTTACGTTTCGCCTTCGGCTCATCAGTGCAATTAGCAGATTATGTTGATCTGCTAATGCCACGTCACGGATCAACATAATCCGCTAAGCAGACCCATGAGGTACCAAAACCCCTAAATGACTACAACCTGTTGGCGGTCAGAATACCGTCAGTTTGTTTCGTTCTTTCGGGACGTCAGGAAAGACCTTACACCTCGGTGTAAAAAAAAAAGTGACTTGTAAATAGCAAGTACTTTACGTCTGCTTAGCGGATTATGTTGATCCGTGACGTGGCATTAGCAGATCAACATAATCTGCTAATTGCACTGATGAGCCGAAGGCGAAACGTAAAAAATTGAAATAAGTCATGTGTACTTTTGCACAAACCGGTACCCATGAGGTACCAAAACCCCTAAATGACTACAACCTGTTGGCGGTCAGAATACCGTCAGTTTGTTTCGTTCTTTCGGGACGTCAGGAAAGACCTTACACCTCGGTGTAAAAAAAAAAAAGTGACTTGTAAATAGCAAGTACTTTACGTCTGCTTAGCGGATTATGTTGATCCGTGACGTGGCATTAGCAGATCAACATAATCTGCTAATTGCACTGATGAGCCGAAGGCGAAACGTAAAAAATTGAAATAAGTCATGTGTACTTTTGCACAAACCGGTACCCATGAGGTACCAAAACCCCTAAATGACTACAACCTGTTGGCGGTCAGAATACCGTCAGTTTGTTTCGTTCTTTCGGGACGTCAGGAAAGACCTTACACCTCGGTGTAAAAAAAAAAAGTGACTTGTAAATAGCAAGTACTTTACGTCTGCTTAGCGGATTATGTTGATCCGTGACGTGGCATTAGCAGATCAACATAATCTGCTAATTGCACTGATGAGCCGAAGGCGAAACGTAAAAAATTGAAATAAGTCATGTGTACTTTTGCACAAACCGGTACCCATGAGGTACCAAAACCCCTAAATGACTACAACCTGTTGGCGGTCAGAATACCGTCAGTTTGTTTCGTTCTTTCGGGACGTCAGGAAAGACCTTACACCTCGGTGTAAAAAAAAAAGTGACTTGTAAATAGCAAGTACTTTACGTCTGCTTAGCGGATTATGTTGATCCGTGACGTGGCATTAGCAGATCAACATAATCTGCTAATTGCACTGATGAGCCGAAGGCGAAACGTAAAAAATTGAAATAAGTCATGTGTACTTTTGCACAAACCGGTACCCATGAGGTACCAAAACCCCTAAATGACTACAACCTGTTGGCGGTCAGAATACCGTCAGTTTGTTTCGTTCTTTCGGGACGTCAGGAAAGACCTTACACCTCGGTGTAAAAAAAAAGTGACTTGTAAATAGCAAGTACTTTACGTCTGCTTAGCGGATTATGTTGATCCGTGACGTGGCATTAGCAGATCAACATAATCTGCTAATTGCACTGATGAGCCGAAGGCGAAACGTAAAAAATTGAAATAAGTCATGTGTACTTTTGCACAAACCGGTACCCATGAGGTACCAAAACCCCTAAATGACTACAACCTGTTGGCGGTCAGAATACCGTCAGTTTGTTTCGTTCTTTCGGGACGTCAGGAAAGACCTTACACCTCGGTGTAAAAAAAAAAGTGACTTGTAAATAGCAAGTACTTTACGTCTGCTTAGCGGATTATGTTGATCCGTGACGTGGCATTAGCAGATCAACATAATCTGCTAATTGCACTGATGAGCCGAAGGCGAAACGTAAAAAAATTGAAATAAGTCATGTGTACTTTTGCACAAACCGGTACCCATGAGGTACCAAAACCCCTAAATGACTACAACCTGTTGGCGGTCAGAATACCGTCAGTTTGTTTCGTTCTTTCGGGACGTCAGGAAAGACCTTACACCTCGGTATAAAAAAAAAGTGACTTGTAAATAGCAAGTACTTTACGTCTGCTTAGCGGATTATGTTGATCCGTGACGTGGCATTAGCAGATCAACATAATCTGCTAATTGCACTGATGAGCCGAAGGCGAAACGTAAAAAATTGAAATAAGTCATGTGTACTTTTGCACAAACCGGTACCCATGAGGTACCAAAACCCCTAAATGACTACAACCTGTTGGCGGTCAGAATACCGTCAGTTTGTTTCGTTCTTTCGGGACGTCAGGAAAGACCTTACACCTCGGTGTAAAATAAAAAAAAAAAAAAAAGTGACTTGTAAATAGCAAGTACTTTACGTCTGCTTAGCGGATTATGTTGATCCGTGACGTGGCATTAGCAGATCAACATAATCTGCTAATTGCACTGATGAGCCGAAGGCGAAACGTAAAAAATTGAAATAAGTCATGTGTACTTTTGCACAAACCGGTACCCATGAGGTACCAAAACCCCTAAATGACTATTTCATTTGATTCAATTTTTTTAATATCAGTGTAGCCATCTTTGTAAAATCGTTGTGCGTTCCAAATATAATTTTTGGGTATCGGATTAATTTATGTTAAATTGTCATAATCACCCGGTTTTAGAAGTTTTTATGGGACCTTAAGACCATTCATTTGAATCTTTGATGAAGGGAGCCGGTTCAGCCATCTACGAGAAAAATGAGTGTCACTATTTTAATTTCGTTACACATATCATCGTGTAGTTCCGGAACCAGAAATCGGATCCAAATGAAATTCCTCATCAGTTTGATCAAAATCGGTTTAGTCATCTCTTAGATCTCGACCTTTTTGTTAAAAACACACAGACACATACACAGATACACACACGGATATTTGCTCAGTTTGTCGAGCTGAGTCGATTGGTATATTGCACTCGGTCGTCCAAGTTTCGGATTTTTTTTCAAATATGAGCGAATTAAATGTTGTATCCTTATCAGCCTGTAATTCCGTATATTTGTATATCCGAACCAAACTCGATAGGGTTCTTTGGAGTTTTAAGGTATTCCATATAAACCTGAGATTATGAAAACTGATCGAGCGATACTTCAGAAAGTTGAGTTTAATTTTCAAAAATTTTTGTTGCGCATTTTACCCCTTTACTCCAAAACCGCAAATCGGAACCGAATAAAATGCAATAGCAAGTTATGAGACTTTCATTTGAATCTAATCGGTTAAGCGATCTCTGAGAAAATTGAAAAGTTTAAAGCAGGTGAAACTTAATAGCCGGCTATGGGACCAAAAGAAAGTTAATTAAGAATTTTGGTACGGCATGGGTACCATGGATACGCAATCGTTTCGTCGTCGATTCAGCAGATTATATTGAACTTAAGCAGATTATATTGAACTACTTAAGCAGATTATATTGAACTACTAACGCTACCTAGCGGTTCAATCAAATCCGCTGAGTTATCACATTCTTATTGTGAAATTTGACCTTCATGTTTCAACAGACTTCGCAGCCGATTATTCTTAGCATTCAGAACCATTGCATGGCTAGTACTAAGATCCTACTGACACTAAGAATCCATCCAGGTCGGGGCTCCAGTTTACGACAACTGGCTTGTAAGACCGGCTCCCTCGGAAAAGTTTTCCAAGGTTAGATCAAATCCCAAACCTATTTTTTATATTTATAAGGGAGGTAAACAGCTTACTGGGGCAGACGAAAAGTTTAAAAATTTCACTTTTCAGTCTACGTGATTTATAAAAGATTCCTGAAGAGTTTCTCGACTTCGGTGGGCAAAACTTTTGATCTACTTAGATGAACGGCGGAATGTGCTTTTTTCAGGCGCTTCATTTGTAACGAAAACTAAAATTTCTATTCATAGTTGCAAATCGCTTGCAAAAATTCGATTTTTCTCTGGCGTACTTACTAGCAAAAACAAATTTGCTGGGGATATCTCCTCAAGTCGTAGCCTCGAAAAACTTTTGTCCGAGGAGCCGCTCAAAGTCCATATCTACATACGTTTCTTCTCTATCTGTGAAAAATAACATGATGAATGATTTTAACGATAAAAATACATAAAATTACATGTAGGAAATATTCTTTTTGTATTGCACTCCGCTTTTGGTTCACCTTTTTTTTTTGTTGCTCTCCGATCTTTGCGGATTTCCGGATTTTTGTTTTTTGCTTACTAATCCAACGATGGGGGCGGCAAAACTATTATTTTGCTCCGGGCGCCAAATTTCCTCGGTGCGCCACTGTGAGCAAAGTATGGTGTTTCAGAGTATAGGATTTCCGCCTGTCAGTATTCGAGTCTCAGACTTGAATAATTCTTGTTGTCAGTAGCACATTTCACTTCTGGGTGCACGCTAACCGTAACCTATTAAACATGACTGAACTAATAGCCTTTTCACGAGATGGTGTTACTGTGATGTAACCAAGCAAAACAATTGTCCTGTACACCTACGACTCGTCTGTGACTTTTACATTCGCTTTTGCTGCAAAAAAATTGACGGGTATAGCATAATGCATAAGCCCACAATTTACACTTTACACTGATGATTTGGTATCTGACCCTATGGATAACACCACTTCTTCGAACGTCTTCCGCGACATAAATTTTTTAACGGTCACATTTATTTCATAATCTTTCAAATACAGGTTTGGCAACAAATTACATTTTACTCTGATCATTTGCTCCCAACAAAAAAATTGTTTTAATAAAATTGTGCGTTCAAATTTATAGACGCTTTGCATTTAACTCATTATACGATTTACATGCACTCTCCAACATAACAAAAATACAGTGAAGTACTACATTCACAATGCGTCAACGTTAGCACGTGGACATATTATTGATGAATTTCCCGAAAACCGGTCCATCCTTAACAGTCTTACCTATAGAAACTTTGTTCGACGGGGAAAGAATACGATCCATATTTTTCTTAAGCATACTCTGCCGAACAGAGAGGGGAAATTCATTAGCATTTTTTCGATTTGTTTACTATTCGTAAGGATTTAACAGACGAAGAACACCAAACATCAAGGCGATATGGGCTGATCCTTCGGTGACCGTTGCTTTGTACGTTTCTGAAAGGTCGTTTTGTTACGCTATAGTCACCTTCAGGTAAGGAAAGTGTTCCTAGGGTGAGCCGTTAGAAGTCGAATAAAATAAAAAAATCAACCTCTTCCTATTTGCTGAAAAGTGGAAAGGGGGATGTCCCAAAAAGGAACGGAATACTAGTCACATCCTTTCGTGTTCTTATAAGAACGAAGAAATAAAATCTAGCTTTTTTTCGTACATTTTAAAACAAGTATTTCATGGGACAAAATCAGCTGTCCCGTCTGGAAATTTTGGCGGCCAAAAGCAGTCACGCTAATTTGGTCTCATAACTCTCCCGAAAAGAGCAAATTGGTCAACCGACATTCTAAAGAAACTTGTCCAACTGGTTATCTGGACTTGCCGCGGTGGACAGCATCCTTTCCATTATTCATCTTGTCCTATCGGTGCCGCTACGCAGTGCAGTCTGTTGGTATGAATTTTGATTGTGTCCGTTTAAATCTTCTCTTGAAAAAAAGAACCGGTCTCGGAGTTCTGATCATATGGATAGTGACTGAACGGAGCGTGAAAGGATAACAGCTGTCTGTTGAGAAGTGATAGAGAAGGAACAATTTAGAACTTTCACTTCGTGTTAATTCAATAAATTTCCGAATGATCGATTAGATGAAATGATATTACGAGCATAGGCTTAAAGACTAGGAGGGATGAAAGTATCAATTAGTAACAGCCCTGGAAATGGACTTATTAATCAATTTTGCCACTCTATGATTCAAAAATGCTTGTTTTAGAGGGGGTGACTGTGCCAAGTTCCATACCTGAAGGTGAGAGTAAAATTCCGTTTGTTTTGCCAATGAGTGACTTTGGGCCGCTATTATCGGTTTCTCAATCTAGTAATAGTTCGTCAGATGCAACTACTCAAAATTGTTGTTTTTTTTTTTTATTGGTTTATTTAACCCCGGTTTTAACCAATTGGTCATTCGCCGGGGGGAGTTGTTGTTTTATTACCGATTTGCTCGATGTACTCATGCGTTAATTCACTGTTTCCAATGTCCACATTGTACAGTTTGATACATGTATCAATGAGGCAATCTACTTCATTTCGCATAAATGTTCTATTAGATTTCATTTTCACTGACAACCGATAATCTCACAGTGTCGACAAAATTGAGTAAAAAAAGCTGCACGAAACAAATTCTTTATTTCTTTATTTCTACATTATTCACGAAGCGATTTGTTTATGTAAAAGCTTCTTCTTGTAAATTCGGAAATGAATGATGCAGGAAATCATTTCTGTTGTGATCAGCAAAAGTGCACGGAGGGGTGAGTAAATTAGCGAAATTAATAAATTTTGCATAATATCAGTAAAAAAAGATGCCTTCAAAGGTTTAACTTAAGTTATGCACTGACAATTTTAATCAATGTATATGAGTTTGGGTGCACCAATCGCTTGGAATTATGAATTTTTTAACTTTCGGAAATCTTATGATAGGTAGTAAGCAGATGTGGAATATAAACCACACAAAGAATTAAAAAATTTCAAAAAGTTTGTTTGGTTGGTCACATCGAAATTCATGCTTCTTGATGTATTTAAAATTCATTCAGCATCACCATGTTGGTGGAGTAATATCAATAAAACCAGCAAATAACATTAACATATATGCTGTGATTATCAATAATTATTATGATAAGAAAAAACATGTTCAAACATAAAGCATGTCATGCAGCTGATTAATTTACCCTGTTTAAGTTGAATATCATACACAGAAGTAACAGCCCGGGTAAAAGTGATTTTCAAACCAATTATTAAAACCTAACATCTTAATGGTAGAAAATAACATTATTTAGTTTGAAATAATATCAAAAATCATTGCAAGGTCTGCATGAGAAAATAACAACAAAATATAAAATCCTGCCATTGTAACATCAAAGCAAGAGCAAAACATTTCTAGAAGACGAATTTTTCAGTAATTTTATTTTCTAGCATTGAGAATAGTTTATCATAAGAATTTCTCTTATCTTATTCTGATGCAGTATTTTCAATTGTATTCCATTTGAAAAAGGAACCACTGGATCAATTGAACCTAATGAAATTGGAATGCCTCATCAATAACGAAATAAGATATATATATATATATTGATGTTAAATAGATATTGTCTAATCTATCAAGAAGATTCCTTCGATGAAATATCAAGAAAATATGAAGTATTGCTATGACAGCACAGGAACATCAAGACAAGATATGATGGCAAAATTTGTTATTAATTTGTTAACAAAGTCGTTTGTCGCTCTAATCACTATGTGGTGTGAAATATTTTTCTAAACTAATTTGACATGGAGCATTGCTATTGCGTAGAGAATGCTGTCAAATTACGATCCAAACTTATTATTTTCATTAAATATGCATCTTGCATTTATTTCTCATAATCTAGTATTCCTTTTATTGCGAATGAAACAACGGATTCGAAATGGAACCCGGGATGCATCAAACGAGAATATATGTTGAAACTACGTAAAACGTAAAGAAACGAAGCCGTTATTTTCCCCAACTCTGTTGATAAGGAGTGTTAAAAGAGCTTTTCCCAAAGATACAAAATTGCCAATGTTCCATGATTTTGGAAAAGTCTCATTGACACGCGTAATCCTTAGTTATAAATTCCTGTAGGATTGCTGTTATTACTAATTTTCAAACACCCTCAGCGGGGGATCAACGATTTCAGACGTAGATCATGTCATGTCTTATCTTGATCATATGTGATTCTCCTCCACCAATATTAAAGCTGATCGAATCATCCAATGATTGAACTTACATGAATCAAGAATCATTTTAGATCAAAATCAGTACCGATTTTGTGTGACGGAAGATCCGTACAGATTTTGATCGATGTGACTTAAAGATCACTGATCACTGATCAGAAGTGATCTTTATTGGTAAAGATCACAAGCGATCTTCTCCGGCAGTGATCTCGATTTGATGAGGTTTTGAACTTTATTTTCTCAGCCCTGTATGTTACACTAAGGAAATATTACGTTTACTTCTGTGGAAAATCATTTCGAGTTTCGAGAATCATCTAGTAGCTTTGTAAGGAAAATTAAAAGATCTGTTGAGCTTTGACTATATATTTTACAATCTTTGTTTTGATGTTATTTGTCATATCTATGTTAATTTGTGATTATTTTTATTCTCGTATTGTAATTATTGTTATGCTTATTTTTTTCAAAAGATGATGGTTTTTGCGCCCATTTGATTGGCTACTCAAATAGGCTTTTTCCCATCCTCGTCCATTTAGATTTTTATATCCGATGGACATAACAATGATAATAAATAATAAATAAATAATAAATAATAAATTATTCCTTAGCTAAAGAAATAATATATCTTTGTACCCCCAGGAGAATTAAAACAGATAATTTAAATGTTTCATCAATTCCGATCAAATACTTTTGTTAAATTATATATTTAATATTAATGAAATAATTTCGATGGTTTTGTAGTTTTAGAGATATTTTTTAATCTAATGACAGCATGTAATAAATCGATTTTTTTGTATGGTTTGTGATACATATTGAGTATGTATTGCAATGAATTTTATTTATTTTGAATTCGTGACATGTTACATAGGGGGGTAGGGGGTCTTTACTTCTGTGACAATTTGTGACAAAGGGGGGGTTGGGAGTCAAAACTTGCCAAAAAAAAGCGTGATGTCTTTTATGGACAGCCCCTTAATGCAATAATTGCTGAGAAAACATAACTTCTTACACTCATATCAGTTCGTTGAGATCAGCAAATGTGTGTGTGACAAATAATTTCACTCAATTTTCTCAGAGATGGCTGAACCGATTTCTTAGATTCATATGAAAAGTCCTATGCTCTCAAACAAGGTTCCTGAATTTCATTTGGATCCGACATCTGGTTCCGGAATTACAGAAAGATATGTGTAACGAATTTGAATAATGTCACTCATTTTTCTCATAGATGACTGAACCGATTGCCTCCAACTAAGATTAAAATAAAAGGTCTTAAGGTCCCATTGAAACTTCTTGCACATTTTGATAGTCGATGAACAAATGAACTTATTTCAGTTTTACCGGTTTCCGATTTTCTATTATGGAAGATACTCAAAAATATTATTTGGAACTACGATATCTCAAATATGACTACACTGATTTTCAAAAATTTCGAATTAATTAAAACGATTTACAATCCCTTAGGCAAATTTAACTGACTTTGGCTACACTGATTACCGAATTTCGGTTCTGTAGGTATCGTGAATAGAGGAGCTAAAACGTTTTCTTGAAGAAGGCCAAAACGAATTTCATAAACAAAAATTTAAATTAAAACTCAAACCGTCATAGAAGATGACGGTACCAAAAAATCTCCAAAGGCTCAAAACTATTCCAATTTTTTCGTCATGTTAATTCATGGTCACACATTTTCGGTTATGCTGGTCTCTGGATACCGGTTTTGATGGTAACGTAAATAATAACCAAAAACTCTAAAGTGGATCTTCGATATCTTATTTTTTTATTCAATAATGTGATATAATTTTAGGCACACTGCTTAAGCTCTAAGATGCCAAGGGTATTTTCTAATCTTAATTAATGACTAACTCAAAACTAGAATAGTATCATTAGACTATGTCATCTCGGGTTCTCGTAAATCCAGCTTTCAGCTGGCGATCGGCAGTGGTGGATGAATTGAGTTTTGCACGAGTCTTCCAGATGGCGTTGGTAAATATCCATGCTGGCCGTATCCTTCGGTCCGTGTGGGTCCGCGGGAAACACCCCCAGGCTACGAAGGCCCGGCGGGTGGCCCGCATGCTGGTTTTCGACTGAAGCGGAAAAAAATGGAGAATGAAAAAAAGTAAATATTGTGGAAACGGAATAGAAAGGGGATGTGGGAACAAAATGTCTGAAAAAGATAGAGATCTAATTAGTTGCCATCGAGATGGTGAAGAGACAGGGAAGGGGGAACGAAAAAGTTAGTGACAAGAAAATATCTTGTTAGTTCCAATGAAGATGGTGGACAGGGACGGGGATCGAGAGAATCGGGCGGATGTTTGTGTCGAACCTGTAGGTGGAGATTATATTTTCTGAGCGAGGAATAATACATTACACTAGTATATCAATGTGTTTAAGGTACTAGTATATGAGAAGCATATATAAACTATCCCGACTCGCCAACACATCCCGAACCGGAACCTCAGGCGGTCTACCTCGGGTCCTAAGGGATTCCAGTAGCTTTGACCTGGCGTCACGATACTCTACGCACGATCACACGACATGCTCGATGTCCTGATAACCGTCGCCACAGGTGCAGAGACCGCCGCGATCCCAACACGCCAGAGATGTGCGCCAAATATCAAAGGGAACGTGCCATTTGAGCCAATTTGTTCTGATAGTTGGATTGGGCAAGTTTTAATATATACCTTAACCCGAGTACAAAGCTCGGCTTAATGAAATGTCGAATTAGATTGGTAACACATGGGTTTTATGAACTAATCAGTTGACCAAATGCTCTTTTCAAGATTAGTTAAAATAATGTTCTGACAGCTGTGTAATTTTTTACTTTTTCTGCCAAAGTTCGGCATAGTAATTGACGAAACTAGTCAGTAAATAACAAATATATCGAAATCAGCAAATGCATATACCGAGATTTTTAATGATTCTACCGAAATTCGGTGAAACGCTCGTCATCTAATGTCACGCGTCGCCATTCTATGTGGAAAATATATAAATTGTGCGAAAGAAAACTATATCGATATTTCATGAAAGGATAGTCGAAGAAAATTCAACGACCTAACTAATTATGACGGCTTGTCGCCAACTTAATTTACGGACATTGTTTACAGTACGCACAAATAGGCAAATGACAACTGAATCAAAACTACTTCTAAGATAGCTGCACAAGTACAAATTTGTACGTGCTATGATTTATCGATTTCGAAATTTAAACGAATGGTGCTTGCTGTTCTTCGTGTCGTCTGAAGCTTTGATCTAGAAATATAGACCAACACTGCCGATTATTCTGAAACATAAATTTAGAATATAGTTGGAACATTTCACAAAATTTTTGTCTTACAAATTCAGACATAATATATACCTTTCAGCACAATTTCATGCCATTCGATAAATAATACATTGTATTATAAATGGGAAAATATGCATACACGAGTGTGATGTATGCAATTTCTTTTCTTACAAGGTTTGTAAAACCGAACTTCCTAAGAAACATAATAGACTACGAACTGTTTTAGTATTCTTCTCCATTATTGTAAGCTCTGCTTGAGGAGCGATTTTCAATGAATTTTAATAATTCACAAATTGATCTGCAAAGCACGAAGCTCAGACATCAATGAAAATAACTAATATCTGAGAATCTTAAAATATTCAAGTCCTTGGACATAGAAACTGTTCAAGTTGAGATTCCACCAATATTCAACGTACGCAATAATGATCTGATTTTTTTTAAATACTTGATGGCGTTTTTGCTTGAGAAAACAGAAACTGACCCAGGGTAGTTTCATCAAACAACAAACACTTTTCACGAAACTGTGTTGATTTCGCACTTAGCAACGGGGGTTGAGCAAACCTGATATAACAACCAGGTTCGAAACTGACTCGATTTTCAGTTCAACAACGTTAAAACTACGTTCGAAACCAGCTTCAAACAAACGGTTTGACAGCAGTTAGGGTGGAAACTGGGTTAGGTTTGGTATCAAGCGAAAACGACATAAGTAACACCTACACTCTGATACAAATATCTTTCCCCTGTCAATCGAAATCAAAACCAACGTGTTGCTTATGAATTTCTGACAGTGTATATTACTCAACTGAAACTGGAAAAGAAACTAACAGTTGCAAAATCATATTGTTCACGCTATTCGTTGTTATACATGACTACTACATGGACAGAGAAATACAAGAATGGTGAGGGATTACCAAAATTGATAAAATTGTCTCCAGTGCAACCATCGAAAAAAAATTCTAGTTCAGAAATTCAACGAAGCTTTAGAGTGCAAAGTTAAGGTGATTTGACCATTCAAAATCACTACAAAGACAAAAACTACGTTTACTACAAAGATAAAAACATTTTGTAAATTTACGTCGTTTTTCGTGTATTATTTGGAGCACTAAATTGAATGTAAATTTTCTTCATATTTCTTTATTATATTATATTACTATATTTTACTAATGTTAAAATCCTTTAGAACTGTTGACGTAGGATTACATAACGAGTGTCAAAATCGCTTCTAACGTTTGTTTTGAATTTTAAGGCAGCAGTTATTGTGTTCCATATAAACTTATTTATGGCGATGGAAAATAATTCTTTGATAATTTTGGACCGTTTATTTCGTTGAAGTTCATGGTGAAAGGTACTGATCACGTTCATCCAGTACTCCATGATCGAGGTAATCCAGTGTCCCCTTCGAATAAGCAAAATATAGCAGAATTTTGAAAAAACGTATCTCGTGCGAAGCGAACGGCGCACAAAACGGTGTTAATAAACCGCACAGAGTGCAATTATATTTATGTTATATTAATATAACAATATTAAGTTTTCTTCTTTGTGAGCGATTTTTGCAATCGCACACATAGAACGACGGAGATCTTATGAATTACTAACCATAAACGAAACAGTCGTCTCTGTTAGAGGAAAATAATGCACAAATATTGTTTTTTTCGGAAAAAATCATAATGCTATAGCAGTTAGGAACAACATCTGAAAATTTGGAATTAATCGATTCATCATGGTACCCCATATAATTAGTTCTTCATATAGTACTGCCGGAATGATATTCAGATATGTGAGGTATCCCACTATGTACGGAGTTAAAATTTGCTTATTTTGAAGACTTAAGATTTGTATACGATTGTGTAGTAATAGGACATTGGAAGTAAGCTGTGATATGCCTAAATAAATATTAACCAAATATGCGTCGAACGTTTCCCACCTGCAAGAAATCAAGAGTCTCTGTATTTTTTGGATCCATTTGATGCAAACATTGCTTTGTGGCGGAGCTGGTAAATGGAATGGTGACATCGGAACTCGATTTGCTCTGTATACGAATCCGGAATTAAAGTAATTTGCATGTGTAAACAAAACTCACGGAAATATCTTATTCTCTGCCAACCGGACACACACTTCATTCTTACATCGATGTTGATTTTTGATCAAAACTATGTCAACGTCTATAATCATTGATTTACACGTCACGAAAATATCATTACTTTTTTTCTGTGCAGTAGTCTTTTGATTTAGTTTAAACTCCTCTCTTAGAAAAATCATGTCTTTGACATTTTTTTAGTTTCATAA
Source organism: Malaya genurostris (assembly GCF_030247185.1). Classification (NCBI taxonomy): domain Eukaryota; kingdom Metazoa; phylum Arthropoda; class Insecta; order Diptera; family Culicidae; genus Malaya; species Malaya genurostris. Next base: position 212,582,376 of record NC_080571.1, on the reverse strand, counting down.
ATAATGTACTTTCACAATTGATTTAAGGAGCGGGTAGGTTCCAACACTTTCGAAAAATCATTCATTTTTTTGTTTATATTTTCTTGTAGTAAAACATTTTAAGAATATTCTGTGATATTTTCAAGTCTATCGGAACAAAACTCAGCAAGTTATAGGCCTATATCTTTGCTTATCTCATACTGCGAAGAAGTAACTTAAAGTTAACTTAAAAGCTTAAAAAAATTGTTTCCATTGATTTTATAGACAAAAAACTTTAAACGCGCTTGTATCGAAAGCAGGTTTTGAAAGTCCGTGTCCATCGTCATTCAAAAACTACTGCACCATTTTTTTTCAAATTTTGCACACACTTTCTCAATATGAAAAACCAGACCCCAACGTTTTCCTTTTCGTTGTTTGTTACTTTGGGGTGGTTTTACAGCTACGGCGGTTTTTTTTCGAGAAAAATCGTAGTTTCACTTTGAACAACAACCAAAAATTAAAAAAAGAATTTAAAAAATCAAACAGAAACGGTGGGGTCTAGAAAAACTTTTACGTCTTCATATCATATCATTCTTATGATTGTCACAGATTTGAGTTATTGTGTAAAATCCAGCCATACGAAGTATTACTTCTTCCACAAAGTTTTTTATTTTTAGCTGTATATTAGGTATCCTTTCTCTCTGATGCTTATGAAGTGCGCGTTATTAAAGATAACCTATAGTAACAACAACTATCGAACTATCGGTACTGCTGATCAATCAGTGTTGGAGTAGTACGTTGAACGATGATTTGTCTATCTTTCACTACATTCACTTCATATGCGGAAAAAAATGTATGCTTGCACTTAAGATTTTTATTTAGTTTTAATGCAAAATTAGTACTTGAAATTGTTTTTGCAGAGTAAAGGGACAATATTCTCATTTAAAACAAAGTATTTGTTTACATTCATTTGTGTTACAACATTTTGTAAACACATTTAGAAAAATACCAACGGAAATTTAACATAAATTAACATAAAAAAATATTTGTATATGTCTTTGTCGTCATTAAGCGAGTACAAACAACGTAAACATAATAGTCAGTCCCCTTACCAATATTCAATGACTCAGAAAAAAATATTTCAATTTTCATCGAAAATTAGTTTCCGATATAAAGTTGTTTTCGCTTACGAATAAGAATATCTAGTGCATATCAATCGTTCAACCACATCATTGCCACGAAGAATACTGTTTTGTATAAAAACGCTTTAATTTCATGTCCCATAAATCTTGACACAATTTTATACGTTGAATCTAAAAAACTTGTATTAAATGGACCAAAACATAGCGAACGTCCTGTTTCCAGTAACGAACTTTTTAATGACCTCCTGTAATTCATTCTCATGATAAGTCCCAACGGTTCTAGTTGTTATAGAATAATCATCTTCCATGATCACACGTTGAAACTGGTAGAATTTGACAATTCCCGTTCGCCGAGAACCAGTTTGCCGAGATAACTGCTAACCGGACCAGCATCTTTGCGTCCAGACGCTCCCAAATGTTCCGTGACCCCAGCGGTCAACGGACGGGTTTTTCGGACACTACCATCAGGAGATGAACAATTTTCTCAGCATATCAACTCTTCATTGCCCATTACAACGGATGCCTAGTCCACCTAAATCTCCCCATCTTCCCAGCAAGAGTAAAAGATCCGAAAATAAGAAATCACAAAACAGGATTCTGTGCACTGCAGCCCTGTGTACAATCACCGCATCATCCCGCTCACTGTTTTCGTTCCCACCTTTCGTAAGGACTCTCCCTGTCCGAGAGACAACAACACGAAGATTGCCTGCGCTATGTCCAGCGCTGGATTTAATAACACCGAAAAATGTTCTGGCTATCACCCCTAAAAATTGAACGTCTGCGTTTGCCTTATTTCCATACACAAGAACTGATTTCCCCTGTTAGCGAAGATGTATTTATGCGACTAGCCAAAAATAAATACCGATATATCGCATCAGTAGGCAACCCCTTTTACAGCAAAAAACCGCGCACTATCGAGCAGTTTCAATTTTCTTTGTGAAACTATATTCATAACAAAGATTCATTGATTGTTTTCCGATCTGCAATACGTACACAATATTGAAACACATTCTCAGCTTATTAATCGTCCTGTGTATTTTCTACTCACGATGTCTGTAGGTAGGATCATAGCAATAACCATGCAAATCATATGTGAACAATTCCATGCGAAATCGAAGGTCGATTCTTTCTTGTATTTTTGATTTAGCTCAAATTTTACGTATGTATTTTTTATGATCAAAAGAGACAATTTTCATCAGTGCATTTAAAGATTTGGTGTCTTCTACAATGTGTTAGGTCTATACGGACTATGTAAAAAAATCTAGTACTGTTGAAAAACATTTCTTGTTTGTTTTTTATTCTAAAAAAAGGGAATTTTGTTTTTTTTTATGTGTTGCAGCTGAAGTTCAAATTAAAATACTGTCAAATTTCTAGAACGGAAAGATAATATTTGAAAAAATAACATATTTTCAAATCAATATAATTTTTGGAAAATCATTCAAATTTTCTTTTTATTTATTTTTCAACAAAATTTTATGAAATTTAAACAATGTCAATTAAAATTTTTCTATATGCTACCGTTCTCGAGATACAGCGATTCAAAAATAAATCGGGAGTTTTTTTTTGTAACGATTTTTGGATGGTTATTTGAGTGTATTCAAGAAAAAGCTTTTCTCCCGGTCGTCAAATGGTGAGATAACTAAGTCCTCACAAGTTCCTATCTCATGCCTCCCCGTGTGTCTATGATGCCATTTGGTCAATAGAACGGCGTCGACTGGGTGCTATCGCCTTTTGCGTTAGTAGCAGAATGAGAGGGTGCGAATTGACTCATAAGTTAAAGCCCATCCTAAAATGCAATGTTTATCATAGTATGTTACAACATGTGTTGCAAAATATAAATTTGTTTTCCTTATAAGTTATCATTTTTAAAGTAATCTTTTAACCAAATATCAAGGTCGTCACAAGGTGAGCTTGGTCCTCACTGATTCCTGTTTCATGCCTACACGTGTGTCTGTGGTGACAATTGGTCGATGGAATGCGTTGATGGCAGAATGAGGGGATGAGAAATGACATATAAATTCATGTAATATAATACCATAGCATATCGCAACATATAATTTTATTCATGCTATTATTTATAATATATTTCATTGTGCTATATTATATTGTTTTGCCTTTCTCTATAGAAAGGTATTAGAATTGCTGGAAAAACCGACTTTCGAACGGAGCCTCGGAGACCCATAGTGTTATATACCATTCGACTCAGTTCGACGAGATCGGAAAATGTCTGTGTGTATCAGTGCATTTAAAGTGTGTGTGTGTGTATGTGTGTGTGTGCACTTTTAGAAGATATTTGTTTATTATTATTTTCATTATTATATTTATTGTTGTTATTATTAATTTGTCATCAATAATAATAACATATATTATTTTTATAGATGTGGATATTATCATTGTTATTAGAAGATTATTATTCTACTTCCTGCAGTATTGCGAAGATAGAAGAGCATAACTGGCACTCTACATTAACTGTTATTTTATATATTGTTTTATAATATATTATATTATATTGTATGACATTGTATTATATTATATTAAATTATGTTAAATTATATTATTCTGTAATCTGTTATAAAATTTTATATTATATTAATTTCAGGGAGGGAGCATCAGGGCATCGGACGAATTGATGACTGGACAAGGGATTGTGGATAGCCAGCTCAAGTCACTTGAAGGAAACTTGTTTCCTTCTGAAGGTTTGACATGAGTCTGACGCGCCCTTCTCAAACAAACCATCAGGCGGGTTCAAGCATGTATAGCGATATGCTTCATCCATGCACTGGATATTATGGTTGGAAGAGCATCTTTTATTCCCGCGGAATACGAGTAAGTGACTCTACTTACGTATCCGCCCAACCCTTTTTGTTCGCTTTTCGGTAACAACTATAGTAAGAAGGTGAATGGTTGAGTCATATCGGAGCTACTGTAAGTCTACCCGCATCCACTGGCAAGTCCTTGAACTGATGGTGGCTTCATTTCACATCATCACATCACATTCAAGAAAAAGTTTTTTTCCCAAAAGAATTTTATATAAAGGTCTTATACAATGTTCGAGAGTCGCATTTATTAAAGATTTCTTCTTGTTTAATAATACCATTTATATACCAGTATTAAATTTTCAAAATCGTCTAATTTCTATTTTATCTACAGAAACTTGAATGAATGAATTGTATTTATGGTTGAGGTATGAGAAAGGCATCATTACTCCACTAGGTGAATTGAAAAAGGTTTTTTTTATTTTTTGATTATTGTAGCTGAAGTCCAAATTAAAATCCTGTCAAACGTTTAGAATGAAGAAATAATATTTGAAAAAATTACATGTTTTCTAAATAATGTAAATTTTTGAAAATTACGTTAAACATTTTCAACAAAATTTTATGATAGAGCGCTAAATTTTATACAGCGATTTGATAAAAAAATAGGGATTTTATTGTAAGGATTTTTGATGATCTTTGAATTTTCCCACAAAAGTACTACCAGACCTGCCTAACAATCTATTGCATGTATCATCCAAACCATACTCCTGAACATTTGACTATATCTGGTATACACTAAGGTCTCTTTTTACACCGGGGTTACGTACCGTGTTAAAAAAAAATCCGTGTAAAATAAAACCGTGTTAATTGCGGAAACCGTACAAAAAAACCACGTGGAAAATTTGACGTAATAATTCCAAAAACCGCAGATTTGATTATTTGTTTTTTTTTTTGTTTTGGATAAAATTTTGATTATTTGAAGAGGAAAAATAGCCTCCAAATTTATGCAACGTGCACATAACTGTGAAAATGTAATTGTTATTTCACAATAAAATCGGAAATCTAAAACACAGCCTAAAGAGTCAAGAACGGTCCAGTCATACTTGATAAAACACATTTAATGACAAATTAAAAATAGAACACTTAGGAAACGCGTTGTACGATAAGCAAATTATTCTAAATGGCTCATGCCTTCTGTATAATGCATTCAGTTTTCAAAAGAACGACAATACGTACAAATAGATCCCATAAACACTTTCACTACAAAAAAAGTTCGAGAATAAGTTCTTTTCAATTCCGAAGATGCGATGTGTAGTAAACACTAACGATCTTAACAGTCATTCTCAACTAAACTGAGTGGTAAGACATGGGTATTGGAAGAAGATCTATGCACGCGGCGACAGAATCAAAGGGGAAGAATTCATAGAGATGAATATGGATCAAATTAGAAAAGGTATTACTATGTGTCATGCTGAAGAAACTCATTTCATCGGCGTAAATCATAATACTACTAGAGCTATATCATTCAAATGGATATAAAATACTGTACTGTTCGATATAACGAAGAGTTGAAGTGATTAGTAAAGTCGACTAGTTCTTCAACGCTACGAAATTCTCGATGATATCAATGACGATGCTGACACCATACACCACAACTGAGCAGAAGAGACGTTGTCGTGTAATTTACGACAGAGATTCAAGATCTGAAGACTGATTAATCATTTTATGGAACGACAGTCAATGATCCCATGAATTGTTGAATGAATGATTTTAGTTAACTTTCAAATTTCAATTTAGCTCTCATAATCGTTTTTTTACAGACAACCTGTTCCCTTTTTTAATTTTTTTTCTCAAAAAACAAATGACATTGCTTTTTAAACTCTCATCAGAAACCATGTTAGTTGCGAGTACCGTGTTAATTCCGGAATCCGTGTAGAAAAAGCTGTGTATAAAAAATCTGTTCGAAAAAAAAGTGTAAAAAGAGACCTTAGTGTAGTTGGTTTATGGTATCCGTTCATGCGGGTTGTTAACATATAAGTAATTAAACACTAAACAAATTGTTAAGAAAATGCTTGTATTCATTCTATGTTATAATTTTTTAAATGTATGAAAGATATGGCAAAGGTATAAGAAAATATGTTTCCTAGTGTTCGTAAAGAATGAGAAAATATGTTTCCCAGCTTTCTTATATAAATATATCTGTTATTAAATAAATCTGTATAAAAAAAAATTTGGAACAGCAAATAAACAAGCTAGTGAGAAACAAGTGACAGGCAAGCGATAATCAAGTGAAAACAAGAAATAGCTCAGAATTGAAGACGGGAGTACAACTTCTTCTACAGGGATTGCGAAAACGTGTTTTCTGAAAAGTGTTCCAAAAATTTCCCAAATGTCATAGAAAAAACTGTTGGCATATTAGTTGAACTAGGATTTGTTGAAAAAATCTGCTTAACATTTAATTTAAAATTTGCGATTAATGTTGTTTGGAGTTCGACAAACGAACTGCTCTATCTAGTTTACCCAGCTAGTCTAAACAGCATTAGAAGACATATATTTGCTCTAAACAAATAAGTTAGTTTTAATATAGATGTTGAAAGGTATTTTTTCGAAACATTGCATGGTAAATGACAGTGTGATGCCGTAGGAAGAAGAATAACACACATGGCTACAAGTCTTGCTAAGAACGTGAACATCCCATTAAAAATGCAAAGGAACTATTCGATTGGGCTCAAAAGCGATAGGAGGAGAGACATTAGAGTATGAAAATACCAAGCAACATCTTAACGAACATCATTCAAAAGCAATTACTGTTTCTAGAAATACCATTCAAAATTGTTTGTGCATTAACAAGTATGACATACAGAATGAAATATGTAATTATATGTAATTCCAGCACCGGAACCCGAGAACCGGTATAATCTAAGTCAGTTTGTACGACCACCAACTAACATGACGTACAAACTCAACTAGTTTTTCAAAATTTGAAGATTTTATACAATTTTGCCGTCGTATTCTACAGGGTCCGGCACTCGAAGTGTAACCAACTTCAGACCGCTCGCGCAGCTGACGCACGGGCATCAGCTTTGCTAAATGACAGTTCGGAGTCGTATTGTTCACAAGCGCAAGAAAGCATTTTGCCAAAAGTGAACGCGAAAAAAAAATCAGTAATGGATTTAAAACGTAATAGTGTGATTGCTTTATATTTAGATGGAAAATCACAACCAGCGATTGTTCGTGAGCTCAAACACCTTAAAGTGAATAAAGTTTTTGTTTATCGCACCATAACTCGTTACAATAATACTGGTAGCATCGGAAAACGTCATGGAGGTGGTCATCAAAAGACTGCAACGTCACGTGAGATGGTTCAAAAAGAGAAGAAGCGACTTGAACGAAAACCTCGACGAAGCGCCAATCAAATGGCAAAAGAACTGAAAATATCCGACCGTAGCATCCGCCGCATACTGAAAAATGATCTGAAGGTCAAGCCTTACAAGATCCAAAAGGCGCATGATCTCACACCGAAGCAGCAACAAGTTAGACTTGAGAGAGCGAAGGAGTTGCTTCGTTTGGCCGAAAGCGGTCAATTTCCGAACATTGTATTTTCTGACGAGAAAATTTTTCCAATTGAGCAATTCGTAAACTCTCAAAACGATAGGGTTTACTTGACCGACCGTTCATACGAGAATTTGAGTCATCGATTGGCCATCAGGAGGCAGCACCCGCAACAGATAATTGTTTGGGCCGCTGTAACCGCAGATGGGCGCTCTCCAATCGTTTTCATCGAGCCTGGCGTCAATGTAAATGCGACATATTATCGGGAAAGTATTCTGGAGGTTGCTTTGAAGCCGTGGGCAGACAAACATTTCGGTGGCAGACCATGGACGTTTCAGCAGGACTCGGCACCGTCTCACAAAGCTCGAGTGAACCAAGAATGGCTGAAAAACAACGTTCCGAACTTCATCACGTCCACACAATGGCTCTCGAATTCACCAGATGCGAATCCAATGGATTATTCTCTTTGGGCCATTTTGGAGAGCAAAGTCCGAACTAAAAGATACACCAGTCTCGAGGCGCTGAAAAAAGTTATTGTCCGCGAGTGGGCCAAAATACCTGCAAGTCACATTCGGGCAGCTTGCGATTCGTTTTTTGACCGTCTCAAGGCCATAGTCAAGGCAAAAGGTGGTCATATCGAGCAAAAGTGAATTGATTCTGAATTTTGTATTATTTTTACACATATTGTACTTTGAATTAAGTAAAAGTAATTTTCCAAACTGAATTTATGGCCTTTTTAATTGGTTACACTTCGAGTGCCGGACCCTGTACATGACGATTTAAATTTTCGTTGTGTCCGAAAATATGCAGTAATTTTAGTAGGACCATAAGACCTTCCATTTGACCCTAAGAATGGGAATAACGGTTTTGAGTCCAGTTTACAACATTTTTTACAAAAGAAGCCAGATTCGTGCAGAAACAGTTAGATATCATCTCCAATTCGTGCGACCCCAATAGAATAGTCTTGAACTCTTCAAAATGTTCCGTAATTTCTTTTTTACGTAAACGCACAGTAGTTGTATTCAACTATACAAATATACAATCTCTAAGGCTTCAAAGATGCTAGGATTTATATTTCGCATTACAAAGATCTTTAATAAGATATATTGTCTAAAAGCACCGTATTGTACACTGGTTCGCTCTATTCTCGAATATGCTGCAGTCGTTTGGGCTTCCTATTACAAACTCGACATTCAACGCATCGAAGCTATTTAGCATGAATTTATTCGGTTTGCCCTTCGCAGTCTTCCTTGGATGGATCCCAACTATTTTCTCAGCTATCGTAAGCGATGTAAACTTATCGTTTCAGACTTGTTATCAGTTCCCCGAGACATCTCTAGAGCTATTTTCGTATCGGATTTGTTACAATCACGAACTGATTACCCCGAATTGTTACTTAAACTGAACCTAGCTATTAACTTTCGCAATCTCCGATCTTATCCATTTCTTAGGATTTAATCCGCTCGCACTAATTACGGCTATAACGAACCGTTTCCTAGTATGTGTCTTCTATTTAATCGATATTGTTACGTGTTTGATTTTCACCTATCTCGCAACGCCGTAAAAAAATATTTCTAAATTCCTTCTCTAGTTCTTAAGTGTTAAGGTCAACAATAGAATTAGTTTTAACTAATAATAAGCAAGGCTTTTTGTGGGGGCAGGCGAAGGCACGCAAATTTCAAAACTATCATCGTGACTCATCTGTGTATTGATGTTCAAAGTCATATAATAAGCAGCTATTATTTTTTGATAAAACAGTTTTTGTTTATAACCAATGAAACAAGAAATGACTTCAATATTATCTCCGTAAAATATTGTAGAGGGGGTACAATAAATTGTGCACTAGCGTGCCCCTTAGGGAGAAGTGACAAAAAAGCCCTGGTAATGAGTAATCTGTTGATGCCTGATGGAGAGAGAGACAATGATATTTCAGCTCCATTGAGCTTTTCCCTACTCAAAATAAAATAATAATAATAAAAATATTAATAATAATAATAATAATAGTAATAATAATAATAATAATAATAATAATAATAATAATAATAATAATAATAATAATAATAATAATAATAATAATATTATAATAATAATAAATACAGATTAAACTTTTAAAAATGAATTATAACTAATTCCTTTAACAAAAGGGATGCAAAGCTATCATAATTTCACAGCTTGTTTTTTCATAATTCTCCAAAGCAACACTGCAACTCTATCCAATCAAAACCAAACTATTTACAGCATAACATTTACATAACAACAGACTTGAACCATTTCCAATTTCAACTTGCTGCAAATGATTTAATTTGTTTAGGGTTCTGCTACTAATAATATAGAACAAAGTGAATGAAGGAAAAGTTTCAAAGGGCTGAAAAGTTAGCGACCATCGATGTAATCTGACCAGCAAAAGTTTCTAAGTTATTTTGATCTTCTCGATAACGTTTTTAGCTCAATTAAAATGACAATGATTTGATCAAAAATATTACACTTAACAAGTAATATAAATTAAGGAATCGAAGGATGTTATTTTTTGCAGTCTACCTGTAATATTCTACCTTAACTGTTCTCATTGTTCTCACCAACGAGTTTTATGTCTGGCAGCCTCGAATTATTCGAGCAACTGGTCGATCGATACTCAAAGCTTTAAAGCTTTTGTGCTTTATGTATTGGAAAGCTTGTATCAAAACGTTTTAAGACTGTAACGGTTTCTGAAAAATTTCAGTCAACAGTTGAAACTGAAATATTTCAATAATACCAACGCGTACCATTTGATCATATTGAAACCCATATTTGTTTTCAATTTTTATTTAACCGATAAACCGCATTAAGACAACATAGAATCGATAAATGGCATTTTAGTCATTCTCGAGGCAGCTATGGAAAAATATTATTATCTCAGCCAGGGCCGGTGAAATGAAACACGCCGTGAGTGTGGAGCCCTGACCACGGCTATTCAATGTTTATATGTGATGAGTTATTAAAATTGGCTGAAAACTGTTGCAATTTATAGATTATATTAGCTCATGGCTTAATGCACCAACCTCAGCTTCCGGTTGCGGAAGTACCTGAAATTGTGGTCAAAACCTCCAACATGGGGCTCGTATCATTTCCTTAGAGTTGACTGAACCGCTGTTCACAAATTTAGATCCAAACTCCAAATTGGAAGGTAAAATATCTTCTACATTGAGCTCAAAGATGTTCCAATTTGTTGGTCTTGTAAGTTGATGCCTAATCATGTTGATTTAAGTAAAGTATCAAGGCAAAGTAGTGTGAAGAATTGAATTGTAATATAAATAGTTATTTTAAAACTTTTTTTAAATTTTATAGAATGAAGTATTTTTGTTTGTTTAGCAACAAATATTACCTAATTTCTAGGAAAATTATGTTATTTCCGCATTTACTTGCTTATTTATTAATTCATTCACATGTTATCAACAGGTATTACGTAGTCTTGATGGTTTATAAGTATTGCTAAGTATAATGAGCAAAATGGTACTTTAATAACCGTAACTAGTACGACTTTGTGCACTACACTTTTCATTTAACTATACGGAGTAGATCACCTCCGAAGATAATTATTTTTTGCAGATCTCAAAAAATAATTATCTTCGGAGGTGATCTACTCCGTATAGTTAAATGAAAAGTGTAGTGCAGCCCGTTTCGTCATTCAATATCGTAATGATCAACATTTCACGGGACAAATCACGTCTTATATCTGGAATGTATATTCGTCGAGAATGATACTGACATCCTCAATGCACATGACTCTGTTAATCACCAATACTCTACTTGTATCTTATCGTCACTCTTTTGTGTTTGAATATCATAGTATAAGTCAATGTTAATTATGCTCCGCAGCAATAGCCATTTGTATCGAATATATGTTGATAGTACCACAGAAACATAAGTACATAATATAAGGTATGATTGGTGACCAGTTCGCATGTGTCTCGATAGCTGCTAGTCTAGTTCAATATGCTCATGAATTCTAAAACAACGAATACATTTGCTTATTTGCTTGTTTCTCTGAGTACGTGCGTACACATTCATACGTTTATTCCTCATAAGTTCCTCCTATGATTCGAAAGGAAAACATTATTACTCAAGCCCTAATTGATTTTAATCATCATCATCAACCCATGTTATAATTTAATCTCATAAGATATCGTGTAATGGCACTACTATTAAGTTTTCGGACATGCACATGGCGAATAGCCTAACACCGTGGATGTTATTTAATTGGTGTCGACTAAACTTTGATATCGCATCCAGCAGCAGTTGTTGTGATCAGACACCGAACGACGATGACGTTGTGCACTCAAAAGTCGCCTTGATGCGATGGGTCATCCGCACGCTTTCTTTCAGTTTTATAATTAGTCGGTCCCTCTGTGCACGCTGCTGTTGAGGCATCGAAAATCTTACTTGAGATAGGGGTTAATTGATTGACATCGCAGCAGAATTCATCTACACCATAGTTTGTTGTTCGTTATCCGACCGATTTCATTCATAACTTGCAAAGCGAGTATCAGCACTAACTTTTTGCTGTTGCTTGATCAAATCAAATGTCGCAGGGTCAATATCAATTGGTGATTCAACTAATATAATTAACCACAACGGCTTCTGCTCGAATCATGAGTAAAATGTTACACATCTGTCTGGAGTTATGAGATGTATAACAAAAACGAAAAACAGATATTCCAATTTGAAGGTGTGTCGAAAATATACCCCTCAATATCTTTCTGTGAGTGTTCTATGCGAAACAGTTATGCTATTTAATTTTAGCTCGTCCTTTTAAACCATTCTTCGGATCTAACGCATTCGGAAGAATTGTGGTCAAACAGGTAATGAACAGCTCCCACACCCACAGAAACAGCCACCTATTAAACATCGTACTCGCACACTGTCACAATTAATGTTACGAATCGGCAACAAGAAAAATAATGAGCGCAATAAAGCCGGTTTCGACCAAACATCAACAGCATGATTATGATGATGTTCGTCATCAAATCGATACATGATGGAATTGCGTTTTTTTTTGTTGTTGTTTTCGAAAAGTTTATTCGAAACCAATACATTCGTGTTGAATGCCTTTGGTAGATTCAAAAATAAAGCTCACCGACTCGGGAAGTGTAGCAAATACAATACTTGGATTCTCTTCTGAATCAGTTTCATCGAGAATCAATTTTCTCTTGTTAATCATATTTAATGATGTTTATGTATTCGTAGTGAGCCTAAGTCCAGATCTAAACTATACACTGTATTATACAATTTTAAATGCAAATTAATCTGGTGCTCAGCTGCTCACATATTAACTGTAAATTTGTATTCCATTATTAGTTATTAACATGCCAAGGTATCGATCGGGTTTACTCTTACAGTTGATACCCGGCATCCTAAGGTTCCACAACTGTACAGTTTTGTTTCATTTCTTTCAAACTAGGGTAAAGTGTTATATTATGCCCCCCTGAAGAAAATATTGAGATATTCGTAAATGTATTAATATATTTTCTTCGGGAATGTGGGCATTTCATTATAATACGCCTGAGAAACATAATTTTTAATGGTTCTGGTAGAAATGATGAAAATTTATTTATATAAATTCATTTTTCAGGGTAGCACAAAGACTATTCTTGTTTTATTTGCTTACCAGAGGTGTCAGTTATGATTTCAGGAATCTTTGAATGGATATAGATGATGTTTGTAAGTGATAAATTCAAAAATATTTTATTTAAAGCAATTGGATTCGAAAACTATGCATTTTGTCCATCTTTCAACCAACTCACAACTACCACGCCGAAAGAACTGGTAATCTTTTAGAACGTAAACGTAAAGTACTGTTTTCAATTGTGTGTGACATTGATGAAAACAAATGTTAGTCGGAACGGGCCAATTCTAGAGAGTATGGCGAAGTGAACCAAAGTTGAATTCAGAAAAGATGTTTTTGACCATTTTCGCTGTATTTACGGGGCCGTTGTTTTCTGTAAAATAACATTATCATATCTTATGCATCATTCTGGTCGTTTTTCGAATAATATTCGATTCAATTCATTATTTGCTGTTGGAAAAGATTATTATTTACAGTTTCCCAGTGTTCGAGAAGTTCGTAGTACAAAATATCTTTCCCCCTGTTGATGTTTTTCACACTGAAATCTCCACTTTTAATTTGTTTGAACCCACGTTCGTAAGTTGCGACCGATAGCGAATATTCTCCGCAAATTTCAATAAGAATTCGTAGGATTCAGAAGAACTTTTACCAAAATAAACGCTTCACTAAAAGTATATGACACAAACATGCAATTTACAAAACAGCAACGGGTTTTTGGAACGCAATGTGAAAAAAAATGGCTGCCCCTCGTAACGGAGACTCTATTCACTAGAACTTATAAGGGTAACAGAGGAATGTTGGCCCGCTTTGTAAAAATATCCACCAAATGTTGTAATATCTTTGGAAAACCCTTCCGCAATAGATAATTTAATGTGATTAACATCAAATTGATGCAACATGGGTTACTTAACATCGATTAAATCCATAATGTTTGTTAGGTGGGCCAAAATATCAGAGGTGGCCAAAATACCTCTGTTACCCTACAACGAAGTGAAATGTTCGGACAGAATTTAAGTGATTTTCGATCAGATACTATGTTTTAAATATTACTGTAGAATTCGCTAAAACAACTGTTCATTGAATAGAAATAGGAAAGTTTGTTCGGACCTAACACATGGATCAATAAGTCCCGAGACTAACAATGGAAACAACATTTTTTTGGAATTTTTTTTTTTATTCATCAACATAACACACCTTTTAGGGTGATACAATGGTTGCAACGTTTTTCCAATTTTTCAATACCATGTTTATAAAAAAAATTATCTTTCGCTTCAAAATAAGCTTCAGTTTCAGCGATGACCTCCTCATTTGAGCCAAATCTTTTTCCCTAGAGCATTTTTTTAAGATCAGCAAAGAGCCAGTAGTCACTGGGGGTTAAATCTTACGAGTATGGGGGGTGGGGAAGCAAATCAAAGCCCAATTCGTTCAATTTTGCCATTGTTTTCATCGACTCGTGGCAGGGTGCATTGTCATTGTCGAAAGCAATCGCGGCACCCACTTGGAAAAAACCTTTTTCATGCTCAATTTTTTATGAAGGATAGTAAATACACTTCCATATGATATCTGTGTCATCTCAGCAATCTCACGGAGCTTCACTTTACGATCTTTCATTATAATTTTTGTGACTTCACTCACATTATTCCGTTCAAATATTTCTTGCAACCGTATTTAATTCGGACGTATGTAAATATAGTTTAGACTGCGAGATCGATAGATATCGGCATTACTTCGAAACCGTTGTTGTTCGATTGATGATGATCGAGTGATATCTTGCCAGTATTACGGCTGTATATTGAAGAAAAACCTGTTTTAATCCACTTAGTGGTGTAATGATGCCTTTCTCATGTACATATAATATTGTGATATTCTATTAGATTTTTGAAAGAAACCAAGAGATTGTTTTTGCAGAAAATACAGAATAAAACAGTGCTTTGATTGCGTTAGTCATCCTTAAGAAAACGAAATGGGTTCACTATTATATCCACTTCCGGCACCGGAAACCGAGAACCGGTATAATCAAAGTCGGTTCGTACGGCCACCAACTAACATGACACACAAACTATACTAGTACGCACTCTAAATTACGATTTAAATGTTTGTTGCATCCGAAAATATGCAGCAATTTTTTGGTAGGACTATAAGACCTTTCAATTGACCCTAAGATTGGGAATAAAGGTTTAGAGTCCAGTTTATAACATTTTTTACGGTTTTTGTTCCGCCAGTTTAAGTGACGGTGTCGATATTGAACACACTTCACCCTATAACGCCGGAACCGGAAGTCAGATCCAGATGAAATTCAGGAATTACGTATGGGACCACGAGACCTTTCATTTGAATCTAAGTCTAAATCGGTTCAGCCATCTCCGAGAGAACCTAGTGAGATGGTATATGACACTTGGCCCTCCGGCCAATTTTCACTAATCGGTTTTTCAAGTGATTGCATAACCTTTCTATATGAGAAAGGCAAAAACGAACACAATGAATTAAATGTATGAATTGATAGCGAACCTCCCGACAGCCGACTGTATGGAGTTTTACGAGTTTCGAAATTTTTTATTTTGGTAGGAAGAACTGTTCTTGAATGTAAATTTGTGTGAACTACGTCAGTTTAAAAAAAATTACAATTTAAAAATGTGAAACAAATTTAAGATTCGCTTATTTTTACTTCTCTTTTTCGGTTAATTTTATGGTTCTTGAAAAGGGATTCACGATTCAAAGAAAGTGCTTGCAACAATACATCCTTACAATACATCCATTATTTTCAGATTTCTTTCGCGTAAAATAAATGGTTTGTCATGCCGAAAACATGTTCCAATTTTCAAATTGGAGTATGTGATAAATTGCTACTCATAACGAAATTGGTGTTAAAATGGCGAATAATTTATATTACATCAATAGGAAATACAATTCATCTGTTCCATGTTTTACCTCATAGTTTCAGCCAACGCATTGCATCGAGATTGTAGGTTTAACTAGTCTAAAACGAAATAGAATTAGAACGATGAAACGGTTCATAGCATTGAATTGAGTCGGAGCTTTTGATTCTTCGAGTAGTTCCTTTGATTGAGAATGCTTCATATAGTGATAATCCATAAATCCCTCCCTTAAATTATATTCAATTTTTTCTCGTCTTTTGAACTTTTACGTATTCCGTCTACGACTTGTAGGCTTCTTCTGTGTCTTAGTCAGATGAAATTCTTCAAGATTAAATTACAAGATATCACTATTTTTTTCGTGTATTTTCCTAATCACTTTTTTAATCCACATCTTAAAGAATTATGAATAAAACAATTTGTTTATAGCTAATGATTTACTATGCATTTACCATTTACTGTTCATGGCAGAAAATTTCCGAATTTTCATCGGAAGAAATCGACAATTCTATAAAAAAAGTGAAAATAATAACGTAAAAACTGAACATTCTCGCGTTGAATCTGTTGTTTTTCACCATTCGGGTTACAGCTCGCGATTAAGTTTGTAAGCAAACGTGCCCGGCACCACCGCTACGCTTAACACGCGAAGTAAGCCCAGCCCGGCCAGCAAGTAACTGGTGGTGGCGGCGTTTCGCTCATTGTGGGTGCTTACTCTCCGCACCAGTCGAAGCGAGGGTCTCAGTTGTGTAGTTCATCGTGCAACCTGCGGACGTGTTTTCGACGGTACGCTGTGAAACAGTCAGTGATCAGATTGTGGCTTTTTGGGTAGTGTGGTAGTTGTGGCCAACCGAAGCAGGGCGTTGGCAACATACAAGCGTGTAGTGACCGACATTCGCGTGTGGTAGAAGCCTAGAAAAGGACGGGGTACCCTTTTCGTTCGCCTTATACGAATTCCGCGCATCGTTAGTTGGCGAATTGTGGCGAACGCTTATCAAGGTAACCTACGGGAAGATAACAACATTCACTGATAAACGTGTGTCGTACTTCAGGTGGTACAATACAAAAATCGATAAACCATATTTACAGGTGAATGATTAATCAACGCCTGAATTGGATTGTAACCTTTCCGCAGGGGAAGTTGTGCAATCACATCATGGGAAATAAGTTCAAAATATAATAGTCTATTGTAGGTGAGGCGTTGTTTTCGAATACGCGCGTGAAAAACACTGAGGAAAAGTGAATGGAAACCTCAATTGAATTCCGTTATGAACCGTGTTAAACAAAGCCTAAACATAGCAGGTCAACCACTTCGAAAAAATTTAAATCCACGCTAAAAATGTGGTTATTCAAATGAACCAACCGGACCATTCCGTATAGTTCCGGATAAAACCGTGACAAAAGAAGTCTGTTCGTGCTTCGGTTGAAGGTGCATACCTATGAGAAAAATCCCTTCATATTTGATGACGTCACATACGCCATAGTGAATAGTAGCATTTCGAGTGTTTTAATATGAAGCGAATCATAAAGCTTTGGGTTCAAAGGAAAAAGAAGCGTCCATAAGGCAAAGTTTTTATATAAAAGAAGCCAAAAACCTGTTTTTCCACCTTTTTGCGCTTGGCTGCCAGCCAATGTATGCGTGTTAAGTAGATACAAGGTGTAGAACCTACAGGTATCATTGTATTGTATGCAGTGTTACGTCCATATAGGTTGACTTCTCGACGTTTGGTTGTGGCTTTGGCAGAGGGTCGAATGAGAGATTCCTTCACCTACACGCAAACGGTAGTTCGAAACAAGCTATCAGGTATTTACAAGGCTCTGAGACCAAACGATCTTTACTTTTGTTGTTCTTTCCACCTTCGGTGTGTTTTCTTCTTGCACAATTTGTATGATCGGTCAGGGACTGTTGCATTTTCGGCTCTTTCACCGTGTATTTGTACAGATGCAAACACCTGCAAGCAGGGTATCTTCTTTACATTCTAGAACCAACTTGTTTTTCAACCATGACCAATTTGATTAGATGTAGATCATTCCCTGTGTTTCCTAATTTAATTCTAAACTGCTCGAAGTTCCATTCATTGAACACCCCAACTGGATGTATAACTATTCTAAAGAAATGAAACCCAGATTAGATGGACAGTTAAAATCCGAAAACAAAATACAAAAAAAACGAAAACTTGATTGGGGTAGATGATTACCAGATAGAGTGATTTTTAACTACATTGAATGATTAACATTGTTGAAGTAACTAAAAATAAGAAACCAAAAAGCAATTAAGAAAACCTCAACGATTTTATGCAATATTTCGTTCGTCTTTTTACTACAAATGAGGTATTTTTTCATGAATATATAGTTCAAGTTTCTTTAGCCTTAGGATGGTTAGTGTCAATAGCCATGCAACGATTTCGTATGCTAAGATTCGGCTGCGAACTCTGTCGAAACAGAAAGGCTAAATTCCATAGAAGTAATGTAATACCAGGACTTTGCTTTTCTTTAGCCTTTTTAGTTCTACTGATTTTGCTGCATATTCTTGCATTACTTGTGCAGACATGTTGCATGTTGTTTTTTTTCAAGAAGAATTCTCTATTCAGAAGAAGTCACAATTCTATTCATAGTTTTTTTTAACAACATAAACGTCCATTTCATTAAATTATAGGATAGTTTGTGATCATTTGTTGCTTTATGAAACTCATGTTTGCTATTGTTGAGTAATATTGATAAGTAAGCCACCTTATGAAAAATCATTTAAGGGGACGTATCACTGTGATCGATGTCTGAATGTTTACCTCGTTACGAATAAATATTTCAGCTTTAAAAATTAAAAACCCAAATTCGAGTTAAAATTTATGTGGATGTGGGCTGAAAATTTTCACTTGCTTTGAGATGTCGAAAGTACCCCCAATTTATGCTAACAGTATACATTGAACTGCTCGCATAACTTTGAAGTTCAAAATTAACAGCGAGGAAGACGTAAAGTTAAAGGTACTTGCCAAACAGTTTAGTTATTGTGTTGAATGGCAATGTCTCGGAGGGAACATGCATTCTTGGTTTTGCTACTCATTCAATTTCGGTTTCCATTTTTAACTTATAGAAAATACTTCTCAATAATCTCAGCAGGATTTCAGCCTTGCAGAATTTCGCGCTTCCATATTAAGTTTTTGTCAAGCACACTAGTTATAACTTACCATGATTCACAGATACTCTTGAAAAACTACTTCCTAGTTCATGAAACGAAATATAAAAATATATATAAATATTATATATAATCTATATTCTATACTAACAAATAAATTCTTGTTTTGATTATTTGATTAATTTAATCTGGTCAAATTGAAGATGAAGGCTTTCGACTTTCTACTTTTAAAAATTTTACTTAAATTTAAAACCTGTATACTGGCCGTCCTTTTTTTAGTTTCAATAGTTGAAACACGAGTAAAACACTGCTAGGGTTGCCAGTTTTTTGTCATAATTTCCAGATTCAAAATTTAAAACTGACATAAATTATGCATCTAGAACTAAAACACTCCTGAATATGCCCTTAGAGAAAATTCAGCAGCTAGAAGTTTTATGTGGAACATATATAATAGAACTGAAACTGGAACAAACGTATCCCCAGCAAGCCGTTCTAGTTTTATTTATTCGAACAGTTCTTCTGTCAAATTTAAAACTGGCATACGATGCCTATTTCTATTTTTTCTACATTTGAAACACGAGTAAAACACTACTGGGGATGTCAGCATTTCTTGTTTCAAAATCCAGATTCAAATTTTAAAACTGACATAAATTATGCATCTAGAACTAGAACACAACTGAATATGCACATGGAATGTAACATGTTCTAAATCAAACAGTATGACAAGACCATGTTATCAATGTATTATAAGAACAGCAAAATACATATTTTTTTTTATTCTAAGTATTGTCCATAGGGATGTTTTATTATCTTTCTGAAAATTCATGAATTCCTAACCAAACGCGGTTTTCAATCCAATTTTCACTCTTTTCACTGAAATGACAAATAGAGCGTTCTGTACCGATCGAAACAAGTAGTGGCAGACATTGTATCCACTATTTTCTAAATGTTCACTATTTTCCATGTGTCCAATCGTTGTTATGATGAAAAATTACGGTCCTAAATTTCGACCGTTTTGCCGACGACACGACCAGGCACTCCGAAGAAAAAGCGGCGTGAAAAGTGTTTGTTGATCATTTACCACCAGTTACCACAAATCAAGCGACCCCTTGTTAATAATAAAAATCAAATTCTCGAGCAACACTGTTTTATTTGCTACGAACAGTAACTAAGAAACCCAGCATAAATAAACAAATTGTTTGTTTTGGAAAAAACGGAGAGAAACGAATTCCTCCTTATTGCGGTTTCCTAAAGTCTTACCATCATCAAAACAAAAAAAATGATCGAATCTTTGAGTACTTCGTGAAATTACAGCTGAACCGAACCTCAGTGAAACCTGACCATCCAGGTTGATCTAAATATAATGCAATTATAACAAATAGTGCCCAAAATCATTCACCTCGAAATCGAGGGGGTAGAACAGAAGTAGCGCAAGCATAATTCTTCAAACAAACAAGTTCTATGGACAATTATTTCCGTTAAAGATAGTACTCGATCAGCATAATAGGTTGAAGATATAAAATGGAAAAAGAGATGTAAGACTACCTTTACTAAGTCGAACTTTTTTGTATTTTTTTTATTTGTAGGTGTTCAAATGAGGAATATTTTCAATGTTCTACACAATGCGACTCGAAATATATGCTTAAACTAAATTTACGAAAGCATATTCAAAATTTACTCTTGTACGAAGAGTAAAGGACGATATAATCATATGTAACACATGCGATTCGGTTTTCTACACAAAGAAATCACAATCACTAATTGGAAGATCTCTAGACTCTCTAGAAAATTCGCTTGATTATCTGATTTTTCAGAACACATACAAATTCAGTCATAGAATTTTTTTTGTGATTTTGGAAATAAATATACTTTTACACCAAATTTACGAGTGTGTAGGGTTTTGGTAATTTAGTTTTACCGTTACCGAAGTTAGAAACGAAATTTTTCGCCAGAGAATTTCTCTACTAAATTTTGGATTGCTGGCTTTCATTTCTTAGAATATTTGGCCTTCTGGTAAGCAGCAAAGAGGGATCGTCTCAAAAATTTTCTTATTTACAATCTAATTAAGTCTTCGAATTAGCAGTAACCAAGGTTGCGGTAACTGTTATTCGAAAAACAACAATTTTCGGACTGGGTTGCCAATTTCAAACATTTTTCAAATGACTTCATTTTGACATTACCAGTTACTGAGAGGTAGTTAAATTTACGATACAGTTTTGATGGACGAGTGGCAGGTCGTGTCGTCGGTTTTGCCTTCTATGATTGTTTCAACCGGTTTTGTAGAGCCGTTGAATTTTTGTTATTTGAAGACAAACTTTCGTTTTTTTTTTTGGTTTAGAAAATCTGTTCAAATATTTTCATAAGTAAAAACATTGAATACAAAAACCGGTCATAAAAAATTTAAATGCAACAACCGGATGAGTCGGTTCTATCAAAACAAATTTTTTCATCCGATTCTTGTGTGTAATGATTGTAGCAAGCTGCTGATGTTCGTTTTAATCGGATTCGAAGGCTCATTGAATTTTCACGATTTGACGTTTGCTATCGCGAGTTTACCATTTGAAGAGCATGAATTTACCTACGTGATTTTTATACGCTTTGGCGTTGACTTTGCAGACTAGTCGGGCTTGGCGTGTGTATTTAGAACCAGCTGAAAGGCTGAACGCAAAACGGGTTTGGAAGACCCGTTTACGCATGGTTGAATGCAAAAAAAAAACGGATAAAAACATTAAAAAAAAAAACCGGACACGGATTTTGCATGCAAGAATTGTTTATAAACATCTCTTTTACAAGAACCGTACAAAAACTTAACCAGCTCTTCCAAAACCAATGTTTTCATCCGGTTCTGCATTCAAAAATTTTAATTACTGCCGCTGTGGACGATGTATGGTTTGCTTGTTTGTTACTCCATGACTTTCCAGAGCCAAATAATAAACCTCAACAGATAATTTCCACACATTAGAGAATAAAAGAAGTGCATTCTGTAACTATTATTTATCATTAGATCATATGTAAATAGACCATTCCGGTTTACAGTGGCGTACCGAGGAAATTTTGCACCCAGGGCAAAATAAGAGATTTTCCTGCTCAACCGATATCGGGTTCGTTTGTAATTTGCGAAGAGGTTTTATGATTAAATTCAATTATATTCTATAGCTGATACCTTCCGTTTTGATTGCACTTTTTTTGTTAATATTCGAATCGATCTATAAACTATAAGATCTATGAATATGATCAGTACTTAACGGGAAAACAGAACGTCCAATTGACTAGACGAAACCAAGCATGCTTCGCCGTACTTGGCCACCACGGCATTCACTTTACAGTCTTATAATGGACTTTCTCTTCGTGTGTTTTCATATTCAGAGTAGTTCAATTAGTAAAACAATTTCCCCGGTTAGGAGTTAGCTATGGGTTCGAGTCCCATCTCTATGGTAACACTTTCACGGTTTTCACTACATGACTGCATTCACATGTCAATTTTTCAATTTGTTTTCCGATTAGATACTGATCATATTTAAACTGGCTCAAGACGACTCTACGTCTCAACAAAGACTAAAAATCAAATCGCTATTAGATCTATCTAAATTTGTGTAAAAATTAACTCAATGAAAAATATTGTAAGGACAAGAGAAATCTATTTTCAAGCTACCAGCGGAATTTTAAATCTTCATATTTTCATAATAATAAAGCAGTTAATACTGTGACATGAAAACGAAAAAAGATTAAAATAAATCGTTTGAAATGAAACCTAGTTAGCATGTCAATAATATAATATAATATTAAGGCACACTGCTTAAGCTCTAAGATGCCAAGGGTATTTACTAATCTTAATTATCGTCTAACTTAAAACTAGAGTAGTATCATTATGTAATATAGTATCTGGCGATCGGTAGTGGCCGGTGAATTGAATTTAGGATGAGATGATTCCAGATGGCGATGGTAATTTTCTATGTTGGCCGCATTCTTCGGTCCGTGAGGGTCCGCGGGATACACCCCCAGGCTACGAAGGCCCGGCGGGTGGCCCGCATGCTGGTCATTGACTGGAGCGGTCTTCCGGTGATGGTGATGTTACGGAAGAGAATGAAAAAAAGAAGTAAATATTGTGGGAAACGGGGTAAAAAAGGGGTGTGGGAACAAAATGTTTGAAAACGACAGAGATCTAATTAGTTGCCATCGAGATGGTGAAAAAACAGGGAAAGGGGAACGAAAAAGTTAGTGACAAAAAAAAAAGATCTTGTTAATTCCAATGAAGATGGTGAACAGGGACGGGGATCGAGAGAATCGGGCGGATGTTAGTGTCGAACCTGTAGGTGGAGATTATATTTTCTGAGCGAGGAATAACACATTACACTTGTATATCAATGTGTTTAAGGTACTGGTATATGAGAAGCATATATGAACTATCCCGACTCGCCAACACATCCCGAACCGGCACCTCAGGCGGTCTACCTCGGGCCCTGAGGGATTCCAGTAGCTTCGACCTGGCGTCACGATACTCTACGCACGACCACACGACATGCTCGATGTCCTGATAACCATCGCCACAGGTGCACAGCCCGTTCTCCACGATCCCGATACGCCGGAGATGTGCGTTGAATGTATAGTGATTTGACATGAGCCGTGACATAACGCGAATGAAATCACGACTCATGTTCATCCCCTTGAACCAAGGTTTCGTCGATACCTTAGGGATAATGGAGTGTAGCCATCGTCCCAGTTCGTCATTCGTCCATGAAGTTTGCCAACTTTCGAGAGTTTTCTGACGAGAAATACTGAAAAATTCATTGAAGCAGATTGGTCTTTCATAAATATCACCTTCCAATGCGCCCACTTTAGCCAATAAGTCTGCCTTTTCATTGCCCGGAATGGAACAATGCGAAGGGACCCAGACTAACGATATTAAATAAGACCGTTCAGATAAAGTTCTCAAATGTTCCCGTATTTTCCCCAGGAAATATGGGGGATACTTTCCTGGCTTCATTGCCCGGAGAGCTTCTATTGAACTTAGACTGTCCGTGACAATGAAGTAATGGTCTTTGGGCATGGTTTCAATGATCTCGAGGGTGTACTGAATAGCAGCTAATTCTGCGACGTAAACTGAAGCCGGATCACTGAGTTTGTAAGAAGCGGTGATGTTTTGATTGAAGATGCCGAAGCCTGTGGACTCGTTGATGTTTGATCCGTCAGTGTAAAACACCTTTTCACAGTTGACTGTTCTAAATTTATTATAAAAAATATTTGGGGCCACTTGAGGGCGCACGTGATCCGGAATTCCACGAATTTCTTCTCTCATGGATGTGTCGAAAAACACAGTAGAATCAGAAGTATCCAAGAAATGAGCACGGTTGGAAACAAACGAAGAAGGATTAATATTCTGAGCCATGTAATCAAAATACAAGGACATAAAACGGGTTTGAGAGTTAAGCTCAACTAACCTTTCGAAGTTTTCAATCACCAGAGGATTCAAAATGTCGCATCGAATGAGCAAACGATATGAGAGATCCCAGAACCGGTTTTTCAGTGGAAGAACGCCCGCCAGCACTTCGAGGCTCATCGTATGAGTCGATTGCATGCAACCCAAGGCAATACGCAAACAATGATACTGAATTCTTTCCAGCTTGATGAAATGAGTGTTCGCCACTGATCGGAAGCAGAAGCATCCGTATTCCATCACGGACAATATCGTTGTTTGATACAACCTGATCAGGTCTCCTGGGTGGGCACCCCACCATGATCCGGTTATTGTACGAAGAAAGTTGATTCTCTGCTGGCATTTTTGTTTCAGATACCTAATGTGACATCCCCAGGTGCCTTTGGAGTCGAACCAGACCCCGAGATATTTATATGTGAAGGCCTGAGCTATTGTTTCACCCCCTAGTTGAAGCTGTAATTGTGCTGGTTCTCGCTTCCTCGAAAATACAACCAGCTCAGTTTTCTCCGTAGAGAACTCGATACCCATTTGAAGAGCCCATGATGATAAGTTGTCGAGAGTATCTTGTAATGGTCCTTGGAGATCGGCAGCTTTGGGTCCTATAATAGACACAACGCTGTCGTCGGCAAGTTGCCTTAGCGTGCAAGATGTGTTGATACATTCATCGATATTACTTACGTAAAAATTGTATAAAAGGGGGCTTAAGCATGAGCCCTGAGGAAGACCCATGTAGCTGAATCGTATTGTCGACAAATCACCATGCGCAAAGTACATGTGTTTCTCAGACAATAGATTATGTAAAAAGTTGTTCAAAACTGGCGAAAGACCATGCTGATGCAACTTCTCAGATAGGATATTTATAGAAACTGAGTCAAAAGCCCCCTTAATGTCTAGGAAAACTGACGCCATTTGTTCTTTACGATCAAATGCCATTTGAATTTCTGTTGAGAGCAACGCAAGACAATCGTTCGTTCCTTTGCCCCTGCGGAAACCAAATTGTGTATCTGAAAGTAAACCATTAGTTTCGACCCAATTGTCTAGACGAAACAGAATCATTTTTTCGAACAATTTCCGGATACAGGAAAGCATAGCAATCGGCCGATACGAATTGTGATCGGAGGCTGGTTTCCCTGGTTTTTGAATGGCGATAACTCTGACTTGTCTCCAGTCGTGTGGGACAATATTACCCGTGAGGAACTTGTTGAATAAATTCAGCAAGCGCCTTTTGGCGGGGTCAGGCAGATTTTTCAACAAGTTGAATTTTATTCTGTCTAATCCCGGGGCTTTATTGTTACATGACAAAAGTGCAAGTGAAAGCTCTACCATCGAAAACGGTGATTCGTTTGTATTTGGTGTCGCGGCGCGGGTGATCTTCTGTTTCGGAACAGAGTCTGGGCATACTTTTTTAGCGAAATCGAATATCCAGCGGTTGGAGTATTCCTCACTTTCATTCGTGGTGTTATGATTGCGCATTCGTCGGGCTGTGTTCCAAAGAGTGCTCATAGATGTTTCTTTCGTTAAGCCGTCTATAAACCGACGAATTGTGAATTGTTGCAAGAATGCAAAGTCGGATTGAGATTTACCCTAAATACACGCACTTTGGACCTAACGCTACTCATCAAATCCTGTGCAACACTTGCGCCATCTTTCTTACACACTTTCATCTACTGTTTCCACAAATACTTGTCCTTTTTTGTCGACCTTTCTTGTTTGTCGGAGCTGTCCCTTCATAATCGCCCAAAGTTTTTTTATTGGGCAAAGCTTTAGAGATATCGACGGATTTACTTCCATCGCCACAAAAACATCGTTGGCTTCGTACCACTCCATCACCGGTTTCACGTTGCCACGGCCACGATCTGACCAAAACAGAGTGCCACCTCGTGGGACCGGAGCAAAGACAGCAGGCGCTTCTGGAGGAATTAATTTACCCGGTGAACGACCGCAACTAGGTTAAAACCGGGTATAAATAAACGAGGAGTTCTATTTTATATAATTTGCCGTTGATGGTACCGATTGTTTACTCTTCTCATGCAACAGCGATAGAAATGGACAAATATGACAATGGAGTGTTGTTCAAGCTTTCAATATGCCACTTATCTGACATTTCTGCTCACATTCTACTAATGCCGCCATGATTTGTAAAACTGTGGGGGACTTACTAACGTAGTTACTACTCGTTAACTATTACCCTCGGTATCTTAGAGCTAAAGCAGTGTGCATTATTAAATATCGTTAAATAAAAACATACCCAATAACTCTACGTCTCGTTAGGTATACATAAAAATAATGTCTCATTTTACCTTAACGTACAAGGCAACGATGTTAAAATATGTATTGTACAGTAATTTTACAGTGTATGTGGCTGAGTTTGACATTTAAACTTACTCAAATTAAGTTTCACGTGTTAACACGTAACATGTAATAACATAACACAAAAAACATAACAGTTTTGTTTACGCCTGTATTGTATACGTTCAATTATCATCTGGGATGTTACTTATAAGTTCAGGCTTCTGCACATTAAAAAATAATCTTGTAAATTTACGTCTCTGTAGATGCACATTAAACTAGCTTCGAAATTTCCTTAAATTAGTAAAAACAACTATATAAAAATGAATCATATGATTAACTTCACAGCTAATTTATCTG
Source organism: Malaya genurostris (assembly GCF_030247185.1). Classification (NCBI taxonomy): domain Eukaryota; kingdom Metazoa; phylum Arthropoda; class Insecta; order Diptera; family Culicidae; genus Malaya; species Malaya genurostris. Next base: position 212,555,280 of record NC_080571.1, on the reverse strand, counting down.
AAGTTCCCATCGAAACAGACACAAAATTGATTTTTACGTATTAATAGATGTAATATTCTGTCTCCCAAGAAATTACGGAATGTTTGAGTTTACGTCAAGTGGAAGTTTTTTTTCTGAAAGTGTGTATTACATACAGTCTTGAGTCATAATTATTGCATCCAGTTATTTAAGGTATGCTGCAAATGTTTAACTTTCGGTCGTTATTGATGGATTATTTTCTGACTCGAAAAACAGTCGAAAGTTTTTCGAGTCAGAAAATAATTAATCAATAACTACTAGATAGGGTAGTTTGTTCGACCAACTTCAAACGAAAAGAGTCGAAGAACTTAATTTTTTTGGTTAGCCTGATTCTCTTCAGCAAATCGTAGTTTAACTAATTTGGTAATATCACTTAAACTTTTGTGAAACTGGCTCTATTTTCAGTTCAACAACGTTGAAACTAGGTTCGAAACTAGTTTCAAACAAACGGTTTGACAGCAGTTAGGGTGGAAACTGGGTTAGGTTTGGCATCAAGCGATAACGACATTAGAAAATATGCATTGGAATAAAAAGTCTAACACTTGATTAGTAATAAAAAAGCAAGATTAAAAAGAAAGTGTCTCTTTTTTTTCTACGTTCTTATTTTAAACTTGCTTTTTTTTAATTTTTCTGTTTATTTAAGGTTGCGTGAATTAAAACGGGTTCGCAATGTTTGGCAGCGTAAACATCGTCGATAGCTCTGAAACACTACGAATGTTTAAAAGTTCTAGTGAAAACTATCGTAGGTTGAATGCGGGGTTATACAAAACCTACGTTATGCGGGTTCAAACTTATCTTCGCCGGAATCTCAAATTTTTTGGAATTTTGTGAATTCTAAACGTAAATCTTCATCAGTTCCTTCATCTGTTTGCTACGATGGTGTTGTATCCAAATCAACATTGAAGTCTTGCGACTTGTTTGCAAAGTTCTTTGCTTCAGTATTTGCTGGAAATACTACCTCTGACATCGAAGCTAAGGTTGCAGCGTTGGATGTTCCTGAGAACTTAGTGACACTTTCGATATTACTCTTGAAATGGTTGTTACAGCGGCAAAGAAATTGAAACGTTCATTTTCAATCGGGCCTGATGGTATACCAGAAGCAGTCTACAGCCATTGTGCAACTGTTTTAGCCGTTCCTCTCTGTTTGATATTCAACAGATCATTTGCGGAAGGAATCTTCCCGATAATTTGGAAACAGTCTTATATGTTTCCCGTCTACAAAACCAGTTATCATAACAATGTAAGGAACTACGGTGGTATAACGAATTTGTCTGCTGCTTCAAAACTCTTCGAAATAATAGTAAGCAATGAGTTGATCTCTCGTACAAAACATTACATCTCAGTTGATCAACACGGCTTTATGCCCGGGCGTTCAGTCAGTACTAATCTTCTGGATTTTACCTCGACTTGTATTTCGCGTTTGGAGGAAAAAGTACAAATTGATACCGTATATACTGATCTAAAAGCGGCGTTCGACCGAATTGATCACCGAATTCTTTTGTGCAAGTTATCGCGTCTGGGCGCAACACAAAAGTTCATTGACTGGCTTTGCTCTTACTTAAGTGGTAGAGTCTTACGAGTCAAGCTTGATTCCTGTATGTCATCCTCGTTCTCGAACATATCAGGTGTACCTCAAGGCAGCAACATGGGTCCACTTCTGTTCTCGCGTTCTGTTGACGCTATTTTGTTGCTCGAAAGTGGATGCATATTAGTTTACGCCGACGATTTGAAACTTTACCTTGAGGTACGCTCTATTGACGGCTGCGTGCGTCTTCAAAAGCTTCTGGATTAGTTCGTTGCCTGGTGTCGAACGAACTGGCTTATCGTCAGCATAGCGAAATGTCAGGTCATAACATTCCACCGAATTTTGAATCCATTACTTTCTTACTATAAAATTGACGGACAAACGCTTTAAAGAGTTGATGGTGTTAATGTCCTTGGTGTTATGTTGGATTCCAAACAAACTTTTAATTTACATCGTTCCACATTAATTACAAAAGCGACTCGACAATTAGAATTTATTGCTAAGATCGGACGTGATTTTAAGGATTCATATTGTTTGAAGGCATTATACTGCTCGCTAGTTCGGCCTATACTTGAAAATGCTAGCATAGTTTGGAGTCCGTATCAACTAGCTTGGAGTTTACGAATTGAACGTGTGCAGAAAAGATTTGTTCGATTCGCTCTAAGGATGCACGCTGGCAAACTCCGCTAGATCTTCCACCGTATCCCAATCGCTGCCGTCTGATTGGTTTGGACACACTGAAACGGCGCAGAAAAATTCAGCAAGCAATTATTGTTGCGAAAATAGTAAACGGCGATACTGACTCTTCGAAGCTTTTATCGAGTCTTGATTTCCGTGCATCACAACGGTCACTACGTTCTACTAGTTTACTTTAACCGAGATTCCACCGAACGACGTTCGGATTCTATGAACCGATCCGATAACAGCATGCATCAGAACATTTGGAACTGTTGAACATCTCTTCGATTTCGGCGAACCTACACATAAATTTGCGCAGAAAGTGTCACGTTCCACTATTTTATAACTTGACTACATTATATTCATTGAGACCTTTTATTTTCGGATGAATTAGAGAAAAATAAATAAATAAATGATTTGATCAGCCTTTTTAAAAATGAAAAAGTTACGACTAAAAAATTTACTCTTATAGACCTTACTGAACTCGAGATATTAGATATATAATATCGAGATATAGATTTCAAAGAACTATTTTTTTAATTGCTCCGCTTTTCTTCGAATTGTTTGTCAAATCTTTCCTCAAAAACGGGATTTTTTTTTAATTTCATCGATTTGTGTTCTACTCTTTGGTAAGACGTAGAGTCGTCTTGAGCTAGTTTTTAAATATGGTCAGTATCGAACGGGAAAAACAGGTTGGAAAAATGACATGCGAATGCAATTCTGTAATGAAAACCTCAAAAATGTTACCGCAGAGACGGGATTTGAACCCGTCCTGTTGAATTTGTTTCCGTAGATATAGGACTACAAGTGAATGACGTGGCGACCAAGTAGAGCGAAGCATGCTTGTTTCTTCTAATCAATATCTCTTTATGTGCTTTCATATGCAGGGTAGTTTAATTGGTGAAACAATTTCCCCGGTTAGGAGTTAGCTACGGGTTCAAATCCCGTCTCTGCGGTAACGTTTTCGCGGTTTTCATTACATAATTGCATTTGCATGTCATTTTTTCCAATATGTTTTACCCGTTATATACTGATCATATTTAAATTTCATGTCTAAATATCTCCAGCGTAGCAACTTCTAAGAAAAATGTTACTATAAGCTAATTGATTGATTTTTCATGTAAACTTTGCATCAACAACTTGAAATTTGTCAAATGTTTGTTAATTGTTTCAGCTGTAACGTCTTCTAATTAGTAACAAGGCCATAATAAAACTGTTCAGTGACGTCTCGTCCTCATGTGCACCTCGTGCACTGCACAACCGCTCGAATTGAAGGAATGAACTGCGTCCCCAACCCCATCCAAATGCAATTATTTTTTTGGAATCTTTAATTATTCGATCAAGGCAGGTTGGATCGCACCGAAATTGCGTGTATTTACACGCATCTCATATACATCAGACATAAAATTTCAAGTATCTGTTGTCGCTGTGTTAGTGTCTTTTCCGTGCACATGAGTTACTGCACCGATTCAAGAAGAATTACTCAGTTCAGCTATGAGATTTGTTTGTTTAATAAAAATCCCATCCGAAAATATATCGTTATCTCATTTCATTGAAAAACACAAGCGAATCACCATTCCTCAATCTTTAGTTTTCACTTACAACGAACTGTTATATCTGCTATCATACCACATAAGCAGTGCACAACTAGTCAATTTTGTCACGAGACGCCACTGAAACTGTTACAAAGGAAATTAAATTATATACATTTTTCGGTTAGTTTTGTATATTTGAATGAAGTGCACAATTGAATCAACCGGCGCAACCCAACAAAAACCTGAGTTCTTTAAGCTATAAAGCATTGAGAATTTAATCAAGGTTGGTTGCATAGAGGGCAATTGCCTTCTTCAAAGGGTTGAAGCAATTTTGTTACCATATTTGAAGATATTGATCGCATATAAAAATTTCGACAGTTCAAAGTTGGCATAAAAAAGTCAAACCATCCAATATTAAAGTCCTGCACTGAAACTCGTTCACAATAAACTGAAAAGAGTAGCGATAAGATAGAGACAGGGTGACGAAGACAGATAGCAAATCTGTCATTCGACTTTGATTCGCTAACACAGTATTGGAAACAGGGTTAATGGAAAATATACTTCAACCAAGGAAGAGTATCGTAATGAAAGTAGCCACCCACCTTTGTATTTCCCCGGTGAACGACCAAAATGGTTAAAGCCGGGGTAAAATAAATAATACAAAAAAAAACCTTTGTATCGATGGTGTGTGTGAAAGTGCGTTTAGCACAATGCATCTGATTTGGCTAGGTCAATTTCTTGTCTTTATGTTGATTCAAACTCGTGAGGATGAAAATGGCAGAGTTGGATATTTTTTTCATTTTGCTAATGTGGTATTTTTTTTTGTTCCGTCGCATTCTTACCATCACTGGATAGATCGCTGCATGCATTATTATATCTCTCAGATAAGATTGCTTACCCAAGTCCACATGGAATCCATTAGAGAATGATAGAACAACGCTGTCGTAATAATTTTCGCCTCCGTTTCATATAACCTCCTGAGAATTGCGTTCGAATCAGTTTAAATCTTTAACTGAGACGTACATTAAATTTGTTGTCACCATCAGTTTCGCTTCTGTCTGCTCGTTCGAGTCTCTCGACATGGCATAAGACAGGTCGTTTATTCTTCCTGGTTAAATATTTACATTTATGCAGGTATACCGTTACACGGAACATAAGACTAGCCTGTTGTTGCAAAACATTAAACAAGCGCTACAAACTCCAGTAACCTACATTTTCAAGGTAGGTATTTTGCTGCTGTCAAGGTAAACAACATAAGTCACTAGGAAACAGGTGCATGACGGATCTATGGAAGATGCCTAGGAAGTTATTTCAAGCAGTAGTATCAATAAACATTCTCCATTACTATCAGAGCTACAACCAATGCCCCTGAACTACTTATGCTATGCTGATCGAATCAAGTATCAAGTTTAAGTAACTGATATGGTGTTTGAAGGTTGACCTATCACTATAATTTTGGACAATCATAGATAAGAAGAAATCGGTTGCATACCCACTGCATAGTTTTTTTCTTTTATCTTGTATTCTGTATTAGTCCAGTGTATTTAGATTCACCAACAATGCGCTTATACGCCGTATGGGGAAAAAATCAATGTCACCTGACTATGCTTATGTTGAGTATCCAAACTAACTGACCGTTCCACTTGTTTTCCATTTCAGATTACTCATCGATCACTACGCCGAGTGGCGGAAGAATTTCAGCATGCATTTCATGAATGAGTAACAATTACCTAGAAGCGGACCTCAATTAGCACACATACCGATCCAGACGTAGTTCTCTACAATATGTCAGTGTTCAGTGCGGTATAATGTGACTGTGAAACTCGAGGTGGCACTTAGGCGAGGCGCGTCACCTGTGCTGCTTGTGTCGTGTGCTGTGTTGGTGACTAATTTCTGTTCGGTAGCAGTCAATCGCCTGTCGTTAATATCGGTTTTAGTTGTAGTGAATCTGTTTAGTACAATTGTTTCAAAATATAAACCTTGAAAAAAGGCGAAAAATTGATCAGAACGCATTCGAAGACAGGTTACCAATCAACACATCTGAGTCTTGAGTGTTGGGTGCAATGAAAATAATCGGTTCCTGTACACCAACTGAAGCAGTCGTGCATTTCGAAGTCTATTCGTAGAGTTATTTTAGTGTATCCTGATGCATAACACCACTGCCAGTAGTTTGAAGTGTTTTAATTATGGCAGTAGGTTCAAACGAACGTCGTTTAGTTTTAGTGAAAATCGCTCCTGGCACATCCTATCGTAGTGTCCGAAGAAAGTGTGCTTATTTGAGCTTTGGATCGAGTTTGTTAATTTGCGCTGCTTTTCTGTTGTGCTACAGCACCTACGGTGTGGGCGGACAGTATCATACTACGCGAGATCCGCGATGGTACTCGCGAGAAGGAGACTATAGCTATCATTTGCCCAATCCCGGCGACCCAGACTACAGGTATGTGCTGCAGAATTTTTTTTTCATGAAAAGTACTACGTATAAGGAACATATTTTTCATCCGGTGCATACTACTAAAGGAGTTTAATCGGTACAAGTTATGGGTGAGTGGAAACGATGTAGTTTGCACATGCTTATTCGTCCCATTGCTTCGAGCACAATGCGCACTGCATTCCGTCATCCTTGAATGTTCTTGGTTAACTTATTTGAAAACTTTTATCAGAACATCACGAGTACAATTTCAAATAATTTCGTACGAAATATTACGAATTCTTCCCGGTACAATTCAATGCATGAGGTTTACTTAACTGTGAGTTCTTATGGTTTTATTTGGGTTTTGCATTCAAACCCATACAAAGCTCATGTCCGGTTTCTGCATTCTAAAATTATTCGCTAAATTTTTCAAACTATGTTGCACTAATCCGACTTTTGCATACAGCTTTTCAATTATGAAACACTAATACCGTTTTCGTTTATTGATGAGAGCAGTCCGAGAGCTGACCTAGAGCATAAATAAAATAAATCTAGATTCCCCAGTGTAATAGTACTGTAGTTGAGCAAATCGTGACACCAAAAGCGCCGTCTGGTATAGAATGGGTGCGCAAATGCTCCTAAAATGCATGTACAAAGTTACCTGCACATTTAACGCAACCACAGTAGCTAATGGAAAAAGTACACCCGTTTCTCATTAGAAGCGCTGTTACCCGCATTGGCTTGGCTGCCAAACGACTGCCAGCGGGCACAATATGGCTGGCAGCCATTCTGGTGTCTAGCTGCCTCAGCGTTACCAGACATACAACTTAAACGATACAACCGTATCCACCAGGATTTCTAAGGTAGACGTGACTGCCAGCTGTTTGTCATACCGTTGGAAATCTTTGACATTTTCAGCGAAGGTGAAAAGATGAAAACGCTCGGCTAACTAAGATATAGGCGACTATGTTTTGCCAAATTGGATTTGACAGCCGTCACTGAAACAATTTTGGTAGCCGTCTGGTGCCCATGGCAGCCCAGGTAGCCAAAAGGCCGTGCGGGTAGTGTCTCCGTACAATGGGAAATCTATGTTTATTTGATTTATGCCCAGAGTCACCCAAAATATCTTTTGAGATGAGCTCTAGATCGGACTTCAATCGCGTAGTTTCGCTTTGAAAATTTTCTCAGGTCGCACCACGACATTCATGCGAGTTTGTTTTTTTTTCTTTTTTTGTATGAGTTGTTGTTTAGGGCGCGTACCACGTGTTCGTTTTATTCGGAGTCAGAGTCGCCCGCGTGTAGGTTCAAAAACGTAAACGGTATAAGTAAATTAAATAGTTACATTTTATACATAGGTTTCATGTTGTTTATTGAATTTTTCTTTTACTTGAAAAGTAAACTAACAGATTACTAGAAACTTACCCCCCCCCCCCCCTTTATTTCATTTCAAGGATCTCGCCGCCCCTGATCTTGAGTAACTCCAAATTGAACTAAAAGAAATAAGATTACTTCGTTAAATTTTTATTTTAGGACTTATATAAACTTTAAAAACAACAGAGTAGATACGACGACACGACCTGCCACTCGTTATTAAAAACTGTATCGCAAATTTAACTACCCCTCAGTAACTCGTAATGTCAATACGAAATTACTCGAAAAATGTATGAAACTGGCAACTCAGCTTGAAAACTGTTGTTTGTAAAATAACAGCTACCGTTACCGTAGTTACATTTATTTACATCAATCTCTTCACAACAGTTGAAAGAGGAAATTGAATCTAAATATTTTTAACAGAGAAAGCTCTACCATCTCTACAGAATATCATTCGTTTGGTGATCATGCGGTTTCTTTGCACCGGTTCTCGAAGCCACATTGTTATTTTTTTCATGTCCAACATAGGTTAAAATACTCGTAGTATTTATATTCATTAGAGGAGTTGTGCATAATTTATCAGATCTTCATATACCATATCGAGTTCCGCAATTGACGTTTTCGAATACCAGAAACTTTTCTAAGCGAAAATATTCGCTATTTTTTTAAATCTATTCCTAATAACGCAAGCAGAATTGATCGAAAAATCAATACGCCTTATTCAAAATCAGGGTGTTTGATCTACTTATTTTTAATGCTGCCCTGACAGTATTTGAAATTTAACAGATACTGAATTGTGCTAGCATCTTTGTGGTATCTTCAAGTGAAAACATTTATCTAATTCGTAGATTCTAATCAATCAAAACAATTATACGAAACCAGTTTTGAACCGCTAAAAATTACGCAAACAATCATGGGGACATATAGTCATTTAAACTTGTGCGATAGGGATAAACAACTTCTTAAACTGGGCTTTCTACTGTTTAAAAAACGTTACCCTGTTTTTTTGTTGATATGTATCTAATACGTTTATGAATGGAAAAGTCTTCAAAATCCGGGAATCGATGTACTTCAGTTTTATAACATAGAACATTTATAAGTGATATGTTTACGTTTCGTCTTTGACTCATCAGTGAAAGCAGTTCAAATTGAACTGCTTTATGCAAAACTCGGCAGTTCAATTCGAACCGCTAAGCAGACGTAAAGTTTCTGCTACTTACAGAACACTCGTTTTCTTTGTATCGAAATGCAATGTCTATACTGACGTGCCGAACGAAAACTTGTTTTCGACTTTTTCTGGCCGATGCAGGTTTGGTCATTCAGGGGTTAGCCAAATTGTGTGCTAGGGCACATAACCGATTTTGATATGTTTTATTAGTGGCCACATGATCATTTGTTTCCGTTACCCTACATGATCATTTGTTGAACTTGGCTCTGGTGCTGATCATTCTGTAATTATGTTATTCATAAATAATCTATACCTTTTATATACATCATATGACCTAAATGTGTACAGAAATCTATTAAGGTGAGTCAAAACAGCATGTGATGTTATTTCTATGAAATAACTCGAACAAAGTGATTAAGCAAGGTATATTTTCATGATTTTTCATTCGACGGAGTTCTAAATTTGTACTAGAATTTATTCTTTGGTTTCCGCTAGCTCTCAGAATGTTATTCTTTTAGCATCAACAGCATTAACTGTATAAGAATACATTCACGTGTATTAAAACAAAATATAATTTTTGCGATTGCAAATGAAGGGAGCAGCCATGCTTAGTCATTACCACTTGTTTCAAAAAGTTCGATGTGACATCTGGGAAGAAAATTTGAGTTAGGATAAATCCGGATGAGATGGTATTCTTTCGAGATCTCGTATATCAATTCGATACATTGGTGCAAGTGTATGTGTGAGTGTGTAATTCATCACGCAAAAGAAAACGTATGTAATAACTGCTCAGTCAAAAAACGATAATTAATAACTATTTACTCTCGATCACGTTTCGGAGGTAATTAAATTTTCAGTGCTGTTTTTGGAAATAGTTGTATTCCCCGGTGTTGTTGTTTACGAATCCATGCGTTGTTGATTATGTTTGTGAGAATCTGGAAAAAATTAATATGGTCGGTATTAATGCCGCAAAGAATTCAGGGTGAGATGCCGATATTTTTCATTTGCACTCATTTATCGGGAAATATCGCAAACAATTGCCTGGTAGATACTCTAATAAAGTCAACAAGTTTTCTTGGGAATTCTGTTCTGAAGATTATGAAAAAAATAAGAAAGAGTATAAAAAAATCATTCAAGTTTTTCTGGATTATTTCAGAAGTACGATTGTAGTTCAACAAAACGGAAGTAAACATTTTTCATTTGTCTTTATTTCAAATCGATTCCAATCACGATATGAAGACTATTGAAGAATCCGGTAAATGACAATTTCGGCGAAATGGCGTCCAATTTTGGCACACTTTCTCCAACATATCGCCCGATATTTCACGAATAAATGCTTCAATATTGGCTTCCTGTGCGTCAACAATTACTAATTTACCCTTGTAGAGATAAGCCTTAACATGGCCCACAAGAAATAGTCCAATTGATGGGCCCCAAACGTGAGATAAAAATGTTCACCAAAGGCTTCTCTTAATTTGGTCATTGTTTCGCGTGCCGTGTGGGATGTGGCACCGTCTTTTTGAAACCACATATCAGGCATATCCAATTCTTCCATTTCGGTCTAAAACAAATCGTCAATCATCACACGGTAGCGCTCGCCATTCACAGTAACGTTCCTCCCATCGTCACCTTTGAAGAAGTGACTTTTTTGGGATGCATTTGTAGCCAATGCAATGCTTCTGGCTGATCTTCATCCCCAATACGGAAATTTTGCTCGTTCACGTATCCAGCAATGAGCTTTGTCGCTAAACTCAATTTCTCTAAAAAAAAGTAGATCGCTTTATCTGTTAACCGAGCATGAATTTTTATAGTAAAATTCAATAATTTGAAAGCGTTGCTCGTTCGTAAGTAAATTAATGAAAAATTTATAGGCCAAACAGATCAAGTGTGACAATGACACAAGACACAATTCACGCGCGATCTGTCAAAACAGTGTTGCCAAAAAGATGCCTACAAAAAAAAATCACCGTTCATAATATTGTGGTATTCTTCAAAATAATTTTCTTCGATTTTCGAAAGAAAAGCCGGAATCGATTTGTTTGACCGTCTACTGATAATGGCAACTGATAAGCGTAGTTTTGAAGCCAGTTTAGAGATTTTTTATGAATTTAATTTCGCCCGCTTAAGTAATGGTACAAAATTTTTTACACACCTCGCCATATAACTGGAATTCCGGAATAAGAAGCTGGATTCATTTGAACCTAAATTTGTGAAAATCGGCCAAACCATCGCTGAGGAAAGTGAGTGAGATCCATTTGCGAACATATGGCCACTATTTCCGGTGCTTCCGGAATTGGAAGCCGGGAACTAGGATAGCCGAGATCGGTTGGTAGTTTGGATTTTTTTTTGCGTACAGAGGGGTCTCGTATAACGCGGTACACCGGGGGCGTGAAAAACGAATCCGCGATAAACGGGACCCAGAGCATATGGGATTTCGACTGATTGGGGCTGTGAACGATTATCTCGCTTCGGTCGACAGATAGAGCTATACAATCTTCGGCAAACTTGTTGTAGATACTTGGACCAACAATTTAGTGTATTTTGACCGACAATTTGTTGAGAACTGCACCGCCAGGGGCGCTTTGAAAAGAGCATGAAATAATTCATATGTTCACAATAGAAAAACAGTTTGAACATGAAATATCGCAAATATTTTACTTTCGGTGGTGTCGGCGTTTTCGGAAAGAATGTTCCGGAGGTCAAAACAGATCAAATTGTGTAAACAGTAATTGAAATTTCTCGCATGGCTGACTCTTGTGTGCCATTCAACGTTCGAAATTCCTGCAACTCAAAATCATGTTGACTTATTAAGATGGTTTCTTCGAGAAGGTGTTTCAAGGTTCCAATACCTATTGAACGATTGATGAAACAGCTCTTATTGTATCTACAATGTGATGTTCTGTAACTGAATACCATACTTGTTTATGAGAGTGATCTTATCGATCAGTTTTTGAATAAGTTGATGAAGGAGAGACAGATTTTGAACTGTTTTTAGTAAGTAAGTTACTAAAGTATTAAAATGAATAAGCTATCGACATCTGAAATGTGAGGAATTCGATAGTGTGAAAACTAGAATTTCATACTTAATGTTTTGATTATTTATACAATTACATAATGTCAAGTGTATAAAATGTGACATATATTGCTCATATAGTTCGATTTTATTTTTTAGTTGAATTAAACCTTTTTTATTGAACAGGGAAAAGCCCAATGGAGCGAAAATTTCATAGTCACACTCTTCATCAGGCAGTAAATCTATAAATTCAGTTTTTGTAACAAGTGCGGATAACCAATTCGAGATTGTAACAAAAGCTGCTACGTAAACGACCAAAGACATATTTTGGTGAACTGATAAGAAGCAAAAATCGAAAAGTTTGCAGGGATCACTGCAAGGGAAACTACGAAAAGCAAACCGAAGAAGTTTATTCTGAATGGCTTCGACGCGGTGGATGTCAAGTTAACAATAAAGAGCCAAAAAGACAGTACCATTGCCGTAATCAATTTATCAGCGATGATGTCATCAATTTCCTCACGAGAAAGATGTTCAGCACCCATCTTTTCACCGAAATCCTTAATTTCAGAAATTATTCTTTCGTTCTCAATATAATCGATTTGTGTACCAGGCTAAAAAAAGATGGAAGTAGTTTTTTCCAGCAATTTTTCAACGTTGATGACTTAATTTGAACTAAAACTGATTGAATGCAATCAAAGTAATTCCGATGTTGCGATTTAAGCAAAATTATTCTAACTCGGGAATGAAACAGTTTTTCATTCAATCTTTGGAAATTTCTCGAGTCATCCAGCTTTTTTTATTGCTCCGGCTACTGGGGGATTCGAACTCTGAAAATTTTTTAAAGCACGTGATTTGGTACATTATTAACACTCCAAATATCAAGCCTGAAAAAAAGTTGGAACGGTTACTTCGATCTGTCATAGCTCAACTGTTTTTCAACGAATCTTAATAAATTTTACACCCACGAATTTTGTGAAGTTCGTAAATTGAATCAAACATTTTGTAGCAGACCGTTTTTTTTCGTTCCAGGTTTTTTTACACGCGCCCAAAATGCCCTATCTGCTTAATTTCTACTGGATGCTCAGAAAGTTAGCTACAACTTATATATAGGAAAAAATTACATATTCACGTCTCTAACACAACCAAATAAAACGAAAGAAAGAATCTATGATCGTTCTCTCTGTTGCACTGTAGTTGTTTTTATATTCTAGCTTTCAACGCGACTCAACTAGTATATAGTAGTATGTATGCGAGACAGTAATTCTTCAGAAACACACTAACACAGTTACGATAGCGTCGCGTAGGATGTATGCTTAGTAGATTTGTTAGAGAATCGCATGACACAGAATCATTTTATGACTTAGGGAAGCACATGAGTTCGCATCATTTTGCGAATCCTCCGAAATAACAGCTATTTTAACAAACCGAAAAATTCAGAAAACTATATAGAAACCGCATATTTCGAAACTTGAGAAATCCCATAAAAGTAATCATATTTCTCATCAAGTCTGTTCACGACCAGACAGCTATGAATTCCTATACAAGCATTGTATAAGAAATCTCTACCGTCAACTAATATAAATCACGAAACAAACAAATATAATTTTCCCAAAAAATAGATTTCTTAGTCATCATGATCACAATAGCGCAAACCTTTTTTTCGAATACTAAACTACTGTTCACATTATCGAATACTTTTTGATAAACCAAGCAATGTTGATGAAGATACACTGCTCTTAAATTATCACACACAAGCTTTTATCAATCTTCTAACCAGTTTGTAAACCCTCGAAAAAACGATCTTAATAAATCAACAAAATCAAGATTACAGGAATTGCCAACCCAGAATTGCACACCAACGTCACCAAGTGAGAAAAAATTTTACAACTGTTCACACTATTTAATCTGTTTTTACCTCCTTTACTTTCTTTCCGAAAACACCGCCAATCTATATCATCAGGTTTTAGAGATATAACATAATAAATTTTATGTGATCACAATAGCGCCATTCTGTGGGAAGGTTCTAAACTAACATAGTTTTCATAATTCATTCCTAACAACTTTCCAACAAACAAAACCACTCTATATCCTTAAGTTCTTTTTATAAGAACAAAATTCTGATAATTAATATTTGTATTCAAGCACACTAGCTACATCTGATGGAGTAAGTCCGAGTTAATACTTTTGCTGTTTGACAAACTCCCGAATTCCCGCATTCTTCAAAATACTATAATTTGTGAGTTACAAATCGTTTTGTCTGTATTAAGCGAATGATTTATATCATGCATTTTTCGAAGCGCCCCTAGCGGAGCAGTTCTTAACTAATTGTCTGTCAAACTACACTAAATTGTTGGTCTAAGTATCTACAACAAGTTTGCCGAAGATTGTATAGCTCTATCTGTCGACCGAAGCGAGATAATCGTTCACAGCCCCAATCAGTCGAAATCCCATATGCTCTGGGTCCCGTTTATCGCGGTTATCCGGCAATAACGAATCCGGCAACAACGAATACCGGCAAAACCGAATCCGCTTTGTACGAGACCCCACTGTATTTTGTTTCACTGCTTTAAGTGATGGTATACCATTTTTAACACACTTTACCCTAGACTTTCGGATCCAGACGAAATCCAGGAATTCCCTCCGGACAAGTTTTACTAATTGATAATTCAATGATTGCATAAACCTTTTATATGAGAAATGCAAAAACATAACTTATTTGCGATTTTGATTAACCGTAACACTGATTTAGTATTTTAAAACTAGTTGATTTAGACCCTGATCTAGTATTTCAAACTAGCTGCGATTTGCTACTTGGGTTATCAAGGCTTGACATGAGGGATATCTGTGATAAAAACTGGTAACTTCGCGACTCGAAACAACTCTTAACCTTGCAATTTCACTAATTCGCCACGAGTGATAAGCAAGTTTACTAATATAATGTGATGTGATTTTATTATTAATCGCACATTTTACAACACTTGGGGCATATTCAGTAGTGTTCTAGTTCTAGATGTATAATTTATGTCAGTTTTAAAATTTAAATCTGGATTTTGAAACAAGAAAAACTGGTTTTTTAAATATAGAAAAAATAGAACGGCATCGTATGCCAGCTTTAAATTTGACAGAAGAACTGCTCGAATAAATAAAACTAGAACGGCTTGCTGGGGATACGTTTGTTCCAGTTTCAGTCCTATTATAAATCTTCTATTGTCTATTATAGATCTTCTATATAAACTCTTACAAGTTAAGATAATTATCTCATATTCAAACATAAAACACTATTACATAACTTTAAAAATCATTGAAACTAACCATGAAATATCGCTTTAATCGTCGTGAAGACATCTCAGAATCCCTAATAATCGAAAGTTTTTTTTTCAGAACATACACCTACAACAACCGCCGGTACGGTTACTATCAACCGAATGGATATGGTCAACTATACCCTGGCCAGAATCTGCCAGGTCAATATCCGCAAAACACCGGTCTCGGGGAAGATCGGTTCAAGTTCGACCCGGTAAGTAGTGTACAACAGACACCATACTGACCTATATCAGCAGAAGCCTAAGTAAAGAACATGAACGAACGCATTGTTCTAACTGCAAATCCGAATCGCTTAAGCATGTTATGCGAAACGCCTGGTTTGAAACGTACTTCACATAATTTACAATCTGTAAATAATTTACTCTTCGCATTCATCTTCCATTATAACCATCAACAAGTCGAAACAAGACTCACAAGAAAAAAACTGTGCTCGTACATAAGCGGTAAAAACGTTGAACTCATTCGCGGTACTTTTATGCTCACGTTACCTTCGCCAGAGCATTCAGTTTACATCGTTTAGTGAGTACTCATGCATTAACGCATCGAATGACTTAATGAATATACCATACGAACATTAGCATTATACTTTCGATCTCAATCTGGCCGTAAGCAAAACCTTCTCAGCTGAGATTACAATGCTCTCTTTTCTTATCGCATCTCGTCACGCATTTCCCAACGGGCGGTACTCTCGATTTTATCAACGGTATCTCGAGCACCACAGTCACGTACCACCAACCATTCTACCATTTGCAAAGTTTATTCATTTCATTCCGTAATCACGAGCAGTTGTTTGCATTCCGATTAATTCACATGTTTTGTCGACTGACTCTTTTCATGACACGTATAAATGTTTCCTCATTTGCAGACCAATCCAAACAACGTGCAGACGCCGTTCCCGGGTGTACTCGGCGGTTGGCGGGAAGATCTGCAGGGAAAACTGCGCCGTGACTCATTGCAGCTGGATCGCGATGTGTTTGTGACTACCAACTACGGACAGGTGCAAGGTTTTAAGGTACATCTCTACGACAATCCGGATCCGAAATCATTCTACCGACCGTGGCACAGTCCGGTCGACCGGATTATGGGTACCTGTTCGACATTCCTGGGAATTCCCTACGCACTGCCGCCAACGTTTGAAGGAAGATTTAAACCTCCGCGTCAGCATAGAGGCTGGCAGTTACTGCAAGCCGTTGACTATGGGCCAGCTTGTCCACAACCGGTACAATACACTGGAGCTACCAAGGGCATTCGTGACATGGATGAAGACTGTCTTTACCTAAATGTGTTCTCTCCCAATGTAAGTATCGATAACATTGTTACATGTTGGGTCTAGCAGTAATTTTCTAGCACTTTTTTGTTAAATGGAAAACGTTTTTGTTCAAAACTGGTTACATTCCATTGGAAACAGCAACTTTTGCCTGAAGTTTTAAGTAGTTTTTGACAATTGTAACACAGAAAAAATTTAACAAAAGAATGGCGTTGGTAATTATCTATGTTGGCCGCATTCTTCGGCCCGTGTGGGTCCGCGGTATAAAAATGGTTTTTGCACGCCAAAAAAGAAAATTTGGCGTGTACTAGCTTTTAACAAAAACAGTGTCGTACGATGCTGTCTTTGTCTCGTTGAACATTGAACTTTTAAGTATTCTACTTTTCAACCAAATCGCGAACCGGGGTTCCTTTTACCCTGGAGAATACTCGTACGATTTTGTATTCCAATTGAGAATGAATCGCGTTTTTGTCCATTTCGTAGCAGGTTTGCAAGTAAATACTTCTACCCGAACCAGGCCCATACCCAGGATTTCATTGAACTCCATTGGAACTGACATTATTAAGTATTTAAATAAAATTTGTGACTGTGACCGAGAGAAGGTTATTATATTACATTTCTTAACGTTTACTGTCATACCATTTCGGTCGCACATGTCAAAGACCTTCTAAATGTCTGTTTCTAGAGCACAAAAATCAACAAGACTTGTGATAGATTTTCAGAAGTGATTCAAGATAGCTCCCTTACTTCGATTCGTGGAGAACGGAAAACATCTTCTAAATTTGTAGGTCATATTAGTTGATGGCAATACAAACTTGCTATATAGGTTCCAGTATCAGGTTCCGGAAGTAGCGATCTTAAATTCCAAAACGATTCCGGAAGTAGCGATCTTAAATTCACATCGATTTCTCAAAGATGATTCGGGAGCAGGTAAGCTAAACCGTTGATTTAAATTATGGTAGCCATGCTCATGTGCTTCATGTTAGGCCCTTTCACAGCTAGTTCGGTCTGCAATCGCTCCATCAATGCACGATAATAATGCATTGAGGTTGTTCTCCAGAAGCATACTATGACAATCCCATAAAACCGGCATCATGATCTTTCCGACCCATTAGGCCTCCTTTGAGGCACTCGTGCCGCTTGGAAGAACTGGTCCTGACTTCAGTCTATTGTCGGGTAGTCATTCTGTTCTCTAGGGTATAATAATGGATTAAGCCAAATATGTATTCGAAGTGCGCTTGCATTCGTCTTTTTAGTCCTAAATAAGTATGTGCGGCATCCAGCGGCATGATAAATTTCTCGTCTGCAGAATCTTGCCCAAATATGGTAAGCTCATGTACTTTCTCTTTCCAGTCATCCAATACAATTTAGTGTCTTTTTATTATTACTTTCACTTAGTTTTGACACTGGGAGGAGCGAGGAATAATACCCGAACTTCACGCAACAGTTTCAAGTAAAAGGTTTTCTTTTATTTAGAAAGAATCTGCCAAAAGTTTAAGGAGAATCATCAGCGAGTTTCAGTTCACTCCCTAAGGTACTTGGTCGGACAAATTAGAAGAGTACTGTAACATTATGATTTTTCTGACTTTAGCTAAAAATAATAGAATTCGATCTTAATGGGCAGCTAATGAAATATTCCTATGGTCATAGGTTACTAACACTTACGAAATGTGGCGTTAGCTCAATGGAAAGAGAAAATACAGGTTAAAGGAACTCCATATGATAAGTCTATCATCAAGTACTTCAACAAAAATCATTAAACTGTGGAAGCAACAGAAGTCTTAATGGTAATAAGCAAATCACGTGAGTCATTGATACCCAAAGTGGTTCATACCACCCAATGGTGGAGGCTACTGCATCTTAAGTGGCTGATAACATTTGAACGGATAATTGATGGGCGGTCAGTGGGCAGTTAAATCTATAAAAGGAAAACGGGATGAATGAAACGAGCGGTTTGTTTCAACATTTTCAATAAATGCTTGCTACGGACTAGGTCTTCATTCAAAAATGTGGAACACATGAACATAGGTTTTGTGATGAATTGGCTCAGCTTTTGTATGAAGAAATTGGCAATTTAGCCATTCGTTGATCTATAAATTTGTATTTTTTTATTGGTCGACGTTTACACAACTTTTTTCAATTTGACTTTTCGACCGAAAACTTTTCCGCAAGATTGAATAACATTAGATTCCGCTCGTCGAGATCTCAAAATGTCTGTATATATGATAAATAATGACACTAGATTTTCTCGAAAGTTCTTACGATCCCATATACACTTTTTTTCGCTGAATCTTGATAAATTTGCACCGCCGAGTACTCTATAATCATCTTGGCAAAGGATAAGATTGCGGAATCTCTCAATATTGAATTTGACAAACGTCAGTTATTATCGAAATTGTCAGTCAAAAATTGCTGTCTGTTCGGCATAATCTTTACGAAGTGAAATTTATGAATTACTGAGCCTTATGTAATTGAAACTAAATGAAGACAACAACAAAGTATTTTTATATTGTAAACATTCAATTGGGGACCAAGATTTCGTTTTATTTCCGTATAAACATACAAAATGTATAATGTATATTTTACACACCAAACTCAAATTTTGTTGTTCGGTATTATTTTTTATATGTAAAATTTAATTTTTACAAAGAATAATGTAAAGTTATTTCATTTTACCAACTTCGGTAAAACATTACCCAGTTGTCGGTAATTCACACGATAACTTTGCTTTGCTGGCGTATTTTGTAAACATTGAAACGTCATCGCATCTTAGCTATTCAGTAAAAATTTCAACGATGTTCAGTAATAAGTAAATCAACACGGAAAAATATGTAAACAGTGCTGAGCGTTAGTGATTTGACTGAACGCCCACTCAGCATGCGATTACAGTTTGTTGGTCGTTGAGCGTGTGTTGCACGGCATACTGCACGAAATAATCGTTCAGTTTGCTGGAACGGTTTGTTGTTGTTTTTTTCTCTTACAAAATAGTGTCAAAATTAGGTGTTACCTTCATAAAGAAAAAAAATTGGTTGTTATTCTATGTGAAGGTGAAGTATTGTACAGGTATGTAGTGTTAGTTTAAAAAAATAGTGGTAAAAACTTCGGAAATTCTCCAGTAAAACTAGTCCAACGGGGCTCCAATTCCTCATATTAAAAATGTCGCTCAAACAACTTATGAGATCCCCCGGTGAATGACCGATAGGTTAAAACAGGGCTAGAATAAACAACTATCTAAGTAACTAACTAACTTAGGAGATGTTTGTTTTAGCAACCTGGGGTCGCTCTAGATCGGACTCCAATCGCGTAGTTTCGTTCTGAAAAATTTCTCGAAAATTTCAAACAGTCATACCTCCGTCATGTAGGTACTCTAATTCCGGTTACGAAAGCATCGGATCCAAGTAACCAGAAATCCTCATGAAAGGGAATGATTTATTCCTATCCGGAAACGAGATTCTTTTCCTGCTTCAGTTATGGCTGAGCCGACGACACGACCAGGCACTCCGAAGAAAAATCTTCATTAAAGCTGTTCGCTAACGATTCACCGCCAGTTACCACAAATCTAGCGACCCCTTGTAAATGATAAAAATAATCTTCTCGAGCAACACTGTTTAAGTTGCTATGGACAAGTTACCAAGGAACCCCAAAACAAATAAACATGTTTTGAAAGCGGTGGAATAGTTCTATTAGTGTTAAACTTTGTCCAAATTAACCAGAAATGCATTTAAATGAACTCGATTTTCGGAATTTAATCGAAACTATGGATGAAACCAACGAACGAGGACAATGATCTGCTTCCAGCGATTCATCCGTACACTTCAACTGCTAGCTTTTCTGGGCAGTAGGATTCGGTGTAATATGCCGGTGTCAAAATTGTTTTGTGTCGATTGATTGCGCAGCAGTGGAAACAGTATTTCACCTTGTTGGCCACTATTCGAGGATTACTAGTGGAATTCCACAAAGAAATCATTTTACCGTACGTTATGCAGGTACCGCAGAGCACTAGCCTCGCTCAGCTCGTTGTCGGTCATTTCCATGTCTTCCTCGTTGGTTTGCGCTGAGCTGTTATCACACAACGGTTTCAAGTCAGCAGTGAATTATGCATCCCAATGTCCCTAAGACCTGAATTTTGAACTTGGCTTTATAAAAGACATAACTCATACTCTTCAATTTTTACATTACGCTCGAGGCAGGTAAATCCATTAAAATGTTCCGTAATATAATAACCGATCTGAAATTTATTTTGTTTACATTCATCTTGCCTTCGATATGCAGTAACCATGGTTATGGTGACTGTTATTCAAAATCAATAAATATATCAACTTGTGATGCCAGTTTAAAAAAATTCACTAGCGTTTTCGATTTGACATTTCCAGTTACTGAGGGGTAGTTAAATTTACGATACAGTTTTGATAGACGAGTGGCAGGTCGTGTCGTCGGCTGAGCTGCACATTCACACAGCCTCAGAAGTATAAAAAAAAGTCGGTGCGGATAGGTCGGATTGGCCTGGTGCGGGTCGACCTTTAAGCTTACAAAGTTTGTGAATAACATTTTAAAATGTCCATTTTTAAGTAGTTATTTTCACTCACTTCTAAGCAGCCCAGGGAATACACTATTCAGTTTGTATGCAGCGAGAAGGTTCGCTCAGAACTTGTTCTGTACTTTCAAGGAGCCAAACGTTCCACGTGTGTGTGGTGATTCCAAACAGGTTTTTATCTATTGTGAGTTATAAGATTTGTACTGTAATGACCAGTGACTTCATTTCGGAACAATGGCCATCCTACCCAGAATAGTTTGACAATATTTTGGCACAAATTTTATAGTAATCCGTTGATTGTATATCAAATAATCGGTGAACACTAATCTATCTCAACTACTGACCTTAAACCTGGTAAACTTGAAAAAAATATTCATAAATCACTAATCGTAAAAAATTTTTACCGTCCTTTGCAGACTCAATCGGGTGTCGCTCAAAAATATCCGGTAATGGTCTACATCCACGGCGGCGAATTCGTCCGTGGGGCATCCAACACCTTCCCGGGTCACATGCTGGCCGCTTTCTACGAAGTGGTAGTGGTAACGTTTAACTATCGGTTGGGTGCGCTTGGTTTCCTCTCAACCGGAGACGAAAACTCCCCAGGAAACTATGGCATTTTGGACCAGATCATGGCCGTTCGTTGGGTGTACGATAATATCGAATCGTTCAACGGAGATCGCGACTCGATAACACTCTTTGGACCAGGAGCCGGGGCTGCATCAGCCGGCCTGTTGATGGTGGCTCCCCAGACGAAGGACATCGTAACCAGGGTGATAGCACAGTCAGGATCGGCAGTAGCTGATTGGGCGTTAATCGTAGATAAATACCGCGCACAAAATACGAGCAGAGTGTTTGGTCAGATGGTTGGTTGTTCGATAGAGACTTCGTGGAAATTGGTGAACTGTATGCGGCAAGGCAGAAGCTTCTATGAACTGGGTAATGCCGAGTTTGCACCTCATGTTGGATTATTTCCCTGGGGACCGGTGCTGGACATAAACTTTACTTATCCGGGTGATGAATGGTATGAAGGATGGAGAGAACGTGACTGGCATTTTCTGTCGGAAACCCCAGAGGAACTAATCCGGAAAGGCCACTTCAACAGAGGACTTCACTATATGAGTGGAGTTACGCAGCAAGAGGCAGCATTTGTAATAACTCAAAATGAAACTCTCGCACCGTATTATGAAATAGACGAAAAGTTCTTTAAGCAGAAAGTTTGGGAATTAGTTTACCGATATAATTATACGCTCAACTTAAATGGAACGTACGAAGCCGTCAAATACATGTACACTCATTGGCCCGATCCCAAAAATACGACCTTCATCCGAGAGCAGTATATCAATGTAAGCTATGCAATTTGTAGTATTTACTTTGTTGAAAATCAATCTCAACTTTCTTACAGCTTCTTTCGGACTTTCTGTACCGCGCACCAGCTGACAAAATGATTAAACTTCTCGTGGAGCGTAAAGTTCCCGTTTACAGTTATGTCACAAACACCA
The DNA here is from genome assembly GCF_030247185.1 of Malaya genurostris. Classification (NCBI taxonomy): domain Eukaryota; kingdom Metazoa; phylum Arthropoda; class Insecta; order Diptera; family Culicidae; genus Malaya; species Malaya genurostris. The sequence continues at coordinate 212,532,938 of NC_080571.1, read as the reverse complement.
CAATAGAGGGTCTGAAACTTGCTTATTGGCGTAAGGTTCCGCACGACATTGAACATTATCTTTTGACGGGGGCACCATTTATGGATGTCGAGTTCTTCCCGCGAAAGGCACGCCTAGATCGGCTGATGTGGACTGATAACGATCGGAACATGAGCCATTTCTTCATGAAGACTTACTCGGACTTCGCACGCTATGGTAATCCAACACCTCAACGGGTACTTGGATTACACTTTGAAAAGGCCACCAACGGAGATTTGCGATATTTAAACTTGAATACAACGTACAATTCGTCTATTCTGATGAATTATCGGCAGACGGAAAGTGCATTCTGGACACAGGTAAGGAAAAACTGGTCAAAGTTTCAAAGCAAATGAATTAATTCCCATTTTCCTCAACTAGTACATTCCTGCCGTGGTTGGAGTTCTCGTTCCCACGTACCCACCGTCAACAGAGTTCTGGTGGGAACCAAAGGAACCACTGCAGATTGCATTTTGGAGTATGTCCGTCGCTTGTATGCTACTAATTGTGATAGTGGTAATTTGCTGCATACTGTGGAGAAACGCTAAGAGGTATGGATAGGTAGGACGTTTAAAGATCATTTCAGTTCACTTTAGTTCGCACCATCCTACCTGACAGGTGATGGAGTAGTTTGGGTCAGAAATTTACTTTATCGTTTATAGTATTTTCGCTTTCCAAACCGGTAAAGGCCAACAAAGCGGTTAACTAATTACAGCCTACGAAATTCTAGTTCCAATAGATTGAAACAAAAAAGTTTATAGTCAAAAATCTTGCGTACACATTTTTCAACAATTTTAGTTTACGAACAAGCTCCGCCACAGAAACTATCGAAAGCATGAAAATCATCTTCAAATCTTGTACATTGCTCTGAGTGCATCAGGTTAATTAGGACCCTACATTGAATACAGGCACCAAATAAACCAAGTCTTAGGATCGGAGTTGAAAATGGTTGATGGCCAAACTAACTAGAACACCGTTCAACAAACTTTCCTTGCAAAAATATCATTTCCTCATGAATGTTACAATTTACTTTAGTTTGTAGGAAGACGCAATTCGTTTAGATTTGATATCTCGATATTTTTTGAAACGAAACACAAGAATTACTAATACTCATCCCCGCATACCTACACATAGGCAAAATCAAATATTCGACCCAGTCATAACATGTTTTTTTTATTTCTAGACAATCGGACCGATTCTACGATGAAGGCGTGTTTGTAGTAGATAACCCGGAATCCGAGCGTGAAATCGGTATCGATAATAACGTAATACAAGCACAGCCACTCCGTACAAGAGACAATATTTACGAGTACCGTGACTCTCCGTCCAAGTATGGCAAACAACCGCATCCCGATGCCGCATCCTTTCGATCACCCAGCTCTTTGGGAATGACGCAAACTACCGGGAAATCGATCTCCGGAAGTCAAAGTTCCTTGCGCAGTGGTATCTCGTTAAAAGAATCGACAACCGTTAGTCCCACGCCGAGATCCGAATCCAACTTCGATCGCAACATCAAATACGCCGAAAGGGGAGTGGACACTGAAATACACAAAAATGGCAAATATCCACGGTCGGACTCGAAAACGACGTTGAATGATACCAAGTCAAGGGAATTCGCCACCAGCACACCAGTGGAAAATGTTTCACGATCTCAGCAACCGACACCGCAACCGGCAGGGCGAGGGAGCCGCGCTGGTTTCGATCGGAGCAACAATGCAAGTCGAACTAATTTAATCGAAGGAATCCCACAGACCGAGGTTTAGGCAGGCAGAATAGGAAAGTTATTTAAGAATATATAAATGTTTACGATTTAGTGTAATTATTCATGACGATCGATGTCATGAATTGCCACGCATCCCCATCACAATCAAATAGAAACAACCTTGATAATCATAACATATCAGGTTAGATTAGATTAGGCTAGATTAGGTTAGGTTAGATTAGGTAAAATAAAAACGCTAGGACAATCGAAGCCGTACTGTAGTGAGATAACGATAAAATCTACAATAGATTGACATTAGTTGGTAAGGGAAAATCAGCACCAAGTGCCTTACTATTCAAACAATCATAGTTTCGAATCACACAAATTAGGTTTTAACTTTGTTTAGATAAAGGACTCAGAAACTAAAGTTGGGAGTCAAATACGTACTGAATGTTAGTTAAATTAATTATTTGTTTTATGTTTTATGTACATAGCTGTGCTGTGCATGTCCACGTGTCAGTGTATCCGTCCAATTTTGTTTAAGTGTACCGTGATAACGTGTTTCTCCGTTAAATGATGTCTTCACAGATTTTGAATTTTTAGTTGTCGCACAGTTTTCAATTCTTCGTTTAGTTATTTAAGTACTTATTTCGTCTGTATGTTATATCGCATCTGCGAGAGCAAACAATCAAAGCAAACATTTTAGGCCAAGCTGTGCAAATATTGTTACTCTTAAAATCTTATTCAATAGATCGTGTAAATATTTATTGTCTTCCATGTTTATGCATTCCTACATAATGTACATGTTAGCCTACCTTCATCTGTTTTGTGCTATCATTCGGAATATTTTTTTTCTTATATAACAACTAAATGGTAAGCATTTATGAGACATGTACATATAGTGATGATTAGTATTGATTGATTACCATTTAAGTATTATTGAGTATAATTTTTCTGCTTCAGCAGTACGCGGTAGACGATAGAAAAATAATTTTAAGATTTTAGAATTTTGAATAATAATGTAAAAAATTTACTAATTGATTTGAACTAATAAATTGATCAAAAACTATATTTATTTTACTATGGCTTCAAGATAAAGGAAAAATCTCTGTTTTGCCACTCTCATGAAGAAAGGCTATGCAATCGCTGTTAAAAACGGTTTTACAACCGAGGCCCGGATGGCCGAGTGTCATATACACTAAGGTCTCTTTTAACACCGGGGTTACGTACCGTGTTAAAAAATCTGTGTAAAAGAAAACCTTGTTAATTGCGGAAACCGTGCAAAAAAAACCGCGTAGAAAAATTGACATAATAATTCCAGAAACCGTAGATTTGGTTATTTGTTTGTTTTGTTTTGGATTGTTGTTTCACAATAAAAACGGAAATCTAAAAAACAACCAGAGGTTACGAGAAGGGTCCAGTCATACTTGATAAAACACATTGGATGATAAATTAAAATTAGAATACTTAAAAACGCGTTGTACGACAAGCAAATTATTCTAAATGGCTCATGCCTTCTGTATCATGCATTCGGTTTTCAAAAAACCGATAATACTTTCAAATTAGAACGCTCGACTAAAGAAGTGCTAGTAATACCACCAATAAACACTTTCACTACAAATCAAGCTTGAGAATCAGTTCTTTTCAATTCCGAAGGTGCGATGTGTAGTAAACACTAACGATCTTAACAGTCATTTTCAACTAAACAAGGGTATTGAATGAAGATCTATGCACGCAGAGACATAATTAAAGGGGAAGAATTCATAGAGATGAAAATAAATCAAATTAGAAATGGTATTACTATGTGTAACGCACGCATATTTTTTTTTCACGAAAAACAGTACATTTGGCGAAAAAATCAAGGAAATACAGTACATCGACTTTGAAAATACAGTACATTTTACAGTACCCTTTTTTTCTAAAAATAGTGAATTAAAAAACAAAAGCAAATAAATTTGATCAGCATCTTACGAGGAAAACAGATTGAGAAAATGACATGCGAATACAACTATGTAATGAAAACCGCGAAAAAGCCACCGCGGAGATGGGACTCGAACCCGTAGCAAGCCAAATACGGGTAAATCGTTTTGCTTATTCAACTATCCTACATGTGTGACACACATACAAACAGACTAACTGAACATAAGAACCGAGCATGTTCAGCTGTTCTCGGGCCCTACGGCGTTCATTTGTAGTCATTTCTCAATAACAACCCCTCCGCAAGGTGTTTCAGCCCTCAATTAGTCCGTTTTTTGTATGTTTCACATGCAGAAAAGCTTAATTGGCAAAACGATTTAGGAGGATAGGAACTATTTTCGGGTTCGAGTACCGTTTCTGTGGTAGCTTTTTCGCGGTTTTCATCACACAGTTGTATTCGCATATCATGTAAAACTTACTCAATACGGCTCTACGTCAAGACTAAACAAATCGTTCATAGAAAGTTCATAAACTCAATTATTTTTTATTTCCTTTTTAGGGCATTTTAAAATTCGTCAAAAACTGAAAAATGTGCGAAAGTATTTTATTTATTTTTGGTTGAGACATTTTTCTTTTTTTTAATCATCAAAGTTTCGCTTGATTGTTGTGACCAAAGATAAACTCAAGATTACAATGTCCCATACAGGCCATCAAAAATATTAGTAACCGTGAAACAGTGAACTTCGTAATAATGCAATTCTGTTGACCCTTCGGTTATAAGCATCGTTAAACATTGGAAAACGACGGTAAAATTCCATAGCAACAATACAAGTTTAGAAGGAAGTGAACATATGTAAACATACCGCACACAATATTTTGTTACATCCATCCACTTTAATGCCACTTAAGATAAGAATATAACAAATGAAATAAATTCTTAGTAATATTTTTAATAGATTCTTGCTTTTCTGTCTCAAGATCCACTCGATAAGCAGCAAAATACCGCCATTTCTTCCATATTGCAACTTAAGATTAATTCTACATAAACAAACATTGTCATAGTTACGACGCTTGTAGCGATTCGACGCTAATTGTTTTGTTTTAAATAACACTTGTACTGCAACTGACGGTGAACCGATTTCATCGGGGGGTCCTATTTGAATGGTATATGAAAAATCATAGACTATTCCATATTGAGTTTATCTTTGGTTGTGACGCGCTTTGAACAAGAATTATTAACGAAAAAACTTGTGTGTGTTGTTGTTGTGTTCTCATTCACATTCGCTACGTGTTGTTACTGTTCGTGTACTGCCACAGATCGAAATTCGATGCGTTGAAGATATAAAATTCTGTATTAAATTTTAGTGAAAAAAATACAGTACATTTCAGTGTAAAAATACAGTACAAATTAAAATACAGTAGATTTGAGAGTAAAAAACAGTACACAGTACTTGAGTCGAAAATACAGTACAATACTGTAAAATACAGTACAGATACGAGCGTTAACTATGTGTCATGCTGGAGCAACTCATTTCATCGGCGTTAATCATAATACTACTAGAGCTATATCATTCAAATGGGTATGAAATACTGTACTGCTCGATATGCTGAAGAGTTGAAATAAATTTGACTAGTTCTGCAACGCTCCGAAATTCTCGATGATATCAATGACGATGCTGACATCATACACCACAACTGAGCGGAAGAGACGTTGTCGTGTAATTTACGACAGGGGTTCAAGATCTGAATACTGATAAATCATTTTATGGAACAACAATCAATACTTCCGTGAATTGTTGAATGAATTATTTTAGTTCACTTTCAAACTTTAAATTAACTCTCATAATCGTTTTCTTACAGACAACCTGTTCCCTTTTTTTTAAATTTTTCTCTAAAAAACAAATGACAGTTCTTCTTAAACTCTCATCAGAAACCGTGATAATTCCGGAATCCGTGTAAAAAAAGCCGTGTATAAAAAAAACCGTACGGAAAAAACCGTGTAAAAAGAGACGTTAGAGTACCATTCGATTCAGTTCGTCGAGATCACAAAATGCCTGTGTGTGTATGTGTGTATGTGACAAATAATGTCACTCAATTTTCCCAAAGATTATTCAACCGATTTCCACGAACTCAGATTCAAATGAAAGATCGTATGGTCCCATAGACTGCTGTTAAATTTAATCCGGTTCCGACTTCCGGTTTCGGAATTACAGGGAGATATGCACTAAAAAAAGGAAAACAATAGTCACACATGTTTCTTCGAGATGGCTGAACCGATTTTCACAAACTTAGATTCAAATGAAAGGTCTTATGGCCTCATACAATTTGTTAAAATTTAATACGGATCTGACTTCCGGTTACGGATTCACAAGAAAATATGTGAAAATTAATGACTAAATATGCACTTAATTTTCGCGGAAACTTCTCGGCCGTTTTTCACAAGCTAAATGCAAATAGAAGGTCTTGAAATTTTTTAAAAAGTAATCGAAAAGTTGATCCAGATCCAACTTCCGGTTCCGGTATTACAGTGCGGTTAGTGAAAATTTTCAATTTCATGAGTCTTTTTTGCACAAGCGATGGCGAAACGAGGAGCACATTTTTATAAAACTTTCAGTTGAATTCATCTAGTAGGCAGATCTTGTTAGTTAGTGAATATATAAAACTATCACACTTAAAAAAATCCCTGTGATTTTACATCTTATTAAATGCACATAAATGAAGCGTCGCAGCTCACGCAAATTAACGTGGAAGAACATTTAATATTGTGTTTAAAACTCAATGCATGAAATTCATTGAAATAAAAAAAAAGAATTCTGAGAGCAACCGTCGCGACTTGAACCGAGAATCATTGGATCACAAGTACGTCGGTTAATCGACCAAGCCACAGAAGCACGCATCTGCTTGGCTGGTAAAAGGTGCATTTAAATGCATACAGTCGCCCCTGCTAGCAGAACGCAAGTTACAGTCGAAACCAGTAAAATTCAAGCTTATCTAACATTAAGTCATTACAAATTAGATTTTCCGTCATTTGACAAATTAGGTCTTTATGAATTACATCGTATGAGGGATCGAGTCACCTGTAAAATTCAAATTTTTTGGTGTGTAGTCCCCGGTTTCCGCTTCCGAAAGCATGGATAATAGTGAAGAAAAACGCCTAAATCCACGATTTTCAATGAATCATGATTCAAATTAAAGCTTTCATTGTATTTAAATATACTGTGCGATTTCATCCCGATCCGACTTCCGTTTCCGAAATTGTGTCAAAAGTGTCAAAAAATTTAAATCGTCATTCAAAACGCAAAACTGGTACGCGTCGGTACGTGCGGCTTTGCTCCGTTCGCAGCGTGCTTTGTTCAATTTCGTATAGCGTACAGGCATAAATCAAATAAACATAGATTTCTCACTGTACGGTGACACTAACAGCACCTCTAGTGACAAACGGGTGTACTTTTTTCCATTAGCTACTGTGGTTGTGTTAAATGCGCAGGCAACGTTTTGCATGCATTTTAGGAGCATTTACGCACCCATTCTCCACCAGACGGTGCTTTTGGTGTCACGGGTTGCTCAACTACATTACTATTACACTGGGAAATCTATGTTTATTTAATTTATGGTACAGGGTTGCCACATTTAATTTTCGGAGGCATGTTGAGCAGCTCAATATTTACAAAGCGGGCTATGTGGAGCAGAACCGCCACCCTACCAATAATTACATTTTCTCCGTAATTTAATTAGAATTCCTCTACTGTATTGCTTTCCTTAATACAATCAATAAGATTCACGTTCATTTTAGATATTCATCCTTATTCTGTACGTATTCCGATCGAATGTGCAATTTGCTTTCTGCATTCCGTTCGAGTTGGGTGTCAACTCGAATATCATTCGTTCGAGTTGTTAAATTTTCGAACATTACTCGATCGACTTGCGTACGTATTACGTCTGTTCGGTTTAGAATTGTTCTAATTTGTTTATACAAGTATGACGATTTCGTTTGCTTAGGAAATGAATAATATAAATAATATAACGTGTAAGTAGTGTTGACAGCTCTGATGGTTAGTGTTCGAGATTTCAAGTGCTCCCGAACGAGATTCGATCGAATCATACAAGTCGAACGGAATAAAAAATGCAAAATTAGAACTCGAACGAAAGTGTTGACGGATCCGACGGATTGCAGAATCGGGGTGATTACATGTTTTAAAAAAAATCATCATCATTTACTTACTTCTCTAAAGTTTTCCGCGGCATGTCAGATTCTTTAGCCGCCTTTCGAATCGTTAAACCACCACCACTTTTTACATTGAGTGTTTTAACACTGATCGACTTTGAGGTTAGGTTTGTCCATCATCTGTTATGGCACACCTGCCCCATAGCAATATGGCGAACTTGCTCCGTTATGAACCGATTGCAAAATCGTGGTACTCACCCGATCGAATCGGATTTTGTCGAACGAATGTAAAAAATTGCTTTCTGTAGTTCGATCGAGTTCGATTTTTCCATACAAAAGCATCACTCGATCGAATTAGAGAATGCAAATTTTTACATTCGTTCGACAAAATCCGATTCGATCGAAATACAGAATAGGGGTGACTATGTTACTATTAAATCAATTATCGATATTCAATTTTTAACAAGTATTCAACTAAAAGGTATACCAATGATCTGACATTAAAATGAAACCCTAGCAAATTAAAAATAATTGAAAAACTCTTATTTTGCAAGAGCTCGTTCTTATTAGAGATGGTCGGGTATAGAAATTCTTACACCCGTACCCGAGTAATCAGCAAAAAAATTTACCCGTACGCGATTAAAAATTTAAAAAAAACCGTACCCGACCCGTACCCGATCAACAATAAAAAAAAAAAATACCCGTACTCGACCCGTACCCGATAAAAAAAAAATTACCCGTACCCGTTTAAAAATTACCTGTACCCGACCCGAATGAGTGGTAAAAATTTTACCGAAATTCAGGATGGAGAAAATGTTTTTTAGATAGCGAGCCATATCAGGCTATAGTTGGTAAGTAAAATACATTACACGTGTTACGTGTTTACATTTAAACATATGAATACACTGTGAAGCACGAATAGATTTCCAATGTCTTTGGTACTTTATTCTCATTTACAAATGTCAACAAAAGGGAGTAATATCTACTCAAATTTTTCGAGAAGCATATTTACAAAAAATGTCGTAATACCCGTTGTATTCAATTTTGGTTAGGTATGGTTTTTACGAAACAGTGCGACTTTTGATACAATTCTTTAGAACCACAAGTAAGCGTGCTCATTATCTTGATACACAAATAAAAATTCACATTCGAATCACTTGAAAGATCACGTGAAATGGTTCCAAATGTCAAAGTGAATATTATACGTGACGAAAATGAATGTTATGCGAACATCCCCTAAAATGAATAGAGTACCATCAGTTCGTTTACGTGAATTGACCAAACATCAAACAATGTACGTGTATTCCCGGTGTGAAAACTTCAATTTTGAAAATGGTGAACAGTGAGTCCTTCAAGTGTAAGTAGTTTGAACACTCGTGAGAATTTTTTTTGGTTACAATTTTTTACTACGAAACAAAATGAATTATGATTTTGATTTAAATTAATCTGTCAACTATGCCCGTTTTGTAAGCCTCACAAGCCCACATCCACGATGTTAGCGGTAGCTGGTGGCTTTTACAGCCATTGAACTTCTGTGCCACCTCCGGTGGAACCCTCAACGAGTGAACGGTGAAAATTTGAGTATTTCGCGAGAAAAGGATTACCATTAATCAAACATCGAGCTCAGCGAATCGACCAAGGCTAAGAAAAATTTTATGATTATCAAAAGGATGACAATTTAGACGAAATATCGACCTTAGATTATGTTGAATTGTGTTGGAAGACCGTCTAAGTAAATAAATTACCAATGCATAGCTCTTTCTATTCATATTGGAATATCGTCATTTTCGTGTGAATATTATGAGAATTTCCTATGTTCAAAATAGATGTTCGCCTCATGTAATCATCACGTGAGAATCAGTAGAAAATTACATGAAAGTACGTAACCTGTACCTTACAAGTAATATATTATTTACGTGGTGAATGAGATGCATGATATATGTATACTCCGACTAAAAAACAAATTGTTGATAAGCTGCAATACTTTAGAAAAATGGCGGCACACCTATGAATTATGGGTAATATAGAAGGATGGGTAAAAAAGTGCGGTATGGAACCACCGGCCGGAATGAGACCACCCTACCCTAACGTAGGTTTTAAATAAGGTTTCTGACGAAACCTATACTTGTTTCTGGGTGCACAATTTTTCTCTAATTATAAATTTTAGTTTCGATTATTATTCACATTTTTCTCAGCTGTCTGTTTTAAGATATGGCGCAATTGGAAATTGAGTGATAGCGTAGTTCATGCTCAAAAATAAAATAAAATATTACTGTATCTTTTTTTATTAATTTTTATTAATATTAATATTACAGTCCTTTTTATACAACTCATTAACCCATTATTGTCCAACCTACTGTAAATGAATGATAGAATAGGAAAGGAACATTAATGAGTCGATCAATCTATCATAACATATGGTTGAATTACATATACCAAAAGTCTCTGAGAGTGGCATAAATTTCCAATCGGGTGCATGACATTGCATACATTTTTTGTTATCTATTCACATGAAATCCACTAGGGGAGACCGGGACTGGTTGACCAAGTTTTGTATAGGAATTTTTGTACTCTTTTTCTTGGTTAGACTTTTTGATAAACGGTTTGCGCTGTCTTGAAGACACAACTTTTGAGCATATATGTGGATTTTTCAATTACTAAATAAAATCTCGATAGATGTCACCACTTCCTCAAAATAGCCTGTTCATAAAAGGCACTCAATCAATTTGCCCCTTCGGCCAACCAGCCCCGGTCTCCATTACTATCTATCATAATACCTATATTAATAAAGTCACTTGAACGATTTTTTATACTACATAATAAGCGTACTATTTGCCTTTCGAAATACAAGAAAAGCTATGCACTCGACTATCTTCCTTTTTTTATTTTCTAGTTTCGACTTAAAATTTCAATACATGTTCAATGTTCTTTTTATTAACAGCCCAACCGCTGATTGTTTTACACTCACTGTTTCATTACATTACGATCATGATCAGTTTTAACACTTGAAACCCCTTTACAATTAATTCAGTTTTCAACAGTCTTTCAATTAACTAAGCCGTACAATAAACTGTTGAATTCTGTCTCTGGATATGATGGGGTGAAATACATCATTGTTCAACTACGGGCCCTTTTCGATACTTTCTCCTATTGGTTCTGAGCTCTCTGTGAGGAAATTGTTTTAGTTATTAGTGTTTTCATCAATGTTAACAAGGTTAGTAGGATAAGCGTAGAGATTGCTATTTTAGTTTAGTTGGACAGGATGCCATTGAATTTTAGGGAGATATAGCATTAGTTTTGGTAGTTAAAAGCTTGGTTATGGTATTAGGTATTATTGGGAATGATTCAGAAATTAGTTTAAGTTTAGTTAGGATAAAGGAAATAATTTGGAACAATTTTCGAGAATTATCAATGAATGCCTTCTAACACTAGTAGTTCGTTGGAACATTTGTACAATTCAGTTGAACAATTGATTTTATGCAAATGTAAATTGATTGACAACGATCGGCACTTTATTAGAATAGAATATGAGCTGTGTGTCCTAATTAACTATTGCAAGTATTGACCGTTATGCATGAGTACTATGTCAAATGACACTGACTGCTTGCGTTTAACTACTTTAGCATGCTATAATTATGGATTGATATTTTCAAACATTCGCTAACACAACTCGGTAGGTGGCACAATGCTAACCTTTTAAGTGAAAATGTTGACCAATTACTGAATGCTAGTGAGGTGTATAGTTACGTTACAATTATCTGGGCAACATACATTTAGAAAGAGTCTGGGATTGACAGTACGCTAAGAAATAATTTAAACTACCTATCAAGTCTTTGCGCAGACTGCACTGTTCTCTATCTCGTGTGGATTTGTTGGGTTGTTTGAATCGAGAGATTTGCGACTCGAGGCTGGGGGGGTTAGTAGACCTTCTGGATCCAGCAGCGGTGCCGGGGATGCTTCCTGCTGTATTATACAAGCCAGAGCTTCCATTTGCTCACGACGAAGCGTTGCTCGATCCTGGTTGTAATGTAGATAAAACGAAATTTAAATGCAAAGTCCGTCAATCATGTCAATGTTTCACTTACGAACATATCCAACGAAGTGGTGTGTGTTTGAATGATATGAGAACTATCGGTTACAAGGTTTGGGCAAACATGTGCCAAGCCAAAGCTAGCTTTGACCTGCTCTTGTGTCTCGAGCAGTGCCAGTGGTGAGATTTCATTTTCATCGCAAATTACCAGAAAGTACGGTTCCATCCATCTGGCGCATGGCGCGATTGCATCCCAGTCCAGACCAGACAGGGAAATGGCAGTTTTTCTAAAAATGGAATCGGTTAAGCAAATATTTACAATCAAGTCTTGGATTTTTTTGGTACCTATCGAAAGTGTGGCTAATCGCAGCCGCCGCAATCACAGAATAGGGGAAATTTGCCAGACCTACGTCCAGTGAGCAAAGATCTATCAGCTGAGCGGTTTGAGCAAACTCCATCCCGGAGAACTGAGGATATATGAACGATTCGGAGGATTTCTGATCGATTTGCGCCTTCGCCGACTGTTGTTGATATTGCTGCTTTCGACCACTTCCGCTGTACACCGGTACCATTTCCGACTGCCTGCTGGTGACATTAACTTGCAGGTACAGTCCCAGCCAACCCATCACAGTCACTGGATTGATGCTCCATTGAAGTTCACTTAGTAACAGCAGCTCCTCTTGTAGAATATCTTCCTCAGAACAGGCACCATCCGTCACGTACGCAAACTCGCCGATTTTAGGGGGATAAATTTCTTCGACCTACAAAACGAAAACGTTTAGTTAAAACTTCAAGAATTGAATCTAGGAATCAAGAACTAAACTAAACCAAACTTAATATTCTAATACACAAATTGAACTCGATAGTGAGAAAAAAATGATTGTTTTCCTACCTTGGCTGCTACAAAGAGCGATGTAATACCAAGCAGTTGCAGATGAGTCTTTTTCTGTTCCTTCTTTCGACTCAAGTATCGGTCAATGTAATCCACCGCCAAATAGTACGTTTCACGATGTAGTTTGTAGACTTCACACACTTCGATCAGCCAGTCTAGTAGGATCGCTCGCATCCGTGGTTGGAGTCCTGAAAAAGAATGCGGAATGTTGGGAGGATATAGAATAGAATCAATAAATTCATTATTATAATGTATTGAATAGGCGGTGAAATCATGGGAGGAGTTTTCTTTAATTTTTGATGCGCAGTTGAAAAAAATTGCCCGAAAGTGAGAAAGCCGCAAAAAACGGAATGCGATCTTTGAAAATGGGGAAAAAATACACAGTTATAATGGCACCAACTAGCCCGATTGAGTGCAATGAAATATTTTCTTTTCTTTCAACGAAGGACCGAACAAAGCAAGCGATAATGGGAAACCATAAAAAGGTTTGCTTACCTGGATGTTGATCGAACATATTTGGCTCCCGTTCGAGAGAAGCCTTTTCGTCCTTACGGCACATGAGCTTGAACACATCGTTGGAATCGGCCCAAGAAAACTTCGGCAACGGACAGGTTCGTAGCTCTGAGGACGGTGTTACACAGCATGGCAGGGAGGGAATACGAGATTCACTACATCTATTGTTACTACTGCTATTATCACTATGCTGCAGATGATGTGAAGAGGATTTTCGATTGCCGTGAGGCGTCGTGTCACCCTTGGTGTTCCAACTACCGCGGGATCCATCACAGGAAGGACTGAGGATGTTGCTATTTACAGATGGTGGTGAAGTTAAGGGGAACGTGTCAAACTCGGCCGTCGTCGAATAGCAATCGGAGGAACTTTGCGTATCCGAAGTGTACTCGCTACTGTGGATGGTGATGCTGCTGGCACTGTGGCTGGATGCTGCCGAGCTGACCACGCTGGGCACTGGCATGACTGGAGCCGACGAGGCCGCGATCGGTGAACGCCGCTCGACTGCATGCCTTTTGGAGGGCCGTTGGTTTTCTATGTCCTGTAGAGAACAGAAAATAAACTTTTTTAATATTGTTCAAAATCGAATCATCATTTCTCACTAGAATATAATCAATGACAAACAACAATGAAAGCATAATTTCGCACCGCAACGAGCGACAACCGACTGACGATGGTCATGCGAAAAATATAACCGCATTCCATCAAGGATATTTAAAACCGGTTCCGACAGTTGGTGCTTGCCGGAACAAGAACAAGCGTCTGAAGCAAACCATCAATAACGATTATTTGGAAGGCGATAACGAACTTCATTGTTCCTGGCAAGTGTTCATTTGAACAGCGAAATATCGTTCGAGTAAAATTGAGCATTGTACCCGAAAACAAAGGCGTAAAGGACCTCCCCAATGTCAACAGAATCGTGGCAGCTTGACTGCTTTCTTCATACGGACTTACGTGTAGCCTAAAACCGTTTACCCCCTACAGCATCTGTCTCAGAACATGTAACCCAACAGATAGAAAAAAAAGGATTGCGATAGTAGTGTTTCGCAAACTTCCGGGCGTTACTGACGTGATAATGCCAAAAACTATAGTTAATCTAGGATAATTAATTCCCGAGAGGTTCTTTAAATTTACTGATTCATCGATAGAAAATTGAATATGAAGTTCCTGTTTTATTAATGTGGGGTGTTTGAAAATGCTCTAAATTTGAAAGCAAACACCGGCGGTAGAATAATCAGTAATGGGTCTAAAACAATTGACGGTGCTAACGGAGCAACAGTATTTGAAAAAAAAAAAACAATTGCAAAATCAAATTTTTACTTTTTTTATTAGTTATGTTATTACAGAACAGAAAGAAAACACAACAAAAACTGGTTTCATTCTTCTTATCAACCATCAAACATTCTCATATCAATAGTGATCCGGATGAAATATATTTTCTAGGACCACCGAGTTGACCAAACAAACGAACAGGAGACTGAGATCTATTCGATAACACTTTTGAACAAACAGAAATCGATATATGTATGCGAATGTTGAGGAGAGATATCTTTTTGTATGAAGGTTATTCATAAACATTTTTAACCTTGAAATGGATAAAAAAAATTATTGCACCAAATATGTTAAAAATTGTTTTCGCTATCAAGATTCTAATAAGTTGTTGGCATCTGTGCATGACGAATTTAAAGTCGTCTGCATTTGAGCCGTCTTACAGACATTTGACTATGCAGATAATTTCGTTTAAAGTTACATGGATTGATTCAGAGTGTATGTTTATGAAACGATCGATTTGGCAACGTTTCGTTAAATCTGGTTCAAACCATTTCAGAAATCTGAGTTCAAATTTAATTCACTCATAAAACACCACCACGAAACTTTCGAACGTCGTTATTTGGCGGTGCAATCTAAAGGAGCACTAGCTCTATTATATCCATTATATAATAGAGCTAGTGCTCCTTTAGATTACACCGCCAAATAACGATGTTCGAAAGTTTCGTGGTGGCGGAGACCGATCGAAAAGTGAAAGCACGTGAGCTAGCCAATACCACAAAGATTAGTACTGAGAGCACATGACATGTTTAGGGCGAGATTCCGAGTCCGAATCAAAAAACACTAAACGCGAGCGCACTTCCGAAGCGTGTTTGGTCATGCTGATGCACGGACGCGGACGAGCTTTTGACATTGATTAGTAACTACTGAACCTGTCCCACTATTACTCGCCAGAGAACCGAAGAAGTGTCATTGCAGTGGGTACGAAGTGCTCCAAATCTCATTCAAGCGTTAAACATCCGTTCTGCACACTTCAAGCCGAAACATGACTACAATACATCAGCAGGAATAATAGAAGCCATTTTGTGGAATTCATTTTTTACAATATAGGGAAGAAGTCTTCCCCTAGTCGAGCCAAATATCTTCGAAGATTACTCAACTTACAATCAACGGATTGCGATTTGATTTTAGCCAATATCACACGAGAACTCGAATCGAAATCACTATTCTTTATCTCATCATTTGAGCCAAAGCATTGAACACAAATAGCAGATTTCAGTTCGCTCGTACATCTCATCCAAGTCAGTCGATATAACAAAACCGCTTACGTTCGGGACAGAAGATACCAAGTACAGTATTGTGTAGTGAACAATAGAACGACCTCGACATGAGTGAACCAAACGAACAAAAGCTACCGCCGGTATGAAAGAATACAATTATTGTTGACTTCAGACAGTGCAAAATTCGACCTTCGATACGAGAACTTAAAGGTTTGCTTAAGGAGCAAATGCATCTTGACATTAAACGTGTGCATTTACTTCAATGCAATAATACAAATAGTGTGATTTAAATCCAGTTTTATAAAGAGTTGGATGCAATTCAATTCGCAAAAGACAATAACAATGTGCACTATGTGGAGCACGAGAACAATAAGTACAACATTCCACTATATATGGAAGACAGTGCTATAGAAGTGCGTGTGCATGATCCCTCAAGCGTCACCGATTCATATATTCGCAAAACTATGTCCCAATACGGAGAGCTTCTCTCTATGGGAAAAGAAAAGTGGAAGAATTTTTTCCCCGGTATTCTAAATGGCGTACGTTTATTATGCATACACTTGAAGAAGCCTATACCTTCTTATGTGATTTTCGGTCAAGATACAAGAATTCTGTGCTTGTTACCTATGACAATCAGATGTCATTATTGCCAAAAAGATGTTCACTACGGTAAGCCATGTGATAAACTGGACCCTCCAACCAACCAGCGACTGCAACCAATGTACAACAAGGCGCATCTACAGCAACTCTCAACGAGCCCAAGACTACGATCAACAAGGAAAACGAAAATAAAACGGAAATCACACACAACACCGACGATGAAGCAATGGATGATGAGATAAGCCGCGGACGAAGTGACCCCCGATCCTCGGCCACGTAAAGCTTTTACGCAAAAAAGCCAGAATAAAAATTTTATTATAAAAAAAGCAGATTTCACTTAAACTAAATTACGTTTGAACAAGATGTCAAGGCCGAAACAACACAAAAGTATATTGATTGATTTATTGGCTTTTACTTATGTAAGAGAGCTTTATACGACAAATTTCGCACCAAATCGTGGCAACAGCTTCCCAGATTTTAATGAAATTTTCAGGACATGTAGAATTTATCACAGAAAACCATTTTGCGCACTTTGTTTTTCTAAAATTGATCTAGCTGCCGTTTGAAAAGGGTCCTACATGTCATACCTTTGTTTTTTTTCAAATAGCTGTAGTCGAAAAATGTCAAATCCTACAAAAAAAAGTGTTGTACTGGTGATTTTCACAAAATCAGTCAAATTTTAGTAAAATATGCCAAATCGATTTTCAATAAAAGACCAGTATTCATTTAAATGAAATTTTACCCCAAAATAGGTAATTATGTTCTACTAAAAACGTCCATCTTGCAATATGATGGAAATTTCTAAGGAAAAAAATGTTTTTCTAACTATTACTTCTGCTTGTCCAGTATTGATACATTCTGCTTGTCCAAATCAAAATCAATTAAATTTTCGAATAAAAATACTGAAACAAAATTCCAAAGTAGAGAATTTATCGAAAATTTAACTGATTTTGTCATAACATGTTGGGCCATTTGAAAAAATAAAAGAAAAGAACGCCAAAAGTATGCAAAGTAGCTTTTTGTGAAAAATTCTACATATTTTGAAAGTTTCACGAAAATCTGAGAAGATGCTTTTGTTCGAGTGGACACGAAATTCGTCAAATGAAGTTTGGTTTCTGTGTTTAATCTTTGTTAACAAATTCATCAGGAGTAACTTGACTTCAATAAGATTTCGTTTCGTTTGTAAGCTACTACTGATTCATTCATCAAGTTCGAAGATTAAATGGCTGACACCTTCGGTCGGGTCAGTAGAATCGTACCAGCCATGCAATGATTCTGTACACACTGAATCGGCTGCGAAGTCTGTTGAAACAGAAGATCAAATTCCACTACAGGAATGTAATACCAAGGATTTGCTTTACCTTCGGTCCCAGTGATATAATGGCATGAGTGACGCAAACAACCTACCGCACTTTTTTCCTATCCTTCCTATTTTCTCGGAGATGGCAGAACCGATTTCAACAATTTTAGGCTCATTGGAAAGCTAGTATTGAGTAATTGAATAATTTCAAATGGTAAATGGCAGACACTTTCGGTTCCGGAGATATCGTACAACTGACGAATCGCACTTTTTCCCATCCACTCAATTTTCTCAGAGATGATTGAGCCAATTTCGACAATCTAAGGCTCGTTTTAGCGCTATAATCTGCTAATGCGAAATGCAAAAGAACTTACGATTTGTCAATTGCCAAAACCCCCAAATGACGGCCATTATCAGACTATTGATCAAGTCTGGAAGATTTATGGCGAACAGCTCCGGTGTCGGAGATTTAATCGTATAAGTGACGTAATCGACAAACGGCCCTATTTTCTATCCGTACAGTTTTTTTTCGTGAATACGACTTTCTTTGGAACGCCTTTTCAAAATTTACCCCTGCGTCCCAAGCAACAATTTTTGTTACGCTAGCTTGTTTGTGACTAGTTTGCAACCAGATATTTGAGTGATTGTTACTAACATCTAACCACTTGCATGACTCAAAAAGCGCAGTTTCTACTAGTTGTTAAAACGGCTAAAAATATGTTGTCGTTACGTTGTAATGCCATACTGAAATAACTTATCTTTTCATAACTTGAAAATAGCTTGTTTCCAAGTAAACTAGTTGAAACTTAGTTACCATCGACATTATAAACATTGAATGAATCCGGAATGCTTTTCTATCATCAATAAAAAAGCAGAAGAGTACTTTAAGTCACAAACTTGATACAAGGTACAAATTTCACAACGATCCAAAAATTGTCGAGCGGAATTCAATTTTACTTAACTGTTTTTTATGCGCCTTCAATCAAAATCTGTTTATAAAGATATAAAAAATAAACAACAAAATAACCCTATGTTCAGAATGCTCAAAATTATTCCAAGTAGAGTGATTTCTCATCATTTTAAATTCATATATCATGAGAACTATAATATTACTACAATCGATGTTCAATCCCTGTATTATTTTCTTCGTGTTTATGACAGTGCATAGAACAAAAATGACTATTCTGCCATTCACTATTTTCGGCAAAAAGTAGTTTTGAAAAAAGTAATATCCTGGTTTAATTTACGTTTCATACACTTCTTGAGACTCCATATTGTGTTCGTCATATTCAAGCCAACAAAGGTTGTTTTGTTTGCATTTTAGTTATCATAACGTTGGGAAAACTTACCGATAACTATCTGAATTAATGAGGAAATTATATGTTATAATCTTATAATATCTAAGTTATTGCTATATCAATTCACAGTAACGATTCACATATACGTTAATGTATTTAGAATGGTTTCTCAACGGAAAATAAACCTTTTTTCAACTAGTAGCTAAAACATAGCTATGATCAAAGATATGTTAGAATCAAGTAACGATAACTTACAAATGATAGTGAGTTAAATGTTTACGTTATAAAGAAACACTGCGGTCACCTTGTTTTAACCAGTATAACATAAAAAACATATGCGTGCTCTTGTTTCAACAGAGTTTGGACATTGTCGTATCAGAACTAGTTGCGGATTGCTACTTGGGGTGAGATAACCATAAATAATTTAAAAACAACTAACTAAAACTTTTGGGAATAATGAGGAAAATTTATCACGCTTGCTTGCCTTTTTCGCACCCAGATGACGGTTTTGAGGTAGTCAAGCACAAGTATCAGTTCCGATTATCTACTGGACGAGTATAAAAGGTCAACTTTGATTTCTTCTACTAGTGCTTCAGATGGAACTGGACATCGAGGTGAGGTTCTCTCTCCAACATTAGTAAGAACAAACTAGGTATAAAGCGTGAAACGCTCAGGTCGTGCTCTCATTTGGACTTAGGTTAGGAGGAATAGTCGACGGCAACCTAAAACGCTCAGATCGCTCCCTACCGAACTGAACTGCTAAACTCAGTTTCGGACTTTAAATTCATCATTCAGTTTTAGAACTGAATTGCAAGTTTTCGTGTTTCGTTTAGTTCTTGAACTGAGGTCCAGTTTCTGAATTCTATAATTCGGTTCTTTATAGAACTAATCACGACGAATTCCTACTATGTAAATTTATCATTCCGGTTGGTTCATGTCCCGAACTCAGTTCCAGTACCAATAATTCAGTTCTGTAATGAATCAATTACAGGACGTACGCAGAGCCAGTTTCAAAGAAGATCGATTGCGTCATCCTGCTGCTGGTCGTTTGCATTGAAGCAACATTCAACGAAAAGTAGAGAACAATGGGGAATATTATGCAAAATCAGCCAGCAGCAGAATTTTCTGCTGATTTGCTATATAAAATGCATAGCATCGACTCAACTCGTCACTCTCCATCACCTTCATAAAAGATTTTTTTTTAAACCAAATAATGGCGGTTTTAAAAAAAATCTTTTATGAAGGAGATGGATACCATAAAGAACTATACTGGTTGTTTCGTAATATTTAATTGTTTGTCAGAATGTTCAATGTAACTAAACTGTACTTCAGTTTAGGTGTATCGCTTCAAATTCTAGAAGTGAAAAAGAGGAAAGCTTGCACAATTCACCCAATCGATCAACTAATTGATATTCGGAAGTATAAAGAAAGATTGTCAGTTTTATTCGTATTCACAACATCCAGTTATGTATCTGATCTGTGCTTACAGATCACGTTCATATATATCATGCGGAACGCTTTCGGTTCTGGATACCAAATTGAATAAACGTCATAATCGAAAAACGACACTCACAGAAAACTGTAACCAATTTGGACAAACTTCTGCTTGTTTCATATGGGCAAGTTCAAATGTTATATTGTTGGCACTTTCGGAGTTGGTCCCGAGTAAGCATGAAGCAAAGCAAAGCCTTGGTATTGCATTCCTGTAGTGAAATTTGACCTTCTGTTTCAACAGACTTCGCAGCCGATTCAGAGTGTACAGAACCATTGCATGGCTGGTGCTACGATTCTACTGACACTACGAATCCTTCCAGGTCGGGGCTCGAACATACGACAACTGATTTGTAAGACCAGCGCCCTATGCATTGAACCGCCAACCCGGGACAACCGAGTAAGCATGAATTAGCTCAATTAAGGCCATCGTCCAAGTACCATGCGCGCGGGTGGTTTTAGGAAATTTTCGATGGAAATTTTAAAAAATTTGACAAAACCAAAAACATACAGACCTTTGAAATACTTTTATCTATCTACAGGGTGAAAATGGCTGGAAAATTCGGAGGATTTTCCAAGTCTTATCGAAAATAGCACTGAAAAAAGAGCTTTTTTTGCAATCTTTCACAATTATTTGAAAAAATAATTCGATGGAATGAAATTTTTTTCAAAAAAAAACTCATGCTGGCAATAAGGATCACATTCGAAAACATTTTGGGAAAACCTTTTCACGCTTTTCATGGAAAATCAACGAATTTCATATAACCGATTTCGTGCAAATTTTTGAAATTCGTGGATTTTCTATGAAAAGCGTGAAAAGGTTTTCCAAAAATGTGTCCGAATGTAATCTGTGTATCCATAATGAAGTTTATTCGAAAAAAAAAGTTTATGTCATCGCGTTATTTTTCCAGATAATTGTGAAAGATCACAAAAACACTCATTTTTCAGAGCTATTTTTGATAAGACTCGGAAAATCCTCCGAATTTTCCAGCCATTTTCACCCTGTAGATAGATAAATGTATTTCAAAGGTCTGTATGTTTTTGGTTTTGGCAAATTTTTCGAAATTTCCATCGAAAATTTCCTAAAACCACCCGCGCGCATGGTACTTGGACGATGGCCTTAAAATCTAATTTACAGTACCATGGCAAAGATGTCAGTAGTTTCTCTTTAGTAGATTCTGAGAAGAGATTTAGTACCGTAATGATGATAAAATATAACACAAAGTGCTGTATTTAGTTCCCATATTATTAGAAGATGTCAATGCTTTGTGTTTTCCATTTTACGAATGCAATCCTTAGTTATCTGTTTAAAGAACAGTTTCTTTTTTTTAGAGCCAATAAAGAAACGTACAATCAAAATAAAATCCGATAATAAAGAATGGTTATTGACGAAACGTGCAAACCAAAACTTTTCCTGGAATCGCCAATTTAATACTTTCTGGACTCTAATCAAGTTCCTTTTCGAAACTTACAAACGCGATCAAATGAGCATTATTCCTTTGATACAACTTTTGGCGCGAAACCGCTATGCCATTACGCGCTTGGCGTCTGCTTTCTTTCCTCTATGTTTGTTCTACATTCCTTGCTACATTATGTATATGCTTTTCGGCTAACGAGCCTTTTAAAAAAGGCAACTTCATTCCGATGCATTAACACCAAGCATATAGCGATCAACAACTGCTGGAGAAGAGAAAAAAAAACTCTCTTGCAATCATTCATAACTTCAACTGGTTCGATAGGGGCCCTGTCTTTTCCTCCCCTAGTTTTTAATTATTTATTCAGCATTTTATATGTATTTACGTTAGGACAACAGAACCATGTTTTTTAATAATGTATCGGTATTTCCCAGCTAGAGTACGTCGAAAATACGACGCAAGGCAAACTCACCACTCAGAGATATTGGGCGCGCAGGATATCAATTTGGCAGACCGGTTAGCGGGAGCGACGTGGAATTGGGTAGACAAAATAACAAACGACAAAAAAAAACTGGAAACAGGCGAATCGAATTCAACGACCCCTTTACATAACAAATGAAAGAAGTTGAGCAAAAAAAGAAGTACGTGGCCTTACATTTTAAAATGTCTTTCGAGATGTTCTGGCGTGTGTTGCATGTGTCCTGCTGTCGGGTCCTTTAATCGTCTGCTCAGGCATGAATTAACCACTAGAAAAAAAACTGCCGTAAGCTTAGGATGCGGAACAAACGATGCATGTTGAAAATAATGGGATCATATTCGTAGGACAGTTAATACACTAGATCGCGGAACCACATTCGTTATGAATTAATATAATTAATGTATGCACATTTTAACATCTTAAATAGCGAAAATATGAACAAAAAATAAACGAAAACACAGAAAAAAATGTCGTGGTCCTAGTTCTAGACGTATTCCAGATATAAATTCACGACAAACAAGTTTTAGAAATTTTATGATTCACAAGATGCAGCAGAAGCATGAGAGAATTTGTGTAGACCCTGTATCAAATAGCTGAAAAGCTATTATTAGAAGTTCAACAGTCTCAGGCCGGTTTGAGCATCCCCATGAAACCGGTTTCATTTCCTTCTTGCAGAACACAGCCTTCTCAGTTTGTTTATTTTGGTTCCTCGTTCGTTTTAAATTTTAAACATCAAATTTAAATTTCTCCCTGAGCTGCGTCTCGTCCTGCGGTAACACACACTGACTGTTTGCCTTTAAATACCATCAAGACGGGTCAGACGTTGCAATTCCAGCAACGAAATACGGAAAAAGGAGAGAAAAAAAGGGAACAAAGATTGACTCAAGTAAAAATAATAATTCTCGCTTCCAGAGAAGAAATCTGGAGGGAAAGCCAAATTTGCTTCGAACTCTCTTTCGTCAGGCAACGCCGGCAAAGAGCGCCAAAATAACAAGCTCTATTTGCTATAAGCAGGGGCTAGAAAGACCCTACCCCCTACGAAATGTAAGCAACATGGCAACTACAGAAAATACATGGGAATGTACAAACACTTGTTGGCGATTCGCCTTTACAGCAAATAGAAAGGAACAAATATTTCTGTTGACGTTCAGTCCCAATTTGAAGAAATTATAGGTAAAATTTCGGTATCACAAGAACTACATCCACGCTTCCTGGTAAGACGGACGTATTTACGTCGAAAACTGCTATGTAAACAAGAAGCACGGTATAGTTCAAGATATTTGCGAACCGCGAATTTCGCACCAACTATGATAGAAGGCAACCAAACGAAATAACCTCTACTCACCCCGAATGGTAATGCAATGCAGAAGTTAGTAAGAAGTTCAAGTTCAGTGATTCGGCAGACCAACGAAGCGAATCTTGCGAAATCATTTACACTAGATTGCTGCGTAGTGAATGACTATGGCACCCACAGTCCAGTTGGACATATTAATCAATTAAACTTTATGTTTAATGTTTATCTCTACGGCAAAACATATGGAGTTACGGTTGCAGCAATGAATAATACATTCAAAGATATACGATTAGAAATGAAATGTTTTACACCCTTACCCAGGAAAAATAAAACCAACCGAAGTCTTTCGTTGGGAAGATGTCGAACGAACGCAACATCTGCCTAATAGTTGCGATTCCTTAGCGAATGTTTTCTTTTGCCTTCGTCCTTCTCTGCACTCGCACTCCAGGACTCGCAATAGGTTAACGCATTCACACACACGCACAAACGTAACAGGAAAAAAAGGAAACTTGAGTAACGACTTTTGCTACGGGAAGGATATTTTCTTACTACTCACTCTACCGCGTTCCTTCGACAATATGTCGATGAAAGAAGATCGTTAAAACTTACCGTATCACCGTTTGAAATGTATTTTCGTTTCCGACCGTGCCTGGTTCTGGTTTCTGATGAAATATCCGATGATGACGATTTGCTGGCATCTTCGTAACTGGGGAGTGAACAGAAAATAAAATATGATCTTTATTATGAAGTGTTCGAATCGATGATATTGAAAGCAAGGCATTCAGTTCATGTCTTATGTTTTAACATGATTTGTAAGTGATCAGAAATGGCTTGTGATTCTAAAAATTCTTACGACCGAATCTTAAACTTAAAACAACTATCTTGCGAGAGTAGCGCCTTATATCCTGAATAACTGACTATGAAGACTTCGACTTTTTTCCCAATTCCGGCAAAAACTTTGCCGAGAGTTGTAAAGCCAAGTGCTAGGCAATCATCTCGGTAAACTTTAAAACAACTGAGTATTAACAATATACTTCATCTGACAGGTAATGTACATGTACCGAGATTTTCGGTTTCGGGAAGACTATTACCCGAATTACCGAGATCTTCTTCGCTCTTGGAAATAAATTACCGAAATTATCAGTCTAAGCAATTAATGAAAATGAAATTTTAAATATAAAATAACTGTTCCACACTTAGGATTTTTTTTGGTTAGCACAATAAGTACATATTCGGTTTCGATATCTTCGCATTTCGTCTTCGGCTCAAATTGAACTGGTAATGGCGGTTCAATTTGAACTATTCCAGTTAAAACTCGTTATCATATGTTAGATTTATCGATTTCAAACATTATGTTGGCGGTTGGACCGATAGGTTCTGAAATGTAAAAAAAAAAAAAGAATTTATCAGATTAAGAAGACGATGATCCAAATACTGTAAAGCATTTACACAGTAGGATGGATGCACCTTCATGTCATTGCCAGTGGGGAACACAATTTAATTTTCTCAAGAAAATGGTATTCCGGTGACAACTAAAGTAATGCAGGGTTGTTACAAAAAAATTCAAAATCAAAACGCGCGAAGTTGAAAACTAAAACGCGCCATATTCATACATACTATTTTTATGCAGGTGATACTTTCCGCAGAACATGAAAATTCACTTAAATATAATTTAAAAATCTGCATAAGTTTGTCATATGAACACAATAAATAAGTCTGCATACAACACGTCATTTCGAGAAACCCCATGAAAACGATGTTATTTTTATTTTCCTTCGTTTTCGATGTCCTTAGTTATTTAATACTATCTGATGTACGGAAAATGTTACAGTAAAAAAAGAAAAAGGTTCACAATTGTGATTTTGAAAGAAGTTAAACAGATTTCAGCGAAAACATATTTTTTGTTTGATTCTTTTTTTTGTCTGTCCAAGCATTTTCTTCTTGATAAGAAGATTTTTAAGATAGACCACATCAGGATGATCTGATTTACTCTTTTTAATTTCAGTTTCAATTATAATAGCGCCTTGTCCTGTTGTCAGATTTTACTCTGAATGTCTTTCTTTTCCTCCTCATTTTTTTGCTCTTTTATTTGGATCAGGGAAAAGCCCACTGGAATTAGTATCTGTCAAACTTGTTTTCCAGCAGGCATAAAAACTTCCTCATCTTTTGCATTAATAGATTAAAATCATTCAAATGATACATTTTTTTCAATCTAGTGCTTCTATAGAAACTAAATCTAATGAGACAGTAATATAAGAAACGATTTCTTGATAACATTACGTGATAAATGAAAGCCGAAAAAATTGTAACATTTGTTAAATATGCGGCACATGCTAGCAATGGGCTCGTTATATCCATAATTAGTTCTAATATAGGGAAAAATTGGATCGAAGATTGTAACAATTGCAATTGCTTGGAGCAATTGATCTGCGACTGAAGTAGGTCACAATTGATCTGCGACTGAAGTAGGGTGCCACAAAAATAGCCTTACAGACATCGCAACGGACAAATAATAAATCGAGACCAATCAGTTTGCAGCGGTCATGGTAACTCGGTAAGTTCAAAGGATATCGAGAGTTAAGCGAACTAAAGCGCAATACAGAGCTTACAAGCAATGTACGTCAGAGAATTTTTTAGTAACGTGGAAAATTAATCCTAATAGCTTAGAGGCTTTGGAGATAGTAAGCTCAATGTGCTCTTTAAAATTTAACTTTTTTTTTTTTTTTTGCCCTCCACACTCCCCCGCACCAAAAAGCTCACATTAGGAGCCCTCTGGGACTTGGATTCCAGAAGAACACCGAGGTCCTTAACAGACGATGCGCGTTCGAGAACAGTTTGTGGAATATTATAATCGAACTTGAATACAGACTTTTTACTACTAAAAGAGATCACAGAGCATTTAGTGGTTTTTGAAAGCATTTTGAAATATGAAATATGAAAGTCATCGGCGAACGATACACTTGATCGAAAAATTTAGATCGATGAGGTACAATAAAATTATAAGCGGTCCAAGATGACTTCCTTGAGGAACTCCAGAGGTAAGAGCAAATGGTGAGGGGGTAGTCTCCTATTTTCACTATGATGATTGATTTTGTCGAGCGCAGCAGAAAAATCGGTGTATATAGAATCTACTTGTAATCGTGCCTGTAAAGAACGTATGATGAAGGAAGTGTAGGTTACTAAATTTGGGTAAGTTGAAGGCTTTGGCATGGATCCATGATGAGTCTCAGATATGTAGTCAGAGCAACTATGCGTTATAAAATCCAGAACTATAATTTCAAACAGCTTCGATACAGTGCACAAAGTAGCAATTTCACGGTAGTTGGATGCTATACCTTTGTTCACATAGGATTTCTTCCATATTTCAGGAAAAATTCCAGAACGCAAAGAACAATTGAAAATGTTGGATAGTGGAACCAACAAACTATTAGAACAATTTCTTATCACCACGGATAGAATCCCAGACATTCTCCATTTCATTTCTTGTCCAACTTCGTTTTGTAAGCCTGTCGTGCAAATTTTGCTTCAAGAATGTGATTTTTATCATACACAAAATTTGTGACCATATTATTGAAGAATAGCATTCCATTCATTACATTTTTTGCATTATTGAATGTGTTTTCACTGAGACGATATCTTCCATCAGACATCAATATCCTTGAGTGCGAAAATCTTCTTTCGATCTCCGCATTGGAATGGGAAAATTCACCAAATTCACCAGCTCGACCAATTGCTGAAACGTTCGCCCATCTTCAATTTTTTAGGGTTTCATAAAACCCACAAGCTACAAAAATTAGCAAAGAACTTTTTTTATTCGAACAAATGATTCACAAATGTGGAAAGAAGTTTTTTTGAAATACGCGCGAAATCCGCGTCATAGCATCAAAATCATAGCAAAAAACTGAGCTAAATCCGCGAAAATCGCGAAAACCGCGGAATCCGCGCGACCATAACAACTCTGTAATGGCTCAATAAAACATTGATTATTTGATGTAATATATCATACAGAAATCCAATGTATCATTTCATGCAGTAGATTAACGATCTACGTCCACAAATCTTGTCTTATACGTCTTACATCATTCGATCGTTGCAAGCGCAACCTCAAGTAGATGCTATTTACACGGATTTCTCCGCATCTTTCGTAAAGATTAATTACCAGATAGCAGTTGCCAATCTTGATAAGCTAGGATTCAGTGGATCATTCCTTAATTGTCTTGTATCCTACCTAACGGGTCGCAGTATGTCAGTGAAAATAGGTGACTGTGTTACTTCATCATTCATCGCAAGTTCTGGAGTCCCACAAGGAAGCCATCTGGGGCCGTTCATATTTCTAATATATCTCAATGATTTGAATTTTGCGTTGAAGTGCATGAAGCTATCTTTTGCTGATGATTTCAAGCTATTTCATCTCATCAAGAATCCTGATGACCTGGTTTTTTTTTGCTGTCTCAATTAAATGTATTGCCCAATTGGTGCAACGTTAAATGGTGCTAAATGCTTCAAAATGTTCCGTCATCTCCTTCTCTCGCAAAAGAACAACGATCACGTATGACTACACTATTTTGCAAACGGTCCTAAAACGGGAGTCATCAATCAAGAATTTAGGAGTGTTACTGGATTCTAAACTTAATTTCAAAGGTCATGTAAAATATACAATCTCAAAAGCATCTGAGATTTTTCCTTATATAGCGCATTAATTGAGTACGCTGTCGTTGAGTATTATAAGCTACGAATTCATCAATTATCATTATTATTATATCGTTTTTTTTTTTTCCCCGGCTTTAACCTTCACGTCAGCCATTCTCGTTTTTAGCGAAATACTCAAAATTTCACCGCACTGATCATGAAATAATGCGCACTGGGAGCTGCATCAGAAATGCAGATTAGTTCAATGGTTGAGACGTTCCTCCACGGGCTGGAGTTGGTGGCATCCAAGGTCAAATATTACCTCTGGTGGGATACTCTTTTTCACGAATTTTATGAATTTTGGATTTTGATCGCAAACATGCAAAACAGTTCAAATCAAAAATAGTAAATCTGATTTCTGATTGACATTGATAATTCTGAAATAGTACTATACACTGAAGTCTTTTTTTATGCGATATACGTAAGTCAATTACAGAATACACATAAATTAGTAGTTTGCTCACTACCAACAGCGAAGACAATGAAGCAGCTAGACTACTTGACACTTGAAACTGACGATAAATTCTGAGAGCTTCACTAGAAAATGGCAGCAAAAGTCAAATGAATTTGTATCGATATGCTGACGATCAGTGGTCATAAATTTATTTTCATCTGATATTATTCGATTGAATCTGAAATTTTACCGCACTGTTGATAATTATCCAACAACATAAATTTTTCTCCACGCTATCGGAGATATGATTTGCAATTTATGATAAAATTTTCTATAGTATGAAAAAAACACAACTGAAAGGGAATTGACTCATGAAGTTTGTTTGTCTTTCTCGTGCTCGGACGACGGTTTTGATACAATGAGCGATATTGCACTTTCGGGTACCTAGTTGGAAATCCGAAAGTGCAATATCGCTCTCTGTATCAAGGTATAAAAGGTAAAAATTGACACGTTTCCTTAATTCTAGCCAACGCTGTTATAGAAGTTGAAGTTTTCTTCATTGAAATTATTATAATTTGTACTGTGAGTACTTCTGCAGCTCAAAACATTTGCCTTGTCTTATTAATTTGTGTGTTGGAATACGTATGACGTGAATACTGGGTGAACCGTTACAATTCGGGAAGTAAAGAAATGAAACCTTATACAATTAAACAATGTATCAACTTATAAGAACGATTTTAGATATTTAAAAGTGTGAAGTTTTATTCGTATTCACGTCATCCAGTTATGTCTCTGACATAACCCACCCACTTTTAATTTTTTCGTTAAAAATTTACATAATATTCTCGAATCAATGAGGCATTGATGGTAATTTAATGATTGTTTGCGAATGCCGAGTTTCGTACGAATTAACTTTCTTCGATGCCCCTAAGAGTAGATAGTGAACTCAAATTTCGGTTGTTTTATATAAATTGTATGGGTATAAAATTTATGATCAAATTTGACGAAAATTTTCCTGATCTGAGCGAAGATATTCTTAAACAGAGTAAAATTTATATTATCAAGGATAAAGTAAAAATTCAAATCTGGGTCAGTAATATTTTGATACTGGTCTAATATATTAACGTTAAAAAATCTTGTTTAGCCATTTGTTCGAGCAACAAAGTAATAAAATTTCGAGATGTAGGATTCATACCAGTGATTAAGAAGTACAAATTTATTTTCAAGCATTAAAAACTCGTCTATTCTGAATCATAATTATTTTGATTCGATTGTTGTGACGCGATTATAAAGATTTTCATGCATTTTACAGTACCGATCGAAAATCGTAAGTTTTGGGTATCATTTGACACGAAAAGTTGAGTTGTAAATGTGGAAATTGCTTAGCTATTATTTGTTAGAAACTAAACATGCACATACTGTCACTTTCTTAAAAGGCTATTTTAAAAATCAACCGTGAATTGATTTCATCGTATTTTAGCCTCTAATTCAACATCGGATTGACCATTTACAAGTGAAGTACCATTCGCCTCCTTCAAAATAGTGTATCAACTGACGATTACACGATCATCACGTAGTGGATGCTTTCTATCTTGAACCTGGCAAGAAGATTAACGTTTCGTCAGCGAGGGGCAATGGAAAGCGGATCCCCCGTTGGCGCTTCTTTTGCTTCGCGCCAGTTCTACTCTCTCTGAGATTTTGATGTTTTCCTCTGTGTCCTATGCGAATCAGAGAGACTGTTGCGTGATGGTCCCATCAGTGCTCTGCTCGCATGCGTTGTTCAAGGCAAACATACTCTTGATAGTACGTCCATTTCTACACCTTTTTTTCTTGTTGTTGTTTTCATTCATCACTTTTGGTGAACATTGCTCGATTGCGCGCCCGCTAAAGTTCTCTCTGTTTATGTTCCACTTCTTAATATTTTTTTCCTTGTGTCTTTTTTTCGTTCGAGGGGGCAAGATTTAAATGGCCTGGCGGCTTTCGTAGATGACGTAGTCGTGCATACGTGGAATCAAATGAAACACAGCCCAATAACAACGCGGAAAAGTCGCGATGGAAAGTGCGATAAGTCGATGTTATAATGGAACAAAATATTTTTCGAGAATTCACTTTTGAAAGCTATTCCTATTAAACTTGATAGTCTTTCGCATTTTTAAAATTTATATAATTTAAGAATAAATCAAAAACATTAGGAAATACTAGCCACGGATTGTTATATACTACGATCAGATCCAATTGCGGTCGATCCCTAACGAAGCTTTCTGACCGGCGCTGTAGCAAAGAAGCGGGATACAAAGTGCAATGGCAACAAAAACATAGCCGTACCACCGACAAATCGAGCGCCAAAGTATATAAAAGCGAGGGAAAAGAAAACAAGATGATTAAAGTTCTGGCGGGCTGTCAACCAATAGCACAGAGGAAGAGTACACTCACATCAACACAGCAGGCAAACCCCATTGGATTCGATTAGAGCTCTCGCTTTAGATAACACGGAAAATGTGACGAGTTGTATTATTGTAACATGAATTTATAGCTAATGCCACATAGTAGAAAAGAAGCACTATTTTAAAGCAGAATAACTCGCATAAAACAACTATTTACGCTATTAAATTGAAGAGTAGAGTTTTCCGAATTTTAAAATAAACCTGGTTTATGTCGAAAACTTTTGATGCTATTTTTTCCGATCCAACCTTAGATTGCTCCTGAATCTATCCCGGATCGAATCCTGAATTTATTGGAAGTTGGGATGATGAGAATGTCATTATCGTGAAAAAACTATGAAACAACAAACTGCTGTCAGTGAAATAAATTTTATTCGCTTCGACCAAATTTTGATTGATAACATGAAACAAGCAAAATGACCACGACTTGGTACTTATGAAGGTAGATTTTTTAAGAGGTATAGGATATTATTTTGAAAAAATTGGCAGCTCTTGCAATGCTTCTGGCTGGTCTTCACTCCACATGAGGTAATTTTGCTTGTTGATGTATCCATTCAACCAGAAATGAGTTTCGTCGCTGAACACAATTTTTCGATAAAAAAGTGGATCCAACTTTGCCAGCGCCCATTCATGATTAAATTATAGACCAAACGACGATTCATGATTAAACTGAACAAGTTTGACAATAACACAAAACACGATTCACGCGTGATCTGTCAAAAACAGTGTTGCCCAAAAAACAGTAAAAAAAATCATCCTTTATGATATTCGATTTTATGAAGAAGTTTGGTTAAAAATATCCGTTTTGTATTAAGCGTCCAGAACCGGTTTGATTATTCTGTTCGTTTCATCTTCGATTCGCTCGTGCACTGCAGTTCAAATTGAACTCTTAGTGACACTTAGAAGTTCCAATTAAGGGACTACATTCATTCCGGATCGAGGAAAAAGGTCAATCTTTGGAATTAACTGTTTGTTTTTGTTTATTTTGCATTGTTGGCAATGTTTTTTTTTTCGAAAAAAATAATTTATAAATATTGATTTATTCGGAAAAAGCATTACCAATCATGAAACATTTTTTTTCGCAAAAGCCTTCAATAGAGCTCGGTATAGCAATTTGGAACAACACCCGAAAATTTGGAATTTATCGATTCATTAGTTTTTGAGATATCGAGATTTGTATTGACAGAACTCTGACGTATATAGAAAAAAAACACAATCATACACTGAAGATAACGACATGGTAGTTCTAACACAGAAAAAACCATAGTCAACGAATTATCTTCTTCTCTATTTTTTCTTCTCTTCTCTTGTGAGCTGACTTTTTAAGTCTATCATTATCGAAATGACGGAATGCGCAATGAATTCTTACTCGACTGCATGATTT
Source organism: Malaya genurostris (assembly GCF_030247185.1). NCBI lineage: Eukaryota > Metazoa > Arthropoda > Insecta > Diptera > Culicidae > Malaya > Malaya genurostris. The sequence continues at coordinate 212,500,371 of NC_080571.1, read as the reverse complement.
TTCAGTGCTAGAATTTTCGCTGGAGTTGGCTGCTCGATCGATCCGATTGACAGTGACATTATAAATATCATTAAATATTCGCTCATTTTATCAATGTGTTAGTGTAAAATTTAGGCGACTTAAGCCATTTCACTACACTCCAGCTAGAGGAATGGATGATGCTGACTAAGGTGGGCCGTTTTGTTAATTTACAGCGAAATTCAACAGTTTACGTCGGAATTCTAAGAACTGGTTATTTACTAGTTCTGTATATCCGAAAATCATGTCTGTTGTGTCTGTGCATTTCGTGTCGATCTGAATTCATTCTTTTAACACTATTCCGTTACCAACAATAAATTATCGAATTTACCATAAATAATGAATAATATGCCATAATAACATTGAAACGATCATGCACTGGGCTTAAATAATTGTGGTTGCCGTTACTATTTTCAATGTTTAATCCAAATCTGTTATCGTATTCGATATAACCACGGTTTCACTGTGACTTCCATTTGAATTACTATGAATATAGTAAGTTGAAAGGATTTACCAGCGGGTTTTAACTAAACATTATTTAAATTTTATAATTACCATGAACATGGTATTTTAGGTGCTGGAATTGAGTAGCCTTGACAAATTAAGACTTTTGTTGTGCGCGAATGAATGTACACTGAGACCTTTTTTACGCGGGGGAAACGTACTGCCCACAAAAAAACTTCGGAAATTCTCGTAAAAAAACGCAAAATTATAGAAAAAAAATGTTATTAACAAATGTCAATTCCAAAATTCATGAAACATCGCGATTTGGTGTTGTCTCGACAAACAATTGTTTGAAAAACCCCGACTTTTGGAATTTGCAAAATCGAAATTTTTTTTTTGATGAAATTTTGATCGAAAAAACAGTTTTTGAAGAAAATCACCGATTTTCTAAATGTTGGAGAGTTGACTTAAATAAAAATTTCAGTATCACACCAGACCTCGACGTTTCCCGCATTTCTGCGACCAAACAAAAAAACCGCATAACTTTGAAAACTCAGTAGAACATCTTAAATCCGCGAACAACGCATAACTTCGAAAATCCGTGTAAAAAAGCCGCGTAAAATTAAACCGCGTGCAAAACACCTCAGTGTGTCTATTTAAAGTCTTGCGACTAGTTCAAATGGAAAACATTAAAATAGGTTGATTTGCTACCTGATCTATAAAAATGAAGTCAGATATTTATTTAAAAATCACTCCAACACTGTTTTTAAATTTTATGATTTTTTTCGAAAAATTCCTGTGAACCGATCGTAACTACGACCAAAGCATGTTATTCAACAATAGATTCAGTTCCAAGTGATAAACTGTGTCATACTATTTACTCTACTACCTCATGATAAAATTAGATAGTAGATTTAAACCAATTATAAATATTGAATACAGCTATGCACATGATTATATCAATTCTTAGCTTCAACAGAGAAAGCATGAAATTATGAAAATCGGTAGTAACATGTGATTAGGACATATCGTACGAGAGGCCCTTGCGAATGTTACAAAATATAATGCTCATTGCTTGGCTCTACAACCTTCCTTTACACAACAATCGATATAATCTCGAACCATTCTACGAAGTTTTGCACAATATGCTTGAATTCCATGTTTAAAACTTGAGTAATGAGCATTATTTTTCGTAACTTTCAAAAAGTAACTAACTAACATGTTACTAATCACATGTTAGTACCGAGATTACCATGTGATAGTGTATGAATGGATATGGTAGCAGCAACAGAAATCATTCACTTGATAAACATAATAAATTTTCTGCCAAAATTCTCTAGTACACTATTTTAAACTTAACCCATCAATGTGGTACCGAATACAATGCTCCTTGTTTCAGTGTATGGTTCTGTTTTTTTTTCTTTGCTCCTTTTCTGCTCGTTGTCAAATTCGTAAGCATGGTTACCAGTTATGCAGATATTCAAGAAAGTTCTAAAGAAAAACTTTTTTTTTGCTGTTACGATCAACTGTTTGTTAAAAAAAAAGAGTGTAGTTAAGAAACGGTGTCAAAAGTTCAGCTTTGGAAGCAGTCTACAATAATATTCGGAGCTTTTTAATTCATTGAAATAAAATAGAATTCACACTTCCCAGAGTAATCAAAATATTGGGATTCTTTGCACGAGCCGGAAGGTATGCAATCCCTTAAACCAGCAGAACGCATACTCTTCTCTTGAGCGGCAAGATTATGTCAATCGCGTCGAGACGAAATATCTTCACTGAAACGATCAAAGGTAGTGGTCATTTGGACGATAGCTTTTTTGTGCTCAGGGTATACCAGATGCACAAGTTTAAAATGTCGTTTTCATCAAAACTAATCGAGTATTCAAGAACAATGACGAAATATTTTTGGCTCAAAGAATTGGCCCTCGTTTTCAACACATTTTGTCCATGTCTTGGCCAATGGATATGATCTTAAAAGAAATTTTCACCTTTCATTAGCATCAATTCATCGGGTTATTTTCGTTTGAAAATGTTGCTCAATAAGTTCCATCGATGAACAGAACTAAAAATTAGAAAGAGCCTGATCTGGTGAATATGGTGAGTGTAGTTGAAGTTCCAACCAAGCGTAGAAACTGTATCTTAGATCACTCTTGCTGAATGTGGAGAGACGAGCGTTGTCATGCAGAAGAATTATTTCGCCGTGTCGTCGAGCCCATTGTTGCCGCTCTTCGATTATTGTGTTGTTCTAGTTGATTATATATGTACGGTAGTGATCAATGTTAATCATTTCACCGGATTTTACATTAGCATAGTCTTTTTCTCAAAACTATTAGGTCTCGCACTCGATGTTGATGGTTGTGCTGGCGTTATCCATGTTATTTAGCGTGTTGAACTCTCAAAATGTACCTATTTAGCATTATTAATTGCAATCCGAAGTGAAAAAACTTTTTCTTTCAGACATGCACATGCAAACAAAAATTGATTGTTTTACCAGATGTTGGACGTTACGCTGGATGGAATCTGTATCGCTGGTAGATTCTACGTGTTTCAAAATCACGAGCGGATCTTTCACCTCCGCTTCTTGTAAACACCGTTGAATAGTGTTTGCGCTCACACATACTTCCTTAATCACATGAGCTCGGGCCTGACGCTATCGGAGAGTGAGATTTCTATTGTTATTGTGATAGCTCGCACTGAACCCCGTTCATTATAGTCATCAACATTTTTGTACACTTCGAATCGCCGGTCCTACATCGCAACAAAAGCTTTAGTTTTTTTCCATCAATTTGAAGTTGAATTGATAATTCCCGTCCCTTTTTCATACATGTTCATAGAGAAAACTTTTCGCGTACTTCGCAATTATTTTGGTTGTTTCCTTTCTTCAGTAACACAGTTTTATAACGTAGCCCGCGTCATTATTGAGTAATCCAAGAAAGTTAAGGACTAGTGGAATTAGAGTAATATTAAGGAGAGTGACGACTTCGCAATACGGACGAATGATCCTAAGGCTGTGAACCATTTCGCGGTTAATTTTAACTTTTGGTTGAAATCTGACACCTGAGCGGTCATTTTGTGTAGAGTAGTTAAATTTAATTAAAACTGCGGCCCATTTCAAAATTTGACGGACGGAAAGTTATTTGGGTTCATTTTCCACTGGAAATAATTTCAACTAAAGAATTAATATTAGAATTTTCATTGCAAGATTTTTTTCAGTGTTGATCTGCCAAAATAATCATCGATCTGTCAAAAATAGCCATGCTCTCGAGAAAGGTTATTTTTGACATCAAATTAACCACTCGAGTGTCAGATTTTAACCAAAAGTTAAAATTTACCGCGAAATGGTTCACAGCCTAAGTAAGTTCCGATGTTTACTTTTTTTCCTCACATCTTACTATTTTTCCAAGAAAAAATCGCGCTCACACATAGAACAATATTGCCACCTGTCCATTTACAATCGTGATCGCGACATTAGGTTTTTTTCCGTCACTGCTAACCTCAATCAGATGAACACATTTTGACAGTTCAGCAGTACTGTTTGTAAACAGAGATTTTTTTTTGTTTGTCTGTTGACAAATTGGATGAGAGCATTTACGGTTCATATCGCCTAAATAAAGTATTAAAACATTTGCTCACGATTTGATACGGTTTGTTTTTGAGATTTATTAAATAAAAGTGACTAGTTACAAAGTGTAAAGATGATTGTTTGAAATGTGTTCTTCGATTTTTGTTTAAGCTTGTTTGTAAACAGTACCGCTGAACTGTCAAATATGAATTTTTGTTCATTCGTGACGTCACGATAAAAAATTAAATAATCCCACATTATCGAAATAACGGAATGAGCAATGAATTCTTACTCGACTGCATGATTTTTCAGTGTTCGATCGGTTCAGTGCTAGAATTTTCGCCTGAGTTGGCTGCTCGATCAACCCGATTGACAGTCATATTATAAATGTCATTGAATATTGGCTCATTTTATCAATGTGTTAGTGTAAAGGCGACTTAAGCCATTTCACTTAGCCCCTGCTATGGCGTCATGAAACTGTGGCCAGCATCATTCTGCAAAAACCAAAACAATGAAGAAAAATGGCTAACGAAAAATTGGATATTACAAACTACTTGTTTATTCAGTACCCTTTAAAGCACTTCCCCGCAAATTATCGATCAGAATATCATCACTACGATAAGGAAATTAAGATTTTACTCGAATTGGAATGCTCGAATGTTTGTTTACCATACTCTGAGCGCTCTGATTGCCCACCAAATGCCCCAGATGTTGGCTACGATAGCACTTGCTGGAGCGCCCTATCCATGCCACCGAGCTGATTTCACTACACTCCAGCTAGAGGAATGGATGATGTTGTCTAAGATAGGCCTTTTTATTAATTTCCAGCAAATTGCAACAGTTTATACTGGAATTCTTAGAAGAACTGGTTATTTACTAGCTCTGGATATCCGAAAAACTTGAAGGTTTGAGTTTATATACTCAGTTAAATAATGTTTTCATTTAAAAATAAACTGGAAATCAGCACGAAAACGTGCAAAATCAGGAAAGAATAAGAAGAAAACAAGTTGACAATTCAGCCCAATCTTCTCACTCAATTAGGTTTTGCACGAACATGCCATAACCGCACAAAATGAACAGAATTAACTTTTTTTGACAGTCGACTTGTACTTGTTTACAGTTTAAAAGTTCATCAGAGGTTCATCGTTCGAATGTAGAAATTGCAAGTCGCCTCACACTCAACAGATTCATACCTGAACCTCTGATGAACTTTTAAACAGTAAACAAGTACACGTCGACTGTCAAAAAAAGTTCATTCTGTTCATTTTGTGAGGTTATGGCATGTTCGTGCAAAACCTAATTAGGTTTTTTACCGTCACTGCTAACCTCAATCGGATGAACACATTTTGACAACTCAGCAGTACTGTTTGTAAACAGAGATTTTTTTGTTTGTCTATTGACAAATTGGATGAGAGCATTTAAGCCTAAATAAAGTATTAAAACATTTGCTCACGATTTGATACGGTTTGTTTTTGAGATTTTTTAAATAAAAGTGACTAGTTGCAAAGTGTAAAGATGATTGTTTGAAATGTGTTCTTCGATTTTTGTTTAAGCTTGTTTGTAAACAGTACCGCTGAACTGTCAAGGATAATTTTTTTGTTCATTCGTGACGTCACGATAAAAAATTCAATTCCGACAAATTTCCGAATCAACCGGTTGTAGGCGAAATTCATTCGGAATCGGTTGTTGCACTGGAGTTGGAATTGATTCGGAATTCATTATGATTTCCACATGGAATTCCGATTAAAAATTTCTCTCCGATTCGGAATTGATTCTGAATCCATTCGGATCTGATAATGTGGGATTGTGCTAATCGTTTTACTACCACCTTCACCACTTTTGCCTTAACAAGCAACAATCAATACAGAAAGCTATCAAAAGGGGGTTGGCTATCATTTGCACTTAGGTCCTTCGGTGGTTGTACGCTCGAAATGTTTCTTCTAAACGGACAGCTGGCATCACTCTCCAGTCACTTTGAGTCGGATATGCATTACTGGTTAATCAGAACAAATAATCAATTCCATAAGAAAACATGACGATGATGTTACTCTGAACATGTTTTCACTACGATCCCAACAAACAATTTTGTAGCAAAAGTTACTGAATTATTTATGAATTACCTTCTTATAAGTTCTTTTGATACTTTATTTATAAATTCAAGCACAGTGGAAAAACACAGTATAGACATACAACTTCAAGAGATTAAAGCGATTGAGACGAGAAATTTTTCGGATCCATAATCAAACAATGTGAATAGATTAGAGTTCATGAGTGTGATTAAACTAGAAACATTGGATGATTTGTGTTAGTCCCATTAAGACGTAGAACAGCATGTTTGGATCTTCTGTTCAATTAGCCTGTTTCTTTAGGTGTTTTACATTCAGGGTGGTGGAATTGGCAAAACGATTTCCCCGGATAGAAAGTAGCTACGGGTTCGAGTCCAATCTATGCGGTAGCTTTTATTGGTTTTCATTACATAATTGTATTCCTATTTCATTTTTTTTTTCAATCTGTTTTCCCCGTTAGATACTGTTCAAATTCAGAAACATTGGCACCGTAGTTTCCGTTTGAAACTTTGGCACAACAAATAACACGAATGAAAATAGTGTATTTAAATGGTAATACAATAGTGCGTTAAGTCTTACTTTTTTGTAAAAAATGCAACTACAGCCGAATTTGTACAATCGGATCGCGCAAGCAGCAAGCTCAAAAGGATCCAAGAATATATATATGCCACGAACTATGACAGAAATTATGGCATTATAATTCATTGAAAATGGACTGTTTATTGTATTACAATTTATCAAAGTTTTTTGCGGAGTGAGAATGTAAGGAACAAGTTATTTCAGTACATACAAAAAACTAGCTTATTTTACGTTTCGCCTTAGACTTATCAGTGCATTAGCAATTTATGTGAAAACACTGCTTATGTCTCCTCGCAGTTCAACACAAACCGCTAAGCAAACGCAAAGCTTTGGTACTTACTAAACAATCATTCGATCCAAACTGCAATGAAATTGACGGTTTTCTGAGCGCCAAGAGTTTGTGATCATATTAACAAACAAAAAAACGAGCATTTTTAAACGACCAAACATTTGAAAATAGAAAAAAAAAACATCCTAACACTGGTTCTAACATCAACTTGGGACAGAAGTTGGTCCAATAGTATTATTTAAAATAACTTATATCCTAAGCAAATAAGTTGTTGATTGTTCGGAAAAGATTAACAGGAAATATTACTTAAAAAGATTCAAATTGGACAGTTACGCTTTACCTGAATCCAGTATCCCACGGTACAGAATAAGATATATCTTACTAAACCTCTTCCCTCTACCCTGATGAACATGAGAATGCAATTCCATGGTCATTTTTAGTTTTGTACTAACGTCTTCCTTGTTGCAATGAAAATCTATCTAAAAAGGACCACGAAGGTACAAGCCAAAGTAGAAAAGCTTAGAAAAGGATCAGTTCCAGGTAGAAAATAAAACAAAACTCGGAGGAAAAAAACTATCTCTTTCTTACCTATGCAGATCCATCGTCGCCGTCCTCAGAGACCCAGGTCACCCAGATTCGTCGAAATCGGTGTTCCGGGATCCCGTCTGAGAAACTGCTTCCGACAGAGGGTTTCACTATATCCGCTTGCAACACTTTCAGCCGCAGAACCTGCCACTTTTCTTCGACTTCTTGATAATTCTGCCTTCCGTTATTGGCTACACCGGGCCAGAAATTCCTAGAGAACCAGCACCAAGATGTTAACACTCTGCAGGAATTCGTTTTGGGATGCGTAATACACATACGCACAAACCAAAACGCTCGAAAAAAGGCAGGAGAATGAAGTAGGTAGAAAAAATTAAATGGCTGACTATTTGCCCGGAGAAGATAATTTTTACAACTGATTTTCACTGTACTTCATTCGACTATCGGTTCAATGTAAAATGGTCCGGGTACGGCCGGCACTGAGCAATCTTGTTCCCGCGAGACCGGCTTAATGTGCTGAATATTTGATCCGGAATTTATCGCACCAGCTGCTCCAACGAGGCAACACGTTCGAAGGTTTGGCACAAAATGAATGGTAATCTGTCGTAAAAAGAGGAAGATGACTACGAATTTGATGGCAAATTTGGCGCGTAGTTTTGCAAAAACATAAAAACTGAATAAATATTTGAAGTGAAACTTAAATAAGGACAACAAAATCTACAAGTACATATAAATTTAATTTGAATTAGATATCGGGAAATAGGTCAAAAACCCTTTGGAAAAACACTCTCGCGCCAAAACTTTAATCCCGTTCGAAGACGACACGTAGTCGACTCTCGAACATTGGGTAATCTTTGTTTACAATTCTAAATGCAACACTTATTATCCTTTTCACATTAAAATTGTCCTTCGAAAATTACACAATTAGGATCCAATAAATTTTAAACTTGATATTTATTGAACTTTTAAAACATTAAAAATTTCCCGCACTTTTGAGTAATTGTCACTGTCAAATCAGTCGATAGCATCTTTATTTCTCACAGCTTTTAATGTTTCTGGTCATGGCTGTACAATACAGAAACCGTTGCAAAACTTAATAATAGCACAAGAATCGTTTTTCATTCATGAAATCACTAAATTCCTTCATCATCCTGCCATTTTCGAGGTTAGCCTCATGTTTACGCTTCATTTCATTAATAAATTACCTCAGCCGCTGAATATATTAAACAACACATAAATTTTCACTGTTCTTCCGATCATGAGGAATAATAGCTAGTTAAAATCGATACCATTATCCAAAATCACATATTGAACTAAATCTGAACTCATTAAACTTCAGTAGCAATCACCGACGACACCTCTTCCACTCGCAACTAGCGGCTGTTGATTGCAGGCCGGCCAGAAGCTAGCAAAGCTCTCACTCGTTTATTTTTTCATACTACCAGGAAGGATCAGCTGCTAGCGCATTCTATCCTTTTTCGTCTTTTACCATTTGAAGTTCAAGCACATAAACATAGCCATGCCATCCCGCTTGCGCAGCTGCCTTTGCCGATAGCAGCTTGCGCGATTGTTCAGTCGGCGGGAAAGCATACATAGCCACCCGGAAGATTTTGTCCACCAGCATCAAGCCGATCATCGGCCAGATCATCGGACCGATTGAGCACGATATCTCTCGGTTCATTTTTCAGAAGGCCGTAAGAGCAAGTGACAGTTTCTCTTTGTTTACTTTTTCTGCAAATTGCAGATTCGTTTAAACGTTCGGAAAAATGCGAAGAATACGGCTGTTTTTATTACAAGATGACGATTTTCTTTCCTCGTGCTATTAAAAATATCGCGAAAAAACGTATATATAGTTTTCGTGCGAGTTGGGATGACCGCATGTCCCTCTTAGAAAACGTTGGATCATTGGTCCAATGAAAGTCCAACCAATCGTTCAACGGGAGGCCAACACGGGGCCTTCGTTTGCCGATTTTGAAACAGACAGTTGTACCGACGACACGACCTGCCACTCGACTATCAAAACTGTATCGCAAATCTACCCACTTAGAAAAAAACGTTCAACGGTGGTCCTTCATTGGTCCAATACGTTGTATCATTGGTCCAATGAAAGTCCAATCAATCGTTCAACGGGAGGCCAACACGGGTCCTTCGTTTGCCGATTTTGAAACAGACCGTTGAACCGAATGCCATTTTTTTCGTTCAACAAACCCGGCAGACAGAGGTCCATTGTTGAGCCATTTTTAACATGAGGAGTTGGAGCCCCGTTGGACTAGTTTTACTGCAGAATTTCTGAAGTTTTCTCCACTCATTTGTTTAAACTAACAATACATACCTGCACAATACTTCTACTTCACGTAGAATAACAACAAATTTTCTTTCTATGTAAAGGTAAAACTTAATTTTCACACTATTTTTGCAAGAGAAAAAACAACAACAAACCGTTCCAGCAAATTGAACGAATATTTCGTGCAATATATCGTTCAACAAGCGATCAAAAATCAACAAAATTGAACGGCCTGCTGAGAGGGTAACTACCCCTCAGTAACTGGTAATATCAAAACGGAATCGCTTGAAAAAATGTTGGAACTGGCAACACAAGTTGGTAAATTATTGATTTTGAAAAACAGTTACCAGTATCCTTGGAAACCACATATGAAATGTAAACATAAACAGGAGATTCTCACATAAAACGAAACCACTGAGTGTAGTTGGCCGGCTGGTAGATATTAAATTTATTCTTTCAGAGATCTGCCATAGCTGCATAATCTGCCATAGCCCACATTATCAGATCCGAATGAATTCCGAATGGATTCCGAATCAATTCCGAATCGGCGAGAAATTTTCATTCGGAATTTCATGTGGAAATCATAATGGATTCCGAATCAATTCCAACTCCAGTGCAACAACCGATTCCGAATGAACCGGTTCGCCTACAACCGGTTGATTCGGAAATCATTCGGAATTGAGTGAGAAGATGCGGACTGAATTGTCAATTCGTCTTCTTCTTCTTCTTTCCTGATTTTGCACGTTTTCGTGCTGATTTTCAGTTTATTTTTAAACGAAAACATATAACTGAATATACAAGTTTAAATCTTCATGTTTTTCGGATATACAGAACTAGTAAATAACCAGTTCTTCTTAGAATCCCAACATAAACTATTGAAATTCGCTGGAAATTAATAAAACGGCCTACCTTAGTCAGCATCATCCATTCCTCTAGCTGGAGTGTAGTGAAATGGCTTAAGTCGCATAAATTTCACACTAACACATTCATAAAATGAGCGAATATTCAATGACATTTAAAATGTCACTGTCAATCAGGTTGATCGAGCAGTCAACTCAGGCGAAAATTCTAGCACTGAACCGATCGAGCACTAAAAAATCATGCAGTCGAGTAAGATTTCATTGCTCATTCCGTCATTTCGATAATGTGGGAGCGATTGTGTCGTATGCCGCTTTGAAGTCAATGGCGCGACACTTCTGGGGTATTTGTCTCATAACGAAAATTAATTTGAAGTGGCGTACCGTACCGGCAACGCAAATTATTCACCACCAAAAAATTGATTTCGGTTGTTTAGGGCAATAAAAAACTTATCGTGTGTTATCTTCAGAGGGAATATATTCATCTAATTAAGCATTTATCACATTCATAACGTTCCCAGAAATACTTACATTCCTCGTTTAAAGTTTCAACTTTTTATGTCGTCTATTTTGAAGTCCAGCCTGCAGATTCAATAAAAAATGTACATTTTTGCTTTTGCGTTGGGGATCTGAATGACCTGTAAATGCTTACCTTAACGCAAGAATTGTCCGGACTTCGCTAGGTGTCAGACGGCATGTTGTTGAAGACGAATCCTAATACTCAGGTAATTCTGAAACGCTCTCTAGATTTAGAATTGTCGCTATTTGTTGCAATCTGGCAAGCTTATCGCAAACGGACCAGGATTACCTCCCGTAAGGAATGAAGCCAATGCTCGAGCTTCCTGGTCTAAAACTAGTCCACCAAGCCGATTCAATGTAGACTTTTTGATAACTCGCTCCAGACAACTTCACTAGTAATGATACTAACCAATCCATCAGAATTTCGTTTTTCGAGATCGAACTAAAAACACAAAGCGTTTAGAAATCCATTTATATGAAGATAACCACTCACCAAGCAGCGTTTGACAAACTTTATACACAATTTAGCCTCGAATGAATTATTGTTATTTTTTGCAGTTTTTTGTAAATGATTTTGAATAATCATGAAATGTGGAATTATTCCACAACTGTTTCAAACTGTTTGTTTATTTATTCTGGTGCTCCTTGGTAACTAGCTCATAGCAACTTAAACAGTGTGGCTCGAACAGTTAGTTTTTGTCATTTTCAAGGGGTCGCTATATTTATGGTAACTGGTGGTAAATCGCTCACGAACACTTTTTATTCCGATTTTTCTTCGGAGTGTCTGGTCGTGTCGTCGGTTGTACCGAATGCCATTTTTTTCGTTCAACAAACCCGGCAAACAGAGGTCCATTGTTGATCCATTTTTAATATGAGGAGTTGGAGCGCCGTTGGACTAGTTTTACTGCAGAATTTCTGAAGTTTTTCAACTTATTTTTTTAAACTAACACTACATACCTGCACAACACTTCCACTTCATGTAGAATAACAACAAATTTTCTTTCTATGTAAAGGTAACACTTCATTTCCACACTGTTTTTGCAAGAGAAAAAAACAACAACAAACCGTTCCAGCAAACTAAACGAATATTTCATGCAATATGTCGTTCAGCAAGCGCTCAAAGACCAACAAAATAGAACGGCCTGCTGAAAGGGGTATATTTGAATGCCTCAAAATGCGACCTGGGATGGCCGCTTTAGCGAATACTAACATTTTTATGTCGAGATCGGGATGACCACAAGCGGTTCAGAATAATGACATTGAAGAAGAAGTGATTTAATATTATTCTGACGGGATGACCACGAAGAAATTGTTATGAGTTGTGATAACCGCAGTTATATCATTTTGTGAGATTTGCATGACCACTAAGAAGTAGCGAGTTGGGATAACCGCCTGAAAGTTCACGTTTTACCAGCCGAAAGCGGCATGTACCGATTGAAACAACTCATCGTCAGTGTAAGCTGTATTCTACGGAATATGATATGCTTCACTGAACGCGCTGGAGACTTTGTTGGGTTGACACGTATTATACAGTTTTTCATCGAAGGCCTTGACATTTACGGTGTTCGAATCCCTATACTGTTAAATTCGTTCGAGACGACAACAATATAGCAGGCTCATAATCCCGGATTAATATTGCAGTTGATTAACCGTTCGACAAGACTTTTACTCCGTGGAAGAGACAGAAGTACAGGATACTAAAACGAAGGATGGCTTTGAATGTTGCACACCGCTGTAACCTCGCGCCTGCTAAGATAAAGCGTATACTGCGTGAAACTGGTGACTGATGGTAAGGTAGATGCACACTTAAGACTGGGTTGAGGCAGACCCTGTCAGCTTTTAACGAAATTTTGGCGCGCACGAGTTTGACATTTCTCTCCCCTACTTCGTTCTACGAGATTCGATGCGGACTCGCCTGAGGGCGCCATGCTCGCAAAAAAGGATGTGGTCAATGATTTGTTCGGTAAATGTGAGAGGTGGATATCTTGTTAATATGATGTCTTTGGTTGAGGCAAATAAAACATGCACTACTATCGGTAGGCCAGGAAAACCCTGTCATTTGTTCCTAATACGGCTTGGGAGACCAATGTTTAGATACTTTAGATAGAATAAGAATATCACGTCCAATTGTCCAGTCAGGTCTATGAGTTTCAAGAGCATTAAAAAGGGCACTAGAAAATATTTTCAAGCGTGAAGGATATTCTTAAAATGTAATATGTTTTGCTGTAAGCAAGGAGAAAAAAACTCAACTGTTGTTAAAACTCAATTCTTTTCACAACGGTTGTATTGAGGAATAAATGAACCTCAATAAAAAGATCATGATCAGCTACAAGAAAAAAATCCCCAAGCTGCGGTAGCGCCTACAATGAAACGGCCCAAACTGTAACGAAAATACCATCTACAGGAATGTTGAAGGTAATGATAACTACATACGAGTCTGTAAACGCGAAAGTTCAGGTTACCCGAATTAAAAATATTGTAGAAAAACAAAACGATTTTCTGTTACAACACCTGCCACAATTTTAGTTTGACCATTGAAAAATATTTTAATGTATTGTTACACACTATTCAATTAATTGTGAATATGCTTTTTACAATAGAATGTATAGGTTGTTAAGCATCGTAACAATTCAAATCATAAAATTTTCTCATACATCAAATGTACAGTTTGCAAATTGTTTGAAACACCACATGTACAATAAGCTCAATTGTAGAATCGTAGAAACAATATATTGAATCGTTGGAAATGGAAAAAATCTTGTCAAGATACAATGAAATGTATTGTAACCCGAGGGGGACGACACAAGAAAACTGCACTTCGCTTCGATTAGGCTTTTTCACGCTGCATACGATTATGCACACTTTCATTCTCTTTGCTACACATAGTAGCGGTTGAATATGGATCGATCGTCTTTTCTTGGATTTTTGCTGGTTAACAACATAATCATGGAGATATGATGTATCGTAATAGGCCATGAAACCTGAAAGTTACAAATGTCACATGAAGATGCCAGATGCAGACAGTTCGGAAAGTTGTGAACTATCGTCCTGTAAAATCAGTTTTGTTATATTCTGGTGCATAGCTAACCCACACACCGAGAGCGTGTGCTCCGGATTATCTGCCATATCCTGTCGGAATGTTGGCCATTCTCGTTTAATATCTGCGTCATTTTCCACAGTTTCTATATTCAACTCGAACCAAAAATTATTCCGAATTTCATCTACATCGTACACTGTGTGGTTTCTCTTGTAGAGACGTTCCATTGTCTGATTTTTTTTTAACGTCTGCAAACCTTCAAAATATGCAAGAAGGGAAATCGTGAAGTAAATAAGTATGTAGTTTGCTGTTAATCTGTATTAAAGTAAAAAAAAATGAATTGTTATCCTTTCTATAAGATTTTCAATAACATATTAAACACAGCTTTATTCAATTTTGGCTTCAGTATTAATGAAAAACGTTTCTAAACATAAAAATTGCAAGTCTTAGCATCTAACAAAATATAAAACCAGTTTAATATCACAGACAGAGATATCTTTGGGTAAACCTTCAAAGGGCTACAATAAATTGAAATATATTCCATCTTCATGCTCCCAGCTACTAAGAGAAAAAATTTTCAATGTTGTTTAACCCTAATTTTATTTTACCAATCTGCTGACGAATCAATGTTGACACTCAGTGAATGTCAAGACCAATAACAGAAACTTTTTAAGAGATCATAAGTTCTTTGACTTTCTTTTACACGGTTAGAAACGCTTTCAAACGGATCGATCTAGATGTTTAGATAAATGTAGTTTTTTTCGCTTTCCATTGACTTTTTGTATTTTATTTGAAAAAACCAGATCTGTCGTCCCCCTCGTTGTAACCCATATATCTAATTGTGAATCAATTGTTCATGCTGTAAAATCAATGGTTTATTTTTTTACGGGATACTAATACAAATTAGTGGTTGCTTTTTAGCAACCATCTGACACTGGTATATTAGCACCAGCCATTTGAAAGTACACCGATTACGTTGAGCCAATCGACGATAGAATAACTGATTGTTTATTTACAATGCAAACACCTGATTTTGAAACTTCGATTTTGATCTTAACAAGATGACGTCGGGACAGAAGACCGCTTTTTATGATATAGAGAAGAGGGAAGATGTGGGATATAGATACGACAATAGTATACGAACGATCAATGCGTCTTCTACAAGTCTGAAGGGTTTCATACTTGACAGCTATGTAAGTGACATCCATCAGCATTCGGCGCAGCAATCCTTGACTATGAACGAGAACAAACAGTGACTGACTTCGACCACTTTTAACTACAAGTCACTGAGAAGGTAAGACGTGGTAACAGTAAAAATGACATGCGGAGTGCAATTCCATTCTAAATTCCCACAATATCAACTCGATCGTAGCGCTTCATCGGACAGTTCTGCACCATTTGATGCAACTGCGTCAACCTGAAAATGTGTTATGCTTTCATTATGTATCGTTAGAGCAAAAGAGCGAAGAGATACTAAACAAGGCATTATCAAGCCGACGTCTTCCCGATAGGGTGAGATGATCTCACTGAGATCTGCGTCCGATGTTCAGCGCAGCGCTGCCAACTATATCGATTTATGATAAATACCGATTTTCAGTTTTGTGTTTGGTTCCATAGAAGTAAAACAGGTTGAGCGACCTTTGTTTTTTTCCTCGCAAAATCAGTTTCCTCACTAAATTTTCCGCCAAATACAGATATTTGAAAAAAAAAAACAGTTTGCAGTTATGGTTCAGTGGCCCTTACACGGTCATTAGAAGTGTCATTACTTCAAAGCAAAGATGCCAGATATTTCCATAGAAAATCTGTATTGCTTAGTACAAAAAATCTGTATTAATCTGTATTCACTAATAAAATGAAATTCTTACAACAAAATGATGCTAAAAGATGTTATTCCAATAGATTGTGGTTGTAGGCGTAGATTTTCATAGTTTTTTTTAAATGTTTTACCCACAACAGTTGAATTGTAATTCCATATATTCATCTAGTTTTAAATTGTTGACTTCATAATTTGACATGGAATTTTAACACTCAATATGCAACGTCATACAACTCTCAGTTTGACAGTAAAGTTTCATGATGCCATCATTTCCTTGAATATCAGTTCAAATTGGTCTCAAATTATAAAATAAATGGATTTCACAACAGATTTACATATTAATTTGTGATTTGTCCGTTGATTGATAGACTTTTATCTCGTCACAGGAATCAAATACTCTTTTTTCTTTCTTACTATTTGTGAGATCTGTACAAATCTGTATTTAATTGAGGAAATCTGTATAAAATCTGTGCTCTGTATTAAATCTGTATAAGCATGCAAAAATCTGTATAATACAGATAAATCTGTATAAATGGCATCTCTGCTTCAAAGTAATGTGATTTTCAATGAACCTGTAGGAGCAGTAATGATGAATTTTCCAAACAAATTGGGAATGTCATCACTTAGTAATCATTATAAATGACATTAATATTTCTCGTGTAATGGCATATTCAGGAGTTTTCTAGTTCTAAATGCATAATTTATGTCAGTTTTAAAATTTAAATCTAGAAATTATAGCAAAATAAACTGGCAGCCCCAGCAGCGTTTTATCTGTGTTTCAAATATAGAAAAAATAGAACGGCAATGTATACCAGTTTTAAATTTGACAGTAGAACTGGTCGAATAAATAAAACTAAAACGGATTGCTGGAGATACGTTTGTTTCAGTTTCATTTACATTATAGACCACCCATATGAATCTTGCAGCTGCTGAATTTGCTCTAAGGGCCGCTTTCCGATTTAGTGGGCAGCATATAATTTGACGCCATTATGAAACCCACTTAGAAAAAAACGTTCAACGGTGGTCCTTCATTGGTCCAATACGTTGGATCATTGGTCCAATGAAAGTCCAATCAATCGTTCAACGGGAGGCCAACACGGGTCCTTCGTTTGCCGATTTTGAAACAGACCGTTGAACCGAATGCCATTTTTTTCGTTCAACAAACCCGGCAGACAGAGGTCCATTGTTGAGCCATTTTTAACATGAGGAGTTGGAGCCCCGTTGGACTAGTTTTACTGCAGAATTTCTGAAGTTTTCTCCACTCATTTGTTTAAACTAACAATACATACCTGCACAATACTTCTACTTCACGTAGAATAACAACAAATTTTCTTTGTATGTAAAGGTAAAACTTAATTTTCACACTATTTTTGCAAGAGAAAAAACAACAACAAACCGTTCCAGCAAATTGAACGAATATTTCGTGCAATATATCGTTCAACAAGCGATCAAAAATCAACAAAATTGAACGGCCTGCTGAGAGGGAACCCTCTCAGCAGGCCGTTCAATTTTGTTGATTTTTGATCGCTTGTTGAACGATATATTGCACGAAATATTCGTTCAATTTGCTGGAACGGTTTGTTGTTGTTTTTTCTCTTGCAAAAATAGTGTGAAAATTAAGTTTTACCTTTACATACAAAGAAAATTTGTTGTTATTCTACGTGAAGTAGAAGTATTGTGCAGGTATGTATTGTTAGTTTAAACAAATGAGTGGAGAAAACTTCAGAAATTCTGCAGTAAAACTAGTCCAACGGGGCTCCAACTCCTCATGTTAAAAATGGCTCAACAATGGACCTCTGTCTGCCGGGTTTGTTGAACGAAAAAAATGGCATTCGGTTCAACGGTCTGTTTCAAAATCGGCAAACGAAGGACCCGTGTTGGCCTCCCGTTGAACGATTGATTGGACTTTCATTGGACCAATGATCCAACGTATTGGACCAATGAAGGACCACCGTTGAACGTTTTTTTCTAAGTGGGAAGTTTCAACTTGCCCGCCGATATTATTTCCCAGTGAAATTTGTAGACCCGCATAAGTCCGATCATCGGTCCGATTATCGGACCGATTGAGCACGATATAGGGCCGATCGTAGCGCTTCAATCGGCCCGTCATCGGACAATTCTGCACCATTTGCATCAACCGCGTCGACATAAAAAAAAGCTTTATGTTTACATTATGCATCGCTAGAGAAACAGAGCGAAGGAATATCAAACAAGGCATTTTCGAGCCGACATCTTCCCGATAGGGTGTGAAAGAGTGTTAAACATTCTTTGGTTTCGATCATAGAGGCTTTAACCTTTAGGTCATTCGCCTCTTAGGGCCAGAAAAACTCTGACCCTATGTTCGAGGTTGGAAATCCAACCCCGATATATCTCATCACCTGGGTAATCAGACATCCGCTCTCTGCTTTGGTATATCTTCACTCTTTTGTTCTACCGATACACTATGCAAGCTCGAAGCGCAATCAAAAGCTTTCTTGCACGATGCGTCCGATGTTCGGATTTACTGGGTTGATGAGAGTTTGATCAAATGTGGAACTCTCATAATCCCAGTAAATCGGAACATCGAACGCTTTTGGTTCCGTTTCGAGCTGAATTAAAGCTTGCATTGTGTTTCGCTACAACGAAAAAGTGAAGGTATCCAAAGCAAGGAGCACGAACGGTGCCAGATACTTAAGAAACGGGATTCGATTGGGCATAGGGCCTGAATTTTTCTGACCCCAAGAAGCGAATGACTTTAGGAGACATCGGGCTTGATAATGCTTGTTTGGTATCTCTTCACTCTTTTGCGCTTGCGATACATAATGTGAGCGTAAAGCCTTTTCAGGTTGCCGCGGTTGATAAAAATGGTGCAGAATCGTCCGATGACGGCCAATTGGAGCGCTACGATCGGACCGATATCGTACACGCAGAGAAAAATATTGCAGAAATAACCAAATTTGGGTTTTTCACAGCGAATAATTTTATTGAAATAGTGACAAAACAAAATCTGGGTTGATATTGCAAATATTGCTACTTAAAACTACAAAACATGATGATTAATGAAATAGTGGATTAGTTTGTTTCAATCAATATATTGATAAAAATGACATAGATTTTACTTGCGCGTTCCTGTCAATTTCTTGTCAAACAATTTCACAGTAAATTCAATTGGAAAAATTTGTTTAAAACGAACGAACTCTAGTTTAAGTTAATTATTTTTAGCGCTTTTAATTTACAAACTATTCAGTTGAAATAAATGAATTTTAATTAAGCTATTTCAATTAACGTTATAATCACACATTTTTGTTTGTTTTTAAGATAAATGATTTTTTTGAAATAATTTGCAAGGAAATTTTTGATATCACTTTATTTCGATTTATGCTCGTTTTCAAATTCATAAAAATTATTTACAAACTACAATGAAGCCCAGATATTTTAATTAGTATTCAATGTTTTGGTGCTTTATCAGTCCGGTCAAGATTTCTGCAATCAAATAATAAATAACTCAATCCAAGCGTATAATTGTTCAAAACCAAAAGCATATATATTTTACTTTCAAAACGCGCACAAACTCTATCCTAGGGCGAAAAAAACGCTGTTTATTCACGCGGAAAAAAATAGCTCTCTGGTTTATAAGACATAAACTTAATATGGTACATTTAAATATCGGTCTTTGTTGTATCTAAACACAAAAAAAGATCATGAATAAATTGAACCAATTTTTTTCTTGATATAAAGGTATAGCAGAATTGAATCAACATAGACATTGCCGATAACATCAACTCAACTTTGGTTGACATGTAATAAATAGTTAGTTTATTTCAACAATAGAATCAGCCAAAAATATATTTTTTCATTTGACTACACAAATTTTTTTTTTCAAATCAAACAAAGAACATTGTTGATGTTGAAGGAAAAAATTGTTAAGAACAATTAGCTAAATATATGGTTAGAATTCATCTTAAATCACATTAAAAAATCTACTAACAGTTTCACTATTTTAAACATGCCTCATTTCTCAGAGTGTACTCAAGCGGTCCGATATGCGGAGCGATGATCGAACCGATGCAGGTCGACAAAATCCACTGGGAATTACGAAACATTATTGAAGACAAACAAAAAAATATCTTCTCGATACCAGAGATGTCAATCTCCTCTCCTCTGTGTGACGAAGAGCAAGCAAAATTTCTCCCCTCGCACTGACAACTTCAACGAGAATTCATCTCTTTCACATACATACACCACTGTTGTATAAAGTGTGCACGCATCATGAGTGCGCTTTCGGAAAATCTAAAAGCTTTCGGAAAATCGTGCCACTTGTGTTGATCCTCGCTCTTCGAACCCTTCAGAAAAACCCTTCGGTCGAGAAAAGTACGCCACCGCACGAAATTGGGCATCTACAAAACGTGGATCGACCAAGTGAAGGGTGACCTATGAACTATTCGTGCCTTCAGTGGCTGGCGACGAGCACCCATGGACCAAGTTATGTGGAGACGTATGCTAAATACAGCAGAGGACACTCCAGGACTATAGCTGTTAGGCAAAGAAGAAAAGAGAAGCTATACCCGTCTTCATCATTGTGATTTTTGCTTTGGTATCTATAGATTATAATCAGTCTTTTCTTCTAGCGATACACAATGTAAACTTAAATTTTGTTCCAAATGCAATCAAAAGCTTTCGTGCACGATACGTTCGATGTTCGAATTTACTGTGTTGTGTGATTTTTCGTGATATTGGCTGGTTCTCGCGATTAAGGCAATTCTGCGGGCAATTCTATTTGTCTTCATTCATTTTCAGTTAGCAAAGTACCAGTTACAGGTCAATGCTCTTCTCATTTGTAACAGGTCGATAAAGTCAGGAGCCAACAGACAGAGGACGATGAAGGAGTAAACTGAGATTTTTCAACTTATCAAATGAAAAACCGAAATTTCAAACATTAAAGTAAATATTCGATATTGATTTCATACTGTACTGAACTGTACGAATAACTGAACTAATTGGTTGTTTATGAGAATACGTTCGGTTATCTTCCCGTGCTGACTAAACAGTATAATATTACCGAGCCCTCATCAAAAATTACTGATCAGTATAGTGAAAAATGACAGCTCGAATAAACTTCAGTATTACGGAACGTTCGTCAATAAATAAATTACTGAACTGATTGTGGTACGTTCAGCTGAGTAAAAGTCGGTAAAATTATTACTGAGTTCGGTAAAGAAAATTAAGTGTGTATGTAACTTTTATCATTTTGAACGAAAAATCAGGGGAAAAAGATGTGAACAATCAAATGCGGCTAAATAATCGGCCAACCAACCCTAGGGCTGGAGTATATACTTAGAAAATTTCGCAGAATTCAGTAATTATCTACCGAATTTTCAACAGCTGTTCGGTAATCAGATCAGTAATCGAATTGGTTGCCAATCGTTCGGTAATTGCTTAATTGTCAAACAACTAATGCAAAATACAAGTCAAATGGATCTTGTGAACGGTTCGGTAATTTTGTTTGTTTGTTTTCTTTTGGTTCAAATTGAGGATTTGAATGGATTTTCGGAATTCAAAAAACAGCATAAATTTTCAATTTACGATTAGGTTTTTCGGATTTGGATCTTTTTCACAGACACGAATGAAGGAAATTCGAATCAGTCGTTGTTGTGGTTTTATTACACTGTACATCCACGAAAAAATAAAAGGCGGGTGGGTAATGTCACAGACATAACTGGAGGACATGAATACGAATAAAACAGACATGTTTCTTTCTCAATTCCGGATAAAGATAATCATTCGTATTAGATTGTGTATATTTTGCAACTTTCATTGCTTCGCTCCCAGAATTTTAACGATGCATCTCTACTACAGTACAACTAATTGACGGCAAACATATTCAACCATACAATTAAATAACACGGAATAAATACAGTTTTGTAGATTTAGATACTCAGTAGAAATAAACTTCTTCAAATTATTTTGGAAATACTTTAGTGGTTCTAAAAAACCGCTTTGCGTAATTTGTCCAATGTTTAGAACTGTTAAAATTCAAGAACTAATATATACAACGGAATCTAGATCAAAAACTCAGGTCATAAATCTAGCTCTAGAAGTAAGGAACTGAAGTTATTTTTAGAATTTTCTGACTTGCGTTATAGAACTAAATTCTAAACTTGAATTCCAAGTCTTAATAAAGGAACTAAATTCAGTTCCAGCATCTAGTTCCAGAAATCTTGTTCACAATTCACTGTTCCAACATGTAGTTTCTGAATTCTGGAAATGAATGCTGAAACTGAATTGATTAAATAAATTCTGAAACTTAGATTAGGAATTAAACTCTGGTTTTGAATTCATTTTTTGAATAAAGGTTCGGTGTTCAGACCTAATATTTAGAATCAGAATCTAAAATTCATATCCTGAATTTCGTTTATTAATTCTGTATGATAAAATCCTAAATCATATCTCTGGAATGATTCGAACCCCTGAATAAGGAACTAAATTTGAAACCAATTTCAAAATCCAGAAATAGGATTCATAGTTAAAATTCTGAACCTGTAATCTAGAACTAAATTTTGAAATAGAAGTATGAAACTAAATTTGGAACTAAAAATCAACTTCAGAATTCAGGTGGACCACAATCTAGGTTTACCACCCCATTGTTACTAATGTTGGTGGAAGAACTCAGCACAATATTCAGTTCCGTCTTACTTACTAGAAAAAATAACAATCCTCGGTCAAATCCTATTACACTCGGCCAGTAGAACATCGGAACTGATATGTGGCTGACTACCTCAAAACCGTCGTCCTGGTGCGAAAATGGCAAGCATACGTGGTGAGTTTTCCTCATTGTTTCCAAAAGTTTGAGAAAACATAGTTTTTGAATCATTTTTGATTATTTTACATTGTTGAAAACTTATTCACAAATTCCTGATTATATTTCTGATAGCATGGAGAAAAAATTATGGTGTTGCGTTAAGTATAACAAGAGATATTCTCGATCAAAAACTTATCACACTCCCAGAGGGTAAATTTTGAAAAGGCGCCCCATAGTAAAGTAAGTCGTATTCACGACAAAAAGTGTTTTAGAAACCAAATGTCCCGATTGGCCGAAATTCCGCCTTCCAGAACACTGTACAATCCGTCGAGTCTACCAGAAATTTCCCTCGAACGATATGTGTAGCTAGCAAGTGAACAAGTCATATGAAATTATTTTCTGCCTATAAGTAAACGAGAAGCTTTGAGTAGTTCTAATGTTTCAAAAACTTTTTCACCTGTACCTCAATTTATTCGAAAAAGGCTTCAAGATTGGGTTCGTTTGATCAATAAAAAGACACACTGAAAATTTTATTAACTGTTTGACAGTTAGTTTTCACGACAATCAGTATTGACAGAAGTTCGGATATTGGAAAATAATTTTAACATATGGACAAAACGATTTCTACCGTACTCGGCGACTATTCAGATTTACCGTATGAATCGTATGACTATTTACAGAATTCTGCATTGAAAGCTTGCGTAATACTGATCGTCTTCAGTTTGACCATATGAGTAGCAAATATGAGCAAAAATATTTGATATATTTTCAATTAAATAAATATAAATAAATATTTTGATAAAAATAATAAATATTTTACTTGTCAATTTCTTGCCAAACATTGTCATAGTAAATTTAACTTGCAAAATCAGTTTGAAAAGAAGTTACTGTGCTTTGAATTTAAAAACTAGGCAGTTGATATAAATGATAGGTTATAAAAAATTAAAAAAAAAACATTGAAAGGTGCACACACAGACATTAGTGTATACTTTGGGCGACGACACGACCTGCCACTCGGTTATCAAAACTGTATCGCAAATTGAACTACCCCTCAGTAACTAGTAATGTCAAAATGAAATCTCCTGAAAAACTATTCAAACTGGCAACACAAGTTGATGAATTGTTGATTTTGAATAACAGTTACCAAAACCATGGTTACTGCATATTGAAGACTTGAGGAATGTAAACATAATAAGCTGCCACAGGTGGAAGATCCTTATTTCGCGGCAAAGTTGTCGGTTTCACATAACATTTCAATATCCGTTGATACTTGTTAAATAATTCAAAGTAATCAGTCTTCAGATCAGATCTGTGACGTGAGTTTTAAAATGTTAGCAAACCAAATAAATGAGTTTTAAAATGTTGGCAAACTGCAAGAGTCATTGAATCCGTCATAATAAATCTTATTATCAATCTGATGATTTAGTACCGAAATATGAATGACAAAGCTGAGTCAATCCGGTATATCAGTACTATTCTACGAAATGCAATTGCACTTCATATGCAGATGCGAATACACTTATAAATAGAATTCATGTTTAATTTACTTTAAATAATTTTATAATTGGTTCTCAAGCAGAATATAGGCCGTAACTTGATGATTATATAGAATGAAGCCTGTCTATCGTAGCACTACATTTAGTGTCAGATTTGGATATTGTTCCGGTCGGCGCGAATACAAAAAGAACGTTGTAACCTTCACTTGATAGATGAATGTATCATTTAATATTAAAATTCGTTCATGATCAACTATTGAACGTGGGCTCTGGTGCAGGATAATTCTCTAATTCATGATAAATTATATATTAATTATTTTTAATTATTATTAATTCATTCATCGTACCTAGCGTATTGTGAAATCGTCTAACTTTGTCGTATTTAATAATTAAATTTTTCAGGGGTACCAGTCCCCGGCCGATAGCTCGCGGTGTCTCGTGCAACTTTCACAATCTTAGCTTCTGAGTTCTTTTAATTTTACGTTGATGGCACAAAAATTAAATTAAAAAACTATTTCAAAACATTCTCGACTGGTTTGTTTATTTATTATGGGGCTTCTTGGTAACTAGTTCGTAGCAACTTAAACAGTGTTGCTCAAGAAGATTATTTTGATCGTCATCAAGGGGTCGCTATATTTTTGGTAACTGGCGGTAAATCGCTCACGAACACTTTTCATTGCGATTTTTCTTCGAAGTGCCTGGTCGTGTCGTCGCTTTGGGTCTCCGAGGTTTCGTTCGAAAGTTGGGTTTTCCAGCAATGTTACTACCTTTCTATAGAAAATGCAAAAATATGTTTCAATGAGAATGCAATGTTTGAATGCCAAGAAAAGGTTTTACCTTTCCCTATAGAAAAGTAATAGAATTTCTGGGAATTTCAACTTTCGAACGGAGCCTCACCGACCCATACTGTAATACACCATTCGACTCAGCTCGACGAGATTTTTTCTCGTCTCTTGTAACATTTAAATCATATTGGTATGCGTGCAATCGGTACCAGAGGCCATCGCTTCCGATTAGTGATTGGGTCACTCAAGCTGCTTTACGGTTCCGACGGCATAAATTTTATTTCATGCCAAACAAATTTCAGTCAAATAACGTACACCCCCTGATGCTAGTTATACATGCAAAATCGAAAAATAATCTAGGAATCTTCGATTCGGTCAATTTAGCTCCGGAGAATTGCTTTGAACCATTTAATCTTGGTGTTCTAAATTCGATTAGAGTCAGGCGAGATCTACGTAAAATATTTACTTCGAGACGGGAATGTTAATATGACTCAAATTATACAGAAAATCAAACCAGAACAATAAATATGTGCAATTATTTATTTCCCACAAATGTACTAAAAGAAAACTCTTTATTTATATCGGTGATTCTTTGAAGCCACGAGCAGCATAATCGCTATGACTGGAACGTTGTGGATAATTGGGGAAACCCTCATCGCCCGGAAATACTGCGTTTCGGGAGCTAATCACACGCCAACCACCTTTTCGAGTCCAGTCCTAAAAATAATCATTGTCATTTTTCAAACAATGAAGAATTATCAGTCACTTACGTTTTGATTGTATTTGAAATAGTAATATCCTGCGTAAATAGAACATGCTGCCAATGCAATTTTACCGGTCCAGAAACGAATCGCAAAAGCCCAATTATGGCCCTAAAAAATTGTATAGAAACACAATTACATAATCATGGAATGCAAATTCTGCATTCTTCTGTAAACTTACTATAACCGGAGTCAAGCCTTTCTGCACTAGATCAAGAGGTGCACGATAAAATCGTCGAATTGGATTTATACGCTCTCTCCAATATTCCGGAACGAAACGAGGTTCGTTAGGGGACAATTGTTGATCCTTCAGCCACTGAGCACGCCACATACGCTCCTCCGGGGTCATATTGAGCAAACGCTCCCGTTCACGGACCATTCGGCCCGTGATGGTCATGGGCGTTGCACCGCCGGTTTGGGAAGCCGGGGAAGTCATCGTAACTTCAAATATTATAAGCCACTCGTAGAAAATCGTTCACTTTTGTCAACGACGACGATATTGAAAAGCTAATTTTTTAGACTGGCACACTCAGCCAGCAGCAGAAAGAAAAACAAAATGCCCAGTGGGTTGAAACTCGTATGAATATGATAAGATGTGTCATTCTGACATTTCAAGCATACATGTAAATTTATTTAGCAGTGGTTTGTAATGATTTGACATCCTTCGGGAAAATTCTCGCAAAGTAGAAATAAGACAGTAACGAAAGAGCAAGTGAGTAGACGAGAAGTGTTTTGTATGCTGCGTATTCAAAGTGAAAAACGTAGTGGAAGGTTTTTCGAAAGAAAAAGATTGTTCTTTTTTCTACGCCATTATTGAATTTAGGAATGTTAAGTGTTACACGCAAATCAGTGTGAAAAACGGATGTTATAGTTGTTGCCACTGGATTCCATCTCGCACAGGTGAGGAGTTCGGAAAAAATCGCTGCATGGAGCGATTGTTTATTGAGCTATTTTTATGTAACTTTTCAACCTCCCTGACGGCGTATACGACGTTCGTGAGGTGTACGAGAAATGACATGAAGGACGATCACGAGCCACAAAGCAGAGCTGCCAGTTTATCGGCCGTTGTTTTGTCAAGCAAATAGACGAGTAATATTAATGTCGTTTTCGCTTGATGCCAGCCAAATCTAACCCAGTTACCACTCTAACTACTGTCAAACCGTTTGTTTGAAGCTACCTTCAACGCTGTTGAGCTGAAAATTTAGTTATGTCGTTTTCGCTTGAGAACACTGACACTGACCCAGGGTAGTTTCATCAAACAAACACTTTTCACGAAACTGTGTTGATTTAGCACTTAGCAACGGGGGTTTGAGCAAACCTGATATAACAACCAGGTTCGAAACTGACTCGATTTTCAGTTC
Source organism: Malaya genurostris (assembly GCF_030247185.1). Classification (NCBI taxonomy): domain Eukaryota; kingdom Metazoa; phylum Arthropoda; class Insecta; order Diptera; family Culicidae; genus Malaya; species Malaya genurostris. The sequence goes on along the minus strand of NC_080571.1, from coordinate 212,473,176 downwards.
AACAACGTTAAAACTAGGTTCGAAACTAGCTTCAAACAAACGGTTTGACAGCAGTTAGAGTGGAAACTGGGTTAGGTTTGGCATCAAGCGAAAACGACATTAGTTTCAAACCTGGTTTTTATGTCAGGTTTGCTTCAACCCCTGTTGCGAGCCCAACGTAGTTTCGTGAAAAGTGTTTGATGAAACTACCCTGGACCAGTTTGTTTTCTCAAATAAAAACGACAAGATTAACACAAATAATTATCGTAATTTTGAGTTATCCTGAATCGCTCTTGAGTGTATTTGTCATGATTCTGATTTTTATGAAACGAGTGGTTTGAGTACTGGATCAGTTACTTCAATTATACATTCAAGGTGTTGGTTAAACAAAGTTTTGTGTATATCAAGCATGGGAAAATTAATAATAATTTTAAGCTTTTCGGTCACTATGACCGAAATACTACTATTTTTATAATATTTTTATAGTCATTTCTGGGTTTATTTTCCGGTTTTATTATAAAACGGAAGATGTCACTACAAATAACAGATGCATGGGCTCGTATAAGAACAATTTCAAATGAACAGCCAGACAAAGACTATTTTGTGTGCTGTAGTGGTGTACCCAGGAAAATTGACGGCCGGGACAAAATCGTGTTTGCCGGTTCCAATCGATGATTTAGTGAACAAAAAAAAAGGGTGTCCCCGATTGAGAAAGATTAGAGATAAGGTTTGAAGTTGTATGTCTGTTATTTGTGATGTCACTGAATGATTACCCATAACAAAAATTTAGCTAATTTAAACATTAAATTCTAAATCTATGTTGAAAATCATGTACACAATGCTTACGCAGAAAAATATATTATATAATAGAAATTCCGGATAATCATTAATTTTTTTGTTGATATAGTTATAGTATAGATTTTTTTATTCAACCGATATTTTGTTTTAAACAACAAATGTTTTAGCAGTTGTTGTTTGTAGCAAGCATATTTTGATTGAATCTTCGAAATCTCGGTTGGTTTTGGTTCGATGTGCGTTACGAACGTTATGTTGTTTTAAACATCCGAGATTCTTCTGCGTGTTTGAGATGCATTGAAACAATTAACACTTTTGAGTTTGCCTTTTCCACATATGTTGTTTTGTCTTTATATAGCCGTCAGAATAGAAAAATTGAATTGTTCAACTATGAGAATTCAATGGAATTACCGAAGGAGATTTGAAAAGCTTTCTATCTTTCATAGTTTCCTCAAGATTTGATTACCCAAAAATTAAACATATCAAAACATGTTTTTTTTTATTCGTTTATAGAGGTTTTAACCTTAAAGTCATTCGCCTCTTCGGGCCAGAAAAATGTTCTGGCCCTATGTTGAAAATAACATGGTGACGTTTTGCGATATGTTCGATAATTTCATTGAAATGAGAGATCGAAAAATATATAGTTTAAAGGCCTGGCTTGGAATCATCACGAAAATTTCTCTAAAATATTCTATTTCTATATCGAATAAAATTGTTTGGAGTTATAAGGGATTTGTGAAAGTGAAAGTGAACGCTGGTCTCTATAGCGGCTTTTACACGGGCATTATTATCGTCATTTTTAATGGCAACTAAAGTAATGACATTCCAAATTTGTATGGAGAATTCATTACTTATCCTTACATGTTCATTAAAAATGACATTACATATTAGTAGTTACACTTTTAATGACGCTATAAGCGGCCCTTACACGAGAATTATTTTTGTAATTTTTAATGATGACTAAGTAATGATGTGTTTCAAATTTGATAGAAAACTCGTCATTACTGCACCATACACGTTCATTAAAATTATATTATTTTTTAGTAATGCATTTTTTGATGACTCGTGTAAGGGCCGCTTATGAGAATACCTGATAGTATTTCGAAATAAAATTAGTTTCTTAGTCTGAGTTTCCCGAATAAAAAATATGTTAGAAAAACAATACGATTTGCGGTCACAAAACCTCTAACAATTTTGCTTTGACCATTGAAAAATATTTTAATGTATTGTTATACACTATTCAATTAATTGTGAACATGCTTTTTACAATAGAATGCATAGGTCGTTAAGTATCGTAACAATTCAAATCATAAAATTTGCTCATACTCGTTTTCTTGGATAACGTGTACAAGAAAATTCAATTGTAGAATCGATGATAAAGTACACTGAAGTCTTTTTTTATGCGAGTTTACGTACCGCATAAAAAAAAACCGCATAACTCTGAAAATTCGCAAAAAAGTCGCATAAAATATCGCATAAAAAAGATCTTGTGTATATTGAATTGTTGGAAATGAAAAAAATCTTGTCAAGATACAATAAAATGTATTGTAACTCATAGATCTAATTGTGAATCAATTGTTTATGCTGTTAAATCAATGGTTTTTTACGGGTAGCTCTGAGTTCAGTGTGATTTATCCCTTCGGAAGAAATTCAAATTTATGTTCAATTTTTTATTGACAACTACTCGAATGCATCAGTCTATTAGTTTACTTAAATTACTGGCAGCGCTGCTACACGGGTAGGCTGAGTTGAATAAGGCAAGAGCATAGTGAGAGTGGACGGAATTTCTTTTCATTTTATCACCAGTTTTTAGTGTGTTGATTAGCAGAAAATCTTTTTAAAAATGTGAATCCTACTACGCTTAATGTAAATAGTGTGTTGAACTAAAACGATGTGTTCTTATTTTAGATTCAGCCAGCAATCAAGTTGATTCGCTGCATTTTCGCAAAGGATAGTCAAGAGGAAGAAGAAGAAGCAATCGTAGAGGAGAAAATTTTTCTGCAGCAGCTGTACGCACACTAGCGGCCCAACGGGCAGCGCCATTATTACACAATACATCGAAATATCTCCGTGTGTGGATTTTATTAGGAATAGTGTCGAACGGCAAACGTGTTTTGTGTTCGGGGCAGGAAAGTAAGAATATCTACGTGTTGTCAACGATTCATCCGGGAGGTCAATTCGAACTACTAAAGTACAGCAATGCACATCAACAATCCGGATGCGTTGAAGGCTTGGTTAACCGAAGTTCTAGAACCGTTGTGTGATGCAGATCCGGCGGCCCTAGCTCGGTATGTGTTGGCTCTACTGAAAAAAGATAAACCAGAAAAAGATTTACGAGATTGTATGAAAGAGCAACTGGATGTGTTTCTCGGCCAAGAAACGGAACCATTTCTAGAGCAGCTTTTTCGATCAATCAAAGGTGAAGAATACATAAAGATTGCCCAAGCCAAGGAGGCAGCTTTGGCGGCAGCCATAGCTCTTCAGCAACCGACGGTCCCTGTCGACACCCAGACCCCAAATGTGACGGTCACGGAAGAATCGAAAGTGCGCATCAAAAGAGAATTCACGCCTCCCCTGCACGAAAATCACATCAGTAGCAGTAGCAGCAACAGTAGCAACAACAACAGTAATAAGACTTCCAAAGATCCCCTAGCCGGAAATGTTCCTGCAGTAGAGAAAACATCATCAGTTGGCAGTGCGCTTCAAGATTCGAACGAACCCTTGAGTAGCGCCAGCAGTGGAGCATTATCCGTATCTGCCACCAATAGCATAGTTTCACCTCCAAACACCACTACTAGCATCGGAAAGGCTCCCATAAAAAGTTCGAGCAATAAAGACGACCATGTAAGTGACCGGTTTGACAATTACTAATATTCTGTATATTTAGTCGAGATAAGATACATTGAACACCAAGTTCAGCAGTCACACAAATTTTAAAGATTAAAAGCTCCCTCGTTTTCAAAATACGTTTAATACTTTTAACTGATAAGTGATTCAACCTCGGAACAGTCAGCCGCGTGTTATTTTTATTTATCGAGTGCACTGGTCGAGCGGAGCAGTTTGAATTATTACCGCGGTGACGTCATCGAAGCTACTGTGACTTGTGACACAGTTTCGCGATTTGAATTATATCCAATTAATGTGCCCTCTGTGTTAGTTAATTAGTTGTCTGGTTTGCCTTTTTCGAACTCCATTTACATCATCGACTCAATGCAACAAAAAGCCTTAATTACTTTTGGCTTCTAATTATCAATTAAAACATTGTTATTTTTTTTTGTTGTTCATTCCACAGAGCAAGGAAAGTCGCAACAGAGGTCGCCGGATATCGAACCGATCTCGCTCGCGGTCCCGTTCCCGATCTCGGTCCTTCGAACGATCGCGTGAGTCGAGGCGCTCGCGTTCTCGAGATCGAGTTCCGGTACGCGAGTCCAACCGGGAGAAGTTGAATCGTCAATATCGCAACAAATCACCCGTCGGACGCGCAGACTCTTTTCGGCGCTACGAACGAAAGACCTATTCGTACGAGAATCGACGCACCGGTGGTACTGGGAATGGTAATGCCAATAACAGTGGTGGTACGGGCAGTGGCAGCACTGTGCGCACCGTCAATCGAAGTCAATCTGGCAGCAGGTCTCCATCGCCGGTGGTAGATCGCCGTAAGATGGCACGTTCGGAATCGCCGGCTACTGCAACCGCTCCGGCTGTTACTCCTGCCACCACGATGGAACATTCTTCTTCTACGGTGGAGTCAACTTTGCTGGCTGCGAAACGTCAGCGTTGTCGGGATTTCGACGAAAAAGGTTACTGCATGCGAGGGGAAACCTGTCCCTGGGATCACGGTGTTGATCCGGTTGTGCTGGAAGATATCAATAATTCGGCACTGATTACGATTCAGTCAGCTGCTCAGCTGCGAACCGGCCCGATTCATCCCGAGTACAGCCCCGATGCACCGGAATTGTGGAATCGACCACCAACTTTTCCACCGGGCAGACCATCGATTGCTCAACGGTTGGGAAACATTGCCGGGGTGGGTGTGAGTGGATTCGGACCTCGAGCTGCGTTGAGTGGGAACTTCCGAGGCGGCGCACCCGGATTTCCGGCAGGTTTCCCGGGAAATCCAATCGGAACTACCCCGCTTCAGAGGGAACTGATCTCGGTACCGGTAGTAGATGCCAATAAAGGAGGTGATGTGTCTGCTCAGCAACCCAAACGAAGATTCGAACCGGAAGATGCCGTTGCTATAGCCGATGGACATTTGAAGCGCAAACTTCCACTAAATAATCGACTGGGTCCGAGGGTGACTGGACACCAACTCACCACCGGAGGAGCTGTTAATCCTCAGCAAAACTGTTCGCTTGAGTTGCGGAAAATTCCGAGAGGGTTAAACGCCATAGCGCATCTAAACAATCATTTTTCGAAATTCGGTAAAATCGTCAACATCCAGATCAGCTATGACGGCGATCCGGAGGCAGCGATCGTTACGTTTTCGACGCATGCCGAAGCGAATGTTGCCTATCGCAGCACTGAAGCGGTGTTGAACAATCGTTTCATCAAAGTATTTTGGCACAGTCCCGCGGTGGCTGGCGATCAACCTTCGATTACTCCGGCAGCCAAGACAGAGCACTCACTGCGTAGATCTTATCCCAACCAGTACAGCATTAACAATCTGAACAACAATAATGTTGTGACAGTAGCAAACACTACGACGAATGTAACTCCCGTACCGGCGAAGGAAGTAACAACCAGCAGCAGTACTGCTGCTGCTGCTGGTAGTGAAGGAGAATCGGCGGCTTCTGCTGCTCCGGCGGTTGTAGCAAATGCCTTCACCAACACTGCTACCAAGTTAGTCAACACGGTTACTACTCCGATCGTTACCGCCAATCAGATTAGGATGAAAAATTCAGCAAAAATCAACCGAGCTACCAATGAACTGATGAAGAAAAAACAAGAACTTTCCCAGAGTTTACAGAAGCGAAAGAATGATCTTATGCAAGGTTATTTGAAAGAATTACGCACGCTGGTCGTGATGGTGGAGAAATTCGAGGCAAACGATCCGACTCGTAGCAAACTACTGACGTCTATTAAGGAACTAGAAGCGAAGATCGATACGTTGAAGAAGGAAATCGCTAGCGAACAGAATCAACTCGTAGCCCAGATGCTGCCGAAACGAAAAACTAAAGAGCAACAGAAAAAGGACATGCTCGATGCAGAGTTGGATTTGATTGCCCAGGAGCAGCGCACCAATCGGGTTCCTGGTTCGGTACCAGTGTCGTCAGTTGGCAATGTTCCTGTTTCCAACAACAACAACATCAACAACAAACCACAACTGTATGGGCCTCAGGGAGTGCGCTCGATTCGATCCAACAACCGACTGGCTCCCATCGGTTCTACCAGCGTTGATCGGCGTCCAACAACGATCGCCATTTCTGGATTTGCCGAAGAGGATGCAGACGCTTTGCTAGGGCATTTCAAACATTTTGGCGAAATAACCAAACATCAACTGGACAGGACGGTGCCGTCACTCCTGATCAGCTACTCGATTCGCCAGAATGCGGAAAAAGCATTGGTTCGTGGGAAAGTGTTCCGTGACATAACTCTGCAAATTGGTTGGGCTGTTATTAACAACGTTACCTCGACATCGAATGCCGTTGTTGGCAACGTCGAGGCTAAGGAAAAGTCATTATCTGGAGATTCTGCTTCCGAGGACAAACTGACGAGCGCAGATAGTTGCGAAAAATTATTGGACAGTGGAGCTGTTGGTAGCAATACCGGCAGTGACAGTGGTGTGGGGGCTGGTGTTGGAGTGGATACCAGTTCGGCTGCCTCGATGGATACACTGACGGAGACGGGTTCAATGGAGGAAACGTCCGAAGTACGACTCGTCGAAGAAGAAGAGGAAGAAGAGGATATGGAATCGGAGGATCGCTCTTGGCGTCGTTGATAATTTCCTTCTTTCGCGAAATGAAATCGGAAACCTCGACATGGAGAAAGTTAGAATAGCAAGAGCCATCACTCGTCGTCGGGAAGAACAGTTCACTGAATTGATTTTTTCATTGTAATTGCGTTTTAAGTGGATTTTTTTTCAAAATGTAGTTCGTAAGCTTTTTTCCACTCCACTTTGTTTTTTGTTATCTAACTTTTTAGTCGACAGTTTTGTAATGTTTGGATTTGTTGAAGCAGTTGGAAAACGCATCCGCAAAGTCTACAAAACCGGTTCAGTACCAATCGGTAGGAGTTTTCATTAACAAACAAACAAGTTTAGATTTTACTGTTCAAAAATACTATTTTGGATTGAAAAAATAGTACAAGTTGATTGAGGCTGAGTCGTTTGGAAGTCTCTAATTGGCACTGATATTTAAATTGTTTTTGGTCCGTATAAAAGTCATAGGTGGACAACAAGTTTCGTAAGTAAAACAAAGTCTAACTGCTTTTACACAAAAGAAACAAAACGATGATAGTTTTATTGAGTAAAGTCTAGTAATTATACTACGAATAATTAATTATTATGAGAAAATTCAAATCTATATACATATAGATGTAAAAGCTAGAGTTTGTGAAAAACAACTAATAAATTATAAGTGTACATACAGTGATTTGTAATCTAAATCTGCGCGAAAATGTTAAAGTAACTATAATATATATATTCAAATCCACCACACAAATGAGGACTGAATATGGAGCAGACGGATATCAACGCATCGAGCAGCCGTTAGACCGGAACTTCAATGTGCTGCAGAAACTGCCTGGATGATTGCGTTTTTTTTTGTCTACTTCTCTTCACATTTCTTACAGAAAATAACAGTGCACCACTCCAACAGCGACAACTCTACATGGCACAATCCAACCAGACCCGACAATAAGAGGCAGTCAAATAATCTTATTAATTATGGTTGTATTGTAAAAAAATCCGACAGAAATGAATCCGCAAGTAAAATTAAAAAAAAAAATACAAAAAAAATATATTGCCGAAAAAAATACAAAAGAGAAAAAATAGACAAAAAAGCAACTATTCAAAGATCGGCATATTGCAACAAGAAGTTTCGTGAGTGACTAACGGAAAAAATAAAGCTTGATTTCAAGAAACAAAAGATTACAGAAACTCGTAACTAGAGTTCAAGATAGCTATAACATAAAAATTTGTTTTATTTCCCTTATTCGTCTCCTCCAGTGATCTTATCTTGCATTTCGGGAGTAGAACAAAAAGCAAAGTCTTGGTATTACATTCCTTTTGTGGAATTTGACCTTCTGTTTCTACGGATTTCGCAGCGGATTCATAACGCACAGAACCATTCGTCCTTATTCTGAATAACGACTTATCGTTTTTTTGATCGTATTTCATTCGTATTCCTGATAACGCTAGCTAAATCCAAGGTAGCTAGGATTCGATCGAAAAATCAATACGTCGTTATTCAGAATAAGGGCGATTGCATGGCTGGTGCTACAATCCTAGTGACACCTATGCAATTACTGTGAAAACCGACTTTCGAACCGAGATTCAATTATTTGTTTTTAAAATAATTTTCGATTTCCATCTAAATTTCACATCCAGGTCCGGAATCTCAGTGACATGTGCAAAAAATATGCTTTCAGTATACTCCGAAATGACCCATGCGAAAAAGAGAAAAATATACAAAATGTGTCGGTTAGCAACGCGGGATTTTTTGAAACGAAATACATTTGATTGTAAGTAATGAGTTCAATATACTTTATTCAAAGTAGATGCCTTCGAAAGCTATACTTTTTTCTCATTTGTCCACCAACTCACGAATACTACGTCGAAGAAACTGTTCACCTTTCGAATCCAACCAATCATAGCCATAGCTTCATAACTAGCTAAAATAGTAAGCAAAGCAAATACCTTAAAACCTTGAAATAAGGGAGTGATCGTTGACATGAATTCATGCCAATTCAGACACTCGAAGCATTCCGATCGGTTATTTCATCAGCATATGGGCTCTTCGGTGAAAGACGGTGCTGGAATCCCATAGCTGAACGGAAGCTACTATAAAAACTGGCGTTTCTGAATGTAACACATGGATCAATAAGTCCCGAGACTAAAAATGGAAACATTTTTTTTGAAATTTTTTTTTTATTCATCAACATAATCACCTTTTAGGGTGATACAATGGTTCCAACGTTTTTCCAATTTTTCAATACCATGTTTATAAAAAAATTTATCTTTCGCTTCAAAATAAGCTTCAGTTTCAGCGATGACCTCCTCATTTGAGCCAAATCTTTTTAAGATCAGCAAAGAGCCAATAGTCACTGGGGGCTAAATCTGGCGAGTATGGGGGATGGGGAAGCAGATCGAAGCCCAATTCGTTCAATTTCGCCATTGTTTTCATCGATTTAGGGCAGGGTGCATTTTGTTCAATCGAAAGCAATCGCAGCACCCACTTGGAACAAAACCTTTTTCATGAAGGATAGTAAATACACTTCCATGTGATATCTGTGTCATCTCAGCAATCTCACGGAGCTTCACTTTACGATCTTTCATTATAATTTTTGTCACTTCACTCACATTTTCCGGTGTAACGGCTTCCACAGGTCTACCCGAGCGTTCCGCGTCATTTGTGTCTGTACGACCACGTTTAAACTCGGCGAACCACCGACAAATCGTTGCTTTTGATAGAGAAGAGTCCGGATAACATTTTTCAATCCATTGTTTCGCTTGCACGGTGTTTTTACCCATTAAAAAACAATGTTTTATCAAAACACGAAACTCGGTTTTTTCCATTTTTTAAACAAACAACAAAACAACTTTACACCAACCTCGATAACTCAGCTGTTTCTGGTCGGATCGACTTAAAATTTTGACCCGTTTCAAGCAAAGGTTAGTACTCTAGAAAGACGTGGTTACTGGTTTACTACGAGCGCCATCTCTGCTTTAGTCTCGGGACTTATTGATCCATGTGTTAGCTCCGCGGCGTGTTAGGCGACAAGTTTTGACACTTTTTTCCAATCTTTTTCGAACTGTTGAATGGTTTCGGCTGCCGAGACATGTTTCCTAAGATGTGTCTTCGTTATTGCCCAAAATTCCTCAGTTGGTCGAAGTTGTGGGCAATTTAGTGAATTCATGTCTTTTAGGACGAAAGTGACATTTTTTGTAGTATACCATTCTACCGTTGATTTCGAGTAGTGGAAAGAAGCAAGATCTGGCCAGAAGACAACAGGATCATGGGTAGAAGTCGTTTTTGTAAACATTCCATGATGTATATTTCGCTGTTCATTTCTTACAAAATTTTTCGACTTCAATCGATGTCTCGGACTGGTTTAACACTTGTCCTTCTTGCACCGTATAATATTGTGGTCCCAGCAAGGATTTGTAATCGAGTTTCACGTAGGTTTCGTCGTCCATGATTAAGCAGTTCAAATTTCCAGCAAGAATCGTATTGTACAGCTTTTGAACCCTCGGCCTGATCGATGTTTCTTGTTTCGGACTACGTTTTGGTTGTTTCTGCTTCTTATAGGTTCGAAGGTTCAAGCGTTCTTTAGCACGAAGAACATTTGACTTCGAAGTGCCCACTTTTTTGGCCACATCCCGAACTGCAACCTCCTTCTTTTGCTCGAACGCCTTCAGTATCCGTTTATCCAACTGAGGGTTAGCAGGACCTTTTTTTCGACACGTTTTCGGTTTATCCTCAAAGATGTTATCCTCGCCGAACTTCCTGATTGCATTTCGCACGGCTTTTTCACTTACTCCTACATTTTTGCTATCTATCTCAGTGACAGTTCTGTGCACCATTTGTACACAATTTTTCGACGTTGTTCTGCTGAAAGTCCACGCATTTCGGAACAAACTAATGAAAACGAATAAACAACTGCACAAGTGGTTAGAGAACAACAGTACGCAGCCATAAAAATTGACAGATTCTGAACCATTGCGAAATGGCAGCGGTTTTTGGTTGCGTCCATACTTTCCAATTACAGCCTACGTACAGAGAACAGACATTTGTTACACCCCTTCAAACGTCAATCTATAGCATAACGCATGTGTAACACACGTAAGATAAGAAATATACGACTAAGCAAAAGCGGGCACTTGTACCTGTGAACTCTTAAGGTGAAATGTAGCGGAATGCGAAAATCGCGTTTTTGATCAATTATTCAAAAACTAGACCGATTTTCGAAAAAGCAAAAACACTTAAATTTTTTAAATCAAATTTATCATAACTAAGTATTCTTAGAATTTTGAAATTTTGCTTTGCCGAGCCGTAATTGGTTTTTGAAATGTATAAACGGTAACTGTTCCGTTCCACGGGGATGATTTTAGAACTGGAAAGTAGTGTTTGTAGCAGAATTTCACAAAGAATCTGAAAATGCAACTCAAAATTCTAAAATTTTAGCTAAAACAACCGAAATTTGAAAAAGTTTACATAAACTTTTTCGCATTTTTTTTTATTGCTTGCGCGCTGGTGTATCGTATTGAGGTGGTGTGAGAAATGCACGGTGGGCACAGTGGCATTATATCGTGAGCAAAAATTACATATAAAATTATGACGCGAATTTGTGCAGCATTGGGTTTTGTGTTGAAATAAAAACGAGTTGAATACAATAAAATGGGTATTGTAAGAAATTGTTTATTTTCTAAGTAACTGTCATTTATAATGCTAATAATGTCCAATTCTGTTGAGTTCAATGCATTGATGTTGCTGAAGCAATAAAGCCTGGCTGTGTGATATCGTATAACAGGTATTATTTTAGATTGTAGCAATTTTTATAGCAAAACTATAACTTCACCATTGACAAGCTACTGAATGAAATACAAACCAAATGTTATCGTGATACAATAACAGGCATATACGTGATTAGCAAATTGGTCAATACATATACATATAACCTCATGTCAGTCATTCATAATTACTCATGATTTATAGCTCTAGTGTAATAGTAATCATTAACAATAACGATTGAATTAGCATACATTCAAAGTGTGAAGGATTCAAAAATCCATTACGTCCAGTCTTTTTTAAAGCCAATATAACGAGAGGTAAGCCCACTGCGCGCAATCATTGAAAAAAGTTCTTTTTTCTATGTGTCCGTTTTTCTTGGTATGCTTTGTGCGACGGTTCGTTCAACTGAAGCGGATAAAATTTTGCGCGCATTTTATGACACAACATTTCACCTTAAGTGATAGACGTACATCTCTCATCCGAAATCATCAGGAACATAACAGTGACGAACGAGGATTGAATTATATTGGGTTTATATCCTGTTGAACAATCGTTACGGAATTATCCGGTACAGCGAGGAAGACTTCAACCCGGAGTGAAATCGATTTTATCCAGGTGAAAAGTGGAGGTTGAAGGTAAAGTTTAGAGAACAAAGTAATTTATTGTTCGCCATTTTATTTTCTCTATTATATTATTTTATTGTTGGCCACCAGTGAATCTAATCTCATTTCAGTAATAGCCGTTCAACCGAGAAGGTTGTGTATAGAAGCGTACAGTTTAATAACGCTGGTTAGTTTACACGCGTTAAATACGACAACGGTTGAACTACAGGTAGAGACCTGTTGGCAACAGCCGTTAAAACGTAAAATCGTGCTGCATAAGAGAGCCCTAGTGCTGGGCCAAGCTGGTGAAGGAAACAACAAAGGGCGTTTCCCAAGCTCTACCCAGGCCACAATATACAGCCACAAGTGCTGAGCAGGAGAGTGCAAAGGCACATTGAAGAAGAAGAGTGCAAAAGCACACAGAAGCAGGAGAGTGCAAAAGCACACCGGTGCGAAGGCACTTCGGTGCAGAAGCATATCGGTGCGGAGCACAAGGAAGAAGGAGACAAGACAACTCGGTCTTTCCACTGCCATACAACACGCAGGTATACACCGGTGACCTGCGCTGGTTGCAGCTGGCGAAGACAAAAGTAAATCGGAAATCGAGTGGTGCTGGATGTCAGGTAGCAGTAGCATCACATCCAACAATCAGCATCCAACAAGAACATCTAGAGCAACGAGGATCTACAAGGCAGTGCAACGGAGATAGACAACAATTTCAAGGTAGGAGTTTTTTCTTTTCCTTTTGATTGAGTACTGTGTAGTGTTGGTTTCAAATTTTATTTTAAAGTTTAGTTAAAAATTTTAATGTAATGGATGAATCCATGGACGTAAATCCTAGCATGAATCCGATACCCCCACGAACGAAAAAATATCAGGAGAGCTCTTCTGGGCCTTGGATAGTCTTTTTTAGACGTATATCAAAGCCATTAAACATTTACCAAATTTCTAAAGGTTTGACATCACGATTCTCTTCAATCAAAGAGATCATAAAAGTAAATAACGATAAAATTCGTGTTGTGGTAAATAATTTGAAACACGCGAATGATATTGTCTCTTCGGAACATTTCAATAAAGAGTATAAAGTTTACATACCCTCCAAAGATGTCGAAATTGACGGTGTTGTTACCGAAGCGAGTCTTTCGGTAGATGATTTACTCAAGCATGGTGTTGGTCGTTTCAAGAACTCTATGCTTGAGGGTGTGAAAATACTGGAGTGCAAACAACTGTACTCAGTAGTTTATGAAGAGGGAAAAAAAGTTTATCGCCCATCAGACTCGTTTCGAGTGACATTTGCCGGATCTGCGTTGCCGTCCCATGTCTATGTCGATAAAATTCGCCTCCCTGTTCGGCTTTTTGTTCCAAATGTAATGAATTGTACGAACTGCAAAAAATTCGGACACACAGCTACTTACTGTAGCAATAAACCAAAATGTATTAAGTGTGAAGGACCTCATAAAGATAATGATTGCAACAAGGAAATTGAAAAATGTATTTATTGTGGGGAAAGTCCTCATGAGGATATTTCAGTATGCACTGCATTTAAAGTGCACAAAGACAAAATTAAGCTTTCTTTAAAAGCACGGTCTAAGCGCACATATGCAGAAATGCTTAAAACGGTCATTGATGTCCCCCCTTTGGAAACCGAAAACGGGTTTTCAAATCTAGAGGAAACAGAGGACTCTGACTCTGACGAAAATAGTGAAGGTAATTCGTTTATCACTACCCAAGGGTCAGTTAAGAGAAAGAAGTCTTCTTCCAAATTACCAAAAAAGACACCTAAAGTTTCATCTTCAAAAAAAGATCCCCGTGTTAAACAAAAAAAGTCAAAACCAAAGACTGTGCCTCCTGGTTTGTCAAATTCACAAACCAATCCAGGATCTAGCACAGAAAAAGGTAATAATCCTGTGGGCTCCATTTCACAGCCACCAACAGGATTACTGAAGTTTTCGGAAATTGTTGACTGGATTTTCTCAGCATTCAATATATCTGAACCCTTAAAGACCCTCATAATGGCATTCCTTCCAATAGCTAGAAATTTTTTGAAGCAGTTATCAGCTCAATGGCCAATTGTCTCAGGTTTTGTATCTTTTGATGGATAATTTATCACCCGCCGCAAATGATACAATCACTGTCCTGCAGTGGAATTGTCGAAGCATCATGCCAAAACTTGATTCATTTAAAATTTTATTGCATAGTCAAAAATGTGACGTATTTGCTTTATGCGAAACATGGCTTACTTCAAACATAGCTTTAAATTTTAATGATTTTAACATTATACGTCTCGATAGAGACTCTCCGTATGGTGGAGTGCTTTTGGGAATTAAGAAATGCTGTTCCTTTTATAGATTAAACATCCCTTCAACTTCTAGTATAGAAGTTGTTGCTTGCCAAATAAACATTAAAGGCAAAGATATTTGCATAGCTTCGGTTTATATTCCTCCAAAAGCACAAGTTGGACAGCGACAGCTTAATGAAATGGTTGAAGCCCTTCCTGCTCCACGATTGATTCTGGGGGATTTAAATTCGCACGGAATGATGTGGGGTTCCGTTTACAATGATAGCAGATCATCTTTAATACAAAACATTTGTGACAATTTTAGCATGACGGTATTAAATATGGGTAGCATGACACGGATCCCAAGACCTCCTGCACGCCCAAGTGCATTAGATCTATCTCTTTGCTCAACATCAATTCGACTAGATTGCACCTGGAAAATATTGCCTGATTTACACGGTAGCGATCATTTACCAATCATCATCTCAATTAGCTGTAACAAATGTATTGCTAATTCAGCTAGTATTCCATATGATTTGACAAAAAATATCGACTGGATTAAATACCAAAGTAGAATCTCTAGTATTTTGAATTCAATGGAAGAGCTCCCTCCACTTGAAGAATATGACTTCCTCATTTGTTCGATTCTGGAGGCAGCAGAACAATCCCAAACTAAACGCTTTCCTGGGCCAACGACTAACAGAAGGCCTCCCAACCCCTGGTGGGACAAAGAGTGCTCAGAGGCTAAACTCGCAAAACAAAATGCTTGCAAGACGTTTCTAAAACGGGGAGGAGGAACTCCTCAGAATTTTGAAAAACTTATGGTTTTAGAAACCAAGTACAAGAGCATACTTCGAGCCAAAAAATGTAGCTATTGGAGACATTTTGTCGAAGGTTTGTCAAGAGAAACCTCAATGAGCACTCTTTGGAATACGGCCAGACGAATGAGGAATCGTAACGTGGGCAATGAGAGTGATGAATACTCGAACCGATGGATATTTGACTTTGCTAGGAAAGTTTGCCCAGATTCTGTTCCTACGCAGAGCATTATACGGGAATCTCCTCCAAATAATGGTTTTATTAATAACCCATTTTCAATGATGGAATTTTCTATAGCACTCTTGTCTTGTAACAATAACGCCCCTGGGTTGGACAGAATTAAATTCAACTTGGTGAAGAATCTGCCCGACCTCGCAAAAAGACGTTTGTTGGAATTGTTCAACAAGTTTCTTGAGCAAAATATTGTTCCACCTGACTGGAGACAAGTGAAAGTTATCGCCATTCAAAAGCCGGGGAAACCAGCTTCCAATCACAACTCATATAGACCCATTGCGATGTTGTCCTGCATCAGAAAATTGTTCGAAAAAATTATTCTACGACGTCTCGACACTTGGGTCGAGACGAACGGTTTGTTGTCAGATACTCAGTTTGGCTTCCGTAGAAATAAAGGGACGAATGATTACCTTGCATTACTTTCGTCTGACATCCAAATTGCCTTCGCTCAAAAGCAACAAATGGCATCTGTATTTTTAGACATTAAAGGAGCATTTGATTCAGTTTCCATTGATGTTCTATCAGACAGGCTCCACCAACATGGACTTCCAGCGGTTATAAATAATTATTTGCACAACCTTTTGTCAGAGAAGTGCATGTATTTTTCACATGGCGATTTGGCAACATTCAGAATTAGCTACATGGGTCTCCCGCAAGGCTCATGCCTCAGTCCGCTCCTCTATAATTTTTACGTGAATGACATTGACAGCTGTCTAGTAACCCCATGTACACTAAGACAATTGGCAGATGATGGCGTGGTTTCAGTTACTGGGCCCAAAGCTATTGATCTGCATAAACCATTGCAAGATACCTTAGATAACTTGTCCGTTTGGGCTGTTCATCTTGGTATCGAATTCTCTGCGGAGAAAACAGAGTTAGTCGTCTTTTCAAGAAAGCATGATCCCGCGCAGCTTCAGCTCCATATGATGGGAAGAATGATCCAACAGGTTTTAACTTTTAAATACCTCGGGGTGTGGTTCGATTCCAAATGCACGTGGGGAGGACACATTAGGTATCTGATAACGAAATGCCAACAAAGAGTAAATTTTCTTCGAACAATAACAGGATCTTGGTGGGGTTCTCATCCGCAAGATCTAATAAAATTGTATCAAACAACGATACTTTCAGTGATGGAATATGGATGCGTTTGTTTTCGTTCCGCTGCAAACTCTCATTTTATCAAACTTGAGCGAATTCAGTACCGTTGTTTGCGAATTGCCTTAGGCTGCATGCACTCGACACATACAATGAGTCTTGAAGTTCTGGCGGGAGTTCTTCCATTAAAAGATCGATTTTGGGAGCTTTCATCACGCCTGCTAATAAGATGTGAGGTGCTGAATCCCATGGTAATTAATAATTTCGAACGACTAGTCGAGCTTCGATCTCAAACAAAATTTATGACAGTATATTTTAACCATATGTCACAGGAAATCAACCCTTCAAGATATATTCCTATCCGTGTCAGCATCCTAAGTGCCCCTGACTCAACTTTATTTTTCGATACATCCATGCAGCGTGAAGTGCGTGGAATCCCGGATCATCTACGCTCGACGGAAATCCCAAAAATATTTTCAAGTAAGTTCAGGCATATTGACTCTGAGAAAATGTTTTATACGGACGGATCGCGAATTGAAGAAGCGACAGGGTTTGGTATGTTCAACAATAATGTTTCGGCCTCATTTAGGCTTCAAGAACCTGCATCTGTTTATATAGCAGAGCTAGCAGCAGTTCATTATAGTTTGAGTGTAATCGTCACATTATCTCCAAACCATTATTTCCTCTTCACAGATAGTCTGAGTGCAATTGAAGCCATTCGCTCAAACGCTGCTGGCAAAAATGAACCGTTTTTCCTGGGCAAAATAAAACAGTGCCTGAACGACATATTGAACAATAATTATCTAATCACTATAGTCTGGGTCCCAGCTCATTGCTCCATTCCTGGCAATGAAAGAGCCGATATTTTAGCCAAACGTGGTGCTATTGAGGGTGAAATTTATGAGCGACCGATTGCTTTCAACGAATTCTATAGCTCGTCTCGCCAAAGAACACTTGCCAGCTGGCAAGCATCTTGGGATAGAGATGATCTGGGTCGGTGGATGCACTCAATTATTCCGAAAATATCGACAAAGGCATGGTTCAGGGGACTGGATGTGAGTAGGGATTTCATTCGTGTGATGTCCAGACTCATGTCCAATCACTACACGTTAGATGCACATCTCCTTCGAATTGGGCTCTCCGAGACTAATCATTGTGCTTGCGGAGAAGGTTATCGGGATATTGATCATGTCGTTTGGACATGCGTGGAGTATCGTGATGTCAGATCTCAACTAATAAATTCTTTGCGTACCCAAGGTAGACTATCCAATATCCCAGTTCGAGACATTCTTGCTTGTCGTGACCTTTCATACATGAAACTTATTTATCATTTCATAAAGAAAATTGGAGTTTCAATTTAATAAAGGCCCCTTTTAAGACTTAGTTCTGATCCCAGCTGCGTCCATGAGTTCAACCAATAGCTAAATTAGAATAAAAATTATGTAATGATACAAACAAACTCGAAACAGTTTATGAAATTATCAACAAAATGTCTGAAAATAACAGCTTATTTTATAATTTATAGAAGTTAATCGTTTGGTTCAAATAATATTTCCGAGTAGATTTCATAATTAATGACGAGTTACCTAAGATGATATTTAAGCTATAAGAGAATATGTTTTAATAAATTCAAAACGTAGTGACTATGTTAGAATTAAATTAGGATAAGAATATTATGTAAAAGTGATGCTACGGCGAAGAAAAACTTATGTAAACTGCCTTAAGAAATAAACGTATTTATGGGAAAAAAAAACCAGTGAATCTAAGAGAAAGGAGAACAGAAGTTTACAGACAATAGAGTGTACAGACAATTGACAATACTATTTTTTTCTATCGATTGTAAGATTCATTACTAAGAGAGTTTTATTTCTATTTTACAATTAGGAACCATTTTATTATTTCGAAGCAAAGTGGTCGCTGATTGGTGACAACGGATTGGGCAAATTCCCTCCGGAAAGCTGTAAAAATAAATATTGTCCACAGTTTTTAAAGCGGTTGTGCTTTGATGCCACTGTCAGCGTTGATTGGTAAAGCAGTTTAATTCGGTAAGCGTTTTCATTTCTATTCCAATTTTTGTTGCTTATAATTATCTATAAAAGATTGTGATAAATGGCTCAATCTAGTTAGATGACTTCTATTGAACCCTATCGAAGGAGCACTTCCTTTGCCGATTGGGTTGATAGATTGGGTTATGTTTTTGTTGCTAATAATATAACTGACGCCGCAAAAAAAGCACATTTTATTACGCTTAGCGGTCCGGCGGTGTACACTGAGTTGAAACTATTATATCCAAATGAAAACCTTTCTGAAGTAGCGTACGCCGATATGATTGGTCGATTAAAGTCAAGATTAGATAAAACAGAATCTGATCTAATTCAGAGATTTAAATTCTATAACAGGGTTCAACAACCCGATGAATCCCTTGAGGATTTTGTTTTTTCGGTGAAACTGCAGGCTGAGTTCTGCTCTTTCGGCACTTTTAAAATAGAAGCTATTAGAGATCGTTATGTTGGTGGTGTTAGAAAAAAGGCCCTTCAACAACGACTCTTAAATGAGGATAATTTATTTTAACGACATGGGAGATGGCTAGTAGTAATGCTAAAACATTGAATAACACTTCCAAAGTGGAAAATTTTTATACTCAATTTGGGTTTCCTAATAATTCGATTCAAGGGAAAGGCGGAAATGCTTTGGATAAGCTTATAGCAACGGTAGAGTTGGCAAGAAAAAAAAATGGCGGGCGTATGCCGATAAAAAGTCGTTTAGGTTTTAGGCTTTACAGACAAGATTACGATAGAAATGGGGGTAGTTATGAGGATGCCCATTCAGCAAAATGGAGGAAAAATCAATATGGACAGCGGTCAAGTTATGAGGATCGTGTATGCAGTTATTGTGAGGTCAAAGGTCATCTCAGAAGGAAGTGTTTCAAGTTGAAAAATAATCAAAGGGATTCAGTAAAATTTATTTCACCAGGAGAGAGCGATCAACCTAGCAGCAGTTTGTCGGAGCTGTTACATCGTATGAAGACGAAGGACTCGGATAGCGAGGATGATCAGGAAATGGAAGGTGATTTACAATGCATGTTTGTGTCGTCAATAAACAAAATAAGTAATCCCTGTTTACTTGATATTATTGTTGAAAACAAACCAATTAAGATGGAGGTAGATTGTGGAGCATCTGTCTCTGTAATAAGTAAAAGCCAATATTTTTCTAGTTTTTCCAAATCATTAGTCAAATTTAATAAAAACTTGATTGTAATCAATGGTTCTAAATTACAAATTGAGGGAGAGGTTGATGTAACAGTCAAAATTGGTTTCAAAGAAGCAATTTTTAAAACTTTTAGTACTAACTGGTGATAATAATTTTATTCTCTTGATGGGTCGTCCTTGGTTGGATGTATTTTATCCCAGCTGGAGACTGTTCTTTCAAAATTCTTTAAATGTAAATAGATTACTTGAACAAAATGTTAGTGACGTGCTAAATGAAATAAAGCGAAAATTTTCTTCTATTTTTATACAAGATTTCTCATCTCCCATTCGGGGCTATGAGGCTGATTTGGTATTAAAAGATGAAGTACCTGTATTCAAAAGAGCGTATTGTCGTGTCCGATGCGACTGCCTTCCATCTCATGCGACTGTAACGTTCGCCGTCTTTCCGAAAACTGACTGCTTCTCTCAACAAGTTACCGACCGAACAACTAATTCTCACTCATTACGCACACTGGACACATTTTCTCGCAGTCGATACCCGATTTTTTGACCGCACTTAATATGCACTGAAATAAATAATCATGTGGAATTTCTTTCAAGTTATTTAGTCCAGATTAATCTTTTTCTTTTATTTAATCATTTATCCCCTACATTCTCTCTGTTCCCCTACTCTATTGATATATACTATACAAAACCATATCTTTCATCCAACCAGGCTGTCCCACAGTCCTTTTTGATCTTCTTTTTGTATCAGCTAAATTGGTAACAAATTTCGTCTCATCATCTGAGCTATTTGTGTATGTAAACTCTTGTTCTGCTGAATGATCGTCTGAATATTCTGAGCGATCTTCGTTTTCATTTACGAAAGCCCGCTTAAGATCCTGAACATTTCGATTATACTGTACACCTCGCTCGCTTCTGATGACCACTTTGGCTCCTTGTCTTGCTAATACCGTATATCTTTCAGTAGAAAAGCTAGCATCCGTTTTGCTTCTTTTTCGAAAGTTCGAAACCACAACCTTATCTCCAATCGCTATGTCAGAATCTTTTGCTCCGCGATGTATGTCCGCATACTTCTTGCTGACAAGTTTGGTAAAACCATCTGTTTCTCGTACATCTGATCTATCTAGTTCCGAAGTCAACTTTGATTCCCAGAGGCATGGAAAAGTTCCACGATATTTCCACCCTACCAAAAGTTCAAAGGGTGTAATTCCGAGACGTGAATGTGGTTTAACAGTGTTGTGAGTATGGACATACTTTTCCAAGGCATGTTTCCAATTACACTTGTCCTGCTTTGCACTTGCCAAAGCCTTTATCATTCCTTGATTCTGCCTTTCTACGGCTCCGTTGGACTGAGGATGAAATGGAATGGACTTATTTATTTTCACACCTTTTTCTTCCCAGTGATCAATGAACTCTCTACTTTGAAATGGAGGTCCATTGTCACTCTGCATCATTACCGGCAAGCCCCAACAGTGAAAAATCTTCATGAGAGCCATATTTGTACTCTTTGCGTCCGTGTTCTTCATTTCAACGACCGCCAAAAATCGGGAATAGGTATCGACTACAATCAAAAACTCGCCATATCCACAATCTGGTACTGATAAAAAGTCAACCTGCAAAATCTGCCATGGACCATCTGGAAGTTTCCGACTCGTCAAAGGAATTGGCGGATTCTTTCTTGAAATAATTAAGCATGTGTTGCAAAGTTTAACAAAGGTCTCGACGTCTTTACTCATGCCTGGCCACCAAAAATATTCCCTCATAATCCGCTTCATAGCGGCGCAGCCTATATGACCTTCATGAGCAGTAGCCATTGCTCGCTGACGAAGTTTGTTAGGTAACACAACTCTATCATCCTTAAATATTATTGGTCCCAAATTACGAAGAGCTCTAACCTCAGATTCGTATCGTCGAAGATTATCCGGCCACCTCTCGGACGACAAGGCCATTTTAACCGCCATAAGTTCAGCATCCGACTCAGAGGCTATTTCAATATCTCTCCATGATATACTCATAAACCCACTATCTATAGCATAAAGAATGTGTTTATCGTTATCTTCGTCAAATGCCTCGTTTTCACAAGATTTTGAAATCAAGCGGGAAAGGGCATCTGCAACATTTAAATGTCCTGGTATACGTTTTACGACAAAATCGTACGCCTGTAATCTCAAGGCCCAGGATTCTGCACGAGAAATGGCACGTTTACTAGTTCTGTGCTCACTGCCAAAAATAAATTCATTCGCTTCTGAATCTGTTCTGATAGTGAAGAATTTACTGGTCAAATAGAAAGTAAACCGTTCTACTGCCCACACTATCGCCAAAGCCTCCTTTTGAGTATGAGGGTACTTCTGCTCAGCTTCTGTTAAAGCTTTAGAAGCACAAGATATAATTCTAGGAATTCCTTTGCTATCAAACTGTACCAACACCGCGCCCAAACCGATCGGCGAAGCGTCAACGTACAATTCAGTCTCGTGCTCCTCATTGAAGAACCCCAATTTAGCGATCGTTTTCAATGCTTCAGTTTTGATAAAGTTGAATTCCTCCTCTTCAGTCTGTGTCCAATAGAATACATCTGATTTTGCTAAATCTCTTAGAAATTTTGTTTTGTCGGCTCTCTTGAATATGAAACGTTCCGAAAAGTTCATCAATCCAAGAAAGCTTTTCACTTCCAACTGGTTTTGTGGAGTTCTAAAATCTCTTATTGCTTTCCACTTTTCTTCCTCGATTTGTAAGCCGTTATGAGACATAGAGAAACCTAAGAACTTAACCTTCTTCTGGCAAATAACACATTTGTCCTTATTGATGCTCACGTTATGTTCCCTTAGACGATTCATGACTGTCTCGAGGTTGTGGTCGTGTTCCTCCTTTGTTTTGCCATGTACCAATATATCGTCTAAATAGTTGCAAACTCCGTGACAATCTGCCAAAATAGTTGTCTGTAGAATCTCCTGGAAAATGTCAGGAGCATTGCATAACCCAAATGGCATTCTTTTGAACCGATATGTAGCATTTCCAGCGAAAAAATTAGTGAGGTGGCGTGAATCTTCATGTATTACGACATGGAAAAAAGCACTGGTAAGATCAATGGTTGAAAACCATTTTGCACCATGTAGCTTGGACGTAATTTCTTCCAATGTAGGCATCCTGAAGGGTGTTCTTGTTATGAGTTTGTTGGGACCTCTCAAATCGACTACCAAGCGAATATCGTCTTTACCCTTGGGAACGACTAGTAATGAGGAACAAAATGATTTGTCCATTGAATCTGTAACATGTTCGATTATATCCGAAGTCAAGAGATCGTTTAGCCTCCGTTGCGCTTCTGCTCGGAAAGCAAGGGGGATATTAGTGTAGATGTTACGAGACGGTGGTTTCGATGTATCATATGCCAGCATAACAGGTGGAACGTTGAATTTCGGAAATTCTTGTTGACCTGCTACAGCGAATATCTCACCAGCATTACGACTATTAGTAGTACACTGAGAAGACTTTTGGATCGGTACATTCAAACCAATTTGAAGGATACTGTAGCGAATAGCCGTATTTCGGCTCAAAAGGGATTTACTATCTTTTACCACATAAAACTTCTCGAAAAAAGAGGGTCTATCCATAGAAATGAAAAGCTCCGCGACGAATGTTGCAACTACTAATATTTCACCTGGACTAGCATACGCTTTCAATGGCTTATCTGTGCCCTGCGACAAGCAGAATAGTTGTTCTCTACACAGATCATAGCTCATTAGCAAATCGAATACACTTTCCGCAATCGTATTCACTTCAGCTCCTGAATCGATCAAAAAGGGCACGAATATACCAGCTATACGACCAACGATAACACCGTCTTGATCTTTTGACCCTGTGTATTTATTTACCGAAAAAGTATCTTGTTTCTCGCAAGGCTGTGTTTCCTCTAAATCTTTCTCATCCTTTTCCACTACAGCTATCCTTTTGGATTTAGTTTCCCTTCCATCTGGACTACTATCTTTGCGCTTCAATAAACTCGGCAACGGCATCTTTCGGCAGGCTCGTTCTATATGCCCAACGACCTGACAATTTCGACACACCTTTCGTATCGCGTGGCACTCAGAAGGTAAATGGTAACGACTCGTACATCTCCAGCATTGATTTGTTATGTTTTCTGACTTTTTCTCATGAGCTCTATCATATACAGTTCCTTGATTGCGAAAATTTTTCCAGTTTCCAACGTATCGTGGCTCCCCTCGCGAATAGTTAGATAACTTACTATTGGAGTATCGTGACCTTGAATTATTATATGCTAATGTGGCAATTCCAGAATGCAAAACCTTAGGGTGAGTTTTCGCGAAAATCTCTTCGTTTGCTTTATCCAAATCGTAACCTCGAACCTTAACAATTAAATCGGCTAACGATCCACCTTTCCTAAGCATTTTTCGTCCTGCTTCGCGAACCTTTATGTTAACGGCGTGTCATATCGCGTGTCATGTCGTTTCATCGAAATAATTTAGTATGTTTATACTTACCCATACTCTCCAGCATACTGCACGACTCTGACCCTTTTCCCAGAGCAACCACTACACCTGAAGATAGCTGAATGTATCAGAAACCTTTTCAGCAGTATGCCAGCTTGGGTATTTTTGGTGTCTCATATGTCGTTTCATCGAAATAATTTAGTATGTCTATACTTACCCATACTCTCCAGCATACTGCTCGACTCTGACCCTTTTCCCAGAGCAACCACTACACCTGAAGTTAGCTGAATGTATCAGAAACCTTTTCAGCAGTATGCCAGCTTGGGTATTTTTGGTGTCTCATATGTCGTTTCATCGAAATAATTTAGTATGTCTATACTTACCCATACTCTTTAGCATACTGCTCGACTCTGACCCTTTTCCCAGAGCAACCACTACACCTGAAGATAGCTGAATGTATCAGAAACCTTTTCAGCAGTATGCCAGCTTGGGTATTTTTGGTGTCTCATATGTCGTTTCATCGAAATAATTTAGTATGTTTATACTTACCCATACTCTTTAGCATACTGCATGACTCTGACCCTTTTCCCAGAGCAACCACTACACCTGAAGATAGCTGAATGTATCAGAAACCTTTTCAGCAGTATGCCAGCTTGGGTATTTTTGGTGTCTCATATGTCGTTTCATCGAAATAATTTAGTATGTCTATACTTACCCATACTCTCCAGCATACTGCTCGACTCTGACCCTTTTCCCAGAGCAACCACTACACCTGAAGTTAGCTGAATGTATCAGAAACCTTTTCAGCAGTATGCCAGCTTGGGTATTTTTGGTGTCTCATATGTCGTTTCATCGAAATAATTTAGTATGTCTATACTTACCCATACTCTTTAGCATACTGCTCGACTCTGACCCTTTTCCCAGAGCAACCACTACACCTGAAGATAGCTGAATGTATCAGAAACCTTTTCAGCAGTATGCCAGCTTGGGTATTTTTGGTGTCTCATATGTCGTTTCATCGAAATAATTTAGTATGTCTATACTTACCCATACTCTCCAGCATACTGCTCGACTCTGACCCTTTTCCCAGAGCAACCACTACACCTGAAGTTAGCTGAATGTATCAGAAACCTTTTCAGCAGTATGCCAGCTTGGGTATTTTTGGTGTCTCATATGTCGTTTCATCGAAATAATTTAGTATGTCTATACTTACCCATACTCTTTAGCATACTGCTCGACTCTGACCCTTTTCCCAGAGCAACCACTACACCTGAAGATAGCTGAATGTATCAGAAACCTTTTCAGCAGTATGCCAGCTTGGGTATTTTTGGTGTCTCATATGTCGTTTCATCGAAATAATTTAGTATGTCTATACTTACCCATACTCTCCAGCATACTGCTCGACTCTGACCCTTTTCCCAGAGCAACCACTACACCTGAAGATAGCTGAATGTATCAGAAACCTTTTCAGCAGTATGCCAGCTTGGGTATTTTTGGTGTCTCATATGTCGTTTCATCGAAATAATTTAGTATGTTTATACTTACCCATACTCTCCAGCATACTGCACGACTCTGACCCTTTTCCCAGAGCAACCACTACACCTGAAGTTAGCTGAATGTATCAGAAACCTTTTCAGCAGTATGCCAGCTTGGGTATTTTTTGTGTCTCATATGTCGTTTCATCGAAATAATTTAGTATGTTTATACTTACCCATACTCTCCAGCATACTGCACGACTCTGACCCTTTTCCCAGAGCAACCACTACACCTGAAGTTAGCTGAATGTATCAGAAACCTTTTCAGCAGTATGCCAGCTTGGGTATTTTTGGTGTCTTACATAGTATGTTTCTAAAATATGTGACGCCTACCTATGATCTTCAACTGGATTAAAATATTTGAAATTTAAAATATAATTCAGGTATAAAAACATAACTAAATTTCTTTCTAGTTTAAATGAAAATACTTGGTATCATGCTATAGATTACTTTATTTTCAAAAATAATGCTTTTAATAGAATTTCCGTTTTGGTCGTTGATTTCCAGTTTTTACGATTCCCACCACTAGGGTGCGTGGCTCTGCATTGGGTATATTTCTTATAGGGATTTATTTGAGATGAGCTTTTTCCCACTGAGCATTTTTCTGAGAGAGAGTTTTTTAAAGATGAGAATTTTGGTCGGTGAGCTTTTTGGTCGGTGAGCTTTTTAGTCGGTAACTTCACAGAAGTTGATTCATCGTATTGGACCAATGAAGGACCACTTTTGAACGTTTTTTTTCTAAGAGGGAAGAAATGGAGGATTGGCTAATTTGCACGGCTGCCAGTATTAAGTGGGACCTTATTTTCTCTAGCACCATCTTCTTGATACTGGGCTGGTAATGCTATAGGTAAGACGCGTTACTCGCTTGTGACTAAAATTCTTTTAGAGTGTCAAAATGTCAAGCATCATCTCGTTCACGTTGCCCGCATGAGTGTAAACAACACGCTCTTCAATTATTTCAGTATAATTTTCTGGGAATTGTCCGGATAAAAATCCTCCGGAAAGCTGTACGTAAGAGCCATGGCAGACGTAGACGATCTGTTCAATCTATTTGAAGCCGATAACGATAAAGATGAAAGTGGCAATGTTCCAATAGTCATTGACGATGATCAGGCAGGAAAGCAACTGGAACCGGTAAAAGCGTATGTAGCCATGAATTTACACATTTTCATTCTTATTTAGAAACGTTTTTTTTTTTCACAGTGAGACATCTAAACGGGAGCACGATGAAAACGATGATTTTGACGACGAAGAGCCTAATAAACGGGCAAAAATTGAATCGATACTGGATGATATCAAGTAAGTTATGTTTTGTAACCATGTTTGTGTAATTTTTGCTTGATGCAGTGGTTTTCCGCGCTGGCCAACCTTGGAAGAAAGGAAGAATCTTCCTTTTATTTTACCGGTTTCTATTAAACTGACAACATTATGTGTAATTATTATAACTGAACTAAACCAATTCTATTATCTTAATTTTCAGCTTGGACAATATTGAATCTCGTATCAAGGTGCATACGATTCAATCTCCTGAAGCTTGTACCCACGAAGTGGCTGTCTATCCGGATCATAAATATCGACCGTTAGTACCTCCAACCGGTAAGCCAGCCAAAGAGTATCAGTTTGTACTTGATCCTTTCCAAAAGGAGGCCATCCTATGCATAGAGAATCAGCAGTCGGTTCTGGTATCGGCACACACTTCTGCTGGTAAAACTGTAGTTGCCGAATACGCAATAGCCAAATCATTGGCCGAGAAACAACGTGTCATCTATACGACTCCGATCAAAGCACTTTCTAATCAAAAGTACCGGGAATTCCACGAGGAATTTAGAGACGTCGGTTTGGTTACCGGTGATGTGACAATAAACCCTTCAGCTTCGTGTCTCATAATGACAACGGAGATTTTGAGGAACATGTTGTATCGAGGATCGGAAATCATGCGCGAAGTTGGTTGGGTTGTTTTTGATGAGATCCATTATATGCGAGACAAAGAGCGTGGAGTTGTGTGGGAAGAAACACTTATCCTCCTACCAGATAATGTACACTACGTATTCCTGTCCGCTACCATTCCGAACGCACGACAATTCGCTGAATGGGTTTGCCACATTCACAAGCAGCCGTGTCACGTGGTTTACACAGATTATCGTCCAACTCCTTTGCAGCATTACTTGTTTCCTGTTGGAGGCGACGGTATTCATTTGGTGGTCGACGAAAAAGGGCAGTTCAAGGAGGATAATTTCAATACGGCCATGGCGGTACTTCAGAATGCCGGTGACGCTGCCAAAGGTGACCAAAAAGGGAGGAAAGGAGGCCTAAAACCGACAAGTTCGGGTGAGACGAACATTTTCAAAATTGTCAAAATGATTATGGAAAGGAATTTTGCGCCAGTCATAATTTTTTCCTTCAGTAAGAAGGACTGCGAGATTTTCGCTATGCAAATGTCGAAACTAGATTTTAACTCGACGACGGAAAAGAAATTAGTCGACGAGGTATTTAATAATGCGATGGATGTGCTGAGCGAGGAAGATCGACAGCTGCCGCAGGTAAATTTGGTTTGGTTCGAATAATAAAATAGCATTCGAAACATTTATCTGAATTTTTCCCTTTTCCAGGTTGAAAATGTACTTCCCCTTCTGAGACGAGGTATCGGGATCCATCATGGCGGATTGCTTCCGATTTTGAAAGAAACCATAGAAATTCTGTTCGGAGAAGGTCTAATAAAAGCACTTTTCGCTACGGAAACTTTCGCCATGGGCCTTAACATGCCGGCTCGGACGGTGTTGTTCACGGGACCGCGGAAGTTTGATGGAAAAGATTTCCGTTGGGTCACGTCTGGGGAGTACATCCAGATGTCGGGTCGTGCCGGTCGGCGAGGTCTAGATGACAAGGGTATTGTGATTCTGATGATTGACGAAGCAGTCTCTCCATCGGTTGGAAAAGAAATCGTCCAGGGAAAGCCGGATCCGATCAATTCAGCTTTCCATTTGTCGTACAACATGGTGTTGAATCTGTTGCGGGTAGAGGAAATCAATCCGGAGTACATGCTGGAACGGTCGTTCTTCCAGTTCCAGAATCAATCATCCATCCCAGAAATCTACAAAAAAGTACAACAGAAGCAAAAAGAACTGGAGAAAGTTTACATTAAAGACGAACAGTCCATAGTTTCCTACCATCATGTCCGGGATCAGCTCGACACGCTTGGGAAGCAATTTCGGGAGTACATTACAAAACCGACCTACTTAGTACCTTTTTTGCAGCCTGGTAGGATGATCAAAATTCAATCCGATGCAGGAGAGTTCGAGTGGGGCATCATTGTGAACTTCAAGAAAGAAACTGGTGATGCCAAAAGTAATCCAATAAAATCCGAGATGAAAGTTATCATCGATGTGTTGCTGCATGTTGACGATGGCTTCGAAAAAGAAGGCATTCCCAAACCATGTCCCGAGAACAAACGAGGTTCGGTAGAAGTAGTGCCTGTACTTCATACTTTGGTGTACAGAATCAGTTCACTTCGGGTGTATTATCCAAATGATCTTCGCCCAGCAGACAATCGTCGGTCAGTGCTTAAAACTATCAACGAAGTAAAAAAGAGATTTCCGCAAGGTCCTCCCTTGTTGCATCCAATTAACGATATGCATATCAAGGAAAAAGATTTTCAAACTATAGTGGAAATGATCGATAAGTTCGAGAAACGCTTGTACGCTCATCCTTTGCACGAATCACCGGAATTGGACAAACTGTACACCAAATATATGGAGAAGTTGGAGCTGGAACGGCAGTTGAAACAAGAAAAAAATGCTTTCCGTGAAGCAAAGAGTCTTTTGCACATGGATGAGCTGAAGCACCGCAAAAGAGTACTTCGTCGTTTAGGTTATTGCACTGCGGCAGATGTTATCGAGTTTAAAGGCCGTGTCGCATGTGAATTGAGCTGTGCCGATGAATTACTCTTAACAGAAATGATATTCAATGGTACCTTCACAAACCTCACAACTGCCCAGGCGTGTTCTCTTCTCTCGTGCTTTGTTTGCGATGAGAAAAGCTCGGAAGTACCGGCTGCTACCGAAGAACTGTCCGGGCCTTTGCGACAAATGCAGGATCTCGCCCGTCGCATTGCCAAGGTATCCAACGAGTGCAAGGTCGAGCTGGACGAAGAAAGATACGTAGAATCCTTCAAACCATTTCTGATGGATGTGGTGCTTGCGTGGTGCAAAGGATCTTCGTTTCTGCAGCTATGCAAGATGACGGACATATTTGAAGGCTCTATCATCCGTTGTATGCGACGACTTGAGGAGCTGTTGCGGCAGATGGTGCAAGCTTCTAAGACAATCGGCAACTCTGATCTGGAGAATAAGTTTTCCGAAGCGATACGCCTGCTCAAACGAGATATTGTGTTTGCTGCATCACTTTATCTCTAATATAATTTGTTTAGGTTATGTAATTTGATGTAATAATGGAAATTATTATGTAGAAAAGAAAATAAATCTTGACTCTGAATGAAATATTGATGTTGGTCTGTGTTGAAGCAGAGTGATGTTATGCAGTGATCTATTCGACACACGAAAGCTAGGGTTATGACACAGTTCAAGAGCATCAATCTCCCCGATCACTTCGCGTCTAGGGTAGGGGTCGGTAACCTCAAGTCGAAAGAGCCTCTTGCTATGCAATCATTGTGAAAACCAACATTTGAACCGGGGCCGAGTGTCATATACCATCCGACTCAGTTCGTCGAGTACGCAAAATGTCTGTATGTGTATGTAACAAAAATGTGCACTCGATTTTCTTGGAGATGGCTGGTGTGATTTTTACAAACTTATATTCAAATGAAAGGTCTCTCCCGTAGGATCCTATTGAATTTTACTTGGATCGAACTTGCGTTTCGGGAGTAACGGGGTAAAATGTGCAAAAAATATGAAAAAGTACACTCTATAATCTCAGAGAGCGCTCAACCGATTTTCCTCTACTTACATTTAAGTTAAAGGTTATATAGTCCCATAGGTTTCCATTAAATTTCATATGAATCCGTCTTCCGGTTCCAGAGTTACGCGGTAAAATGTGAAAAATTAACTAAAAAAGTGCACTCGATTTTATCAGAGACCGCTTATTCAATTTTCACAAGCTTAGATTCAAATGAAAGGTCTTACATCTCCATATTCCCTACTGAAATTCACACGGATACGACTTCGGGTTCCAGAATTACAGACTGATAAGTATGAAAATTTCATTTTCACTAAAGACTGTCCCAGAAAGTATGGACGCACTTTGATTTCGCTGTAAATAATTCACAAGTGTTAGATATTCAAATTTTATTCGATATACTGATAATATTAGACTGCAACAACAGAATATTATTTTCAACATTTGCTACTTAGCCATTGTAGACTAGCTGGCGCACCTTCTTGCGAGCGTTACTCATTAAATTCCGTACAGACTTCTTGGCGACAAGTTTTGACACTTTTTTCCTATCCTTTTCGAACTGTTGAATAGTTTCGGCTGCCGAGACATGTTTCCTAAGATGTGCCTTCGTTAATGCCCAAAATTCCTCAATTGGTCGAAGTTGTGGGCAATTTGGTGGATCCATGTCTTTTGGGACGAGAGTGACATTTTTGGTAGTATACCATTCTACCGTTGATTTCGAGTAGTGGCAAGAAGCAAGATCTGGCCAGAAGACAACAGGATCCTTGTGGCTTCGAATCATGAGTAGAAGTCGTTTTTGTAAACATTTCTTGATGTATATTTCGCTGTTAATTGAATCAGTGGTGATAAAGGGTTTCGAAATCTTACCGTAGCTACAAATTGCTTGCCTGACCATAGCTTTCTTACCAAATTTTTCGACTTCAATCGTTGTCCCGGACTGGTTTAACACTTGCCCTTCTCGCACCGTATAATATTGTGGTCCCGGCAAGGATTTGTAATCGAGTTTCACGTAGGTTTCGTCGTCCATGATTATGCAGTTCAAATTTCCAGCAAGAATCGTATTGTACAGCTTTCGAACCCTCGGTTTGATCGATGCTACTTATTTCGGACGTTTTGGTTGTTTCTGATTCTTATAGGTTCGAAGACTCAAACGTTCTTTAGCACGAAGAACATTTGACTTCGAAGTGCCCACTTTTTTGGTTACATCCCGAACTGAAACCTCCTTCTTTTACTCGAACGCCTTCAGTATACGTTTATCCAACTGAGGGTTCGCAGGACCTTTTTTTCGACCCATTTTCGGTTTATCCTCAAAGATGTTATCCTCGCCGAACTTCCTGATTGCATTTCGCGAGGCTTTTTCACTTACTTCTTCCATTGTTGCTATCTTTCTCAGTGACAGTCCGCGTTCTGTGCACCATTTGTACACAATTTTTCGACGTTGTTCTGCTGAAAGTCCACGCATTTTGAAACAAACTAATGAAAACGAATAAACAACTGCACAAGTGGTTAGAGAAGAGTGTAAACAACAGTACGCAGCCATAAAAATTGACAGATTCTGAACCATTGTGAAATGGCAGCGGTTTTTGGTTGCGTCCATACTTTCTGGGACAGTCTTTAGCGTGTGTTTATACATGATTTGCGATAATGCAAAAAATATAAAAATTCTTCTAAACTTGGATCAAAACTGTTTCAATTTATAGGTTACGCTAGTTGCAAACGAACCGATTTCAGCAATACCGGTACCCAGCTCCCGGTTGCGGAATTTTTTTTTCATAAATACGTTTATTTCTTAACGTAGCATCACTTTTACATAATATTCTTATCCTAATTTAATTCTAACATAGTCACAACGTTTTGAATTTATTAAAACATATTCTCTTATAGCTTAAATATCATCTTAGGTAACTCGTCATTAATTATGAAATCTACTCGGAAATATTATTTGAACCAAATGATTAACTTCTATAAATTATAAAATAAGCTGTTATTTTCAGAACTTTTGTTGATAATTTCATACACTGTTTCGAGTTTGTTTGTATCATTACATTTTTTTTATTCTAATTTAGCTATTGGTTGAACTCATGGACGCTGCTGGGATCAGAGCTAAGTCTTAAAAGGGGCCTTTATTAAATTGAAACTCCAATTTTCTTTATGAAATGATAAATAAGTTTCATGTATGAAAGGTCACGACAAGCAAGAATGTCTCGAACTGGGATATTGGATAGTCTACCTTGGGTACGCAAAGAATTTATTAGTTGAGATCTGACATCACGATACTCCACGCATGTCCAAACGACATGATCAATATCCCGATAACCTTCTCCGCAAGCACAATGATTAGTCTCGGAGAGCCCAATTCGAAGGAGATGTGCATCTAACGTGTAGTGATTGGACATGAGTATGGACATCACACGAATGAAATCCCTACTCACATCCAGTCCCCTGAACCATGCCTTTGTCGATATATTCGGAATAATTGAGTGCATCCACCGACCCAGATCATCTCTATCCCAAGAAGCTTGCCAGCTGGCAAGTGTTCTTTGGCGAGACGAGCTATAGAATTCGTTGAAAGCAATCGGTCGCTCATAAATTTCACCCTCAATAGCACCACGTTTGGCTAAAATATCGGCTCTTTCATTGCCAGGAATGGAGCAATGAGCCGGGACCCAGACTATAGTGATTAGATAATTATTGTTCAATATGTCGTTCAGGCACTGTTTCATTTTGCCCAAGAAAAACGGTTCATTTTTGCCAGCAGCGATTGAGCGAATGGCTTCAATTGCACTCAGACTATCTGTGAAGAGGAAATAATGGTTTGGAGATAATGTGACGATTACACTCAAACTATAATGAACTGCTGCTAGCTCTGCTATATAAACAGATGCAGGTTCTTGAAGCCTAAATGAGGCCGAAACATTATTGTTGAACATACCAAACCCTGTCGCTTCTTCAATTCGCGATCCGTCCGTGTAAAACATTTTCTCAGAGTCAATATGCCTGAACTTACTTGAAAATATTTTTGGGATTTCCGTCGAGCGTAGGTGATCCGGGATTCCACGCACTTCGCGCTGCATGGATGTGTCGAAAAATAAAGTTGAGTCAGGGACATTTAGGATGCTGACATGGATAGGAATATATCTTGAAGGGTTGATTTCCTGTGACATATGGTTAAAATATACTGTCATGAATTTTGTTTGAGATCGAAGCTCGACTAGTCGTTCGAAATTATTAATTACCATGGGATTCAGCAGCTCACATCTTATTAGCAGGCGTGATGAAAGCTCCCAAAATCGATCTTTTAATGGAAGAACTCCCGCCAGAACTTCAAGACTCATTGTATGTGTTGAATGCATGCAGCCTAAGGCAATTCGCAAACAACGGTACTGAATTCGCTCAAGTTTGATAATATGAGAGTTTGCAGCGGAACGAAAACAAACG
Organism: Malaya genurostris; assembly: GCF_030247185.1. Classification (NCBI taxonomy): domain Eukaryota; kingdom Metazoa; phylum Arthropoda; class Insecta; order Diptera; family Culicidae; genus Malaya; species Malaya genurostris. Next base: position 212,439,160 of record NC_080571.1, on the reverse strand, counting down.
CATCCATATTCCATCACTGAAAGTATCGTTGTTTGATACAATTTTATTAGATCTTGCGGATGAGCACCCCACCAAGATCCTGTTATTGTTCGAAGAAAATTTACTCTTTGTTGGCATTTCGTTATCAGATACCTAATGTGTCCTCCCCACTTGCATTTGGAATCGAACCACACCCCGAGGTATTTAAAAGTTAAAACCTGTTGTATCATTCTTCCCATCATATGGAGCTGAAGCTGCGCGGGATCATGCTTTCTTGAAAAGACTACTAACTCTGTTTTCTCCGCAGAGAATTCGATACCAAGATGAACAGCCCAAACGGACAAGTTATCTAAGGTATCTTGCAATGGTTTATGCAGATCAATAGCTTTGGGTCCAGTAACTGAAACCACGCCATCATCTGCCAATTGTCTTAGTGTACATGGGGTTACAAGACAGCTGTCAATGTCATTCACGTAAAAATTATAAAGGAGCGGACTGAGGCATGAGCCTTGCGGTAGACCCATGTAGCTAATTCTGAATGTTGTCAAATCGCCATATGAAAAATGCATGCGTTTCTCTGACAAAAGGTTGTGCAAATAATTATTTATAACCGCTGGGAGTCCATGTTGGTGGAGCTTGTCTGAAAGAACATCAATGGAAACTGAATCAAATGCTCCTTTAATGTCTAAAAATACAGATGCCATTTGTTGCTTTTGAGCGAAGGCAATTTGGATGTCAGACGAAAGTAATGCAAGGCAATCATTCGTCCCTTTATTTCTACGGAAGCCAAACTGAGTATCTGACAACAAACCGTTCGTCTCGACCCAAGTGTCGAGACGTCGTAGAATAATTTTTTCGAACAATTTTCTGATGCAGGACAACATCGCAATGGGTCTATATGAGTTGTGATTGGAAGCTGGTTTCCCCGGCTTTTGAATGGCGATAACTTTCACTTGTCTCCAGTCAGGTGGAACAATATTTTGCTCAAGAAACTTGTTGAACAATTCCAACAAACGTCTTTTTGCGAGGTCGGGCAGATTCTTCACCAAGTTGAATTTAATTCTGTCCAACCCAGGAGCGTTATTGTTACAAGACAAGAGTGCTATAGAAAATTCCATCATTGAAAATGGGTTATTAATAAAACCATTATTTGGAGGAGATTCCCTTATAATGCTCTGCGTAGGAACAGAATCTGGGCAAACTTTCCTAGCAAAGTCATATATCTATCGGTTCGAGTATTCATCACTCTCATTGCCCACGTTACGATTCCTCATTCGTCTGGCCGTGTTCCAAAGAGTGCTCATTGAGGTTTCTCTTGACAAACCTTCGACAAAATGTCTCCAATAGCTACATTTTTTGGCTCGAAGTATGCTCTTGTACTTGGTTTCTAAAGCCATAAGTTTTTCAAAATTCTGAGGAGTTCCTCCTCCCCGTTTTAGAAACGTCTTGCAAGCATTTTGTTTTGCGAGTTTAGCCTCTGAGCACTCTTTGTCCCACCAGGGGTTGGGAGGCCTTCTGTTAGTCGTTGGCCCAGGAAAGCGTTTAGTTTGGGATTGTTCTGCTGCCTCCAGAATCGAACAAATGAGGAAGTCATATTCTTCAAGTGGAGGGAGCTCTTCCATTGAATTCAAAATACTAGAGATACTACTTTGGTATTTAATCCAGTCGATATTTTTTGTCAAATCATATGGAATACTAGCTGAAGTAGCAATGCAATTGCTATTGCTAATTGAGATGATGATTGGTAAATGATCGCTACCGTGTAAATCAGGCAATATTTTCCAGGTGCAATCTAGTCGAATTGATGTTGAGCAAAGAGATAGATCTAATGCACTTGGGCGTGCAGGAGGTCTTGGGATCCGTGTCATGCTACCCATATTTAATACCGTCATGCTAAAATTGTCACAAATGTTTTGTATTAAAGATGATCTGCTATCATTGTAAACGGAACCCCACATCATTCCGTGCGAATTTAAATCCCCCAGAATCAATCGTGGAGCAGGAAGGGCTTCAACCATTACATTAAGCTGTCGCTGTCCAACTTGTGCTTTTGGAGGAATATAAACCGAAGCTATGCAAATATCTTTGCCTTTAATGTTTATTTGGCAAGCAATAACTTCTATACTAGAAGTTGAAGGGATGTTTAATCTATAAAAGGAATAGCATTTCTTAATTCCCAAAAGCACTCCACCATACGGAGAGTCTCTATCGAGACGTATAATGTTAAAATCATTAAAATTTAAAGCTATGTTTGAAGTAAGCCATGTTTCGCATAAAGCAAATACATCACATTTTTGGCTATGCAATAAAATTTTAAATGAATCAAGTTTTGGCATTATACTTCGACAATTCCACTGCAGGACAGTGATTGTATCATTTGCGGCGGGTGATAAATTATCCATCAAAAGATACAAAACCTGAGACAATTGGCCATTGAGCTGATAACTGCTTCAAAAAATTTCTAGCTATTGGAAGGAATGCCATTATGAGGGTTTTTAAGGGTTCAGATATATTGAATGCTGAGAAAATCCATTCAACAATTTCCGAAAACTTCAGTAATCCTGTTGGTGGCTGTGAAATGGAGCCCGCAGGATTATTACCTTTTTCTGTGCTAGATCCTGGATTGGTTTGTGAATTTGACAAACCAGGAGGCACAGTCTTTGGTTTTGACTTTTTTTGTTTAACACGGGGATCTTTTTTTGAAGATGAAATTTTAGGTGTCTTTTTTGGTAATTTGGAAGAAGACTTCTTTCTCTTAACTGACCCTTGGGTAGTGATAAACGAATTACCTTCACTATTTTCGTCAGAGTCAGAGTCCTCTGGTTCCTCTAGATTTGAAAACCCGTTTTCCGTTTTTCAAAGGGGGGACATCAATGACCGTTTTAAGCATTTCTGCATATGTGCGCTTAGACCGTGCTTTTAAAGAAAGCTTAATTTTGTCTTTGTGTACTTTAAATGCAGTGCATACTGAAATATCCTCATGAGGACTTTCTCCACAATAAATACATTTTTCAATTTCCTTGTTGCAATCATTATCTTTATGAGGCCCTTCACACTTAATACATTTTGGTTTATTACTACAGTAAGTAGCTGTGTGGCCGAATTTTTTGCAGTTCGTACAATTCATTACATTTGGAACAAAAAGCCGAACAGGGAGGCGAATTTTATCGACATAGACATGGGACGGCAACGCAGACCCGGCAAATGTCACTCGAAACGAGTCTGATGGGCGATAAACTTTCTTTCCCTCTTCATGAACTACTGAGTACAGTTGTTTGCACTCCAGTATTTTCACACCCTCAAGCATAGAGTTCTTGAAACGACCAACACCATGCTTGAGTAAATCATCTACCGAAAGACTCGCTTCGGTAACAACACCGTCAATTTCGACATCTTTGGAGGGTATGTAAACTTTATACTCTTTAATGAAATGTTCCGAAGAGACAATATCATTCGCGTGTTTCAAATTATTTACCACAACACGAATTTTATCGTTATTTACTTTTATGATCTCTTTGATTGAAGAGTATCGTGATGTCAAACCTTTATTAATTTGTAAAATGTTTAATGGCTTTGATATACGTCTAAAAAAGACTATCCAAGGCCCAGAAGAGCTCTCCTGATATTTTTTCGTTCGTGGGGGTATCGGATTCATGCTAGGATTTACGTCCATGGATTCATCCATCACATTAAAATTTTTAATCAAACTTTAAATAAAAAATGAAACCAACACTACACAGTACTCAATCAAAAGGAAAAGAAAAAACTTCTACCTTGAAATTGTTGTCTATCTCCGTTGCACTGCCGTGTAGATTCTCGTTGCTCTAGATGTTCTTGTTGGATGCTGATTGTTGGATGTGATGCTACTGCTACCTGACATCAAGCACCACTCGATTTCCGATTTACTTTTGTCTTCGCCAGCTGTAACCAGCGCAGGTCACCGGTGTATACCTGCGTGTTGTATGGCAGTGGAAAGACCGAGTTGTCTTGTCTCCTTCTTCCTTGTGCTCCGCACCGATATGCTTCTGCACCGAAGTGCCTTCGCACCGGTGAGCCTTTGCACTCTCCTGCTTCTATGTGCCTTTGCACTCTCCTTCTTCGATGTGCTTTGCACTCTCTTGCTCAGCACTTGTGGCTGTGTATTGTGGCCTGGGTAGAGCTTGGGAAACGCCCTTTGTTGTTTCCTTCACCAGCTTGGCCCAGCACTAGGGCTCTCTTATGCAGCACGACTATACGTTTTAACGGCTGCTGCCAACAGGTCTCTACCTGTTGTTCAACCGTTGTCGTATTTAACGCGTGTAAACTAACCAGCGTTATTAAACTGTACGCTTCTATACACAACCTTCTCGGTTGAACGGCTATTACTGAATGAGGTTGCGGAATTACGGGAAATAATGATCGAAAACTCAAAAACGGTAATCTCTACATTTTCACAGAAACATCTGAGTCGATTTTCACAAACTTAGACTCAAATAAAAGAGTCAATGTCTATAAAAATAGACTGTATTGATTTTTGTTCGGATCTGGCTTCCGGTTGACTTCCAGAACAGCAGGGTGAAGTGTGTTTTGAAATTTTAAACTGTCATTTAGAGCAAAAATGCAAAAAAGCGAAGAATTCCTATAAACTTGGGTCAAAATTGTTAACAATTGAAAAGGTCATGTTCATGTGTATACCAGAACAAACTTTTTTGTTCTTATTCAATATCCGTGGGAAAGTTTTTTTGAAGAATCCTTCAGTAATATTATGTCTCGGGTTGGCGGTTCAATGCATAGGACGCTGGTCTTACAAGCCAGTTGTCGTATGTTCGAGCCTCGACCTGGAAGGATTCTTAGTGTCAGTATAATCCATAGTACTACCCATGCAATGATTCTGTACACTAAGAATCGGTTGTGAAGTCTGTTAAAACAGAAAGGCCAAGTTCCACAAAAGGAATGTAATGCCAAGACTTTGCTTTTTCAGTAATATCAATGAAAATACAAGTTATATGAGAAAGGCACCACCACTAGGTGGGACTAAAACAGGTTTTGCCTTTCTCATATAAAAAGGCTTTGCAATCACTGTGAAAATAGGCTTTACAACTGAGGCCTGGAGGGCCGAGTGTCATATTTCATTCGACGCAGTTTGTCCAGATCACAAAATGTCTGTGTGTATGTGTGTATGTGACAAATAATGTCACTCATTTTTCTCAGAGATGGCTGAACCGACGACACGACAAGACACTCCGAAGAAAAATCGGAATAATACGTGTTCGTGACCGATTTACCACCAGTTACCACAAATATAGCGCCTTGTTACCCTTGTTAATTATTGAAAATACTATTTCCAGCAACACTTTTCTGGTTGCTACACTGGGCTAAATTCTCATTTTCACGTAATATGATGTTCTAATGATTTTTCACTATTAGCATTTCCAATGATAGCTACAAAGTGTATTGAACATCATGTTAAAAATATAAGATAATCTTATGAAACATAAAACTCTTCGTAACGTTATTTTTACAAAATGTTCATATAACGAATGAAATTTCCAGTCTGAGTCAAATTTATTGGCACGCTCTATAACCATTACTAGATATCCACACAGCATACATTGAAACAATTTATGAAGCACATATTACATTCATTTCGAATTAATATAGATAGGTTTATTTTATACCATATGACTAGTTTTATAAAATTTATATATAACTTTTAATGGAGGTCATCCCAGTTCTATATAGCAGTTATATATATATATATATATATATATATATATATATATATATATATATATATATATATATATATATATATATATATATATATATATATATATATATATATATATATATATATATATATATATATATATATATATATATATAGATCAAATGATTGCTATTTTATTGAATAAGTAATACATATAAGATTCAAATAAAAAAAAAATACTGGGATTATGGTGCTTAAGGGAATCAAAAACAACAATAAAAATAATTGTCTTATCAAAAACTTATTGTTATATTTTTCGTATATAAAGAGTTTCATAATGAAATATTATTTTAATATTTCAACTACACTTACTTCTTTGGGACTGGCTGATTTCATCGGATATTTACTGTCACCAGACGAATCAGATGCACTCTGAAAAGCTGATAATCGGAAACTACTCCTTTTTTCGAAGATTCAAGCTATACTAGTCATAAGTTCCGTAAGGGAGCACCTCCTGATATTTGCGGAGGAGACGTGGGATCCAGAAACTATAAATGAAAAATTTAAATCCTCATACTAGACAGACAGAGTAATAAAACCTTACCGGATATTTATTTCAAGGGCGTATCCTTGAACAAAGTTGAATGAGCTGTCTTGTCAGCTATTTCAAATAATAGAACCTCCTAAAAAACTGTCTGGAGCAGTCGATGAATATCGAGGACACAACTCTTTCTTCAGCTTCAAGTAGTACGATTCACAACTATTCTTCTGTAAAAACAAACTCCATTATATATCTAAGTTAAAAACATTATTCCTTGTTATTTTCTTCAGCTGTCTCGTTTTCTTCCTTGTTGCAGATTTGATGTACGCTTCCAATGAAAATTATAAGTTGTCAAATAATCAGCATGCGATTAATAGAAAAATGTAATGAATATTAAAATTATATTGGCTTAAGTTTTATCGACTTTTCGCATAACTTGTATATGGTATGTTTATCAATATCATAAAGATTATGAAGATATAAAATTTATTGAACATCATTTAGATTTTATGTAGAGTTCCATTAAAGGTCATAAGTTGTCATATGTCTTTTGTGAAATACCATCTGTGTACGATTCATAAGACAAATCCAATGAACATAAATTATGTATCGAGTTAGGTTTCATCGGATTTCAATATACATTATATGGAATATTCTTATAACTTTCATTATGGTAACGTCTATTTAGATTTAACGTACACTTTAAATAAAGATTATGAGTTTCCATATAACTTCTATAAATTATATTCTTCATATGATTCATATGACAAATCTGATGAATATAAGTAAGATTTTCATTTCAGTGTACAAGCTCGTTACCAAGGAACCTATTTTGTAGCACAAATAAATAAAAACAAACTATTATTCCATTAGATAAGAAACGTTTTCGTTTGGCATCGCTAGAAATTCGATTCTAGGTTAACGGAATGGCATATTTCGTTAAGTAGGTAAAGATTAACATTATTTATAAACGTTTAGAAATAGTAAAAAGTTTTTTTTTCTCTATATGTAGTGCTCTGTAGTCATATCACGAATTCCCAAACGATTCAACAAAAACTAAAGAAAATAGCCCTTCCGGTTGGATGCGGTTTCTGTTAGATGTTTACGACGGTCTGGATTGAATTCTCGAATATCTGTAGCGACCCCGCTCCCTAAACTCAAGCGTAGACACTCCCGTTCTCGTTCGGTAGAACGGCACACTGTTCGTAAATGATCGCCAAAAGATTTATGTACGATTCAGACGGTGCACCTTTTTCCGTCACCGTCACCGGAACGTCAAATTCCGGAAAAATTAGTTTGATACTTTCTTTACCGGAACGTTCCGAATTCAACCGGAAAGCTTAATACAAATCGTTCGTGAACGGAAACAGAGGAACAACAGTCACTTGCTCTTAAGATCTATTGAAGAAATTAATTGAAAAGTGTCCATTTTGTACTAGATTTCACTATGCTATTTAAAATCAACAGCTTTCGACCTTTGTTGCCAGTTTCAATATCTTTTCAAGCAATATCGTTTTGACGTTTTTTCCCTCGTATTTCATTTGTATTCCCCATAACGCTAGCAAAATCAAAGGTAGCTATGATTCGATCGAACCCAAGTCTCTGCTAGGCCGCCATGTTTTCGTGACCATCATCTTTCCCGCAAAGACGAAAACAACAAAGAAGTATATAAGTTCGTTGTAGCTTAATATCTGATATTTAGCTGTGAAAGTTGATTTTTTTAATGTTTGATTATAAATGTGATATCGTTATGAAACGTGCGCTGCCAAATTGTAATACTGACTTTCACAATCAATGAAGTGTTGTATTTTACTTCATTTTGTTTACTTTGCTCTCACTGATTTGCTAGCTTTGATGGCCCCGAAGGACTGAGATGTTCACTCAAAATAATAATCATATAATAGTTACGTGAAAAGTTATGTGAATATTTTCCACCTTACTTTTCACGTAGGTTTTAATGGACTGGCATTTAAAAGCTGTTTAATGCATAATCCAGTAAAAGTTACGTGTTTCATAGGTAAAATGTAATGTACTGTTCATATCACATTTATCTATCAGTTCATATCAAATTTAGATACCAGAAAATTACTATTTTATATATTGGTTGAAGTCAAAAGGGAGATTTCAGATTTTTATATAAATCTATGAAATGAAAAAAGCCATGAAATATAAAACATTTATGTCAGAAAATTGTCATATAATTCCAATGGCTTAAAAAGCAACTAATAACGTCGTGGTATCTCAAATCGACAAGCCTCCCGAAATCGTTTTTGTTGTCACTGCCATCCAACCGAAGCCGAAGTCGAGATCCAAGAACTCCCACAACACTACCGATGCAGGTTGAAGTCGCATTACATGGTTCCAGTGTCTCTAGCTTCATACCGACGGCCTGTTTGAAGCATTCGGCAGGAGCGGGTAAACTTCCAGAGTCACGCAGGCACTCGGTCCAGTTGAACACATGGAAACTTTCATACTGGAATGGTCCGGTCGATGGAGTAAAAAATTGTAATTAAATAACTTTTCTCAGAAATATTTACACTACTTACACTTCGAGGGTCACTGCTCGCCATTTTCAAAATCGAGTTTTTCACACTGGAAATTCACGTAGATTGTTTGACGTTTGGCCAATTCACGTAAACCTTATGTGATGACTCTATTCATTTTAGGGGATGTTCGTATAACATTCATTTTCGTCACGTAAAATATTCAATTTGACATTTGAAACCATTTTACGTGATTGTTCAAGTGAATCGAACGTGAATTTTTATTTGAGTGTTGGTTACGATAGCACTAGCTGGAGCGCCTTATTGTTGCCACCGGGCTGATCGAACCACATTCGATCGAAAAATCAATACGTCGTTATTTAGAATAAGGGCGTACCAGTTACTCAGGGGTGGTTAAATTTGTGATACAGTTTTGATAGACGAGTGGCAGGTCGTGTCGTCGGCTGAACCGATTTTCACAAACTCAGATCCCGATCCGTCTTTCGTATCCGGAATTACTGGGTAATATTCACCAAAAAAAAAGGAAATAGTCACACACGTTTCGTTGAGATGGTTAAACCGCAAAATTAGATTCAAATGAAAGGATTTATGGCCCCTTACAATTTTCCTGAATTTCATTTGGATTTGACTTCCGGTTCCGGAATTAAAAGGAAAAAGGAGCAAACTTATGAAAAAATGCCCGCTCAGTTTTCTCGGAAATTTCTCAACTGATTCTCTCAAACTAAGGCTGTGAACCATTTCGCGGTTATTTTAACTTTTGATTGAAATCTGACACTTGAGCGGTTATTTTGTGTCGAGTAGTTAAATTTAACTGAAACTGCGGCCGATTTCAAAGTTTGACGAATGGAATGTTAATTGGGTTTATTTTGCACTGGAAATAATTTTAACCAAATAATTTATATTAGAATTTTCTTTGCAAGATTTTTTTCAGTGTCGGAAAATAATCAACAATCTGTCAAGAATAACCGTGCTTTCGAGCAGGGTTATTTTTGACAAAATCAAAATAACCGTTCCAGTGTCTGGTTTCAACCAAAAGTTTAAATTAATCGCGAAATGGTTCACAGTCTAAGAAGCAGATAAAAGGTATTGAAATTCTTTAAAAAGTACTCGAAAAGTTGATCCAGATCCGACCTCCGGTTCCAATATTATAGTGCGATTCGTGAAAATTTTCAATTTCATGAGCACATTGCTGCTGAATTCATCTAATTGACAGATTTTGTTAGTTAGTGAATTTATAAATTACTTTGGGACTATTAGTTCCCGGTTTCCGCTTCCGAAAGCACCGATAATATTGAAGAAAATCAAAAAACGGAACTTACTTCGATTTCCTAGCAACGGATAAACCGATTTTCACGAATCATGAATCAAATTAAAGCCTTAATTGTCTTAAAATACACTGTGTAATTTAATCCAGATCCGACTTCCGTTTCCGAAATTACTGGGCGATGAGTGTCAAAACATTCAAAATGACGGTGTAGAACTGGTACGTGTCGGTATATAGAATAAAAAATCTCATAGTCCCAGAGGTTGCTATTGAGTTTTATCGTGCTTTCATAGGGTAAAGTGTGTTTAAAATTGCGCATCGTCATTTAGAGTGACGATGCAAAGAAGGGTAAAATTCTTACTTACTAAACGAACCGACTTCGGCTGTCCTATTTTCAAGTTCCCGGTTCCAGAAGTACCGAAAATAGTGGTCAAACACTCTAAAAAGAGACTCTTTCAATTTTCTCAGAGATGATTAGATCGATTTCCAGAAACTTAAGCTGAAATGAAAGTTACTATAGTCTCATAGGTTGCTGTTTAATTTTATCCGAATCCGACTTCCGGTTCCAGAACTATAGGGGAAAGTGTGTATCAGTGCGACGATGCAAAATAATAAAAATTTTTATTATCTTGACATAACTGTTTACAAATTGAAAAAGTTATGCTAGTTCATACCCAAAGAAAGTTTCTTATTTTATTCAAGATTGAAACAAAAGTTTCTTGACAGCATCTTCTATTTTTGGAAATATAATATGAGAAACGCATCAATACACCACTAGGTGGATTAAAAACGGTTTTAAATTCATAAAAATACTGGATATAAATGGTTTAACGTGGATATTGTTTTTTTCTGTGTTTACAGGATTTACTTTAAATGTTAGAGTAGGTTTGTCGGCTTTGAATCGCTGAAATCTGTGTGCAAATTCGTCTTTTATTTTTTCTATGAGAATGCAGAAGTAATGCGTGTCAATACTTGGTTTTATCTCAATGGGCCGTATGAATAAAACGTAGCTTGCTTGAATTTCGGTAGTAAATGCTACGTGTGGACCACGTTCCTGTCAAAACATGCTACAAACTGTAGTATTTACTACAAGTTTTCGGTAGGTAGCTCTACACGCTCTTTGAGCATAACTCATGGTTTGAGTTGCGATCACTCAAATTTATAAACTAGAATTATATGTCAAAATTTGAGTATGGATTTGAGTAAAGTAAACTCATTGCCATGAGTTCTCTCGCATTTATTCATACATTAGAGTAAGCGTTGAGTTTTTAAACATTTGAGTGAAAAAAATATTTCTTGCAGTTCAGAGCGTTTTCATTCTCGGAATATTCCTATCGAAATAAAGAATGCAAGAATACGTCGTTTTCCATTGCCGTTTCTAGATCCGATTTTAAAAACATGAATCAACGTCAATCATCGATGTTATGCTTAGTGTAAAGCCCAACATAAGGATATCAAAATAATTCAATTTTGACTCCAAACCGTTCAAAAGGAAACGGTTTTGAATCACTATTTTGCACATTCAAAAGAAAGAAGAATAACGTTGTATATGAAAATAACGATGAAAAGTTTCTTCATTTTGAGAGCAAGGAACTCAAATTTTGAGTTGAACTTACACAAATTTTGAACAAAAATTTTTTTCTTATTTTGAGTAAAAATTACTCAAGTTTTGATAATTTCGTCCCTCAACTCAAAAATGAGTAGATAGGTGGTAACTCAAGTTTAGCGTACGTGCACTTTTTATGAATTTGAGTGATGTGTTTTGAGTTATGTTTAATGAGGGTGTAGATGTTGCTACTCGTGTGTTTGCTGATAAAGTGAAGTACATAAATTTAAAAAGTGGCATTTTTACAGATGTAAGTACGTTTCTTGCTTTGTGCATGCTTTGGCCAGCTTTTCCGGCTCTGTGTCGATACGGAATGCAGTAAATGCTTAAATTCGGAAATAGCATTAACTACATGATCGAACTTGTTTTTTATTCATACCAAACCGCGTTATACTCTGTGGACTTTGTTTTTGAGAAGATACTACAAACAACAGACTTTACTTCATTTTATTCATACGGCCCAATATCTCGGAAATTGAACATGAAGTATTTCATCACATAAAAGATCTTTGAAATAATTATTTTTTCGCCGATACAAACTAATTCTTGTTTGGAAACATAAGCTGGATGTCTTTTTTCACCCAGTTCTCAGCGTTTTGGTTTGGAGCAAAACCCAACTCAGAACCGATTGCAACAAATTAACAGTAGAAAATCAAAAGCAAAATCAGGGTAGTCTTGTTTCGATTTGGATAACACTTTGAACTCATCTTCAGTATGACAATTTTGTCGTATTTAAAAAAGGGGTACGTTTTGCCTTTCTCATATAGAAAGGTTATGCAATCACTTGAAAAACCGACCAGTGAAAATTGGCCCGGAGGGCCAAGTGTCATATACCATTCGACTCAGTTCATCGAGCTGAGCAATGTCTCTGTGTGTGTGTGTGTGTGTGTGTGTGTGTGTGTGTGTGTGTGTGTGTGTGTGTGTGTGTGTGTGTGTGTGTGTGTGTGTGTGTGTGTGTGTGTGTGTGTGTGTGTGTGTGTGTGTGTGTGTGTGTGTGTGTGTGTGTGTCAAATAATCTCACTAGGTTTTCTCGGAGATGGCTGAACCGATTTTGAGAATCTAGGATTCAAATGAAAGGTCTCGTGGTCCCATACGAAATTCCTGAATTTCATCCGGATCCGACTTCCGGTTCCGGAGTTATAGTGTAAAGTGTGTTCAATATTGTACACCGTCACTTAAACCGACGAAACAAAAAACGTAAAAAAATTTCTAAACTGGTCTCAAAACTACACAAATCGATAGTCATTATCAGTAGGCAACTAAACAAATCGATTCCGGCTATCCTGGTTTCCGGTATCCGGTTCCGGAAGTAGCGGAAATAGTGGTCATATATATAAAAATGGATCTCACTCACTTTTCTCAGCGATGGTTTGACCGATTTCCACAAACTTAGATTCAAATGAAAGATCTTTCGGTCCCATACAGAATTCCTGAATTTCATCCGGATCCGACTTCCGGTTCCGGAGTTATAGAGTAAAGTGTGTTCAATATTGTACACCGTCACTTAAACCGGCGAAACAAAAAACGTAAAAAAATTTCTAAACTGGTCTCAAAACTACACAAATCGATAGTCATTATCAGTAGGCAACTAAACAAACCGATTCCGGCTATCCCGGTTTCCGGTATCCGGTTCCGGAAGTAGCGGAAATAGTGGTAATATATATAAAAATGGATCTCACTCACTTTTCTCAGCGATGGTTTGACCGATTTCCACAAACTTAGATTCAAATGAAAGGTCTTCCGGTCCCATACGGAATTCCTGAATTTCATCCGGATCCGACTTCCGGTTCCGGAGTTATAGAGTAAAATGTGTTCAATATTGTACACCGTCACTTAAACCGGCGAAACAAAAAACGTAAAAAAATTTCTAAACTGGTCTCAAAACTACACAAATCGATAGTCATTATCAGTAGGCAACTAAACAAACCGATTCCGGCTATCCTGGTTCCCGGTGTCCGGTTCCGGAAGTACCGGAAATAATGGTCATATACATATCTCACCTACTTTTCTCAGCGATGGTTTGACCGATTTTCACAAACTTAGATTCAAATGAAAGGTCTTTCGGTCCCATATGGAATTCCTGAATTTCATCCGGATCCGACTTCCAGTTCCGGAGTTATAGGGTAAAGTGTGTTCAATATTGTACACCGTCACTTAAACTGGCGAAACAAAAAACGTAAAAAATTTTCTAAACTGGTCTCAAAACTACACAAATCGATAGTCATTATCAGTAGGCAACTAAACAAACCGATTCCGACTATCCTGGTTCCCGGTATCCGGTTCCGGAAGTAGCGGAAATAGTGGTCATATATATAAAAATGGATCTCACTCACTTTTCTCAGCGATAGTTTGACCGATTTCCACAAACTTAGATTCAAATGAAAGGTCTTCCGGTCCCATACGGAATTCCTGAATTTCATCCGGATCCGACTTCCGGTTCCGGAGTTATAGAGTAAAGTGTATTCAATATTGTACACCGTCACTTAAACCGGCGAAACAAAAAACGTAAAAAAAATTTCTAAACTGGTCTCAAAACTACACAAATCGATAGTCATTATCAGTAGGCAACTAAACAAATCGATTCCGGCTATCCTGGTTTCCGGTATCCGGTTCCGGAAGTAGCGGAAATAGTGGTCATATATATAAAAATGGATCTCACTCACTTTTCTCAGCGATGGTTTGACCGATTTCCACAAACTTAGATTCAAATGAAAGGTCTTCCGGTCCCATACAGAATTCCTGAATTTCATCCGGATCCGACTTCCGGTTCCGGAGTTATAGAGTAAAGTGTGTTCAATATTGTACACCGTCACTTAAACCGGCGAAACAAAAAACGTAAAAAAATTTCTGAACTGGTCTCAAAACTACACAAATCGATAGTCATTATCAGTAGGCAACTAAACAAACCGATTCCGGCTATCCTGGTTCCCGGTGTCCGGTTCCGGAAGTACCGGAAATAATGGTCATATACACCAAAATGGATCTCACTCACTTTTCTCAGCGATGGTTTGACCGATTTTCACAAACTTAGATTCAAATGAAAGGTCTTTCGGTCCCATACGGAATTCCTGAATTTCATCCGGATCCGACTTCCAGTTCCGGAGTTATAGGGTAAAGTGTGTTCAATATTGTACACCGTCACTTAAACCGGCGAAACAAAAAACGTAAAAAAATTTCTAAACTGGTCTCAAAACTACACAAATCAATAGTCATTATCAGTAGGCAACTAAACAAACTGTTTCCGGCTATCCTGGTTTCCGGTATCCGGTTCCGGATTCCGGAAAGTGCATATAATAGTGATCTTATTTCGTTTTCTTAAGGATGGCTTACGCAATCAAAGCACTCTTTTATTCTGTATGTTATGCATAAACAATCTCTTGGTCTTTCAAAACTCGAAGAGAATTTTTTCGAATAGAATACCACAATATTATATGTACATGAGAAAGGCATCATTACACCACTAGGTGGATTAAAACAGGTTTTTTTGTTTGTAACAGAAACAGAATCGTTGGTAAACCCGACTTTCGAATGGAGCCTAGGAGACCCATATAACACTGTTGGTCTCGACTCAGCTCGACGAGATCAGAAAATGTTTGTGTGTCTGTATATGTATGCGCACTTTGCGAAGTTTTTTTTCCACCTAATTCTCGGAGATGGCTGAACCGATCTTAACAAACTTAGGCTCGTTTGAAGGCTACTCATTGATCAAGCTCGAAGATCAACTGGCTGTCACTTCTGGCTCCGGAGATATAAAGGTATAAGTAACGTTACCGACTTACAGCACATTTATTAGCATGGGCTGAATTTTTTCGAAGATGTTATTTGCACAAAAAAAGTGTCGATGAAGAAGTTCTAATAAATTCAACAGTCGATTCAACAAATTACAGATTAATGAATATTTCATTTAGAAGTAATGTTCCTGTTTGAGTAGAGTTGAAACGATGTTTTTCTTTGAAAATCTGAGTTTTTAAGATCACTATGAGTAAGATTATTGCTTTTTATGTGTAGAATCGTATTCTCTTGTTTGAATGAATTTCATCAGCAACTTAAGGCTGGTAAAATGCCTGAAATTATTTCAGCTGTAACTTCTTTACTTTTAAATTCACAATAATGAAATTAACTACAAATGTGGACTTAAAGTTTAGGTTTTTTTGAAATTATTAAAAGAAAAATGATGAGATGTTATTTATATGATTTGATTTTTTTCTGTTAATTTTTCATTTCTTGAAAAATGCGTTCGGTAATTAACTTACTAAAAAAAATGATATGTTATTCGAGAATAGCTAGATGAAATATATATTACAATGTGATAGTTTTTATTGGCATTCATGAATCAATAAGAGCTAGTGCTTGGAGCGAAATCAATCTTCAGTTCAACAACGCCATCGCTCGGCATCACATTCAACATATCTTGTCTATTGTATGGGAGCGCACAAGTACTATTTTGGCGTACACGAATTTGACGTTTCTCTCTCCTACTTCTGTGTACGAGATTCGATGTGGACTCGTCTGAGGGCGCCACGCTCGCAAAAAAGGATGTTGCCAATGATTAAATCATGATTTAATTTTGTTCGGGCAATGTGAGTGCTGGATGTCTTGTTAATATGATGTCTTTGGTTAGAGGGTTCGTCAAAAAATTTTTTTTTAAATAATCATTCACACTCAATTTGTTTGTTTTGTTTAAATTTTCCATGTTCTCGAAAAATCAACAGTATTTATGATATAGTGTATAGATAATCTTCCACAGTACGTTGTCACTGTGACACTGGACAATGTGTCAAATAGAGTAAATCGAATCGTTTGAAACTATTTCCTTTTATAATTTCTTCGAAATTGTGAGAATATTTTTTTTCATCCCGATGACGTATGAAGGTGAAGGACCGAACATATCAACTGTCAAATTGAAACCCGTACTCGTATTGCGACTCACCAGAGGACGAAAAGAAGTCCCCCGATATACGAGTTATGAGCCTGACAAGGAGGCAGGAATAGTGTGTTTTTTTTTTCAAATTATCTTCCAATTGTCAATTGTAACTGTCAGATAGAGCCAGATTGTATGAAGATGTGCACACTTTTGCGATTCGGGAAGGGCCGTTGGGGTTATGCGCAGTGACGGTCTCTCTCACTCTATCTCTCGTTTACGGTATTCGAGGGGCTGACACATCCTTGCTGCTCGACGATCATTATAACTCCTCTATACCGTACAACACCCTCTCTCAAGATGGTCGGAAGCGCTCCCTCTCAATGCTGGCGGTTTCCTTTTAGTGTAGTTTAGTACATGTAGTAATTTCAATTTCTCGTATCACATTGGCATGACACTCCACTCCGTCGTACGGGAGAGCCGCCGTCAACAGGAAGCGGGGTTGGGGCACGGACGAAAAGGACGTACGCTACTCTTCGAGGCACGATAGACGGGAAGGTTAAATAATAGGATACTCTGCGTTCGCATTGCACGGCTTGGTAGGTGGAAAATTTTCTTCACGATTTGAAGGAAAACTCGACCTGCTGGAAAAAAATTGAAACAAATAGCGAACAGCAGTACAGTAATTGGTTCGAGTAGTGTTTTGTGATAGAATTGGTTGGTTTCGAACATGGATAAAAAACGAAATATGGAAACCACGAGAAAACTTTGTGAAGAGTGAAAATTTCTGGAAAATCAGCTCATCATTTTTCGGGTGCGAGTGAAGGAGGAAAAGCTATTCTACGATAGCTGAAGGAACAAGAGGAGGAAATTTTCGTAGTAGGATATGTATGAGTTGTGCAGTGTGTCTCTGGCGAATGAGTAGATGCAGTTTTGGCCTTGAAGCGGGATCTATTCCAGAGTTTTTGGATAATCGAATGTTAATTCGTGAGAAAATTGAAAAAAGCTCCAGTATTCTGGAGGAATTCGTGTTGCGAATACAGCGTACAGGATATTTTCCGACCACGATTTAACTATACTTGAATCGTCGGGAGAATTGTTAACTCAAAGAAGTTCGTCGATGCAGTGCTTTTGGTGCTTGGTTTGATTTGGAATTTCAGCTCCGTCCTCATTAGTTAAAACCAGTGGTCCAACATTTTCGAGGCTGAAATATCGTTTGATGAGTGTTTTCGAAAGGCACAAACTTTATTGGTGTGCCCCCATTCATTGAGGTGAAAATATTGAAAATAAAATAATCGAAAAAGTGAAATCAACAGTGACGGCGGACAAATGGATTAACCAAGGGAAGAGTTCAGTATAATAGAATTAAAATCGAACCACAAGACGAGAAATCTCTATTAAAATCTTAAGCTTTTTTATCTCACCATGAAAAGGGTAGTAAATCTGACAGTGTGTGCAATTTTGGTGTAAAATTTTCGGCACGACACGCGCGTCTATGGGCGCTTTTGTGTGTGTAAACTACTGCTTTCCCATTTGTGTTGGTGTTAGTGTATACAGCAAATCTTTTCCTACGACCCGCACTCCCTTTCGGGTCCTTCGTGCAACACCCAAACCATTGGATACCACCCCCCGCTGAGTGAAGCGGCGTTTTTCAGCAGTTGCAGCAGTGCTCGTACGCGCCTATCAAGGGAGGTGAAAAATGTCAGTGTGATTCGTTTCCGCTATTCTGATGGTGTAATTTATATTTAAATTGAATATTTTATTGATATGCAACCGAAAAAAAGAAGCGGGAAATCAATGACCCATGTGCAGTGATTTCCGAACCTCTCAGCGTCCATAAGCACCCAATGATGTATTTAGTTCAGTTTTCTTTGCACTGAGTGGATTTCGGAAAACTGTGACGAAAAATCGTGGAATATAC
The DNA here is from genome assembly GCF_030247185.1 of Malaya genurostris. NCBI lineage: Eukaryota > Metazoa > Arthropoda > Insecta > Diptera > Culicidae > Malaya > Malaya genurostris. The sequence continues at coordinate 212,420,795 of NC_080571.1, read as the reverse complement.
ACCCATAAAATGAAATGACAAATAAATCATAAAATCTGATACTGGTAGAAAAAAACATCATCATTGCAGCAAACAAAATATCTATCGTGGCAGAAGTAAAACTTAAACAATAAGATCGAAATGATGGATCTGTCGAGAAAATGTCGTACAAGGCGGCGTTTATTGACAGGGATAATGGCGTTTGTCTTTCTGGTAGTGATTCAGTCAGTGGCAGGAGATCCGGACGAAGATATCCCTCATAACGAGTAAGTATATTGTAACTTCATCGTTGTTTTTTTTCTTCGGTTGGAATATTTTCTTACATACCTATACGGTCATGTTGACACGCTGCTGTTAATGAGAATCATCAATACGTTTTATCCGTCCGTCAGCTTACATTCCATTCCCTGTGAGAAATTTGTTGCCGTTGAGTCAGTTAATAAATTCAGTTCGGTAGGTCTTCAATTTAGGTTCGAGTTTGACAATTATTGGCATTAGTTTTTTTTATACAGTTCTAAATTTTGAGTTCAACCGAATGAACGTTAAAGTGAAGTAAACTCTTTGTTTAATATGTAACGTCTAGTGACACTTTTTAATCCGAATAACAACAAAAGTCCCGGTAAAATCTTTGTATCTAGTTTTTAGACACGTTTTTGTCGTTTTGAATACAGATTTATTATATACACTTAGAAAATTTCGCAGAATTCGGTAATTTTTTACAGAATTTTCAACAGCTGAACGTTCGGTAACCAGTTCGGTACTTAAATTGATTACCGAAAGTTCGATTATTGCTGAATTGTCAAACAACTACCGTAAACTGTGAACCAAATGGATCTAACGAATGGTTCGGTATTTTTTATGTTTGTTGTCTTTTGTTAAAATGCTGGATTTGAATGTATTTTCGGATTTCAAAAAACAACACATAATTTTCAATTCACGATTAGATTTTTTCGGATTAGGATGTTTTTTTCACAGAAACGATTGAAGAAAATTTGCACTGTATGTCCAAGAAAAAAAATAAGTGTTGAGAAAAAATTTGTTCTTGCCTATAAGTAAACAAAAAGCTAGTTCTGTTTTAGAAACTTGTGCATTTTTACCTCATTCGATTCGACCAAAAATCTTGAAGATTTTTTTTTAGTTTGGCTAGTGACTGTTTGAAAGTTAGTTTTCACGACAATCAGTATTTACAGCAGCATACGGACGAATGCTCGCCGACTATTCTGATTTACCGTATAAATTGTATATCTATTTACAGAATTATGTAATGAAAACTTGCATAAAACTGATCGCCCGGTAAAAATTTGCATAATGCTAGAAATCGGCAGCAAAGTCTGATGAAATAGAAGGTCAGATTCCACCAAAGGAACGTACATACTTAACACCGATTCTTGAGCTCGGCATTTTGAAATTCCGAAGTAGATCGGCAACACGACATTTTTCTGATTGTTCAGTAATCCACTGGCTCTTTTCCGGAATTCGTTAAAGTAATATGCTGATATCTCAGTAAAGCGCGTACTTTTGCCGAAGTTTGGCATAATGTTATGCTGAACTTGTCAGTAAACAACAAATATACCGAAATCAGCAAATCCGTTTGCCGAGATTTCGAGCAGTGAGATAGTTTTTACTGAAACTCGTTGAGATACTTGTCATCTAATGTTTCTTTTCGATTTTGCAAAGCACCACGTCGCCTTTGCTCGTGGAACTGGAAAACATTGGAAGCAGGTAAACAGATTTTTTTTTATTTTTTGACAAGATAAGTGAAATAAGAAAACTATCTGCTTCGCAAATAAAATTAAAGATATCGTCTTATTTACAGGTAGGTGCGTTGAGGAGCACAACAAAAAATTGACTTTAGGCGTGATGTTTTCTTTTTGCATGCTAGATTCAAATGAACATAATAAAACACCATCTTTCTCCAACTTTTGATTTTGTGACTTATTTTACATACAATATTTAAGAAAAATCCATTCCACGTTCGGTTACTCGGCAATTCTGATCTCTTTTGCCGAACTAAAATTAAAGTTAAATTTCTGCTGACAATTTGACAGTTCAGGATTGCCGAGATTCTCAGTAGTTATACATTTTGCCGAGACGATTACCGAGCACTCGGCTGTGTAAATCTCGGCATTTTTTGCCGAGATTCAACAATACAATTTAAGTGTGTACTATGAAGGCTTTGCTTTGCAATTTGTATTTTCGATTTTGGATTAGTTTAATCTAACAGCAAAACTGCAAAACCAACAATGTTTTAGTTGTTATTCAGTAATTATTTGGCAGAAAATCATTATTAATTCTGAGAGATATATTTATTTGGTAGAAATACAAACACAAACCAGTAAGAATTCAATTTATAATGAAAATTTCCTTAACAACTATTTATATGTTCAACATCAGAAATTTTTTATGCTGTCTAATGGTCTCCATCACAGTCAAATGACAGCACATGGGAAACAAGACTAGATGTTCTTTAACTGAATAATTTATTAATTGAAAATACAAGCAAATGTTAACTGAGTAATGTCAAAACAAAAACAGAATGGTTCGTGTTGAAGGAGCTTGCGCATTGTTTAAGAATTCGTCTCTATTTGAACATTGGTTGAGAGTTATCTGGTCAATTTAATTGTTAGTAAAAAGAAATTTCTACAGAAATAATAAGAATCAAATGGATGTTAGTGATAATATTGATTGCAAATACCAAATAAAGTGAATTTTGAATACTGAATTGTAGAGGATTAATGAATAGTACGGAATACAAAACCTGTTTTAATCCACCTAGTGGTGTAATGATGCCTTTCTCATATTACTTATATTTTCAAAAACATCATTAGAAGATTCCGTCAGGATTTTTTTTCAAACTTGAATAAAATCAAAAACTTTCTTCGGGATAAACTACCATCAGCATTGTAATTTGTAAACAGTTATGTCAAGTTAATATAGATTCAAATGTGGCAACCCTGCCCGCTATAAAAATTGAACAAAGCACGCTGTGTGTTAGGCGGTGAATAATTCTTCTTCCCTACCAGCACGTACCGATGCGTACCGATTTTGCATCATTTTGTATGATAGTTTGAAAGTTTTGTTACTCATTGCCCTATAATTTCGGAACCGAAAGTCGGATCTGGATGGAATTTCACAGTATCTTTTAAAACTCTGAGAGCTTTAATTTGAATCTTTATTTGTGAAAATCGGTTCAACCGTTGCTGAGAAGTTTTTGGAGCTTTTCTTCACTATTACCGGTGCGTTCAGAAGCAGAAACCGGGGACCAGTAGTCCCAAAGAAGATTTATATATCCACTGAATTTACCAGTAAATTTTATAAAAATTTGCACCTCACTTTTGAAAAAATCCTAATGAAATTGAAAATTTTTCACTTATCGCGCTGTAATACCAGGACCAAAAGTCGGATCTGGACAGACTTTTCGGGAACTTCTTAAAAAATTTGAAGACCTTTCATTTACATCTTAGTTTGCAAAAATCGGTAAAGAAATTTCCGAGAAAATTGAGTGCACATTTCCTCATAGATTTGCACATATAATCTAGTAATGCCGGAACCGGAAGTCGGATAAAGATAAAACTCAAAAGCGATCTATGGGACCGTTAGACATTTTATTTGAATCTGAGTTGGTGATAATCGGTTCAGCCATCTCTGAGAAAATCGTGTGACATTATTTTCACATACACACAGACACACAGACATTTGCTCAGCTCGTCGAGCTGAGTCGAATGGTATATGACATTCGGCCCTCTGGGCTTCGGTTCTATAGCCGGTTTTCACAGTGATTGTATAGCTTTTTATATGAGAAAGGCAAAAAATAAATCAAATACAAACAAAGTTATGCTCAAACATGTATGTATGGCTGGAGTCTCAATAAGGTAAAAGGACCCTACCTGAATATAACGTGGTTTTTAAGGAGTTCAAACAGGAGTTTTTTAAGGGGTTTAAACATAAGTTTTATCAATAGAACTATTCTTTCGTACACGCAGAAAAATCTCGGTTGTTTGAACAACTAAACGATTAGGTATCCATCAAATCAAAAAATTTCTATATCAACCCGAAATATCGCAGATTTGAAAAAAAATTAAATGTTGATTGTTAAAAAACCTTTCTTAATCCACTTAGTGGTATGATAGTGCCTATCTTTTGTCATTCAAAACGCTTGTAATATTCTACCCTCGGGCATAAGTATTGTGAGCATATTAAATAACTCAACAGAATTCTTCAAATTAGTCTTAGACTTTCGAAATTGATTCTCTCACCTCCGAGAATTTTCGTAGCTTTAAAAAACACATGTAAAATTACATCTCTCAAGCCGGAATTGTTCGCCATAGTTTATCTACATTCGTTGAGCCATGTTTAATTTATACTATACTATCCTCAGAAACAGAACTCAATAGTAGTTTTCAACCGAGCCTAGACTAGTAGAAATCGGTTTTTCCATCACTGAGAAAATTAAGCGGTAAAAATCAATGTGTTTTGTCGGTTACGTCACTTATATCAGCATATCTCCGGAGCCAGAAGTGACAGCCATTTGATCTTAGATCTTAATCAACGGTCTAATAGTAGCATAAGCTTGTTAAAATCAGTTCAGCTATCTCTGAGAAAATCTAACGGTAAAAAAATCTGAAAAGTGCACGCACTGTGGGATAAAGTGTTGATTTCAGCTCCACCAAATTTTTCGTATTCCTTTTGGGTCCCAAATGATTCTGATGATAAGAACTATGCAAAATTTTAGCGCGATCGGTAAAACTATATTTTCTCGCTCGAGGTTTACAGTTGGGAAATCGACTTTTTACAACAAATCGGCTGTAGATCAACCTATAAACTCTAAAAATCAGCGCATATGCCATTTTCGTAGAAAACTAAACAAGGAAAAAAACGTATGAAGACCGCAATTTACAAACATTTGTAGAAAAAATTATCAAAGGAAAACTGGACAAAGGACAAGATCCGAGCAAAGGCTCATTCCATCACTGGCATCACTGCTGCTAGTGGTCGTAACATGATTTGACTTTCATTTGTTGTGCTGCAGTTATTTGATGTCTTCACGATAGTTCCTCAGCATAGTATGAAGATTCTTTTTAGGTGACAAACCATGTTCCAAAACTCAGTATAAAGACACTGACTGATTTTTATAATTTTTTTTCAATTATCCTCTAATCTATTTCTAGGGAATACCGATGCATTTTCTGTATCTTGACAAATTTGTTTGTTATAAACAAAAACAAAAAGGCCCCGACGAAAATATTGATTATAAATCTAGACAAAAGAGATGAATAAATATCTAGTCAGTAAGCGGAAAAGAGAACAAAATTGCTTCGTCATTTTTTAAAAAATATCAAAAAAACATTTTTTCACTATTTAATAATAGATAAATGAAGAAAAAATTTGTTTAATTGTATCTAGTGGAGTAATGATGCCTTTCCCATATTACTAATATTTTCATAAATATTACTAAGTGATTCTTTAAAAAGTTTTTTATTGAAATTTTAATGATAACAAGAAAATTCATTTGGTCAAAAAATAGAATAACCGTATCAATTTTTAAACACAGTGTTGAGTCAAATTTAGAAGAATGTTTTCGTTTTTTTTTTGCATAGCTGCTCTTAAACGACGGTTTGAAACTATAAGCCCGCATCACCTTGTAATTCCAAAACCGAAAGTTGGATTAGATTCATAAGTTTTGTATATGGCTATAACATCTTCCATTCGAATCTATATTTGAGAAAATCGGCTCAGCCATGTCTGAGAAATTGAAATGAGCTTCGTTTGAGAATATTAGACGACTTCCGGAACCGGAAACTACGGCAGCTATAGTCAAAGTAGGTTCGATTGGCCATCAACTAACATGTATCACATACTGGAATAGTTTTTAGTTAACTGAGCTAGCTAAATTTAAACCTAATAAAAGTTTTGTAAGATACGATAAGATCTTGAAAATCGGACTCATCCACTTTGAGAAATTTCCAAGAGTTCCATTTTCAAGTTATTTCTCACGATTTCCTGTACTTCCAGAATAGAAAACTGCCGACCGGGGTAACTGAAATGAGAATATTTGGACATCTGCCAACAAGATCTACAATATAGAGAAATTTATGAATAATTTTCCAGGAAATTGTAGATTTTTACATGGCCATATACGAAAATAAAAACACCTTAAATCAATGTTTTTACACGAATTAATTCCCTTTCATTTGAAGCTTAGTTTGTGGAAATCCGTTCGGCAATCTCTGAGAAAAGTTTGTGCATACACACATGCCGACATTTCCTGATCTCGCCGAATTGATTTGAATGGCATATAACACTCGGCTCTCTGGGTCTTGGATAAAAATAGGGTTTTACAGTTATTTCATAACTTTTCTGTATATAAAAGGCAAAAAACAGTTATTGCATAATCTTTCTGTATATAAAAGACAATTATATCAGTTGAAATCAACGAAATGTTTCATAGGAATAAATATAAAAATATAAATATAAAAATGTATCTGAAATCAGTTTTGGGGACGAGTATTGCGTGGTGGATGGCGTGACGCCTTTCACGCAGCCCACCTGGGTTCGATCCCCGAATCCGCACATAAGGTCAGGAGGTTTTTCTGATCCGAAGAGGCGAATGACCTTGAGGTTTAAACCCCTATAATTGGAACAAAAGAAGAACAGTCTTCTAAGCTACCTAAAAACTTAAGTATTATTATTAATAGAAACTGTCTCCGGTGAACGACCAAAAAAGTTAAAGCCGGGGTAAAAGAAATGATATAAAAAAAAGAAACTGTCAATATCCGTTGAATTCGAACAAATATTCCGTTTAATTCATCAGTTATAGCTCAAATCAATAGTTGATACCAGTTGAATTTACTAGAAATATCATTATATTCAAAATGTATTATTGTAAAAATCTACTGATAATATTAGGTGCAATTAAAAAAATAACGAGCTTGATTAGTTGAAAGGATCCAGCATATAACAGACTCAACTAAACTCTTAGATAAATGACAATGGAATGATTTATCGGTTAAAACTGACAGCATTTCTAGTTTGAAAAAATAATTTTAAAAATAACAAGTTGAACCAACATTTTTGCGTTATTTAGAGGATCGAGAGTAACAAAAAACCTAAATTTAACAAAAGCGAAAAATTTTTAGTTGTCCTAAAATATAACTAACAAAAAAATCTATGGAATGGATTACATTCAGTGTTATGTATTTTGTGTCGAGAACGATAGAATGAGAGTGCCTATAAGCTCTAAGTGACGACATTTCATCCGTAATATTGGCAAAAACTCGAAAAATTTAATCCGATACGCTGGCAGTTTCGTAAGTTTCTTATTGTATTTGACAGGTCGAGGCACTAGGCCGATTCGACACCATTTTGCTCTTTCTACAAGAAATACTTGGATGTTCTGGGTCGTTGCCCTCTTAGAGAATCTAATTTTCATCATCGAACTATTATACAGAAAACTCAAAATTTGCATTTGAAACAAAATTAAGAATATATTTCAATTTTCACTCGATAACAGCGCTGCTCTGTTTCAAATTTCATTCATTAACATGCATTTCACGATGGAGAATCAAGTTGATTTTAAGATCAAAATTCAAACGCATACAATTCACTGGGTTCTAGTTTTGGTTAAACATGTTTTTTACCTTTTTTTATATATATAAAAATAGGTATGAAATTCGCTCAAACTTTCGAAAATTTTTCCGAGGCCCGGAGGGCCGAATGACATATACCAATCGATTCAGCTCGACGAACTGAGCAAATGTCTGTGTGTGTGTGTGTATGTGTGTGTGTCTGTATGTGTGTTGTCAACTAAGAGGTCGAGATTTCAGAGATGCCTGGACCGATTTTGATCAAACTAGTCTTAAATGAAAGGTCTCCCCGTCACCCAAAACGCTATTGAATGGTTTTGGGATCGGATGTTTACTTTTTGAGTTATACGAAGTTTTATGTCAAAATTTTTAGTTTTTTGACAGTATCTGTCACAATTGACCTTGAAAACAGAATATGTTTTCAGACTTAGATTCTGCACGGCAATACCTATCCAACAAGCCATAGATTGCTATAATCCATCCATTTTTAACGGAGATATCGAAATTTTTGTGTAAACGACTTTTTCCCATATTCCAGCAGTAGGAGTTTTGAGCGCTGTATGACAAAGAAATGCTTGGGAGCAACGGAAAACACGTTTTTTTATACTGTTACATATAATTGTTTCTAAGTACCAAAAAGACTGTGTACAGCATCTTTTTTCATGGAATTTAGCCTCGGACCAATTTTAGCACGGTTCGTTTTTGGCAACATAATCGTTCGAATATGACATATATAAACCAGATGATGGCAGATTTTTTTTTAATTAAATTGTTTTAAACTACTTACAGCAATAAATGCTGGAAGAACATAACACCCATATACCATTCGAATCAGTTCGTCGAGATCAGCAAATGCGTGTGTGACAAATAATTTCACTCAATTTTTTTTCGGAGACGACTCAACCGTTTTCTACAAACTCGGATTCATACGAAAAGTCATATGCTCCCAAACAAAGTTCCTGAATTATGTTTGGTTCCGACCTCTGGTTCCGGAACTACAGGATGATATGTGAAACGAAATTAAAATTGTGTAACTTATTCTTCTCGTAGATGGCTGAACCGATCTAAGATTCAAATGAAATCTAAGAATCATCTGAAATTCAAATGAAAAGTTTCAAGATTCTATAAATATCTTGCTCTTCAGTCAGATCCAACTTCCAGTTTCGGGGATACATGGTGATCAATATAACAATGTGTATTTCACATACATTAATGAGGTTTATCGGGTTAGCAGATTTGGATAGTCGATAAAAAAAAATATTTTTTTTCAGTTTTAGTGGTATTCAGTTGTCGATTCAGAAGACATCTAAAAATTCAATTCGTGCTATGATTTCTCAAAGATGTCTTCTCTGATTTTCAAATATTTTGAAACAAATGTAAACTATGCAGTAACTCAGGTGAATTTATCTGACTTCGGCCATACCGATTTTAGAATACCGGTTCCAGAATAAAATCGTTTCTCAAAGCTCAATCGTTTTCTCAAAAAAAAAACCCAATCAAATGTCAGAAACAAAAATTCAAATTAAAATAAACTTACATACAAAAATTAATTAATTTTATCCAATTGTGACTTCCGGTTCTCGAATTACATGATGATGAATTTTTAAAATTCAAACCGATATAGAAGATCACAATCCCGAAAACCTTCAAAGTTGGACTCAAAACTGTTGTAATTTATTCGTCATATGGTCATACGAATCGGTTTGGGTTATGCTGGTTCCTGAATACCGGCTCTGGAAGTACCTTAAATTACCGTAAACTCTAAAGTGGAACTTATATATCATGGCATGTTTAATCGATTATCACACTTCTAGATTCAAATTCGATCCGATTTGCAGTTTCGACATTACAGAGTAATGAGTGATTAAAATCTCAAATTGTCGCTTAAAACTACGGTCATTAAAATAATGTCATGAAAACACCGAAGAATATTCATGCAAAAAACACATGCGGATTGATAAAAAAAGGTATCATCTCACTGCTAGGTGGATTAAACACGTTTTTAATTGCAATATCTCTAACGGCTATCAGTTCTGTGCATAGCACTACTTTATATCAATCGTTTCTACTTGTAACACTAGAGCAGTAAAGATGTATATAATTTATCATCACATTAATATTCTGACAACTAGTGTTATGATAAACATTAATTTACTATCATTCAAAAATTACTCTTCGCGAGTTTTACAAACGTATAATAAGCGAATTTCGTTTGCATGAAAATGTTTAAGAAACGCGTTTGAATTTCAACTAAAGTAATGGTTGATTTTCCATTGCGATTTTTGTTTTGCTTTGTGCTGTTTTTGACATTAGACAGCATTAAAAACAACATATTTTTCAATTACTTCAATATGTGCAAATCAAATAGCAAATTGGTTGAATCAACTAATTATTAGTTAAAACAACAACTGCACAAATCAAAATTTGCGAGATCGTATTTTGTTGATTGAAGGATTTTCCGTGAGCCTTCATTTGGCGGAAATTTAGCACACGCCTTCACAATATAACAAATCATTTGTTATGCACGGTCGAGGAGATGAATTCGATTGATTTTTTTGTTCCATATCCTTTTCTCGAGCAAAAGTTCTTAAGAATCTTTTTTGTTTTATTTTATGTTTCGTCTTCGTCTTATCAGTGCATAGCAGTTCATGTTGCAAGAAAGCAGTAAGTTGTAAAGTTATCTTTATTTCGGATACTTAAGTTGTACCAAAGTACAGTGTCGTTAGTGATGAAGCTCCAAACGTAGGACAAGTTTACGACATTCTGGTCGTTTTCAGCTAGTAGTCATTCAGATATTTGATTACAAGTAACTGGTTTGTACTGAACGTGCATTACTGTTTGTTTATTGTTTTAGCATGACCTACACACTTAAAAAAAAACTGTGATTTTACATCTCTTTTTTTTTGCTCCATTTAGATGCACATAAATGGAGCGTCGCAGCTCACGCAAATTTACGTGGAAGAACATTTAATATTGTGTCTAAAACTCCATACATGAAATACATTGAAATAAAAAAAAAGAATACTGAGAGCAACCGTCGCGACTTGAACCGAGAATCATTGGATCGCAAGTACGTCTGTTAATCGACTGAGCCACAGAAGCATGCATCTGTTTGGCTGGTAAAAGGTGCATTTAAATTCATACAGTCGCATCTCCTAGCAGAACGCAAGTTACAGTCGAAACCAGTAAAATTCAAGCTCATCTAACATTAAGTCATTACAAATGAGATTTTCCGTCATTTGACAAATTAGGTCTTTATGAATTACATCGTATGAAGGATTAGTTCACCTGTGAAATTCAATTTTTTTTTGGTGTGTACATTTGCTTACATACGGGAAGTCATCAGTAAAGACTTTCAAGCAGAGATCAGTTTACGTCTGAGTAGCATGACAGTTCAACATGAACTGTTATGCACTGACGAGTTGAAGGCAAAACGTACAATAAAACAACTTATAAACAGTCATGTGACCTCAGTACAAACCAATAACTTGTAACCAAACCTCAGGTTCGAGCTGACACGTAGTTAAATACAAAAAAGACCTGTTTTATTGTTTTGAAAACTACTTCTTTTCATTGTGGAATCAGGTGTTATCAATGAATTAGTTAGTTTTAACTTGATTCAACCACGGCTTTTCCTATTTACGAGCGGCCAGATCCATGCTACGTCCCACAGCGACAGTCAACAGAAAATCTTTAAATGCAAGAATCGGATAAATATGTTGGTTTCGGAAGAACGGGGTAAGTTTCCATTCTATTTTTGCATTTAAAGTTTTTTTGTCCGATTCTTCCAAAAATAAAATGTTATCATTGCACAAGTCGTGTTCGGATTTTACACGTAATGTTTTCATCCGGTTTCTGCACTCAAAAATATTTAAACTAGTTTTCCAAACTAAGCATTCAGCCGTTCAATTTTGGTTTGGTTTCATGGGAGGGAATTCCTTCCGTATTCCTTTATATTTAACCTTAAATATACTGTATTTCTAGAAGGCCCCGGCATTTTTTATAAATAGGGATGTAAATGTAACTGCTATTGATGTGACCTCGTGGCAGCTGCTTTATATCAATGGAGACGCATGGTAGCGGTATTGAGAGTACCAAATCAAAGAAGAAATTGTGATTCAAATGTAGTTCGAAACCGGGAATTGAAAAGTAATTTTTTTTTTCAAATAAAAAAAAAAGATTTTTTTATTAAACCATTTGGAATATAATAATCATTTTCGACATGGAACAAAATTACTAATTATTTCGAAGTTCAGAGTAAATAGTGTAGTCATTTTAAGCTGGTGGTCATTCGCCGCTGGAGTTAGAAAAAGTTTCTTACCCAATGTGAGGTGTTGGAGTAGATTCCGTTCTGGTGTTATTATTTGTTTTTATTTAACTCCGGTTCGTTCTGGTGTTCATCCCTAGATTTTCTCTATGCAAAAAAGCTCTAGAATCGAAAGTAGGATCCGAAGTACCATCCCACTTTTATATATAGGTTCAGTCAGATTCGAGCAATCGATGTAAATACATCTTGAGGTTTTTGAAGTCAAAAATTTTTATCTTTATTATCATTTTATCATTAAGATGAATTCATTTGAGAATTTGATTTATTTAACCCCACTTCCAGTATATTTGATCTTCAATCGAGGGTGTGATTAATAGATTATTCCGATGTAATTTTGATCACGAGGAACATCAAAATATTTGCTAACCACCTATCCAAGCAACAGTTATACTGCTTGTTTGAATAATATCAATCATTTTTCTTATGCTATAAAACATGCCAAGTGACAAATCGAGTAGGGGGTTATTCATTTCCTGGTGGGACAGATAACTGTTTGTTTCTATTGTAAGGCACTCCCGTCGGGGCCAAAACACAAGATCATATAGGTACATGTGCTGAAATTTGTAAGCTATACAATTGTTAATAGAAGTCATGTGTAATTTTGGCTCTTTGTTGTGGAAATGAAAAATGGAGAAGCTTGAGAGTCTCGTACTAACAAGAATCATCCCCACTATCCTAAAAGAACTAGGCACGATGGCCCTTTCGCCGGGCACGATGATGACTCGGGAGAAGAGGATACTTCCAGGATGGTCTGAAAGGGTTGAGTGTACGAGTGCAAGCAAACCACCAGAGAGTGCTTCTGTTTGGGGCACTCGTCCTTTGGCTTGAGGTTCAGTCGAGTGGCATAAAGGGGACGACGCACTTGACGAGACGAACCGGCAGGCAGAAGGAAGCAGCAGCAATGGCACGAGTGAGGTGCTACATACGAAGCAGATGTCAGTCAGCAGCTCCAGCATCATCGCCGTAGAAGTGTGGAATAATGAGTTTGAAGAGGATGGATAATGAATTCGGTCTAGTCTCGGGAAGTGTTTTTGCAGCGAAACGTTTTTCTCGCTCGTTTGGCGGTGTGAGCCATTTATACAGGCGGTGCCAGCCGCGCTAGTTGAGTAATAGTTATCTCGGCAAATATTTTCTCTAGTAAGTGATTTGTTTGCGTATTTTAATAGAGATGAAATCCAGCATCGCTTTACTTGTTCAAATTGTATTTAGACCAACTAATTTATTCTAAATTATACGATCAGACTGGTGCACTGATAGCCCTAGCCTATGGAGTACCATTTTTTATTTATGTTTGGTAAATATTTAAATGTGGTTCGAAAACATTTGGTTTTGAGTTATATTTTTTTCTAAAACTTTTAACTCCACTTAATCTAAACAAATCCTTTGCGATGATTTCCTCAATGCACTGATACGTGAATCAGGTTGGTGTGCTTCAGTCGAATCATCTTAGCATCCCTACGGACATGCACACACGAAGCTACTTTGTCCTCTATCACGACTGCAGTTTCAAATTGGAAAGGGAGAACAAAAGTTTCTGGGTACTTATGTATTTCGCCCCGAATAAATATGAATTTTCACTACTGAGCGTACACTACGTTTTGATCCAGAAGTTTTTCGAGATAATTTAAACAATTTAAACTTCCAAACTAACGGAGAGATCAAGAACTTGAACAGGCGACCGTTGGTTGCCGTTTTGTATAACAATTTCCCCCAAACTATGCCGCTCAAGTTGTCAGATAAGAATGCTAGTTGCAAGATTCTGTACAATACCAATTTTAGAAGCGAAGAAAAATCCTTTCTGAATTAATTTGTCACAATATTTCATTACTTGGTATCAAGTGTATATTTTGACACCCAAAATACTTATTTCAACACTTTATAATCAAAGTGATTGTAAAGGTTTCAATTTCTCGAATTCGAACATTCGAACGATTAGCATGTTTTCAATTTTGTTATATATGTTAAACGTTTTTTTCCAATAAGTCTAGTGTGTGGCAGTTAAACATGTGAAGTTCAAAGAAAGTCCTTGAGTCTATCCGAAAGCTATACAGAAAGTCTAAACTGAAAAGGATGGCCAAAAGCAGGCTCGTACCCAGGATTTTATTTTGGAAGAGGCCCTCAGATAAAAAAAATAATGTTACTGAAAATTACTTATGTACCCAATTTTCGGCGTTTTTAACAGACACTTTAAACTTTTCCACTGAAACTGTAATTATGGAGTATTCAAATAAAATTTGTGACTGTGCCCGAGAGAAGGAAGGCCATATCCCATAAAACCGACATTATGATCTTTCCGTTCCAATAAGATGTTTTTCGTGGCACTCGTGCCGCTTTAAAACACTCGTGCTGACTTCAGTCTATTGTCGGGTAATTATTCTGTTCTCTGGCGTATAACAATGGATTCAGCCAGACATGTACTCGAAGTGCGCTTGCGTTCGTCTTTCTAGCTCTAAATAAGTATGTGCTGGATCCCGCAGGATGTCTCTCGCATCTGCAGAATGTTACTTAACTAAGGCATGCTCGCGCACTTTCTCTTTCCGGTCGTCCAGTACAATTTTATGTATAACTATTATTATAATTTATTTTACTCCAGTTTTATCCTCCGTTTATGTGGTTTTGACTCTGTTCTGCCTCTTAGGACCTACCCCTGCGTGCTTTATCGGCAGTGGAGTTTATGATTTCGGGAGGGGCCAGGTAACGCATATAACGGTTCGTAGCGCATATGATTCACAAAAAAGTAACTCATGTAACTCTTCGTAACGCTTATAACCTACTAAAAAGTAACGTATGCTACGCTTCGTAACGTCTATAATTTACAAGAAAGTAACGCATGCAACGCTTCGTTACGCTTTCAAGTTACAAAAAACACATGTAACCCTCCGTAACGTCTATAATTTAAAAAAAAGTAACGCATGTAATGCTTGGTAACACCTTAAACTTACAAAAAAGTAACGCTTCGTAACGCTTCGTAACGCTCCGTAACGCTCCGTAACGCCTAAAACTTACTAAAATGTAAAGATTGTAACGCTTCGTAACGCCTATGATTCATAAAGAAGTAACGCATGTAACGCTTCGTAACGCCTATAACTTACAAAACAGTAACGTTTGTAAGGCTTCGTAATGTTTGTAACTTACAAAAAAGTAACGTATGTAACGCTTCGTAACGCCTATGACTTATAAAAAAGTGATGCATGTAACACTTTGTTCACCTATAACTTACAAAAAAGTAACACATCTAACGCTTCGTAACACCTATAACTTACCAAACAGCGACGTATATAAAACTAAAACCTGTAACTCCCTTAGAAGCAACGCACCATAACTCGTTTACCGCAAGAATCGTACCCTTATAACGGTTTTAACATTTAAATAACTCATATGATTTGTAACTTTCCTGCCTGGATTCGATTACCAACTCCGCACATAGGGCCAGAAAGTTTTTCTATCCCGAAGAGGTGAATGACCTTAAGGTTAAGACTTCTTTAATTGAAACAAAAAAAATCCATAGTACCTTTACTCAGGCATTGACTCAGATAGGCCTCAAAAACTTTCGTAACGTATATATCTTCAATAGTTAAATTACTATCTTATGTATATTATGTATTATTATTATTGTCATTCATTTTACCCCGGTTTCATCTTCCATTTTATGTAGTTTTGACTCTGTTCTGTTTCGTACAGCCTGCATACTTAATCGGCAGTGGAGTTTTGACCATCACGTAACTCTCAAAACCTCTATCTCACGGTGTAATCTACAGGATCAACAGCCCCATAATATATCTGTTTCTGTTTCTGATTTCGGCAGGGACCAGGGCCCCTTGGGCCCCGACTTCTGGGTACGTGACAGGCCAAAAGTCTGTAGTTGCTTTCAGTGACGCTCAAAAGCTTAGATGTAACCAAGTTTCACATAATTACATAACTTACTGAGGATCAAGCTCAAAAACTGAATTAATAAACAACTTATGTTTAAGTCGGTTTAAAAAAGCGTAGTCATGATTTTTTGTGATCGGTAATGTAGAATGGCATGAATTTTTTTCTGATTGTTCTGTCAAAACGAATCAACTATCAAATGTTTTCAATTCGATTTCTGCATTTTTTCAAAATCGGCTTCACTGTCCATTTTATTTTGTGCACGCATTCCAAGTTTGTAAACAAGTGCGTGAAAAATGTCGGTAAATTTCCAAATTGTAGTTCGTAGAAACTTGAACGCAGTTAGTTTGATGTTTGGTGAAAAACATGTTCAAAAACATCCTAAATATAACTTGGAACGTGAATACAGATGTCTCCAATAGGCGCTATTGGAGACATCTGTATTCAAATGAAGATTCGAACCTGATAGTTTAAAGCAATTCACCAAGCTTATAAAGGGTAATTTTTTTGCTGGTATCTTTTTGGCAACACTGTTTTTGACAGATCATGCGGGAATCGCCTCTTGTATCAATGCCATGCTTGTTCAGTTTGGTCTATATATCATCATGAATCGTCGTCTGGTCTTTCATTTAATCATGAATAGGTGTTGGCAAAGTTGGAGGAAGATCCACTTTTTTATCAAAAAATTGTGTCCAGTCCAGCGCCAAAGCTATTTCTGGTTGAATGGATACGTCAACCAGCAAAATTGTCGCATCTAAAGTGAAGACCAGCCAGCAGCATTGCAAGAGCTACGAATGTATCCCAGAAAAGTTACTGTTTTCTGTGGATTATGGACTGGTGGCATTATTCGTGAAATACCGGCCGACATGTTGGAGAGAGAGCGCGCCAAAATTTTACCTTGCGCCATCTAAAACGGAGCCGCGGCCAACATTTGCGTGAAATCATCTTCAAACATCAAATTATATTGATCGTTCTATCGATTCCAATTAAGATTCCATCAATTTTCTCAAATCTTTTGTTTGAAAAAGAACGAATAAAACGCACAAAGTTTCGTCCAAGGTATCAGGGCATTATTGATGCCTAAGGTGATTTGATTTGCTATTAATGTATTCGCATGAAATATTTGAAAGATTTTTCAAATTGTGTCTTTTCACTTTCTCACAATAGTGACTACCCAACTAACCAATGATTTCGTTTAGGCAGCTTACGAAGATCATGATTAGCATTTTAAGCGACCATTTTTAAAGTTATTATCTTCACTTGGAAGTACACGTGACGCAACCGTACGTATTTGGAGGAGCTTCTAGAATACATTATTCAGCTTTTATGCAGCGTGAAAGTTCACGCAGAAGTTGTTCTGTATTTTCAAATTATCATAAAAGGCACGTGATTTCTTTAGCAGCTACCTAACTAACCGAAAGTTTGCGGATAAAAGGGACTGATTTGGCTCAAGCAGTCTACGAAATTCATGAATGGCATTCAAAGCAACCCATTTTTTAAGTAATTATCCTCACTTGAAAGTTCCCATGACGCAACCGAACTAAATTCTAAGCAAGTTCTAGAATACATTGTTTCGCTTATATGCAGCGAGAAAGTTCGCGCGGAACTTGTTCTGTTTTTCGAACTGTCAAAAATTACCACGTGTTTTCTTAAGCAGGAGCAACAAGCAGCAAAAAAGTAAAGGTTTTGAGTAATTGTGGACCTTCTGATTGCTTGGATAGAAAGTTCAGGCGGAACTTATTCTGTACTTTACGGCTATGAAAAAGTCATTTTTGTCAATTTAGAATCACTTTTGACGTCGGTTGGTGGCACAGTTACTAGGCTATATTGCAAGACAATTTTCTTCAATTACTCCAATGAACTCTCTTTTCACTGTACATACTACCCAAATAAAAAACAAATTGCGAAATTTTTGAATTTTCATCGCACCAACACGAGAAGACATGCTCACTAGTTAAGAGTTTCAACGGAAGTCGAGAAATATGTCAAGCGCTTTAATATAGATTGAAAATCTTCGAGCTCCTATCTCCTTCACGTGTACAGCTGATTAATCGATGTTGCGAATGCAATTTGTCCGAGTGAATACGGTACAGCGAAGACACTTAGTGGAACAAACTAGTATGCGATTTGTTGAGAGTAGCGCTAGAACGGTCTTCTTGAACATACCAAAAATTACCAAGAAAATTTAATGAAACTGAAAGTTCATCGAAGCAAGCCACAGCCCTAATTGTTGTAAATATATCGTTTGCTTATAAATAAGCAAAAACAATTTTGTTGTTGAATGCAGTCTTAAAAAAAATTCAAATTACACATGAAATGTATTGTTTTTATTGAAAACTTCTGTCTGCTTTGATGTTTAAATTCACATTTTTACATCTTGTAAATTAAGATGGCTTCTATCGTATCAAAGAACGCTCACCAGCAACTCTTCACACGATTGAATCAGTGCCATCAAAGAGAGACGGATATCATCGCAATAACAAAAACCCGGCATGGCTCATTTAACATAGAATAGACACCAGCGCGAGAGCGAATTTCTCTCGATGACATTTCTGAGAATCAAAGGTTAGCATCCTGGGGGTGGGGATCCTCTCTGAAGCAACAAACGGTCGCTTATTCTCGTTTTGCGATCCGATTCTATACAGGCAGTTTGATAATTGCGATAGAATCATTTTACTATTACCGCTTATTCTAACTAGTGCATATAACCTTTGTATAAGTTGTGTCTTTGAAAATGTCTGTGAATGCTCCACACAAGGGTTTTGAAATGTTGCAACCTAGTATGAGAATCATCAAGTTGAATCATCGATTCGATTTTCTGCGATAATTGTCAACTTGCGATTCTCTCTTGGGAAATTCCACACAACACGATCCTTATCTGACTGTAAATTTTTTTAAGGTCTGTGAAATACTCAGAGTATGAAGTGAAGTGAAGAAATGTAGAAAAATTTTCTCGCGGTTCATGCATTGAGAGCAGAGATGCCATTTATACAGATTTATCTTTATTATACAGATTTTAACATGCGCATACAGATTTCATACAGAATACAGATTTTATACAGATTTCCTAAACTTAATACAGATTTATACAGATTTCACAAAAAATTGCAAAGAACATATTTTTTTCCGTCTGAGCTCTTTTCGGTAGCTCGAAACGAGAAAAAAATTTCGTAATCAATGGGCAAATCACAAACTGATCTGTAAATCTTAAAATGGTGTTGGTATTTGAAGTTGAGCGCTTAGATCCCACATCAACTTACCAAGACAATATTATAAAAGTATATGAAATCGAAATTGCGTTTTGTTGATTCTGATTGTTGATGTAAATTTGCCAACATTTAATTTCGTCGTGTATTATTGAATTTCTCACTATAAAACCAAGAAATATTGGAATAACAATACCGCACTTTATTTTCATTATACAAAATTCGGTTTTTTGGTGAATACAGATATATACAGATTTTCCATTCCACCTAATACAGATTTTCTATGAAAATATCTGGCATCTCTGATTGAGAGACTCGAGTTATTGTAGCATCTTCTACCGGATTGAAAATGTTGTATACAATATAGATAGCAATATAGCAGCTTCTGTCAAATTTTCGGCAATCACCAACACTGGATCTAACACATACCTATTTAACGTACTCTTACATATGTAAAATGCAATAAATTATTAAGTTTACTTGCGACGCAATTCCGCATATGACTCTATTCAAGAGGACGTAATTCGTAAAATGACCGAATTTTACAAGAATGATTTAAATGTGTGTCTAACAAACCCAGCATTTCGAGTAGACGTGTAAATTTACATGTTTCAGCACTTAATAACATGTTAGAAATATGCGTTAGGTGTAATGCATAAATTACACACCTAGAAAAATCGTGTTCCGGTACTTCTGGAACCGGGAGCTTGGAACCAGTATAGCCGAAGTCGGTTCGTTTAGTAAGTAACTTATATAGGTTACAAATTGAATCAGTTTTAAGCCAAATCTAGAAAAAATTTACCCTTCGTCGCTCTAAATGACGGTGTGAAATTCGATAGCAACTTATGGGACTACGAGATTTTTTATTTTATGAGTGACATTGTTTGACACATACTCACATACATACACATACACAGCCACATATATTGCTCAGCTCGATGAACTGTGTCGAATGATATAGAACAGCCTGCGGGCCAATTTCCACTAGTCAATTTTTCAAGTGATTGTATAAACTTTCCATATGAGAAAGGCATCGTTATCATAATTTTGTGATAATACTAACAAATAAGCACAAATTGGATGGCAGATTTACAAATTTACATATTTTACACCTGAAAAATACAGCTTTAAATGTGGCAACCCTGCACGCTATACGAAATTGAACAAAGCACGCTGCTAACGGAGAAAAGTCGCACATCGCGTACTAGTTTTGCATCGTCATTTTGAATTTGAATGTTTTGACACTCATTGCCCTATAATTTCGAAACCGGAAGTCGGATAAGGATGGGATTGCACAGTATATTTAAAGCCAATGAGAGCTTTAATTTGAATTATGATTCGTGAAAACTGGCGTTACTGAGAAATCGAAGTGAGTTCGGTTTTTTGAGCTTTTCTTCATTATTATCGGTGCTTTTGGAAGCGGAAACCGGAGACTAGTAGTTCCAAAGTAGTGTTATATATTCACTAACTAACAAGATCTACCAACTGGATGAATATAGCAGTAAGTTTTAAAAAAATGTGCACCTCGTTTCGCCATCGCTTGTGAAAAAATACTCATGAGATTGTAAATTTTCACTAATCGCACTGTAATACCGGAACCGGACGTCAGAGACTTTTTAAACAATTTTAAAACCTTTTATTTGTGGCTATAAGACCTTTCATTTGAATCTAAGTTTGTGAAAATCGGGTCTGCCATCTCTGAGAAACGTGTGTGACTATTTTTTCATTTTTTTTTGTGCATCTGAGTTTGTGAAAATCGGTTTAGCTATCTCTGAGAAAAGTGAGAGCCATTTTTTTTCATTTTTGCCTTTCTCATATAGAAAGGCTATGCAATCGCTGTGGAAACCGACTTTACAACCGAGGCCCGGAGAGCCGAGTGTCATATACCATTCGACTCAGTTCGTCGAGATCACAAAATGTCTGTCTGTGTGTGTTTATGTATGTATGTATGTGTGTATGTTACAAATAATGTCACTCAATTTTCTCAGAGATGACTAAACCGATTTTCGCAAACTCTGATTCAAACGAAAGGTATTATGATTCCATAGCTTGCTATTGAATTTTATCTTCATCCGGTTTCCGGTTCCAGAATTACAAGGTAACATGTGCAAATCTATGAGAAAATGCGCATTCAATTTTGTCGGAAATTTCTTAACCGATTTTCACAAACTTAGATGCAAATAAAAGGTCTTGAAATTCTTCAAAAAGTGTTGAATCCAGATCCGACTTCTGATTCCGGTATTACAGCGCGATAAGTGGAAATTTTTTTTTTCATGAGTATTTTTTCACAAGTGATGACGTAACGAGGTGCAAAAGAATTTATTGCACAAAACTTACTGGTAAATTCATCTAGTTGGCAGAACTTGTTAGTTAGGCGATATATAATTCTACTTTGAGACTATATATTTCCGCTACCGAAAGCACCAGTAATAGTGAAGAAAAGCTCCAAAAACGGAACTCACTTCGATTTCTCAGCAACGGTTGAACCGATTTTTCCAAATCATGATTCAAATTAAAGTGTTGTTCTAATAGGTTCGAAATTATAGGGCGATGAGTGTCAAAACTGTCATATAAAATGATGCAAAACCGGTACGCATCGGTAAGTGCTTATACGGGAGAAGGAAACACCACCGCCTAGCACACATCGTGTTCTGTATAGCGTGCAGGGTTGCCACATTTAAATCTTTGTTAACTTGACATAACTGTTTACAAATTGAAAACGTCTTCGAAAATGGTGCTAACGTGTAAAAAATTTATTTTCGAGAGTAACGTTAAGCTAAGAGAATGCGGCTGGTTGGTGGTTCAATCCATAGAGCGCTGGTCTTACAAGTCAGTTGTCGTATGTTCGAGAACCGACCTGGACAAATTCTTAGTGACAGTAGAATCGTATATCATGGGGTAGCTCAGCTCAGTTTACCGGCAGTGAGTTTCCCGTGATTGAAACCAGTTGAAATTGCATCTTGAACCAAATGCATGATACTTGGAAGAATTTTGCTCAACATGCCACCTAAAATGACTTAGAACATGAGATGATCAGTAACGTAGATGGCCACGCCCGTGTAGGTCATTGTAGGAAGAGAAGGAATGTTAGTTCAACACTTGTTGCTAGTACTGACCACAAGTGTCACAGGAAGAGGTGGTGTTAGTGAGGCCAGGAAAGGATCAGTATTTATCTTAGTAGATAATACGAAATTGTTATTTGAAAATCTACCGATCTTAAAATAAATAAAATCTATAATTTTTTTTTTATCAAAATACCGAATTACGATGACGTTTTAATTCTCAGGACAGTATCAATCAATTTAAAATCAACCGAATCCCAAATCTTAACTAGAAACGCGATATCAATAAAAATTGTTTCATAGAAATAATCTTCAAAAATGGAAATAACAATATATTCATAATAGAGGTTTGATTAACAATACCTGAAATGCATTGGTAAATTTCTAACGAAATGTTAGTTCTTAAACCTATAATTTTTTCCTCAATCTCTAGACAGCCGGTTACTGAGAGATAAATATGGAGTTATTTTAATTGAAGCCCAATTAGACCTGAGTAGCTGAGGTGCTACGATAATGATAAAATAAAACAATAATTAGCTTATTAGAATGTATGTTTGATTTTTCGCGAATAAATGAAAAACTATGGCACTGGTTTAGAGATTCTCGGTTTGTTTCACAATGAAACTATATGCTCGGTAGCTACTCTAATCCTAACAGTTCCAAGACAAATGCTGAGCTTGTCTTGTCCTCCTATATCATACCTGGCTATCACAGTAAATGCCCAGACAGCTCAACTTAGCTTAGTTATATGCATTACTGTAGTACATTTAACACTCCTTAATAATGAATTTCGTTTACTTTACAGAGTCCGGAACTGGGCTATTCGGTTTGGAGTGGATCTCTGGGAATTCGGTCGTCAATTCACCAAAGTCAACGACATTAGAAGTGTAAGTATAAGGATTAATATGAAGTATCGTTTTTCATGCGGTTCAATCGTTTTTGGGTAAACAAGGAATGTTCCAGTGTCATACAAATACAATAAATTATATATTGCTGTTGCGAGCCACAGCAAACCAAACCAAACACTATTATCCTATTAGAACGATATTATTGTTCTTGAATATCCAGCTTTTATCGAAGAAATTACGTACAGTATTATTTGAACGGGACTTCCTGTTTCCAAGGATTTTGTGCAACGATGTACAGATCCTGCCATATGCCTATGGATGGCATACTAGCAGCGAAGGCCACACGTTTCCGTATAACAATTTTATCCTTTCACAAAAGGAAGTGCGGTTTTCCGAAGCCCTGGAATAAGGAACGTTTCGGCTAGTTTCACCTGTTTACCACTTGACTCCATCTAGCGCACAGAACCAGTCTTACTGTACATATCATATCCCCGCACGGTTCAATATGTATAGGTGTTCATCAGACTGGCTTCCGCAGTTTTATGTGTGTCCTTCACAGGCCGCAAAGTTGTAGCGGAAGCGAATAAAAGAGAAACTTTCCTTCCCTTATAGAAGGGGATACCGAACCATTTCTGAAATAGGATGCATCACATCGGTAAATGATGAGGAAGGATTTTCACGGCAAGCAATCGATTTTATGTCTTCCAAAGCTACGACAGTAGCTAGCCCACTATCTCTATCTCTCTCTTTCTCTTTGACACCGACTGGCTTACCTTTGTGTATGTGTATATATATAAAATTTGGCCTCGAAAAGAGGCGCACACATGTACAATTGCTATATTGGTGGACTAAGGGTGTAAGCAGAGCTTCGAGGTTTGACCATTATTCAAGGTGGGGGCAATATGAATAGTATTCTATTATCTATTGCATGACACGAGAAGAGTTAATACAGATGGCATTCTGGTTTAGTTGGCTCAATCATAGTTAGACTTCTTGTCGTTTCAATGTTCACATATACTCATATATTTTATCTGATGTTGATTCCATATTATGGAAAATTTACTTGTCATTAGAATACAGAATTATCATAATTGTGTTGAGATTACAACTAATATGTATATCAACTAATTTTCCACGAAAGGTTTTATAGTTTCACAATGGTTCTAAACTTAGCTAGAAAAGGATCTAGTGAAAATAAGTTCGATATAGAATTTTTCTTTATCTACTCATACGCAAAAACGTCTGTATTTTTTGACAACAGTGATGGCACTTCACTAGAGTGATACACCAGTGTGTAAGTTTCATTGCTACACTGTGGATGCATTCGGTGGGCTCCACACAAAAAGGAAAGCGAACTTCTTCTCAGTGTTCATTAGACAGACTTTGAGTGTGTGCTTGTGTTGAAAGAAGCTGGTGCTAGAGGACCACGTTCTCTTCGCATGAATCGCTGTGCTCTCGCGTAAATACACCCAAGTGATCAATGGCGCGTGATGGTGAGCGAACACTTCTGTGAACTTCAATTAATAGAGAGTAAATATGGCCTTGCTATGAAAAACTTTCAAGGAAACACGAAAATTCAACGATAAATGGTTTTATTTCGCTGCTGTTTCGTGCCCCACGCTTCTTCTACGCAAAGCATAAACCAGAGAGAATTTCTGCTCGAGCACTTTGGTGTGATTCAGTGCTAGAGGTAAAAGAAAATAAACACGCGCTCTCATGATGCGTGCTCACTTTACTCACAGCTATTTGTTGTCGTTCTTGTTTGAAAGAGTCTTATTTTCGTATTAAAGTTTCCGTCTTGGCACACTCTAATAGTTGAAAATGTCAACCCGAATTTGAGTAAAAATCATCACAAACTTGTGTAAGATGCACAAAATAGTATTTTTATTTTAATTTTTATTTTAATTTCAACGTCATTGTATTGTTCTTTTTCGATTCTACTTAGACACAGTCATATACCGTCTTCTGTCGAGGTTACAATAAAGAATAGTTGCCTCGAATAAAATAGTGTTCTGTACAATAAGATAGTAAATGTATTTTTTGGAAGTGAAAATAAGGCGGATGAGCAATGTCACTGACATAACCGAAATAAAAATACAAATTAAACCGGAACATTTCCTGTAAATAGCTGAAGATCAGCATATTTCAAAGGAAGAAAATGGATTAGTTTATTGCAATGGAGGTAGATTTCGTAATCCGTTTTTTTGGATTCACAGTTCGAAAAAATCTTGTGATTTTACATCTGTTAAGATGCACATAAATGAAGTGTCGTATTTCACACAAATTTACATTCAACAACATGTCAAATTGTGTGATTTGGAATTTACTTGAGTTGAAATCGTATGAAATAAAAAACAAAATTTCTATTGTAGCGGCACAACTTGAACCGAGAAACATTAGCACATTCGGCATGGCAGCGAAGATTGGGTGTTAGAGTGTGAAGTTCACTGCAGTAGAGTGATCGTCAGTGTATTCGACATTCGGTTTCAATTGAATTGAATGAAGTTTTACTGCACTGCACAAAGCAAGTCAGTCAATCGACTGAATCACAGAAACTTGATGAATACTTTATAAATCCATACATCCATACAGCGGCACTTGGTGGCCGATTGCAAATTACATTCGCAGCCTGTAAATTTCTGTACCAGTGGAATATTGCGAAATTTCAAAAGCTAAGTAGTTTGTAGAATTATATCACCTGTAAAATTGATATTGTTTTATTGGATCTATATAATTGAAATTATTTGATGTTTGAAAATGTTAATGATTAAGCAGAATATCGATGGAAATATTTGCCTCGCGTTTGATGCGCGGTGGTACTACATATAATGCTCAGTTTAACACAAAAAAAAACGCGAAAACCGACCCAAAAAGTTTGAAGATAACGAACTACAATCGTTGTTGAACGAAAATGATACACAAACACGACAAATGATGACGAAGCAGTTAAATGTTATTCGGAAAGCCATTTTCGACTACCACTTGAGAGTCATGGGGAAAATTCAAAAGGTTGGTAAACGGGTTCCACATAAACTGAACGAGCAACTGACGGAGATGCGAAAAACTTAGAGCGAAATGGTCTTTTTATGCAACGAGAGTTTTTTGCATCAAATTGCGACTGACGATGAAAAATTGATATATTGTGAGAATCAGAAGCGTAAAAAATCATGGATAACGACAAGTGGCATGGTGGGATCAGCAAATAAAAATTTACTATGAATTTGTTAAACCCGGCGAAAATGGTTAATATCGTCCACTATCGTGAGTGAATGATGATTGGAATAACGCATTAATCGATAATCGACCAGAAATTCCATCTCCAACAGTTTTGACTACTGTTTCCGGTGTTGGAACCGTCAAGCGCAGGTCATGGTCCTAAATTGACAATACCTGCATGTTGGATCAGTTTTAAAGATTTTGAAGATTTTTAACGATTTTCATTTTAAATTAAGGCTTTGGATTTTTAGTAATCTTCGTCCCATAACTCTTGAACCGGAAGTCGGATCCGTCTAAAATATCATAGCAGCCTATGGGACCATAAACCATTTCATTTGAATCTAAGTTTGCGAGAACCGATTTCACTATCCCTGATAAATTGAAGTGTTAGGGGACGGGTGTAGTGTGATGGGTAAGTCGATGCCTTTCACGCAGCCGGCCTGGGTTCGATTCCCAACCCCGCACATAGGGTCAGAAAGTTTTTCTGGCCCGAAGAGGTGAATGACACTAATGTTAAAGCCTCTATAATTAAAACAAAAAAAATTGAAGTGAGTTCCATTTTATAGAGTTTTCGATAACCATTTCCTGTACTCAGGGAACAAAAAAGGAGACGGGTATAGCCAAAGTTCTGGTCGTCGGTTTGTTTGGCCATCAAATAATTAGACATTCATATAGAAACAATTTTTAACATAGTTTCAGAGTTCTTATGTTTTGTGCGCTGACACTTTAAATGACAGTTTAATATTTTCAACACTTTTCACCCTATAATTATGTAACCGGAAATGGGAACCCAATGAAATTCTACACCAACCTATGAGACCATAGGAGCATTTATTTGACCCATAGTTTGTTCGGTTGAACTATCCCTGAGAAATTGAAGTTACCACTGTTTCCGGTATTTTCGGAATCTAAAACCTGGGACCGGTATTACAAGTGAAATCGTTACGTTTGGCCATCCACTATCAAGAATATTGGAACAATTTTTAGCACTGTTTTGTAGAATTTGTACATTTTTCTCAGCATGACTTAAACGACGGTTGGAAATTTTATCTCATCTTATAATTCCGGAGCCGAAAGTTTGATCCGAATAAAATTTTATAGTATTCTCTGAACTCATGAGATATTTTTGTTTTAATATAAGTTGGTGAAATTCTGTCTTCTTTGGAGCTTTCAATCACTATTTCCCGTGGTTTTGATTGCTCAGTCATTAATAAACAAGATCTAGTCATTAATAAACAAGATCTCTAAGTTATCAAGCTAGATTTTGATAACCGGCTTTGAAGAATCCGTTGTTTTCATGGTCTGAAACTTATAAAACAGACTGATATCTCTTTTTGTGCGGGTGATACGTACCTCGTTAAAAAACCGTGTTACTTCGGAAATTCGTGTAAAAACGCGTAACTTCGGAAATTCTCATAAAAACCCGCGTAGCTTCAGAAACGCGTGAAAAACATCAGAGTGTACACTCGAAAATAAAATTTTTGCTCTTATCTCCGCAACCGGTAGTTAAAAAAAACCAACTGGCAAAATTCTAAAATTTTCTATGAGATTTTCATTTAAATGAACGTAGTTTGTAAAAGACGGTTCAGCGATCGTCGGGAAACGTGAGTGCGCATAACTTCATATATTTTGCACCAGTCACCCAGTATTTTTGTGATCTCGATGAAATGATTCGGACGGTATATGACACGGATTTTTACAGTGATTGCATAGCCTTTCTTAATGAGAAAGGTGAAGATCGACAAGAAATAGTTGTACTTCCTTGTGCCAACTAAACTCTTCCATATGATTACACACTAAATTCGTTTTACCAATATAATTTGCTGTAAGTAAAACATTGTTTTCTGTAAATGCAGTAATAAGTAATGAACGCCAAAAGCCAACAACTTTTGCTCGATGTATTTGCTGACATAACAGCTCGGCAAACTTCTGCAAATTTCGATGAAATTCGTCAGTAATGATTTCGTGTGTTGGGTTTTAGTCCAATATGCCAAAGATCGGGAAAATGCACGCGAACTGCACTGGTACTGATTAAGGTTATGTTTTGGCTATTTTTGTGATGTCGGAAATTCAATTTGGTAGACTATAGCTACTTCAGAATCATGGAGTTTTTAAATACTCAAGATATGATAGTGATGATTTATAACAAACATTATATCCAATAACATACGCTAATTGCTCATAATATTACAAAGTCATACACGGAACCGCAAAACAACCTAATTTTAAGTACATTCCACTCAATTTCAGGGTTCCGTTCAATAACCTAAATTTAGGTAAAGTGGCTCTAGGTAGTTTCCGTAAAGCTTATAGCTTATTTACTCCACAGTTGAGTCGTATTGACTCAATTTCAAGTTGGTACGGTTTATTTAATTTTAACTTATTGAATGAAATTTCCGATGTTGGGTGGTTTTGCTCCTTGTATTTTGACACCAATTGAAGGGGCGAATGAAATGAAGGATTCAAAAAAACTCAAAATTAAGTAAAAAGAAGTCAAATCATAGGTAGTTTTTATTTTCCGTGTAGATTTTTAATGAAAGTGAAAGTAACAAATCATAAGAATATCTCCAAATCATTAAGTAACTCTAGTTTCGTTTCCTTTTCAAATCGTTTGTCAGTACTGACATAAGTCAACAGAATAACGTCGGTTGTGAAATCAGAAATTTCATCCACAAAAAAATCTCTGTGAAATGAACAAATTTCCTTCTAATGAGCCCGATGAAGTCGAGAATATCCCCAAAGAACAAAAAAGTGTCATTGGAATGTTTGCAGAGCTGTCTAATGATTGGGAAAGTTTTCAATGTTTTTGAACGTTTATGCGACCGTAACCGTCCCCAGTGAGCAGATATTATTCGTAACCCTTTTTTTTCCCATTCTGTGGACAGAAGGGAAAATTGCGTTTATGATTGTAATTAACAGAAAAAAATTGCTTCTACTCTACTTGCTCCAGGATGAAAACAGTTCTGCGGAGAGGAAGAGAATACGGAAATAGAATTGGAGCAATTTTGCCTTCCAGCAGGTTATTAAATTGGGAAGTTTTTAGTGTTGGTGGAAAGCAGTCTCATTGAAAATGTAGGCGTGGGTTCGGAACTTTGGAATGAAATGATTGTAATCGTGGGTTAGTTGACATCAGTTATCTTGGGAAGAAATCGAAACATACTTTAAAACTTCATGGTTGTTTTTAGGACGCTTTATCCAGGCTGATATAACCTTAAGTTTAAACTCAGCAAATATTTCCCCATAACAAGCCAGTATCCACGTATCCCAATTTGTTTTGAAGTTGTAAATCGTGTTTTGGAAGCACGAGTTTTAGCAAAATAGCAAACTTGACTAAATGCAAAACAACTCATTCACCAAATTGACCTAAGCTGCACCAGGTTGTTGGTATAGAATTAGGCTCGAGAAAGTATCCTCACGGTTACGATCCCTCCGAGTTGTTGGCCTTATTGCTTTTGTTCAGACTCAACACGTCGGAGATGGTGCGAAGGAATTTTCAGCAGGCGAATCACGTATTCTCTTCCATAGGACGAACAATGCCATCGTTGTCCTCTTTGGGCTAAGTAGTAAACATACAAGGAACCAATTTCCGAAAGCCCGAACCTACAACCGCTTAGCAAAAGCACCTTCCACAATCGGTGGAACGTCGACTGGATCATTAATCTACGGCTTTTCGGATAAAATATTCAATAAATATTGTTTTGGTAAGTGGCGTAGACGGAATATTTTATTAACTTTTGTAGCCTTTTAAGCTGTACTCGAGACTGCCGGGGAACGGTTGGTGTTTGGGAGCGAGTTTTCACTCATTCACTAGAACTGGTAGAGAAAATCGATTTTTATTTCAAATTTAATTATGTATTCAAATATGTATTTAGTTTAAGTAGTTTCAACCTGCTTGGTATAAAATCTCAAATTCTTAAGTTGCGCTCTGTTTCGCTTGTAAAGCCTCATTTGGATTAAATTCAAGAACTGAGATTCATAAGCTGGATTCTGTTTCACCTGAATTTTGAACTGAATTTTAGGCTTAGAATTTAGTTTCCGAATTCAGATTCAGAATTTAGTTCCAGAATACAGGTTCGAAAATTGAAAGTAAGACTCTGGAAGTGAATCCTAATTCTAGATTCTGTTAGATTGCTTCATTAGGTTGAATGTCGCAATAAAAGTGATGTGCTCTAAATTTCAACGTTATATCTATTAGGACACCCGACAAGCCGTAACAAGTTTATAACAAAAAGCTGTGCTCGTAACAAGTGCTAATGCAAGTCTGGTGAACTGCATTACCGACGCAATCGAGACTCGTAAGTAAAACTATTAACGGTCCAAGTAACAGTGACTGGTGAGGTTGTACAATAAATCGTGATCAAGATTAAGTATCGGCGAGGTCGATTGGGTTTTCTGTTTGTTAGTTAGGTGATTTTCTGGAGGGATTGTAGTAGCATTAGGCATTGAACTCAAATATCTTCTCTCACTAGTTGTTTTGCTTTCAGATTTTTGTTTTTGGTTAGCGTCGGTAATGCAGTTTGTCATTTGTGAACCTACATAAAAATATTTCTTCAAAGCACTATAACAAAATTTCAATTGATTCTTAGCATTCTAAGCAAAGACAGGGTACTACATTCTGACGCAAAACTAGACCTTCTGCTTCAACAGACTTTCCAGTAGTTCCGGAAGTGTACACGACTATTATCTATTTGATCTAAAACGGAGATAACACATGAGTGGTCTCATATGTTCATGGTTAATCCATATGTTTATGCTTAAGATGCGATTTGAGCTTGTGATCAACCTTTGCAAGGGTTGAATTTTTTTCAATAATGATTGATGTTTTTCACGGTTTTCTGGATTAGAGTTATGATTTATCTTCGACTATCGAAACATCAATTTAGTTTGCTCAATTTATCTTATCCTCAAACGTTTGTGTCAAAAAATACGTGCACCTCCCCTATTCGGATGATTGAAACACGATGTTACGCATCAATACTGGTCCGTCGAACTGAAAGACATATTGATTGGAGATTCCGCGAGTGAACTGACATCGGAATTGGAGAACAAATTAGTGTCAAATGATAGATTAATCTAATTACCAATTCCATACTGGCTCGCATCTAGGGCCAGCACGACTAGTAAGGTAATCATTCGAACGTAGAGCGCTACTGGTATCTTTTGGGGATGCCCATCCCATCTTTACCGTCACAGGATTTTGCATCTGACTTTTATCAAAGTGAAAATCTTTGTCTTTGAATACTGCAACAATGGGTTTGCGAAATGAAAGAAGTTGTTTTTTGAATTATAAGTTTGAACAGAAAAAAATCGTGCATTCCAAAGCTACATTCATTAAACATCTTCGCTCTACAATTTGCGCACCATGCTATCTACCAAATCACGTCGTGTGTTATCAGATGAGTATAGCTTGTACGAACGGACATACATCTCATTATGGTATTTGTTGTCAGTAACATCTATCGAGAGGAAACCGGCCGTGTAGCGTAGTACTACTTCCTCCGACAATTAGCTTGTGTCCCTCGTCATCATCAGCATCACCAACGCCACCTCCATTACCTACACTTCTCACAGGATGATTACCAGCGGAAAACATTCCTGAATGGCACAGACTAGCGGCAGATACACGCCGTTCGCCCACTGACCTGTTAGGTGAAGGGGGGGTGGGGGGGGTGTGGACAATCACATTGCATCGAACGAACGAACTGATTTGGAAACGTCACTTTGGTTAGGAGGTAGCACAACAGAACCGCTCGAAAGACCGACGACGACCATCTGGAATATGTGTTATTGTGTCGGTTGGGCTCCAGGATGAGGTTGATTGTGTTAACTGAATCGGGGTCCTCTTTTCAGGTATTGTTATCGGATAAAGTCCGAAAGTCTAAACTGGATGAATGAGTTTGTTTCACTAGAACATAACGAGAGACGCCCCCTCCCGGGAGCATCTTTTCCATACTGACCTCAAGAACGATTTATCATTGCGGTATTTTTTCTTCGCGCGTGTGGATTTGGAAAAGCAATGAAAACTCACATGTGTGCAATGTGAACCGTTTAATTCAATTTGTCAACCTACTGGAGAAATATTTTTCCAGCAAAGTTATTGATTTTAAAACTATCCTGAGTGAGTGGTGATTCATGGCTTCCGGAGGAAAAATTCAGAATATATTATTTGATTGATTCAACGTAATGAACTTTGGCGAAACAGTAAATGTTTTTCGGCCAACCAACCACAGTTTTGTTATGCCACTAATTGCAGGAAAATCCGGTGGCGCGTTCAAAAGTAGCTTATTTTGATAACGCCGCCGGATTTATTATTAGTGTTGATGAAAATGTTGCATCTTCCCGTCTATCAATGGAAAGCATAATTGAACCATCTTTACATAAAAATTATGCGAGTGCAATTTTTTTTAAGCCGGATGAATACTTTTACTACTGGGTGTGTAGATAAGTTCGTGCCAATTCAATATTGAAAGTATTGTCCATCGCTAGCCACTACTTTTTTCCCATTTCTCTGGTAATTCACGGATACTATTTTTGAAAAATTGTAATCTATTTTATGTGAGAATGCCATCACTGGCAGAGTACGATGCGGTGCTTAGATGTTGCTCTCAAAAAAGTCTAATTTCAATGTGTATCAAACAATCAATAGTAAAATAATTGGTCGAAACAGCTATTTTGAGTAATAGTGCAGCTGAGTGAAAAGTGTTAAAAGTGTTATATGTTGAATAATGCTTATTGGCGAAACTAACAAATGTTCAAGCGACGGATACTGCGAATTAATCACCCAAAATCAAACCATGTCAACCGATCGAAGCGCCATCTGCATATCATTGTTGGTCTTATCAGATTTATTTGGAATGTGTGAAAATTTACAAGTCAATCGTGTGATTCAATCTGAAACCTGGGTTTGCAGCAAACTCATCCGCGAGTGTTTATTTTATTTTATTTTTTTTCAGTTGTGATGTGTCATCTCGCGTTGTTTATGGCAATGCGAATATGAAAAGCAGGATACTGTTGAGATCGCTCCTTAGGGGCTGTCCATAAAAGACGTCACACTTTTTTGACGATTTTTTACTCCCCCTCCCCTCTTTGTCACAAATTGTCACAGAAGCAAAGACCCCCCACTACCCCTATGTCACATGTCACGAATTCAAAATAAATAAAATTCATCTAAATACATTCAATATGTATGACAAACCATATAAATATGAGGGAAAAATCGATATAGATATATTATTGTTTTAGGTAAAGAATAATATTTCCTTAGTGTAGCATACAGGGCTGAGAAAATAAAGACCAAAACCTCATCAAAACGAGATCACTGCCGGAGAATCTTTCCATTATCAGTTGATCAGTGAAATTTAAATCACATCCATCAATATCGGTACTGCTCTTCCGTCACACAATGGGTAGTGATTTTGAGCTAAAATGATTCTTGATTTATGTAAGTTCAATCATTTGATGATTCGATAAGCTTTGATGTTGGTGGAGGAAAATCACATATGATCAAGATAAGACATGACATGATCTACGTCTGAAATCGTTGATCTCCCGCCCTTTTTCAAATGGAGTACAATTGAATAAACTGCATCAGAATCACATAAGAGAAATTCTTATGATATACTATTATCAATGCTAGAAAATCGGGCCACCCGCCGGGTATTCGTAACCTGGGGGTGTTTCCCGTGGACCCACACGGCCGAAGAATGCGGCCAACATGAATATTCACAAATGCCATATGGAAGACTCTATCATTCATTTCACCGGCCACTACCGATCACCAGCTGAAGGCTGGATCTGGCAAAGTCAACCACTGCGACCCAAATATGACATTACTCAATGATACAGCCCTAGTTTTAAATTAGTCGTTAATTAAAATTAGTAAAAGCCCTTGGCATCTTAGAGCTTAAGCAGTGTGCCTTAAACATTATATTCTTGAATAAAAAAAAATGCTAGAAAATCAAATTACTGAAAAAATTGTCAGTGCATAACTTAAGTTAAACCGTTTGAAGGCATCTTTTTCTTTTTTACTCATATTTGGCAAAATTTATTAATTTCGCTAATTTACTAGCTCCTCCGTGCACTTTTGCTGATCACAACAGAAATGATTTCCTGCATCACTCATTTCCGAATTTACAAAAAGAAGCTTTTACATCAACAAATACACGTTTTCCTATAGAATGTAAATGTTTATTGTGGGGATTTTTTCAGGAAATAGGGCAAAGCAGCAATATAATTAGGTAATTCAAAAATGCGCTCATTGAAAATATTGGACGTCACATTCCAAACACCTCCCCCCCTCCACCCTGTCACAAAAGGTCACGTTTTATGAAACACCCCCCTCCCCCTTGCGGCGTGACGTCTTTTATGGACAGCCCCTTAGAGATATTTCACATTTTTACCTTTCTCATATAGAATGGTTATGCAATCACTTGAAAAACCGACTAGTGAAAATTGGCCCGGAGGGCCAAGTGTCATATACCATTCGACTCAGTTCATCGAGCTGAGCAATGTCTGTGTGTGTATGTATGTGTCAAATAATCTTACTAGGTTTTCTCGGAGATGGCTGAACCGATTTTGACAAACTTAGATTCAAATGAAAGGTCTCGTCGTTCCATACGGAATTCCTGAATTTCATTCCGACTTCCGGTTCCGGAGTTATAGGGTAAAGTGTGTTCAATATTGTACACCGTCACTTAAACCGGCGAAACAAAACACGTAAAAAATTTCCTAAACTGATCTCAAAACAACACAAATCGATAGTCATTATCAGTAGGCAACTAAACAAACCAATTCCGGCTATCCTGGTTCCCGGTATCCGGTTCCGGAAGTACCGGAAATAGTGGTCATATATACCAATATGGATCTCACACACTTTTCTCAGCGATGGTTTGACCGATTTCCACAAACCTAGATTCAAATAAAAGGTCTTCCGGTCCCATACAGAATTCCTGAATTTCATCCGAATCCGACTTCCGGTTCCGGAGTTATAGGGTAAAGTGTGTTCAATATTGTACACCGTCACTTAAACCGGCGAAACAAAAACCGTAAAAAATGTTATAAACTGGACTCTAAATCATTATTCCCAATCTTAAGGTCAATTGAAAGGTCTTATGGTCCTACCAAAAATTACTACATATTTTCGGATGCGACAAACATTTAAATCGTAATTTAGAGTGCGTACTATTAGAGTTTGTATGTAATGTTAGTTGGTGGCCGTACGAACCGACTTTGATTATACCGGTTCTCGGGTTCCGGTGCCGGAAGTGCATATAATAGTGAACCCACTTCGTTTTCTTAAGGATACGCAATCAAAGCACTGTTTTATTCTGTATGTTATACTAGTTAACGCAGAAACAATCTATTGGTTTCTTTCAAAAATCGAAGAAATTTTTTTGAATAGAATACCACAATATTATACATGAGAAAGGCATCATTACACCACTAGGTGGATTGAAACAGGTTTGGATGGATTGGTCAAACCGGTAGATCTTTTAAAAAGGTTATCAGTGAATTGTCAGAAATATGGGAAAAACTACAAGGATCAGCCCCATGGGGTTGTTCGAGCCATTGATGTGGAACAAGGCAACCAAAATTTCTAATGATCTACAATCAAACAGTTCAATCAATCGTCACACTTTTGAATTCGCAAATTTGCATGAGAGTCTGCTTAGATTGAACTTTATTAGAAACCAAAACCGAACACGCGAACCCATAATATAGACTTTATTTGTCGTGATTTGTATTTGTTTTGTAGCCGACAAAATTATACCAACAGCCCAAATGTACGCATTTATATGCTTGTACACGATACGGATATCGATATTTAAGCTTGCGATACGGATATCGATATTTAAGCTTCTCTTCGCCAATTTTGTGTTCAAGTTTTGTATACAAGCAGTTATTTTTATAGCGTTTCTCTACCATTACAACCATTCTGCGATTTCGGTTGAAGCGAGTTTCTTATTATCAATCGAGTTTATCTTATATAAATTAGAAATTAATCTTATGCACTCCAAATTTACCCTGGAGTAGTTGTCAATTTATCAGGTGAAACGACCTAACATGGAATTTCATCCGAACTTGCATGACACAAGATCAGAGCATACTAATTAAAGCTTCAAATCGTTTTATGGCACTTTTTGTCTTGCTGTCTAGCAACAACCTACCCCTAGCATGCTACTCATTGGACTGAAACGTTAGCTATAATCTTGCTTTTATTTATAGATTCGCGTGCTTCCAGCAGCTGCGCTTTAGCATCGACTGACCAATCAGAGCAATGCTTTCCCTTTGATATATCGCTTACTCCTTTAAAACCGTCGACTATGGCAGGGAAATCCACTATGCCGGAGATTTTTTGCAGACAAAATAGGACACTGCTAGCTATTAATCAACATTTCAATGATACACTATTAAAAATACATGCCTATGAACATTCAAATCAATACGTAGAAATATTTCCAATCAAATGGTAACATAATATTAATAATTGATACAAAATTGACTGAGCTGTAATTGTTCAAAACCTGACCACATTTCTACGTGTATTTTTCTTGAGTTTCTAGTTTGCACCCCTATATAGAAAACAAAAATGTGTTCCACATTAAAAGTAGTGGCCAGTGATGCACAGTACTTTGAATATTGAATTCAAGCGTGGCAAAAACTCGCTCATGAGGCCCGTTTTTTCAATTCATCAGCTCATCTCTTGATTTACGATGAAATTCGTAAAATGATGGTAAAGATGAAACTCATCACTGATCTAAACAAACACACTCGCATATACAGAGCACCGCTGACATCATATTTTGATGGTATTGATGGTTCTCAGTTTTGATTTCATAGCATCTCACTCTCATTCCTAGATTTAAAAAGTGAGTACTGAGTTTGGCATCACAGTACTGAGCTACGCCGGTGAGTGTATGTTCAAACCACAGAGCTGCCAACACAACCCAGATTTGATGTATACCATAAACGATTGAATTTCATATCTCGAGCTAAACACAACTGGCTACTGAACCGAATGCGATGTGCAGCATACGAGAACATGTGTTGAGAATTGGATTGAAATGACATCGATTCGAACGTTGGCCGCCTATGGCAACTCTGGTGGATGGGGAATACAAGCGAGACAGTTTCATAAGAATCTGATTCAGTGTACAAACACATCAAATCACAACTCACAAATTGTCTCTCAGTGGGTTCTAATATTTGACGTGCACTCAGCGCTCATCTGCTGAGTGCTTGACACTACGATGTTAAGACGATGTTCTCTCTACACCAGGGGTTCCCAAAGCAAAAAAATTGTGTTTATTTGTCCATCCGCAGAAATTGGTAACCCAAGTAGCAATCCGCAACTAGTTCTGATACGACTAAGTCCAAACTATGTTGCAACAAGAGCACAAACATGTTTTTTATGTTATACTGGTTAAAACAAGGTGACAGCAATATTTCTTCCCAACATGACTAGTTACGAAATAGTTATTTACGTTTACAATCACCACATCTTTTCGTCATATCGAATTAATTGTAATTTATAAGCTATCGTTACTTAATCCCAACATATGTTTAATCACAACTATGCGTCTAGCTACTAGTTGAAAATAAGTTTATTTGACTTCAATCGTAGCAACCCGTAACTAGTTCTGATACCACTTAGCCCAACTATGTCGCAACAAAAGCGCGAATGTTACACTGGTTAAAACAAGGTGACAGCAGTGAATCTTTATAACATAAACATTGAGCTAACTATCATGTGTAAGTTATCGCTACTTAATTCTAACATATCTTCAATCACAGTTATGCTATGCAGCTACTAGTTAAAACAAGGTTTATTTTCCGTTGCGAATCCTTTATGAATACGTAAACGAATGTGAAAATCGTTACTGTGAATTGATATAGCAATAACATAGATATTACAAGATTATAACATACAATTTTTGCTTTGATTCAGATAGCTATCGGTTGGTTTTCTCAACGTAATGATAACGAAAATGCAACCTAAGAAACTTTTGTTGGCTTCAATATGGCAAACACACTATGGAGTCGCAAGAAGTGCATGAGACATAAATAATACCAGAATATTACTGTTTTCAAAACTACTTTTGGCCAAAATAATAAAAACCGGAATTTTTGTTCTATGCAGTATAACAAATACGAAGAAAACAAAATTGGAATTGAACATCGATTGTGATAATATTATAATTCTCATGATATATAAGCTTAAAAAAAAGAGAAATCACTCTACTTGAAATAATTTTGTGCAATCTGAACAGGGTTACTTCGTTGTTTATTTTTCATATCTTCATAAACAGATTTTGATTGGAGGCGCTTAAAAAAACAGTTAATTAAAATTGAATTTCGCACGACAGTTTTAAAATCGTTGTGAAATCTGTACCTCGTATAAAGTTTGTGATTTCAAGTGCTTTAGTGCCTTTTTATTGTTGATAGAAAAGCATTCTGGGATCATTCAATGTTTATAATGTCGATGGTGACTAAGTTTCAACTAGTTTACTTGAAAACAAGTTATTTTCTAGTTATGGAAAGATATGCTTCATTAGTATGGCATTACAACGTAACGACAACTCATTCTTAGCCGACTTAGCAACTAGTAGAAACTGCGCTTTTTGAGTCACGCAAGTGGTTAGATGTTAGTTGTAATCACTCAAATTTCTGGTTGCAAACTAGTCATAAATAAGCTAGCGTAACAAAAATTGTTACTTGGGAAATATTTTACATCAATCTTAAAGGAGCAAGAAATTGAATTTTCAAAGGACCCAAAATAGTTGTTCCGGACTTTTTCTATAAAGTCCTCAGACATCGACATTTTGATTATAAATGGCACACCAAATGTCGCCGCCGTTATGTCGGTTCGCCGCTACCGCCAGTCGAAAATTGTTTAGCACCGTTAATTTTGGATTTTTTGGATCCGCGCACAGCTCCTGCACTGTTCATTGAATATTTATGTGGAATACATTTTTGTTTTCTATATAGGGATGCAAACTAAAAATTCAATGATGTAGACATACAGAAAAGTGATCAGGTTTGGAACAATTACTACTCAGTCAGTTTTGTTTGGATTAGTTGTAATATTTACCTACTGATTGGAAATATTTCTACACTTCGATTTGATTGGCTAAGACCATGTATTTTAAACGTATTTAGTGTTTTATTTCGACTACTAAAAATCTAATTCGCTATGCTGGCTTACTAGATTTCCACTAATTGAACTGTAAAGAAAGAAGTAGTCCTACGTCAAATTATTGATCATTTAAGATTTTGTTTGCGTAATTCCACATCAATAGCGCGAACAAACCCATGGTTGTAATCATTGTAATTTGACATAGGACTACGTCTTCCTTTACTGTGCTCATCTGGGTGCATTTTCAAAAATTCACGACGCGGAAGTGTAACGACATTACTCCAGATTTATTCTCTTGATAATTTCTTCCCTGTTTGAGTATTTCTTCTGATTCTTTCACGAATCTAATGGATAAAGATGTAAGATTGTTGTGAATACCTCGTTTCTTACGAAAATATTGTTTAAATAGTGAAAAATGGGTCCAAACACGAAACATTACAATTAACCGAATCTATAAATAGCCCCTGTTGCATGTTTGCTAGCTTCAGGCTGTGATAATTCATGAACGGAGACCCATCGAGTTCGCAGGTCTCTATCTACGTCAAGATAATGGAACTACACCCGGCATTATTCAACTGATGCTGGTGACTGGTGACGAATATGAGGTTCCGTTCCTCAAGCCTAAATGCAAAAAACAACAACTAGTTCTTCTATGCTTACAGATCTGCTATTCGCAGTGAGAGTTTCGCTTCAAACAAAAGTGATTGCATCATCCAGCTTCTGGTCGTTTGCATTGGAGGAAAAGGAAACGAAAAGTGGACAATAATGGAGAACATTATACAAAATCAGCCCATCTTATGGCTCTAAATGTTATCTAAAGAACTATTAAGGCAACTTTCTTTGCAAACCAAAGGTAAATACCATCAGTTTAGTGCAAATCTAGAATAATTTGATAGGTTAGGCACTTTTCGCTGTGCGAATCGAATACAAATAAAGGCAGCAAACAGCATATCAATATCGTAGAAAATACAACCCTCTGATAGCCTGAAATGAATCCCGCGATAACATCACTCAGCTGCTGGTCGTTCGCGTGCGAATAAAAGAAAAAAATACATTAAATCGGCCCGAAAAATGAAAAATGGTAATCTGAAATGAAGTAGTCAAATTCTATACGTTTGCATATTTGTACCTGTTAGAACCGCTTATTCATTAAAGTACGAACAGAACGAAGAGAATAAATACAAATCGATAGTTCTAAGGTTCAAAAATGATAGTGATATAATCCGCAATTACTGTCAAATCATTCCGTTCCTAACCATTTTCAGTGTCTCCACATAGAATCAAGCAAAGAGTTAATTGGATTTACTTATATACATTAATTTGATTTTATAAAATCGATTTTCAATCAGAATAAGTGTCGTCACTAATCCATACGACGTCCAACTTCATGGGTGCCACGACTCGGAGCGCTATAGGTAAGGGCACACAAACATGTGGCAGATTTACTTTGTGCACCGTTCGCCAAACGAATAGCAACCGATGTTTTCGGGATTTTGCTCGTGGAAATAATTGTCAACTGTGTTGTCAGCAGGAGAAATGGTAACCTTCGGTTCTTTTCAGAATCCAAAGCATTTTACAAAGATCTAATAAGATTTTACTTGAAATGAACAATTTATTAGTAAAACAATTTACCAAATAAATGTGCATTTTTCAAGTGATCTGCCCCTTATGGACAGCAGTCCTACGTCAATCTCGCGGTTATGTCCCTAACATTACCTACTACAAGTTTTTTCTTATTTAATTGCGGTTTATTGTTGTGGACTCGTAACTTTTGATGTTGGTTACACATTGTTCTTTGGGCCTTTTGTTATCTCAGTGCAACTGTTTCTTAGTTCCGTAATTGGTAGGGATGTGTCCAAATTGATAACAAAATGTAGACACACTCCATCATAATCGTTTGAGTCCCGAAAGAGATGGATTCCTAGTGTCACTACCGCGAAACAGAAGGGGCCATTTCACAAGTTAGTTGAGAATTAGAAAATTATCTTAAAGTATAAAATTTAAAAACAAAACGTCTCATTAATTATGTTTCAAGAATAAATTTATTTTCAACTTGAACTTGAATCCAAATCATCTTTGTGCAGCCTACATTCTCCGAGTAACCACGGTTTGAGGAAAAACGGCACAAAAACAATACCAGAAAAATCTGAGCTCTTTGAATTTCACTTTTATGGGGCAATTTACAATACTAGGAGAACAGCCATTATTGAAAGATGTAAAAGCAGTTTTCTCCATGATCGTTGAGTCGAGATTCAAAAAAGAAACTTCGGTTTATTCAATACAAAATTTCTAAATAAACTGATGTTTTTTCTTAAAGATTTATCTAGCGATAGAGAAAAAAACTTCTTTCACTTTTTCATCAATGGCTGTTTTCCTGAGATTATAAGTAGAACCTTAAGTACCTCGAGTCATTTTTGTGCTAATTGCATTTTCCGAGTTACATCGATTTTATTTTCATACAAAAACAAATTCATTTTTTTTAAACCAGCCGAAAGTCAAATTGATCATCCGTGAAAAACAAATCGTTTGCTACACTGAAAATTGGTGCAATGTTTTGGAACCTTTTCTGCTGTTAGTTACTGGATATGTTATATACGTGTATTAAAACCGGGTCATACTCTATTGCTAAAGAAACTCTGCGATGTAACCAATTTTTATATTTGTCATTTTATCTCGTTTTCAGAAATACAAAGATTACGATGTGGACGTAAACCGGAAGGATGGCATCCTGCTATTGCGCGAGCTGGCAGCCGAAGTGAAAAATTTTATGGATTTTAAAATGAATGCCGTCATGGTAAGTGCACGTCGGTTGATAATGATCATTGTTATTGTGATGCTAGCTGGGTTTGATCCCCATGTTGTAGCTTGTGATGAGAGCCGTTTTGCGAATCGTATCATTTTGTATGAATGTATAGCGAATGGGGCGCTCCCGTTTGATGACGGTCTGGCTGGTTTCGTTGAGGCGCTTTATGATTTTGTTTTACTGTTGACCTACTAAAGCTAAACGAAACGATAGCCAATAAATACTGTGAATGGTAACCCGGTTGTAAGCACTGTTTGATGTGACGGGTTACAGTGAAAATTGTTACTTAGCTTGAACAGCATCCACAGTATGATTGTACCAAGAATATATTACGCGGTTATGCGATAGTAGTTATAATTAGGCATTTTGAACATTGCACAATGAATGTACAGCTGAGTTTCACTCTATCAACATCAACGTTAAAGTACGACGAGATTCAAGATTCAAAATCTTGCACAGGATTTTGTGATGCCGTGCAACTAGAAGGAATCCCTGATGTGCGTGACACAACCCGAAATGGCGAGCACATAGCAGGAACATATTTTAAATGATCTTCTCCTGAGAGATAGAGGGAAACATTTTTCCTTTCCTGTTGACAAGGTTATTTCTTGTTGGCGAGCGATTCACTTTTGATGTTCTGCCTATTTTCGGTAGGAGTGGGTCCGAAGATTTTCTGCGGTGTGTCTGTGTGAAAAGGCGAGTTGCTACAAATAAAATGGTTAGGATGAAAGATCAAAGCAAAGATGGATGGTTCTAGGTTAAATACTCAAGTGGCTTTCAAAGTTCATTCATGAAGGCATTGTTTCGTATCGTAGATAAATTATGAAATCTGTCTCCCTCTACCCTGCTAACAGAATATCTAATATAGTTTGTTCCAGATTAGGGCGCGGACAACCGTGACCTTCTCGATTGGTTTTCTCCGACTAAACGAATATTAAATTATTAATAAGCCTACGCTCATAATTCATGTCCACGCCGAAGCAGTTCGCTGCCATTGGTGTTTTTTGATCGAATTCGTGCACCGGGAAAGCTTTTCAGGGCTAAGAAGAAT
The DNA here is from genome assembly GCF_030247185.1 of Malaya genurostris. Taxonomy (NCBI): domain Eukaryota; kingdom Metazoa; phylum Arthropoda; class Insecta; order Diptera; family Culicidae; genus Malaya; species Malaya genurostris. The sequence goes on along the minus strand of NC_080571.1, from coordinate 212,377,715 downwards.
AATCGATTATCGGTCATTAGTATGCGGCGGCAGTTTGTAGGCGGAACCGCTTTATTCCTTTGTCGAGCGAAGCGGAGATGACGCCACACAATGAGTTTTGCTATTTTATTATGAGACTCATAGGTTAATACGACCGGTTGGATCAGAATTTGACCGTTTTGATGGGCCGTTTTTCATAACAGTCTGTTTTAAAATGATTGATGCTTCAATTATTGAGCAAATGAAGACAACGAAAAATTAAATGGAGATGAAACGTAGAAAGCATTCCAATATTTGATTGATCACAAAGTGCCAACTGAAGAAGCAGTAATTCGATATTGTTTTTTTTTGTGTGTGAAAAATGCAAAAAAGATGAGTGGAGTTTTAATTGAATTTCCAAATTCATTGGATACAGTTTCAATCTTGGGGTCACTGGAAGTCTAAGGATGACTGAGAAGCGATGGAGACGCCGATGGACGTAAATTAATTGTATATTCTCATCATGACATCGGGTTGTTTCGGTCTAACACGTTTCGAAGTGAGATTTTCGTATCTCAGAGACTGTCCGAAGAAGCAGGACAAGGGTAAAAAATTGACCCAATGTGTGCGTTTAGCGTAACAACATGACGATGATCGTTATTGTTGCGGTTTGCTGGGGTTTTCATGAGCAGTATATATCCGGTTGTGCGCATATCTGCGGTAGTTGATACACTGAATTATAAAGCAGTCTCGGATAAAACCATGATTAATTTGAATAGATGCTGAAGACATTTTTTTTAGGCTCGTGGAAAAACCGGGGAAATCGTGGCAGTCACATATTTGATATGTCTTGTTTCGCCGAAAATGTCATGCACTAAAAACATAATCAATTATAAGTTTAAACATCACAAATCATCAAGTTATTCTAAACATCATAAATAAATAGAAACACCTTCAATAACATGCGAAAACTAACGAGATTCAATCTCAAGCATCCAGGAACCAAATTATAGGGATAAAAGAAATTAAAACTTGTTTGTTAACGTTCGAATATATCGGTGTCAAAAGTAGAATTCTTTCTTCATGTTCTAGATTTATCTGACATATTGCAGATTTTTCTCATATCGTCAGACACTCTAAAAAAGTCTACTCTTTACTTGAAATAGAGATGAACTTTTCGTCTCGCTGTATGTACGAGTTTTAAATTGTTATGCATGATCTCCAAATTTACTGACGAGTCGAAGACAAAACGTAAAAAAGGGAACTTTTGTTAACATAGATGGTTCTGGCATCCCTGTTCAGAAAAGGTACACGATTTTTTCTAGGTTCTAGACCATGGACCATCTAAAGATGTAGTCCTACGTCAAACTATTAATCATTGCGAATTATTTTAACTTTTAGTTAAAATTTGACTGGCGGGTAGTAATTTTTTATCGAGTTGTTAAATTTGACTGAAACTGCAGCCAAAGTTTGACGGATGAATAGTTTTTTGGTTGATTTTTTAAATGGCAGTATAAGCAAGTGACAGTTCCACACAACTAATACAAAGTGTCAAATAATACCCAAAACCTTCGACTTTCGACTAGTGCTGTAAAATCCATGAAAATAATCGCGTCACAATAGTTGAAAGAGAAAGTAAACAAAGAGAAATTATCATTTGTTCATACGGCCATTTGAAAAATCTACCGAGATTTGAGTTTATTTTGCACTGAAAATAAAACCATGTCAAGTGGTATGATAATTGCAAAACAGAGAACGAAAGGAGAACTTCGATAAAAACTTACTTTGTTTGACATTGTATTGATACTTTCCATTGGGGTATTTTGTATGACTGAAAGAAATAACACAGAAGAAATTTTTACTAATTATCTGGAATTTAAATTTTCTGCGAACACACATCAGCTGAGATAATCAAATAGATGATGACGCTAATGTACCCCATAGGCAGCAAAAGACACAAAAACAACATCGCAAATCACCGTTTGACAGCAAAGCAGAAAGTGAAGATAGACTTGCGATGCGGTATGTGTTGTTGTCTGTTGAATGGGTTTCCGTAGATACAGTAGGGGAGAGTGTTCTGTTACCGGCATCCTTTTATTTTAAGCTTATAACTTCGGACTAAGTGCACATTATGCGGATATATATACACTACACTGATTGAGAAACTTATTATCAATTTAGTAAAGTAATATATTCTGGCGATCTCAAAAAAGGTTCGGTTACAGGCACTAAAAAGAAATGTCGCTAAAAATAGAAAAATATAAGTAAAGACTGCGATTATTCAAAGAAAAAAAGGAATTTATTCTTTTCGGATTCGTTTTGGAAAAAAGTCTTCATTGTCTGATAGTGACTTCGACTAGGCTCTCTTGGCCGATGATTTGGATGGTGGCGTCTTTGGTGTTGATTTGGCCGGTCCTCCACTTTTTCTTCTAAGTGATTTTTGACTTTTAACAACCATCGTAATTTTGACTTTGAATAATCACCGAAAATTAAAAAAAATTAAAAAGTAAATCAAACAGAAACGTTGGGGTCTAGAAAAACAGAAGCGTCCTCAAAAATACTTCTTCACCGACTTATTTCTCAATATTTTTCCATGGAAAAAATACAAAATTGTTGTTCTAATGATGCTTTATATAGTATTTGTATTTGCAAAACATTTTAATTTGTTTTGTTGAACGATAGTTTGCAAAAATGATATTTTTTTCATCCATAAGACGTTTCGCCCTTGGCGAATACGACGGCTTGACATCAAACACTCATCACACTGTAATTCCGGAACCGGAAGTCGGATTCCGGGAATCGGTATATTTGAGTCTGGTTGTCAATTTACCAGGCCAGTGAAATGGAGGAATTCATTCACTGTTTCTGAAAAATTAGTCCCTCTTTTGACATTCTTTTATAGCAAACTTTTGAGATTGTAGCTTTTTTCACTCGCCACCCTGTAATTCCGGAACCGGAATAAGATCCATATGAAATTCAAAAAATATTCTATGAGGAAAAAGTGGTTTTTCATTGAGCCTAAGTTTGTTAGTCATCTCGGAGAAAAGTGAGTGCATGTTTTTGTCATATCCTACACACACACACACACACACACACACACACACACACACACACACACACACACACACACACACACACAGATACACATATCGACATTTGCTTAGTTCATCGAGCTGAATCGAATGGTATATGACTTTCGGTTCGAAAGTCGATTTTTACCGTGATTGCATAGCCTTTCCTAATGGGAATGACAAAACACATATTTTCATTGGAAAATTAAAAAAATCTTCGATTCCCAACCCCGCACATAGAGTCAGAAAGTTTTTTTTTGTCCGAAGAGGAGAATGACCTTAAGATTAAAGTGTCTATAATCGAAAAAAATGTATTGAGATAACAGAATAAATCGTTTTTACATTTTATTTTTATTCATTAAAAATGTGCTGTGTTTTCAAAGCCGATGTACTGAGTTATCTTGATTTTTCAGAATTATTTTCTTTGTAGAGACATATGAAAAAAGATTAACTTTCTATCTAAACAAAAAACGATACTGGTACAACCTAATTCGGTCTTCTGACAGATCTGTGAGAAGCAGAAGATGGCTTCAACATACTAGTTGAAATAGTGTTGTTTCTGTCCAGTCTGGAGCTTTATTGCTACATGACAATTTTGTACTCTTTTGCGACCGAACCAAAAGTATATCTGTTTGGATTTGATTGTACGATGCATTGTTCTCATTTAAAATGTTGTTCTTCGAAGATAGATATTATGATTAAAGTTTTGATGATTTCACAAGAGTAAGAGTGGTTTGTAGAGAGAGAAAGTTAAAATCAGATCAAACATTTACAGACAAGATGTTCTCGGTGTACGTTGATCAATTTTACGCCGGATTCACAGTAAATTTATTGACCATAAGCACCTCATTTCGGTCTATTCAGGTCCACAGCTCAGTATTGAATCCAGTCCCAGAGTGCAGTTCCAGAATAAAGAATTTCGTTCCAGTTTCAGGTTCTGAAATCAGTGCCTTCAACATTCATTTTGTCGTGAATAAATCTTATAACGATTCTGAAAGCCAAGAAGTAAAGATTGCCGAATTTACACAATCAAGCAACTAATGAGAACGATTATCGATAGTCGTAAGTGCCAATGATGCAGGAAAGTTTTATTCGTTTTAACGTTATCCAGTTATGTCCCTAGTTACCTAACCGCACTTGTTTTAATATGTAAACCGTTGTTAGTGCTTAATAAGTGATATATTTAGACTATATAAAAAACCTATTTCTTATCCTCCTAACTTTTCTTTTTTATCGACACAGTCTCATTGAAATATTTTTTACCTTTTTATTAAGATAATTTATAGTCTCCGAAACACAGTACTACTTTAGTCTGGAACGAGCCTAAAATTATGATATTTTTATTATGATGCCTAAAATTATGATTTATGGTTTATTGGAACGTAACTAACATAAGGTTTTCAAAAATTGGCGACACATTATATGAATTCTGAATTTATCTACTCTCACAACTTCTGTACAGCCTTTAAAAATAAACCTCAGATGTAAGTGGACTTCTTGGAAGAATGTTATAAATAACGGGCTAAACCTAAAAGCACAACTTTCGTGTGTAGTTCTAGAATAATCAATTGTGCAGCCCGAGCCGTCGGTTTGCTATATCTCGATTATTCACAGCACATAAACAATTAATCATAAGAACTTGTGAATCTTTATGTCCTGTGACAAAACGCGTTCTTTGCTTGACAGGACGTGAAGCTGCCTTTAGTTAATGATAAGAGGTTTTTTCTTGCTAACACCACTCATAGTATCACTGTAGTCAGATAGTCATTCGGTGGGTGGGACACGAATCAACGAAGAATTTTTGTATAAATAACACGTTCGAGAGCATGCTTTATTTGTCACGTTCCACGCGGTAAAGTTTACCATGCTCGTGGAGTAAATGCCGTCCGTTTGCCTCTACTACACAAGGCTGAAACAGTTACGTAATGCCAATCCCTCGTTCAGCTGGCATAGTCCTCATTAAAAGATGATTAATCGACAATGGGTCGACTAGACCAGCGAGTGTTGAAGCTCACCATATCATAGTTATGTGCATGGAATGCTCGGCTTACAGTCTAAGAAATTAAATATTTGCCAACTATACAAGAAAACAAATTCCAACTAAAAATTCCAAATAGTAGGATATTTATCTCCTTATATATAAGGGTGGTTGTATTTTTTTCATTACTTTAAGATTCGTCTATTCGTAAACATTGAAGATCTAGAGTACTCGACGGGGAAAAAAATAAAATGGACTGATGAAAGAAAATGAGAATAAAAAGTGTTTGGATTCCATCAATTGCAATTAAATTTTATACGGATCAGATTTCCGATTCCGGAATTAAAATATCACGAAAATCCAAAAAAATCGATAAAATTGATAAAATTTTTATTGGAATCGATAGAATGATCAATTTAATTTAATGTTTGAAGATGGTTTCATGCAAATGTTGACCAGCGGTTCCGCTTTAGATGGTCCATGCGCAAGGTCCAATTCTGGCACATCCTCTCCAACATATAGGCCGGTATTACACGAATAATGCCACCGGTCCATAATCCACACCAAACAGTGACTTTTTTTAATGCTTCTGACTGAATGCTCTTGCAATGCTTCTGGCTGGTCTTCACTCCAGATGCGACAGTTTTACTTGTTGACATTGAACCAGAAATGAGCTTCGTCGCTGAACACATTTTGTCGATAAAAAAGTGGATCCTCCAAATTTGCCAGCGCCTATTCATGATTAAATTATAGACGAAACTGAACAAATGACACAAGATGTGTGATCTGTCAAAAGCAGTGTTGCCAAAAAGATACCAGCAAAAAAATCACCCCTTATAAGTGGCGACTCCAAAAAAAAACAAATGCTTCTAAAATGGCTAAATAACTTCTCGCATTTGCAGGTCGTCTTAGTTTATGCACAAACAAATTCACTTCGACTGTTTCGAACCCCTATTTCCAATTTCGGGAGTACCGGAAATAATGACCAAAATATTCCGGAAAAGAACTCATATCCATTCCAATGTATGATCTAATGCTAAACCGAGATTAATTAACTTAGATTATAATGAATGGTCTCATCGATTGTCATTAAATTTAACCGCTCTTACTTCCGGTTTCCTAATTATAGAGTCAGGTGTGTTGAAAATTTCAACCTTTCATATAAATGATGATATAAAAAAGTTTAGATAGTTAAAACTGGTCTCAAAACTAATCAAATTTGTAAAACTCTCTACTTGATGACGAAACAGGATCAATTCGAATATTTTTTCTCATAAATACGTTTATTTCATGAGACATCAGTTTTTCGTAGCATTCACCATACCTAGTACTTTGAACCTAATATATATCGAATACAGTCATAAAAGTAGTATTACTACCTTTTTCGATAAACTGTCATATTAGCATTTCGGTATTCATTAGTTAATCTATTCAAAACACTTCGATTATGTTGGTCCTCATTTTCCGATTCCGAAATCACCGGAAGTAGAGTTCATAGAGCTCTGAATCTCCATATTAACGTTTCGACTTCCGATAAAGAAATTACAGGGTGATGAGTTTTTAAAACTCAAACCGTCATAGAAAATGACGATACCCAAATAAAACTTCAAAGTAGGGCTCCAACTATTCAAATTTTTCAAATGATAATTCACCGTCATAAAAAACTTTTTAGGTTATGCTGGTGCCTGAATACCGAATCTGGATGTACCGTAAATATAGACCAAAAATGGAGTGGAACTCATTTCGTCATCTCATGGAATGCTCTATCGATTGTCAAATTCAAAATACTTTGAAGTAATCATTTGGACTAAATTATGTCTGTTGATCCAAATAAATAAATAAATAAATAGATTCAAAGGAATAATTTTATCATTTCATACACTTTCTCTTTTCGATCCGACTTACAGTTACGAAATTATAGGGTTAAAACGGGAGCGGGTCATTTCGCCGAAACCCATTTCGCCGAAACGCATTTCGCCGAATATCGATTCGCCGAAAGGGTAATTTCGCCGAAAGGATCATGTCTCCTATATGCTATGTCTCCTGTATAACTGATGTGGCGCACCCACATAACCAGAGCCAAGATGGCTCGGCGGCACGAAACCGCCGTGGCAACGCCAGCTGAGTCGGCCGCCTTCCCGCCGTCGGAAGCGGCGGCCTCTTGCATACAAACCAGTAACCGCCTCGTTCGCCCGGTCTACTCAAAGCTAGGTTTCTTTCCCGCTACCGCTCGTTCGGACAGCACATGAACCAAAATGATGTAGCGTAGCCGCAATAGATATTTTTTCATTTTCACTTAATAAACGGAAAATACCACATACATTTGCCTGGTAGATACACCTATGCAATTGCTTTGATGCTTAGTAACTAATAGTCAACATGTTTTCTTGAGAACTCAAGAGTACAAGAATTAATTTTCATTCAAGAAGTACAAGCCTTAACGCTATCATCTTAAATTTGTCTTTTTTTAACAATTCAAATTACGATTTTAAGACGATTTCAGGATTCGGTGAAATGATTCCTTCGGCAAAATGCCCATTCGGCGAAATGTCATTCAGCGAAATGACCCTTTCGGCGAAACGACAATCCGCGAAATGGCCTTCGGCGAAATGACCCTGATTCGGCAAAAACGGTCATTTAAAACGACGGTCAATAAAATAATTTCATGAAAACTAAAAACATCGAAGAATATCTATGCCAAAAAACACATGTGGACTGATAAAAAAGATATCATCTCACTGCTAGGTGGATTGAGTCTGTTTTTTTTTTCAAGGAACAGTACAGTTCAAAGTTTTATCAATTGAAACAATTATAAATTCAATTCTCATAGTTGATGATAGTTGTGAAATGTCAACAAATTTTCAAGTTCAATTTTTATGTAGAAATTGCAAAAGTATCTGTTTACAGAAAAATTACAATGAAAGTGAAGAGGTATACTAAAATTCTAGAGTGCGGAATGTTTAAATTCCTCTCAAGTGAAAAATGTGTCAAGGCTTCCGACTCTCCCCAGTACTCGTTTTGAAAAACACTGCGCTTTTTTAGTAGGTGCATTTCATCTGTATTCTGTTTGAAATGCGTATATGCGCATATCACAGATAATTCAGTATAAATGGCACCATTGTTGATAAGAGCCAAACATAAACACTGGATGTGTGTGTGTTTAACCTATCCCAATCCTCACTGTCTGACAGCAGTTTACAGAAGAAAGATGTTTGCATGTGTTTTATTTATAGATGCAAATAACTTTAGTCCAGGACTTAGAGAAGTGTTGTCACAATCGAATTCCGAATACCCATTTCGTATAGAAAGCAAATCGTATTTCGAGGTCACCGTTCCATCGACTAGCCCCGCCTAAATGAAATGTTTGCATCAAATGGATTCAAACATTACAGAAAAGACTTTCGATCCCTTACAATTGGCTAGCAATCGACGCGTATGTAGAGCAAAACCTGAACACTAGATGGCGGTTAAAAATTGTTGAATAAAGGCGCTCTCCCTACTAGAAGTATAATAGAAACAAGCATTGTTTAAGATACACTGTCTGTGTATAATAGTGTAAGACGGTACTAGATATTAATATTATTAATATATTTATTCTACCGAAGTTTGTATTTTAACCATAAGGTCGATCACCAGGGAGTTACAATTTAATAATATGAGGTAGCAAAACGGAAACAGAAATACTTCCGGGTTAAGTAGTAGTCAGTAGTGTGTAATCTGAACCCCAGAAAGTGCAATGCAACCAGCAGTAGAAACTCTTTTAACAAGACCAGACAGGAGTCATCCGAAATCATCCAGCAGTGATGTTAAAACTTTCTCGTAGTAAAAGCAAAAAAAAACATCAACAAATCGTAAATTTTACTATAATGTCCGCGTTACCAAAATGATTCTATGTGATCAAGGTTCAATAAAATCTGTATCATTTTTGCCATTTTTGTTTCACTGTTAAATTCAATATAACTAGTAATATATGTAGTGGTAATTACCGAACGTTCAACCACTTATTCTTATCTGAACCAAGAATAGAAGAAAATGCTAGACTCTAAGACGATTATTCTCGTGTAATGTTTCGCGTCACGCCTCTTCCTGATCTGGTTACATCTACAAGCCAAACGGAATTTTCCCCCTCTCCTTTGTCATGGTAGGCCAAACAAACGTAAACTTTATCTTCTCCCGTTTTTCATTATGTTTTCCTCCCAGGAAGTGCAATGTTTTCTTTTTTGTTCACACTTTCGTTTCACCCCGTCTAGCTGTTTTTTCTTTACTTCAAAATACACATCCTCATAGACATCGCCTTTCTTCCCGTATCTTGTTTCCTGTCGATGCATTGCTACACACCGCCCGGTTCGGTGACGTTCGCTCGTTGGAGATTTTTCACACTGCCAGTTGCCAGTGCCTTCGCTACACATTGCGAACGTTTCTGTTTTGCATAACTATACATTTTTTTCTGTCTGGCACTATGTTAACGGGGGGAATCAAGTTCCTTCAGTAAAGGTTAGTGTAGTGGTGGTTGCATATATTGTTCACAGCAATACAAGGTGTCTAGTGAGGTTCCTGCTTTTTATGCTTTACACGTTACTCACCTTTATTTCTGCCATGTACCACTTTTACTCCAAAGTTTCGAGATGCACAGGTGGGAGTGCCAGTTTACAACTTTGTGTCCAAGTGGATGAGTGTTTCGCATTTTGTTTGTATGGGAATCTGAGTTGGCGGAGCACGGTTTGCTATCCATAATTGCATTTATATATGCTGATGTTGGTTGAGATTTTGCTACTAGTATAAAAGGAAGAAAGACGATCAACACCCCATATACTTCAACAAATGACGTTGGCTTATGAATTAGGGGATGTAAAAGTAAAAAGGATAAAAGCAAAAATGGACAGAAATTGGGAAGCGACGAAAGGGAAAAAGTGACAAAGTGTAACCGAACTAAACACTAGATCGAAAACAGTCCAAAAGACAGAGAGGTTGAATATAGTTTCGTCACAACACTTTGGTATTATACACTCATATAGTACTAGACAAATATTTTTAGCTTTTGTTTTAGCTACAAATCGCTAGTTTTTATAGCGTGTAGTAAGGGAATGGAACTTTAGCGCATTGCATCAGTAAAAATTTCATCGCTTTAGCGCATTGTTAATGAATTTATTTGCATGGTGAATCGCCATGGTGAGTCCATAGAGATTGGAGATTTGAGTTTTGTCATTGCTTCTCATCATTTTCCTAATGGGAAGGGAAACATAAAAGGAACATGGAGAGGGATTGTGTAGTTGATGATATGGGAAAACAATACAAAACAAACCGTTCTGCACCCCCGAAACGAAGCTGAAAGATCTACTGGTGGCAAAACGCACATTTGATAAAACCTCTAGCCCACTAAATGATTTAAAGATATTATAAAAACACCATTTTGCACTTCTGGATGAATGAAGAACGATTCGTAATATTTATGAGCAGAAGTTAAATCGGTACTCCCTAAGAGAAGCCAAACTGTCAGCTCAACCTTTTAAGAATGTATTCACTCCAGGAAGAACGATGAACCCCTCTGACTATAATTCCTTAGCACATTGGGTGAGAAACGCTAGAATATCCTTCAATTTAAGCTCTCCATATACAGATTCAATCATGTATGGAGAACCAAAAACCTGCACGGAACGACCGAAATTAGCTCTGCGCCTAATTCGTATTACTGTTTTTGAATTAGTTGATTTTAACAACAAAATTTCCAAAATAACTATGAAATTAGTTAAAATTGAGAATTTGCTTTACTGAAAAAAACTCTTATTTTTAGAGAATGTGTTTAGTTGGCGAATATTCTGGACACAAACCAGGAATATTTCAATCCAGTACGAAATTCTCATTGACAACAAATTTTGTTATTGAAATCAGAAAATTTGTTTCTATTTATCTATCACCTTCATTACTGAAGGACAGGACAAAGAAAACAAAAATGAAATTGGTTTTATTAACAAGTTTATTAGCTAAAAACTCATGAGAAGTGTCAAAGCAAAACAATCCATTAAAAAGCTAAAAGGGACAGTCTTGTTGAAACTGCTTGCAAATTGTTTAGATGTTTTTCGCATGTGTTACGATATATCCATATATAATTTTCTAAACCGATATGTAAAAATGACGTAAACTGTTAGTGGAAAGTGTATTTATTCAGAATTTGTGCGCATTTAAAGCGCTTGTGCGTAATAATGTTTTTACGGGGAACAGTGAAGTGAGTTTCGAATCTTGCACTCTAATTGTACAAGTCAAATGATGTTTTTTGTATCTTCCAACCTTCCGGGCTACGCCATCCGGTGTACTACTTGTATTCGGTTTTTGTTTTCCGAGTGCTCAAAGTTTTCAGTGAGATAGTCAATTTCGCGAAGTCGAATGAAGAAAACAGCAATTGAGAAGAAAAATTATCAAAAAGAAGTTTATGTTTCGCTTATGTCTTTTTCTCCAATACAACATCGTATTTATACCTGCCTATATAGAAAAGATAATCGTGACTGAAATTTTTTTCGGTAGTCGTGTGCCATCTAGTGGGTAGTCGTGTGTCATCTAGTGGCTAGTAGTCATAACGGTGTTAACGTTTTTTTCGGTGACAGAGCGCCATTTAGCTGCAAATGGCAGAAACCAATTCAACCATTTATGTTGGTTGAAAACAACGTTTTATTTCTCTAATTCAACTAAAAAATTAATTGAATGGATATGAAGCGTGCCTTAGCTAAGAAATGACAGCACGTTTAATTGGTGAATTCAACTAAAAAAATTGCCATTTCAACAAATATTTTATTATTATTAAGGGAATTAGAATTAAAAAATCTAAATCAGCAAAAATAAGATTTTTTTAGTTGTCTCAAAAAATAACTAACTAAAATCAGAAAATCAACTAATTTTTTCGCCAAAATGCTGATTTCGGTCTTTCCGTGTGGATTAGTAGTTGCGTCAATGCAGGACAGTTATGTACTAGATGATATGAAGTATCGTAATCGTATTCACGCAAATCACAAGAATACTCAGTACGCTGAATAGTAGCCATTTGATAGTTTGCAGTGTCCTTATTTATTTATTAAAATATTTTTTTAGGTACACTGCTTAATTTACAGAGTCCTGTCAGAGCTCTGACCAGAGTACACCCAAACCTCCGTTTACGTAAACTTTTTTAACGTTACCTCTTTTTATGTAACTCTTTTTACGAACAAAATCATCTTTTACGAACCAAATCCCACATAACGTAGTTTTTTTACGAACCTACTTCGTAAAAAGAGGTTTTGGCATACAATGAAAATCATTTCCGGCTCATTTATATTGTCGTGAATACGATTTACTTTACTATGGGGCGCCTTTTTAAAATTTACCCTCTGAGAGAGTGATAAGTTTTTGATCGTGAATATCTTTTGTTGTATCTAACGAACCAACATAATTTTTGCTACATGCTTCCGATGGCAAGATCACAATTTTATGATAAAATTTTCAGTTGTGTGACATAATCTCAAATAATTCAAAATTAAACTTTTCTGAAATGTTTGGTATAAACGAGTATCGCGTTTGTCTTTTCTCGTATTTTGAAAGCTCATAGCTCAGTGATCTGTGAAAGGATTTATATAATCTAACTACCAATAGAATCGAATTTTTTCAACTTAAGCGTGTAAAGCATTGAAGTATTTCAATAGTACACTATTGAAAAACCGGTCTCATTTGACCCATGTCAACACTAGCCAATCAGAACGCGAGGAAGAGATCAATATATCTGCTGCTGTACAACAAATCGTTTGAGAAAATGTTCCACAATTTGGTCCTTCTGAAAGGCAGGAATGAATCCCCTACAGCATCCGGATAGTTTCTTTCAATGAAATGCAAATCCGAAGTGAAATATCGAAAATATATCTATATGCTGCTATTTTTATAGCTGTTAGGACCGCCCATTAGTGAAAAAGCTACAAACGAAATCAGGTAAAAACAAGCCTCTCAACAAAAATTGGATCAGTTTGGATTCTATCGCCACTGCGAGCAGATGTATTTTGTGTTGTTTGCAAAGCTAGTTTCGACTCCGACAAGAGCGATTACGTCACAGCTGCCAGTCATTTGCATTAATGAAAAAACAACGGTGTAGAGCATTACACAAAATCAGCCGCACTAATGGCTCTAAAAGTTTTCTAAAGAACTATTAGGATTTCTTGCTCACAAATCGAAGGGAAATATCCTCAGTTTAGTGCAAATCTAGAACTATTTGATTTGATTTTTGCACTTTTTGCTGTGTGAAATTCACAGTAATCTAGATCAAGTGAAGCCTACTTTGTTTTTGCGAAAAATGTGGTAAAGGGGAATGCTTGCATAATTCATACAATTGATCTACTAATTGATATTCGGAAGTGTTTAGGAACATGTCAGTTGTTTTCGTATTCACGACATCCAGTTATGCCTCTGACATTACCCACCCGCCTTTTTTCATGGCAATTACTACAATTTGGGTATTTTCGGAACGGGTTTGATGAGTAGATGTCGGAAAACAATGTTTGAGGTGGTTCTGAATTCCAAGATAGCGACTTCCGATTTATTAATATTCCTTGAAAACCCTAAGAATATGGGTTTTTTTGGAACGGGTTTGATGAGCACATGCCGGAGAACAATGTTTGAGATGGTTCTAAATTTAAAGATGGCGACTACCGGTTTATTGATATTCCTTGAAAACCTTTATAATATGTGTATTTTAGGAACAGGTTTGATGATTACATGTCGGAAAACGATGTTTGAGGTGGTTCAGAATTCCAAGATGGCAACTTCCGGTTTATTAATATTCCTAGAAAACCCTTAGAATATGGGTATTTTTGGAACGGGTTTACATGTACATGTCGGAGAACGATGTTTGAGATGGTCACATCCCGGGTTGGCGGTTCAATGCATAGGACGCTGGTCTTACAAGCCAGTTGTCGTAGGTTCGAGCCCCGACCTGGAAGGATTCTTAGTGTCAGTAGGATCCATAGTACTAGCCATTCAATGATTCTGTATACTAAAAATCGGCTGCGAAGTCTGTTGAAACAGAAAGGCCAAATTTCACAAAAGGGATGTAATGCCAAGGCTTTTTACTCATCAACCCCTTTTCAAAAATACCCATATTATTAGGGTTTTCAAGGAATATCAATAAACCGGAAGTCGCCATCTGGGAATTCAGAACCACCTCAAACATCGTTTTCTCACATGGACTCATCCAACTTGTTCCGAGAATACTTATATTCTGATGGTTTGTAACGAATATCGATGAACCGGAAGTCATCATGTTGAAAATTGATGCTACTTAGAACAACCCTTTCCTGCAAAAACGTTCCATAATTATTCAATATATTATTAATATCCATAATAATGCATATAAACAAGGGAAACTTTTTTTATGTTAAAAATTCCAAATGACGTAAACTTTGTTTACGTCATAATTTGATTTACGTTACGTTACGTACATGGAGGTTTGGGTGTACTGCTATGATGCTTTATCAGATTCAATTCTGATAAAGGTTTTTGTCTGAGTGCAGGTTTGCAAGCTTCGCCAACAGTCGGCATGTCGGCATATAAAAAATTGAAACTAAAGTTTATACCCTTACCAGCCGCTATCTAATTTTGGGTAGAAACATACCAAATTCAACTAAGGTGCATCTTCACATTTTAAGATAATTAGTGTATTGCATAAACCATACTAACGAATATGACGTAAGTATTCAGTAAATGGTAGATTACCCAAAATGTTGTCATGCAATTTTGGCAATGCTCGTTAACTACGCTACGTTCAAGTCAATGTTTGAGTACTACTACTCAGAAAGAGTAATCGGTTATATATCTAAAATTTGGGTAGTACCGAAATTTTTTTTTGCCTAATTTTGGGTAGCTCTTAGAAAAGTTCGACAATGAACGATTTCTGCTAAAAAAAGCGGGTGAGTAATGTCAGAGACATAACTGATTGATGTGATTACGAATAAAACTAACATGTTTCTTTCACACTTCCGAATCGTTCGTATAAGTTAATTGTGTGAATTTTGCAATTTTAACTGCTTCGAATCTAGAATTGAAACGGTACATCTATACTAAAGTACGACTTATGAACATTTGATTAGTATGGAACAAATGGGAGTAAAAAAATACAATCACATTATAGTAGTTTGATTCACTGAGTAGAGGAAAAGTTCGGGAATATTTTAATGATTCTAAAGGACCCGGGCTGCGGAGTTTATCTGATGTTTACAAATGTTGAGTACTTTTTGGAATTATTTATTTATTAAAACCAGAATTAAAATTTTGAGCTAGGATTCCGGAACTGAAATTGAATTCCGAACCTGGTTAAAGGCACTGAGTTCAGTTAAAAATCTAGTTCCAGAATAAAAGTTCCGTTTTCAGTTCCTGTATGAAGGCTTTGTGCCATGTTGTAGGTCCGTTCGTAATTGAACCAATTAAGCGAACCAACAGCGTTTCGTTAAATAGGATCTGAACCAACAAACTGCACAAGTAGAATCGCCAAATAATTCCAATTCCAATTCCAATATTCCGTGTACAGTTCGAAGAGAAATGCATCAGTTTAGATGCATCTTCATCGAAAGAAAAAGTGAAAAAAATACAGTCTTGCGACAGTGGCTGGCGCTTAATTGGAAGTAAAAAGAATGGAAACGAAACTGGTGTGAGTATGACAAGAAACAGCACACTCGACGACCGCAAGAAAAACAACCAGAAAAGGCAAACCTTAACAGGAAACATCGGAAAAGGAAAAGTCAAAATAATGCAAATTTAAACAATAACAGGAACAAATATTACAATGTAAGCAGTAAAAACAATAACAACAAAAGTTAGTTCCTTTATAAGGATGGATTGTTTCACATTTTTGGTGAAGTATTAGATTCAGAAATAAGTAATGTAAGTATTACAAAATTTTCAAAAACTTCTTCGCCTTTTAAACAAAATGTGACAGAAATTCTGGTATATTGCCAAAATTTCAATCGCATGATAAGCCCAGCTAAAATGAAAGAAATTCATCAAAATTTAATAACCTCCTCTTTTGAAGTAATCCTAGGAACTGAAACTAGCTGGGATGAAAGTGTCAGAAGCGAAGAAGTATTTGTGAATAACTTTAATGTATTTCGCCACGACCGAAATTTATCTTTTTATTAGAAAAAATCTAGAGGTGGAGTCCTCATAGCCATTAACACTTGCTTTACTTCTGCAGAATTTATTACTTCAAAATGTACAAAATTTAAACATGTATGGGCCAAAGCCAATATCGAGTGAAGTTCATATTTTCTACTCCGTCTACTCCCTCCCGAAAATTAAAACAAGCCATCTTTTGAATTATTCTTTCAATCTATAGACACAATCATTTCGAATATGGAACCTGAAGTAAAGCTTTCATATTTTCCGCGACATCAACCAACGTAATGCAGACTTCATTTCTGACATTGAAAATGAGTTCATCTTACTTGCAGCCGTAGAAGAATACGGAATATTGCATTACTTTTTCGACAAAATTTCTAATTTTGGCTTTCATCAAGTGAACACTTTGCACAGAAGACTTTTGTGCGAATGCATCAAACATGCCTTTATTGAAAAATGAAGCATTCCACACTGCAATTGAATATTCATTATTTACCTTACCTACGAAAAAGTTCCGGAATACAATAAAATCGACTTCGAAGAAGTCATGCGTAGTTTAAATATAATAAATTGACAAAATGTATTTCTTAACTAAACATAAGCTCTAAACTTAAAAGCAACAATTTTCCATTACAAATGCACCTCGACGGACATGTAGAAAAAAATAGTACAGAAATCGGCAAACAATTTGAAATATATACGATAACTGACAATGACCGTGAATACTTTTCTTTTACACCTGCATTTCCCAACTCCATCTCCGTAAATTACCTATCGGAATATGACATTTCGACAGCACTGAAAATCCAAGACGCCTCGAAAGGGCCTGGACCTGACAGTATACCACCAATATTCTTAAAAAATCTTGCTGAAGAACATCCACAATTACTAAAATTACTAACTTTAACTTATGGCGTTTTTCATTGAAAAACACTGGTGGCGTGGATTGCTCTGATTTTGCACTTTCGAGCAAAAATGGCAATGAAACACCGTCAAAATGTTGCATTTCTGCTCGAAAGTGCAAAATCAGAGCAATCCACTCCACCAGTGTTTTTCAATGAAAAACGGCATTAGTAAATGTACTTTTCCTATAGCATGGAAATCTTCTCTTCTTGTACCAATATTTAAATCTGGTGCAAAATCTAACATTCGAATCTACCATGGAATAGCCATTATCTCTTGCTTTCAAAAATTATTTGGAAAAATTATAAACGAAAAACTTATTCACCAACTGAAGAATGTAATAACTAACAAACAGCATGGCTTTTTCAAAGGCCGCTCAACTACAACAAACCACCTAGAATTTGTGACGCAATGGACACTGACAACCACGTAGAAACTCTTAGCACCGACTTTAGTAGAGCTTTCGACCGAACTGACACACCATTACTTCTATACAAACTACAACAGTATGGTATAAAACATAGCCTTCTGGAGTAGCTTAAATCTTACACAGATAAAAATCTATTACCGGTACCATGATTTTTTAATCATACAATCATGAACCATGACTTCTCATGAAATTTCACAAGCAAAATGATTGATATCATTCAAATTTTCATGAAAAATGTGTTATTGTGCATGATACCAATCATTTTGCTCATAAAATCATGACTTATTATTCATGATATACATGATTCATGATTTCATGATTTTTAATCATGGTATCGGCAATGGATTTTCACCCGTGTACTTAACGAATCGTGTACAAGTTGTTTGTTCCCAAAACATAAACTCTGAGCCAATTAATGTAACATTTGGTGTACCTCAGGGCTCTCACCTAGGGCCTCTTCTTTTCATTTTACATATAAACGACATTTCCTTTATATTCAAAAATCTAAAAGTGCTTATATATGCAGATGACATGAAACTTTCCATGGAAATTAAGAATATCAACAACGCTGTAATATTCCAGAACGAAATCAATCCATTCCACATTTGGTGCTGTAAAAGTTTACTCTAACTCAATGTAAAAAACCTGTTTTATTCCACCTAGTGGTGTAATGATGCCTTTCTCATGTATATAATATTGTGGTATTCTATTCAAAATTTTTTTTTAGTTGCTTATTGATAATAACTATCGATTTGTGTAGTTTTGAGACCAGTTTCGAAAATTTTTTACGTTTTTTGTTCCGCCGGTTTAAGAGACGGTGTACAATATGTAACACACTTTACCCTATAACTCCGGAACCGGAAGCCGGATCCGGATGAAATTCAGGAATTCCGTATAGGACCACGAGACCTTTCATTTAAATCTAAGTTTGTGGAAATCGGTCAAACCATCGCCGAGAAAAGTGAGTGAGATCCATTTTGGTATATATGACCACTATTTCCGGTACTTATGGAACCGGATACCGGGAACCAGGATAGCCGAAATCGGTTTGTTTAGTTGCCTATTGATAATAACTATCGATTTGTGTAGTTTTTGAATCAGTTTAGAAAATTTGTTAACGTGTTTTGTTCCGCCGGTTTAAGAGACGGTGTACAATATGTAACACACTTTACCCTATAACTCCGGAACCGGAAGTCGGATCCGGATGAAATTCAGGAATTTCGTATGGGAGCACGAGACCTTCCATTTGAATTTAGGTTTGTGGAAATCGGTCAAACCATCGCTGAGAAAAGTGAGCGAGATCCATTTTGGTATATATGACCACTATTTCCGGTACTTCCGGAACCGGATACCGGGAACCAGGATAGCCGAAATCAGTTTGTTTAGTTGTCTATTGATAATAACTATCGATTTGTGTAGTTTTTGAACCAGTTTAGAAATTTTTTTACGTTTTTTGTTCCGCCGGTTTAAGAGACGGTGTACAATATGTAACACACTTTACCCTATAACTCCGGAACCGGAAGTCGGATCCGGATGAAATTCAGGAATTCCGTATGGGACCACGAGACCTTTCATTTGAATTTAAGTTTGTGGAAATTGGTCAAACCATCGCTGAGAAAAGTGAGCGAGATCCATTTTGGTATATATGACCACTATTTCCGGTACTTCCGGAACCGGATACCGGGAACCAGGATAGCCGAAATCAGTTTGTTTAGTTGCCTATTTATAATAACTATCGATTTGTGTAGTTTTGAGACCAGTTTCGAAAATTTTTTACGTTTTTTGTTCCGCCGGTTTAAGAGACGGTGTACAATATGTAACACACTTTACCCTATAACTCCGGAACCGGAAGCCGGATCCGGATGAAATTCAGGAATTCCGTATAGGACCACGAGACCTTTCATTTAAATCTAAGTTTGTGGAAATCGGTCAAACCATCGCCGAGAAAAGTGAGTGAGATCCATTTTGGTATATATGACCACTATTTCCGGTACTTATGGAACCGGATACCGGGAACCAGGATAGCCGAAATCGGTTTGTTTAGTTGCCTATTGATAATAACTATCGATTTGTGTAGTTTTTGAATCAGTTTAGAAAATTTGTTAACGTGTTTTGTTCCGCCGGTTTAAGAGACGGTGTACAATATGTAACACACTTTACCCTATAACTCCGGAACCGGAAGTCGGATCCGGATGAAATTCAGGAATTTCGTATGGGAGCACGAGACCTTCCATTTGAATTTAGGTTTGTGGAAATCGGTCAAACCATCGCCGAGAAAAGTGAGCGAGATCCATTTTGGTATATATGACCACTATTTCCGGTACTTCCGGAACCGGATACCGGGAACCAGGATAGCCGAAATCAGTTTGTTTAGTTGTCTATTGATAATAACTATCGATTTGTGTAGTTTTTGAACCAGTTTAGAAATTTTTTTACGTTTTTTGTTCCGCCGGTTTAAGAGACGGTGTACAATATGTAACACACTTTACCCTATAACTCCGGAACCGGAAGTCGGATCCGGATGAAATTCAGGAATTCCGTATGGGACCACGAGACCTTTCATTTGAATTTAAGTTTGTGGAAATTGGTCAAACCATCGCTGAGAAAAGTGAGCGAGATCCATTTTGGTATATATGACCACTATTTCCGGTACTTCCGGAACCGGATACCGGGAACCAGGATAGCCGAAATCAGTTTGTTTAGTTGCCTATTTATAATAACTATCGATTTGTGTAGTTTTGAGACCAGTTTCGAAAATTTTTTACGTTTTTTGTTCCGCCGGTTTAAGAGACGGTGTACAATATGTAACACACTTTACCCTATAACTCCGGAACCGGAAGTCGGATCCGGATGAAATTCAGGAATTCCGTATGGGACCACGAGACCTTTCATTTGAATCTAAGTTTGTCAAAATCGGTTCAGCCATCTCCGAGAAAACCAAGTGAGATTATTTGACACATACACACACACACATACGGGAGCGGGTCATATCGCCGAAAGCCATTTCGCCGAAAGTCGTTTCGCCGAATGCCATTTCGCCGTGTTACATATTGTACGCCGAAAGGGTCATTTTGCCGAAAGGGTAATTTCGCCGTAAGGGTCATATCTCATGCATGATATGTCTCCTGTATAACTGATGTGGCGTAGCCACATAATCAAAGTCAAGATGGCTCGGCGGCACAAAGCCGCCGAGCCGACGCCAGCTGAGTCGGCCGCCGACCCGCCGTCGGAAGCGGCGGCCTCTTGCATACAAACCTGTAACCGCCTCGTTTGGCCGGTCTACTCAAAGCTAGGTTTCTTTGCTTTAGTTAGGTCCGAACGAGCGGTAGCGAGGTCGGATAGCACATGAACTAAAACGATGCGGCTAAGTAATTTTTCATTTTCACTTAATAAACGGAAAATACCACCTACATTTGCCTGGTAGATACACCTATGCGACTGCTTTGATGCTTACTAGCTAATAGTCAACAAGTTTTCTTGGGAACTTCTTTCTGAGGTTCATGAATCAATCTTTATTCAAGAGTACAACAATCAATCATTATTCAAGAAGTACAATGGTAAGTTAACAAAACGGGCGTTAACGCTATCATCTTCTAAATCATCATCATTTAAATCAATTCTAATTACGTTTTCAAGACGATTTTAGGATTCGGCGAAATAACCCTTTCGGCGAAATGACTTTCGGCGAAACGGCTTTCGGCGAAATGGCTTTCGGCGAAATGACCCTGATCCACACATACATACACACACACACAGACATTGCTCAGCTCGATGAACTGAGTCGAATGGTATATGACACTTGGCCCTCCGGGCCAATTTTCACTAGTCGGTTTTTCAAGTGATTGCATAACCTTTCTATATGAGAAAGGCAAAAATGTAGCAGGCAAATAACTTTCAGTAGGAAAAAACGAAACCCGTTATGTAGACATATTTTTAGGAAATCAAATGGTTGGAAAAAGTAAAATTGTACGAGATTTAGGTTCAATCCTGGACTCCAAGTTAACATTTGTGGAACGTTATAATAAATAATCAATAAAGCAAATAGTATGCTGGGCTTTATCAAATGCTTGTCATAATTTTCAAGACCCATATACTATAAAATAGCTTTATAGTACATATGTCGTACACAAGAAGAAATTATGACAATTCTTCAAACGATACAATTCATAACTACTTAACTTCTCAAATGACACGATATTCCAATCGAATAGAAATTTACTGGCTCCGAGTGTAATTTACACTCGACAGCCGCTGTATATATATATATATATATATATATATATATATATATATATATATATATATATATATATATATATATATATATATATATATATATATATATATATATATATATATATATATATATATATATATATATATATATATATATATATATATATATATATATATATATATATATATATATATATATATATATTTATGTGTATATCAATTATTCAACGAACAGATAAGAGCTTATGTGGTTCAGTCGAGTAGTCGATGTGCTAATCTATAACCTAATGTTTATCTGTTCAAGTAGCGCTGTTGCCGTCGGTCTTTTGTTCATTATTTCATTCGAATTGAAGCCATATAATTTTCAAATTACACAATTTTACATGTTCTTTAATATAAATTTGTGTGAAATACGACGCTCCATTTATGTGCATTTTATAAGATGTAAAATCATAATATTTTTTCGAACTGTGTATTTGGAATATTGCAGCCTAGTATGGAATCCATATACTATCATTTACGGAGAACGCATTGAATCGATCCAAAAACAATTTCGTTTATATGCACTGGGCAGCATTTCATTTACCATCATATGAAGCACGCTGCTTGCTCATCAATATACAAACACTTATATAACGCCGCGATTTTCAGTGATATTTGTTAAATTTTGATAATAATCGTTAAAAAGTTGACGAAGTTTAAATCTTTAAAAGTCTCCTCAAAAAAACTAAACTCAAGCTCGTTGACCCAATTTGTTGAACGGTTGAGATTGTTTGGCAAACATTTTTTCTTCACTCCGGGAAAGGCAACTAGCCAATGCCGGATGAACTCACAGTAGTCACAGGGTGTGCCAGATGTTTGAGTCCTACAGCCAATCGAAATTCACTTTGTAACATCTTAAAGCTGGTGAGAAAAACTGCTAAAATGAAACTCACTAGCCCATAAAAAAGCAAATTGAAATCAGAAGATTACATCGAAAATATGAGCGAAAACTCATTCCGTAATAGGAGAATTGGTTGCACTAGCAGTGTAATTTCCCTCTCGCGTACGCGATCTTCCGCTTCCGCCCATGGCTTCGATTTTTGTCCCGCACGCTACTTGGCGGAAGAGTGCATTTTCTTCCTACCGAAGGGTGCGGTGTAATCAGCTAGAGATTCTGTTTTCAAAAAAAAAAGAAAAGAAAAAAAAAAGAAAACTTGAATCATTGAGGATCATTTCATTTGAGTATAATCTACCACATAAAATTTTATCGTCAAGCGTAGTCGGTTATTTCTTTTCGGTGTGTTTTCGATGCGAGCTCACGATTTATCCACCGTTTTCTTCCGCGAGGAAAACGCCTCGAACGCAATAAACTCAGCTCACTACCGTCGTTGCTAACTTGGCATGGGCCGCCGCCCAAGTTCAGTGGAACGTGTGTTCCTTCATTCTTCAGCTTCTTCCGGTGTGCGCCAATTTCTGCTGCAAACATTCTGTCCCGATGAATGAAACTTTGTCCTCGCATTGGTTGGTAGCCAGAAGCAGTGTCGACACGGTCGAATTGGTTTCAACTAGGATGTCCCAAAATGAGGGAGTGTTGATACAGTGATTGAGTCTATCTTTTCCGTTGTATTCAATTGCTTTGTGCATGCGTTCTGTTTCCTGAGATGTGCATTCAAATTATGATTTATGTCTTGCTTCCACAAAAGAACGTGAATTATTTAATATTGGGAACTGATGAAAAATTGCAACTGTTCTCACAGAATAAAACTTATTTTCACTATATTTGAGTTCTTTGTTCAATCATTCTCAATATATCTCTTCATAGCTGAATTAAAATAAAGTATCTGAATTAAATTAAAGTAGTACCATAAATTTGGAGATATCAAATGTCATCTTATAACAGAATGATAAAAATTGGGAAAGAGTTTCTTTTTTTCAAACAACTATTATTATAAAAACGTGCTTAATCTACCTAACAGTGAGATGATACATTATTTTTTATCAATCAATGTTATTAAATTTCATAAAATTATTTTCAGGACCGTCGTTTTAAATTACATTTTGAAATTTCAATCACTCATTACCTTGTAATTTTGGAATTGCAAGACGAATCGAAGATAGAAATTGTATGAAACAATGAAATTATTCCTTTTAATCTAAGCGTTTGGCAAATGAAAACGCATTCCATAAGATGTAGAAGTGAGTTCGTCTTGAAGTTCTTGTCATTATTTATGGTACTTCCAGAAGTGGTATTCAGAGACCAGCATAACCCAATATATCCATAAATTAGTATGAAGAATAAATTGAAATAGTTTTGAGTCCAAATTTGAAGATTTTTTGGGTATCGTCTTCTTCTATGACGGTTTGAATTTTAAAAACTCATCACCCTGTAATTTCAAAATTGGAAGTCGGAATCGGATAAAATTCACCAATTTTGTGTGAGACCATAAGTTTTTTTTAATTTGAATTTTTGTTTATTAACTTCATTTTGGCCTTCTTTTAGTTTATCTTTTCCCGATATTTTCGGGAACGGAATACGGAAATCGGTGTAGCCGAAGTCAGTTAAATTTGTCTAATGGATTGTTAACCATTTCAACAGATTCGATTTTTTTGAAAATCAGTGTAGCCATCTTAGAAAAATCGTAGTGCGTTCCACATAAAATTTTTGAGTACCTTTCGGGATCGAAAACGGAATACCGGTTAAACTAAAATAAGTTTATTTGGTCGTCGACTATCAAAATCTATGAATCCAATAAATTTATGTGAATTTTTTACACTAATCACCCTGTAGCTCCTGAAATTAACAAATAAATAAATAAATAAATAAATAAATAAATAAATAAATAAATAAATAAATAAATAAATAAATAAATCAATAACTAAATAAATAAACAAATAAATAATTAAATAAATAAATAAATAAATAAATAAATAAACATAAATATGAAATTGTTTTGAATTTGAAAATACTGCCATCTTTATAATACATAAGTTATGTTCCAATGATCATGTTGCCAAAAACGAACCGTGCTAAAATCGAAACGTCGTGGAAAAAGGTACTGTGAATAATTCTTTAGCTGCTAAAAACAGTATTGAAAATCGTGCTTCACTTTGCTCTGAAACATCGCTTCATCATCAAGTGCGTAAAAATACTACTACTAGAATAAGGCGAAAAGTCGCTTACACAATATTATCGATATCTCCGTTAAAAATGGACGGAGTTTGACAATCTATGGCTTGTTGGATAGCTATTACCGTACGGAATTCTGTTTACAAGGTCAATTGTGACAGATATAGTCAAAAAACTGAAAACTTTGACATAAAACTTTATGTAACTCAAAAAGTAAACATTTGACCTCAAAACCATTTAATAGCGTTCAGGGTGACGGAGAGACCTTCCATTTGCGACTAGTTTGATCAAAATCGGTTCAGCCATCTCCGAGATCTCGACCTCTTTGCTTACAACACACATACATACCCACACCTTTTTTAATCCATCTAGTGGTGTGATGATGCTTTTCTCATACTACTTATGTTTTCAAAAACACCATTAGAAGATTCTGTCAAGTTTATTTTTCAAACTTGTGTAAAATCAAAAAAAAATTCGGTAAAAACTACCATTACCTTTTCAATTTGTAAACAGTTATGTCAAGTTAACAGAGACCTAAATGTGGCAACCCTGAACGCTATATAAAATTGAACTAAGCACGATAGGTGGTGGCGTTTTCTTCTTCTTCCGAACCAGCATGTACCGATGCGTACCGATTTTGTATCATTTTGTATGATAGTTTGAAAGTTTCGATGCTCTTTGCCCTAAAATTTCGGAACCGGAAGTCGGATCTGGATGAAATTGCACAGTATCTTTCAAAACACTGAGTGCGAATTTTCTCATAGATTTGAACATGTTGCATTGTAATTTCGGAACCGGAAGTATGATAAAGATAAAATTCAATAGCGATCTATAGGACTATAAGACCTTTCGTTTGAATCTAAGTTTGTTAAAATCGGTCACACCATCTCTTAGAAAAGTGAGTGACAATTTTTTTTCATTTTTTTGTGCATATCATCCGGTAATTCCGGAACCGGGAGTCGGATCGGGAGAAAATTCAATAGTAATCTATGGGACCAAAAGATCTTTAATTTGAATCTGAGTTTGTGAAAATCGGTTCAGCCATCTGCATCTGTCAGTAGACACTTTGACATTTTCATATTTAAATCTGGTAAAAATGCTTTTGTCTGAGCGCAAGTTTGCAAGGAGCGCCAGTTGCTGGCATGTTTGGTTGCAGCCCAAGAACGAATCTTGTGCTTTATCAAACTAGCACGGAACGACCGACATCAGCATTTTTGCGAAAAATTTAGTTGATTTGCTGATTTTAGTTAGTTATTTTTTGAGACAACTAAAAAAATCTCACTTTTGCTAATTTAGATATTTGTTGAAATGACTATTTTTTTTAGTGGAATTCACAAATTAAACGTGCTGTCATTTCTTAGCTAAGGCACATTTCATTTCCATTCAACTAATTTTTTAGTTGAATTAAAGAAATAAAATGTTATTTTCAACCAATATGAATGGTTGAATTGGCTTCTGCAATTTGCAGCTACATGGCGCCCTGTCACCGAAACGGTAACACCGTAATGACTACTAGCCACTAGATGGCACACTACTGCCGACAAAATTTCAGACGCGGTTGTCTTTTCTATATTGGCAGGTATAAATACGATGTTGTATTGGAGAAAAAGACATAAACGAAACATAAACATCTTTTTGAATTTTTTTCTTCTAAATCACTGTTTTCTTCATTCTCACTGGAAACTTTGAGCACTCGGAAAACAAAAACCGAATACAAGTAGTACACCGGACGGCGCAGCTCGGAAGGTTTGAAGATACAAAAAAACTTCATCACAATCAGAGTGAAACATTCGAAATTCACTTCACTGTTCCGCGTAAAAACATTATTACGCACAATCGCTTCAAGTGCGCACAAATTCTGAATAAATACGATTTCCACTAACAGTTTACGACATTTTTACATATCGGTTTAGAAATTTAAATAAAGATATATCGAACACATGCGAAAAACATCAAAACAATTTTCAAGCAGTTTCAATAAGACTGTCCTTTTTAGCTTTTTAATGGATTGTTTTGCTTTGACACTTCTCATGAGTTTTTGGCTAATAAACTTGTTAATAATACCCATTTCAGTTTTGTTTTCTTTGTGCTGTGCTTCAGTAATGATGGTGATAGACAAATAGAAACAAATTTTCTGATTTTAATTATAAAACTAGTTGCCAATGAGAATTTCGTGTTGGATTGAAATATTGCTGGTTTGTGTCCACGCTATTCACCAACTAAACACATTCTCTAAAAATAAGAGTTTTTTCTGCAAAGTAAATTCTCAACTTTAATTAATTTTATAGTTATTTTGGAAATTTTGTTGTCAAAATCAACTAATTCAAAAACAGTAATACGAATTAGGCGCAGAGCTAATTTCGGTCGTTCCGTGAGTTGAAAGTGGTAAAGCTGGTTCAGGACCAACGAAATCATTCGTTGCACCAGCTCTAGCCAACTCATCAGCCCATTCATTTCCAGTAATACAAGAATGGCCGGGTACCCATAAGAAGTAAACAGCATTTGAAATGCTGGGCTCCTCAATTGGAGTTCAACATGCGATCACTAGATTCGACCGTGAAACATTTTAACTCAGTGCTTTTAAAGCTTACCAAAGATTCTCTGCCGAAGTGCCGATTGTATTCCACACAGAATCGCGTAGATTTCTGCTTGGAACACAGTACAGTATCTACCAAGTGAATGAGACTGCTCTAGCCTCATTTCACGACAGTAGACACCAGCACCAGCACGACCATTCAAAGAAGAACCGTCCGTATAACAAACTATGTGTTCATCATGTTGTCATTCCAAATAACCAGTCAACCATTCCTCACGAGGAGGATAGCTCACATTGAATGTTTTGAAAGGAAAACTGCATGTGAGAATTAGGTCACTAGGAGCGAGTAAATGCTCATCCCAGGTAACCATTTGAGATCACAAGCGAGTGTGGCTAATAGCATAGTCTATGGGGTTACTGTTCCAAAGCCCTGTAACTTTAAGACGGTATGCACAAGATAATGCTTCTTGTTTTAGGAACACATGTAGTGGTTTAATGCACAGTAGCGCCTCTTAAGCAGCAGTAGGAGTTGTCGTGAATGCTCCTGTTATCGCCATTAGGACCATCCTTTGGAGATGATTTAGCTTTGACTGAACTGTCGCGACGGCTCCCTTCTGTCACCATACAAGACATCCATATGCTAAAATTGGTCTAACGATAGTTGTGCAGATCCAATGAATGTATCTGGGTTTGAGTCCCCATGATTTTCCTAAAGCTCGTCTGCATTGGCCGAAAGCCATGCAAGTTCTTTTAATCCTGAAGTCAATGTGAGCAGACCAATTCAGATTTGAATCAAGAATAACCCTGACGTATTTAACTTGATAAACCACAGTGACCTCTGAACCCAAGAACTGTAACGGACGAGCTCCTGTGATTCTCCTACGATGAGTGAAAAGCACCATTGATGTTTTGCCCGGATTTACAGATAATCCAACCTGACAACACCATTGTTCAACCGATCGCAGGGCTTGCTGCATTAAACCAAAGAGAGTGGTAATGCTTATACCGGTCATCAATATATGATAATCGTCGGTAAAACCGTAAGTCGGAAATCCAAGGTTATTCAGTTTCCTTAACAAACCATCACCGACTAGGTTCCATAAAATGACATTAAAGTCCTTAGACCTCGCAAGTAACTTATTTAATCTGCTAGCCTCGTTGAGACTAGAGACATTTGTGCAGAGGCTTTTCCAACCACTTCGGTTCCAAGCTCTTCTGCATAGTTTCCTTAGTCTAGCAAGTTCAGCATTCCACCAAGGAGTTCCTCTAGTAGCTCGCACAATCCGAAGTGGACATTCTGCATATTCTGCAACTATGAGTGAGTTTGTCTCACTAAATCACTTTTGCAGCAGTATGATACAACCTTTTTGAAGTCATCGCTTGGCGAAGGTTGGTTATGCGGTAAATATGCCGAACAATAGACATATTTCCTGTCTATGCCATCAATAGTCATACCAACTGTGACAGTACAAATATCCCGAGTTGTGAGCTCCGTAATGAGAGAAACATCGTGAGCACTATTTGCAAGTATACATGCACGAGGCATTTCGCGTGGATTAGTCATACCGTTCAAAGCTATAGAAGCTTTACCTTCTTGCATAAGTCTGGATAGATTCATAGTTGCTGTACGTTTATGCTTGAGATTCATTTGTGTTACTCTAACCATTATCAATTAAAGTAATGAACACTACATCTCCAGCACTTATCGTACAACAATTAGAAGAAACCAAATATATTGGCTTATAATCGCCTATAGCTAACCATGCAAGGATTCTTTAAATCGTTTTTAATTGATTTCTTCAATTTAGCTGCTGTGCTGTTGTAGTCGTTTTTAATGTTATCGAGAGTTTTGTTCGAACGACCAAAATTAGGTTAAAGCAGAGTATAAATAAATTATATAAAAAAAAAGTTTTGTTGATGGACTCTTTCGTTTTCTTATCGTTTCTTCTTTTTCTTTCTGGTTGGCGTCACCTCGCTTGGGATGACGTCGGTTGATGGCACAGTAACTTAAGCTATATTACCAGTTAATTTTTGTCTATAGTCCAATGGACTTTCTTTTCACTGGACTACAAGCAAAAATCTCGCTGTGTGGCTTCGTTGAGTCGCCAAAGTACGGATAAAAATTCTTACTTTCGCGCGAATTACTCGAATTTTCACCACACTAACACGATTCAACGTACTCACCCGTTGAGAGATTCGCAGGAAGTGTCTTATCGTTCCGATGACTGTTTGGATTGTTGATGTAGGTGTTCGAGATGTCAGAAATGACATCCCGCTTCGGTTCAAGATGTCAGAAACGACATTGCGCTTATTAAAAGCTTGGCACAGGTATCGTTATGGTGAGTAACGTCTGAGTAACGAATACATTTCAATTGCTATGAACTGTGTGATTTCTAGTACTTTGATTGTAGTTGGTGGTGTAGCCGATGATGTTAGATAAAATATTATTTTTAGATGCCAATGTTGAAGACTTTGTATTGATTTGCAGTGAAAATCCAAATCTAGATATCTTATATGCTCTATCTTAACCCAGCCCGACATATTATGGAACGGAATCTACATCACTTCGGGTACAATTTTCCGTCAACACAAAACTTTCCATGTTGCAACATATCTTTTCGAATATAACACTGAGGGACGAGTATAGCGAGATGGTTAAACCGTTGTGAGTCGTTTAAAACAAAATTTAAAAAGTATAATTAAAAAAAAACACTCTTTAACATTCGACTGAAGGTCGTGTACTCGCATGCAGCTCAATCACTGTTACCATCCAATTTCGTGCGCTCCTGTTCGTTCACTTCGTCGCAAACCTGCACAGGAATAATCCTTCGCGGGTTTTCGGATCTCAAAACGCACCAATTTCATACCAACGTTTCACAGTTTCTCCTACTTTCTTACTCTTAGAATTTCAGTATTTCAGCTATAATGCGCTGGCGAGTTGAAGAAAAAATGAAATCATCAAATAAAACGTTAAGTTATTATTAGCTAAACAGATGTATTGAGCGTAAAAATATTTCTCAACGAGATTTTTAGGATTGTTAAACTATTTCTCATTTCGAGGAGGCCCGAACGAAGAATAATAGTAGCTCCATAACTTTTCCTATTGAAACTTTGTGTAACTGGTAATTTGAACCGGGTAAGCAGAATTGAAAAACGTATCTTTTTTTTTGTTAGATACTCGTTTTTGCAAAAAGTTAAAATTTGATTTAAGCGATCGATGATTGGAAACTATCGTTCAAAAACTGCTGGGTTTTTCGAATCATCGGTTTCGATATTGCGAAGCTAGGGTAAAGATACCGCAACTTTCTAATTCAACAACCAATTACCAAACGAGCTTTTTTACTCTGTCTGTCCACTTCAGAATGTATGATTATTCTTTCCACGTTTGGATCCGGGTTTAACGAACGGAAGAAATCTTGACGAGAGGCGAAAGAATGTGTACGCCATGAAGAAGAAAAACGCTGCAGGGATTGTTTAATCAATAACAGCTACATGGAAGATGGTACGTAGTACCAGTGAAGACCACATATAACAAGAAAATGAGAGGAAAGGTCCAGGAAAAAAAGTTCGGACAAATGGCAGGAGTTTTATGCTAGCGGTAGATAACTGGTTGAGATAGAGTTGCGGAAAAAATCGTTCAAGCTCGATGTAGGTAACAATAGAGGTGATAACTGACCAAATGTCCTAGCTTAGTTATATGATACATTTGACGTTCGTAAAACATTATTTAGCAATAATGTGAACACCGTTTGTTGGTGTGCTTGCTAATCCTAATACAGAAATGATACAGAGCTAAAAAACATATGAAATAAATCAGAATTAGTAGATTTACTGATAGGTACAATAAATTGCCCATCCTATCTTGTATACAATTTCTTTCATTTATTTAGTTCAAATTTGAGTTAACGCGCTGTAGTTTTTTATGCGTTATTTATCATACTTAGTTTCAACTATAGAATATTGAACCTTCGAATTTTATTCTTATTCTCATATGCATTACTGTGGCTCACAGTGTGTGGTATTAGTGATGTATTTTTTTACTCGATTAATCAAAATAATCGAATAAAAGGCTAAGTAATCGGGTATTTGTAATCGATTAGCGACAGTACCACTAATCGAGCTAATCGATTAATAGCAAACAATGATTCGAGATTTATAAAGTTGGGCGCGAGAAGCGAAGCCGAGCTGGTGACTAACATTGGCAAATCAAAAGCGGGAATGATACTAGAAGCAAATCAAAAGGACTCTTCTAGAGTACAAATGAGAAATCGGCTCAGCTTTCACTCTGACAGGGTCCCTCTGTTTTGCTGTAAGTACGTTTCCTACTTTGGTCAGAAAAAAAGCTCAGCACAGCTTCACGCGCTCACTCTGTCTGCAGCCTAAGGCTAAATGTTGATATGATGAGAGTTCCAGTTTCATCTGTCATTATTCAAGGAAATACGAATTTCAATCTAAATAATGTTTTTTGATCCATTCTGCCCACCGTTACAATGTTCAAAAATTTTTCCATCCGTTTGATCATAGATTTTATTGAATTTTCTAAACATTTCAACCACATTTTCTCATATTTGATCACACAGAGAAAAATATTGTAAAAATAGAAAAATTCAGTTTTTATTCAACGAATTTTTTTATTGATATAGTGACAAAAAGAAATCTTGGTTGATATTGCATATATTGCTACTTGAAACTACAAAACAAGAAGATTATTTTTTCTCAGTTGATTAGTTTGTTTCAATTAATATTTTGGAAGAAATAACAAATATTTCTCTTATACGTTCTTGTCAAGTCCTTGTCAAACAATTTCACAGTAAATTCAATTTGAAAAATTAGTTTGTAATGAACGAACTCTAGTTTAAGTTACTTGTTTTTAGCGGTTTAAATTTACAAACTTTTTAGTTGAAATAAATGAATTCAAATTTAGCTATTTCTAATAACGCTTTTGTTTGTTATAATCACATATTTTGGTTTGGTTTTAAGAATGAAATGATTTCTTCTAATTTTTTTTAATTACCTTGCAAAATTTTTTATACTATTTTGTTTCAATTTATGCTCGTATTCAAATTCTGAAAAAAAATTCACATTGAAGCCCTGATATTTTGATTAGTTTTCAATGTTTTGGTTTTTCATCAGTCCGGTCAAAATATCTGCATCAAATAATTATTTTGTAAAAAAATGTGTTATTTAATGTCATGCAATTTTCAAGAATATTATAAAATTTCAATACAGTTCGTGCTCGCATCTCACACGACGCAGTCGAAAATCATTTACGGTCGCAAATCATTTACGGTCGAAACAATAGAAACAAAGACAATACAGTACAGTGAACAATAGAGTGTACGGAATGGTCAAATATGATTTAACAAAGCCTGAATCTTAGCCTACAAGACCAAATTCAATTTGTATAGATTTCAAGCGTTGCAAAGTTAGACCAGCAGCAAATGAAATTGAAATCTTACTTAAGGAACGAATGCATCTAGACGCTAATTATGTAAGTGAGATTTAATTTAACAAAGCGTCTAACTGTGTGTACATTATGTTTAAACGTGAAAGAGATGCAATTGCATTCGCTATTATCTGCCCAATATGCAAAATACCCGCATATTAGTCCTATTTAATGCAAATTTCATAAATTTAATATTTTGAAATGTTAGTTGTGTGTTGCCAATATTCCGTACAAAAATACCAAGATTTGTGTTATGTAGCACGAACAATCAAAAACTTAGGAAATAAAATTTATATTTTCCATATGGGGCTGATATGCAAGCATGGGCAGTGCTGTAAATAATTCGTATTAAAGAGCTGATCGCGATTTGGATAAAGACTGTCCCAGATCTGTCAATTTTTATGGCTGCGTCCTGTTGTTTACACTCTTCTCTAACCACTTGTGCAGTTGTTTATTTGTTTTCATTAGTTTGTTTCGAAATGCGTGGACTTTCAGCAGAACAACAACGAAAAATTGTGTACAAACGGTGCACAGAACGCGGATTGTTACTGAGAAAGATAGCAAAAATGGAAGGAGTAAGTGGAAATCCCATGCGAAATGCAATCAAGAAGTTCGGTGAGGATAACACCTTTGAGGATAAACCGAAAATGGGTCGAAAAAAGGGTCCTGCTAACCCTCAGTTGGATAAACGTATACTGAACGCGTTCGAGCAAAAGAAGGAGGTTTCAGTTCGGGATGTGGCCAAAAAAGCGGGCAGTTCGAAGTTAAATGTTCTTCGTGCTAAAGAACGTTTGAATCTTCGAACCTATAAGAAGCAGAAACAACCAAAATGTAGTCCGAAACAAGAAGCATCGATCAGGCCGAGGGTTCGAAAGCTGTACAATACGATTCTTGCTGGAAATTTGAACTGCATAATCATGGACGATGAAACTCGATTGCAAATCCTTGCTGGAACCACAATATTATACGGTGCGAGAAGGGCAAGTATTAAACCAGCCCGAGACATCGATTGTAGTCGAAAAATTTGATAAGAAAGCTATGGTCTGGCAAGCAATTTGTAGCTGCGGTAAGATTTCGAAGCCCTTCATCACCACTGCTTCAATGAACAGCATCAAGGAATGTTCACAAAAACGACTTCTACCCATGATTCGAAGCCGCAAGGATCCTGTTGTCTTCTGGCCAGATTTTGCTTTTTGCCACTACTCGAAATCAACGGTAGAATGGTATACTACCAAAAATGTCACTTTCGTCCCAAAAGACATGAATCCACCAAATTACCCACAACTTCGACCAATTGAAGAATTTTGGGCATTAACTTAGGCACATCTTAGGAAATATGTCTCGGCAGCCGAAACCATTCAACAGTTCGAAAAAGATTGGAAAAAAGTGTCAAAACTTGTCGCCAAGAAGTCTGTACGGAATTTATTAAGGAACGTTTGCAAGAAGGTGCGCCAGCTAGTCTACAATGGCTAAGCAGCAAATTTCGAGAATAATATTCTGTTGTTGTAGTGTAGGATTATCAGTATATCGAATAAAATTTGAATATCTAACACTTATGAATTATTTTTAGCGAAATCAAAGTGCGTCCATACTTTCTGGGACAGTCTTTAATTTTGATCAGTGGGAAAAAAGCACTGAATGTTTTATCATTTTCATCGTCTTCTGAAAGATATAGGAAGCACAATCATTCCAAATAAAGAATTCTAACGTAGGGTACAGTCATTAAAAGTTAGACATGGAAACTGTCATTAAAAGTTGGACAGAGTACTATCGCACATTTTCTCACACCTCGGGTCATTCGATTAAAACGAACCATTTCAAATAGACAGCTTCCATCTGATTCCCGAATATCCTTTTCCCCTCAAACATGGATATTGTTTCGGATTGAAATCTTCCATCCTTTTGCGAGAAACTCCCGACGAAGAGGAAGGAAAGGATCGAGTACGCAACAGGCACAGTACTGATTTAGCCACAGGGATTGCTGGAGCTTTAAGTTTTCCTACCACGCCAAGGGATAAAATGGTGTCAAAGCGATTTCAGCTAGGAGATAAGTTATAGGAAAAGTTTTCGGTGCGCTAATGGGATGCAATTTGAGTTGTAATATGTAGAAGAATGACGAAACGGAAGCCTGTCAGTTGCGGTCAGATCGGAGCTGGAAAACGGGGATGCAAGCAGGCGTTCGGGTCAAAGTAGCTTTATCAGTTTGTGTTTTGTTATTAAATTAGTCATAAACTGTTGAAGGCAATGAGGGACGCTCTGTTTGCCGGGAGGTTTACTTAAGAAAATGGTTATGTGAAAGTTTGAATTATCTTGTGAATTTTAATGAAATAACAATGGAAATTGTTCAACGAATCAATATTAAACAAAATGGAAATATAGCAGCATCGATCTAAGAAGCGTTCCAAAACCTGTCTGCTTTGTATCGAGTTAGGAGTTGGAATGCTTAACAGCTAATTATTAAATACGTTCGTACGTGAACAATGTCTCCCGGTTACTTCACTTTTAAGTTATTGCTTTCCAATTAATCAGCTTGGCTTGTCTGAATACTGAAAATCTAATAATCTCGCTCCAACTTTTCTTTCAAAATTTCATTCCAAAGAGATAACGTGAGCGGAATTACCATTATCGTCTTTCCTGCTATGCCTTTTGGAAAGTGCATAAGATTGGCTCATAAGACAAGAGATAAAATTTATTCGCGTATCGTGGCTTGATTCCCGCACCAGTATATTAGCTAGGTACTGCTGGGTTAAGCTCACAAGCCTAAAATCTGCTATAGAAATTAATTAAACATTTTGAGTTTTTCAATCCTCCAATCGCAAGATTTGTGTCAACATAAATTGTCTCAGAAAAATACTGATAATGCATTTTATTTCGTTCTGGAAAAACTTGTTATGGTTATAATCAGTAATAGAACCAGTTCAATGAAAATATTAGGTTTTAGTGTCTCCAATTAATATTTAAAAATCATCCGAATGGTTCATATTCACTACCCAACCTACTTCACTCGAATCATTTGATTGAGAATCAAATGCTTGTAACTCCGAGCAGTAGTAGAAATACCACAACGCACCAGTAGCTTGGCATTTGACATTTTTCCAATAATATACATTCCTGGCGCGTGACAGTAGTAGGAAGACGGAACCGAACAGCAGTTTCATATTCGTTGCGTTCCAGTTTTTGCTATTATTTATAGCTGCTTCAGTCACAGTGAACTAGGCAGGATTGTGTTTTGGAAGTAGACGTGGTGTTTAAGGTTCTACTTACAATCTGAGGAAAGCTTTATTATAGCCAGATGATTCTTCGTGAAAAAACAAAATTTTGTTTGGAAAAATGTATTAAATGAACTGAAATTTCGAAATTATCCAACTTCTTTGTGTAATTGTCAATTCTGATCAATAATCTAAGTCTGGGTTTGTCGCTGTTTCATTCATAAAAGTAATGCCCAAAATTTAGTGAAAATGGCATCAGTGAAGACAACTGACGATAGCGTTTTCTATAGTTATCTTGAAAACAAGTGTTGGTGATTTTTTTGGACCCAAAATCAAGAAAATATCGAGAGAAAAGTAATTCAGAGAAAAAAAATATCACTCATAATCGACAGCATAAACCTTAGAGATGAACTAAAAATATACGAGTTAAATATTTTTCGACAAATATCAAAACTGGCTAAGAATCAGTATTTTCGCTTGAGCCGGAACGTTTTTCTAATTGCAGATTAAAAGACGGCTTTTTGGTTATTTGGTTTCTAGTCAAAACATTTATTTTTCGTGTACGGGCAAAGTTTCGAATGTTTTACCTTCATCTTCAGGGCAAAACGACTACCCTGAAGATGAAAAAGTAACCTTCGAAACGTTGGCCAATTAACAAAAAATAAATGTTTTGACGAGAAACCAATTGACTAAAAAGCCGTCTTTTAATTTGAAACAACATTGATTGTAATATCAAATGTATTTCTAATCAATTGATGGGAAAAAAATCTTCTATTTTAAATTTTTGCATACATAGCTTGTTTTGAATAATTTTTTGTTTTGGTTAATTTATCATTACTTTTGATGAAAAAAAATTATACAAGCTCGTTATTAGCTTCAAAAGTGTTATCCGGACTCTGCTCTATCAAAGAAAAAAAACGAGTTATTGGTTTGCTGAACTGGACGTGGTTGAGATGGTCCAGAAATCATAAAAAAATGTCAAAAAAATAATTATATCCAATCCTAAATTGAAATTTCGTGAGATGGCTGAGACCGTAAAGATATCAGAAGGCAGTGTGTTTACAATTATACATGAACATTTGACCATGAGAAAGTTCTTTTCAAAGTGGGTGCCACGTTTACTAACAGTCGATTAAAAACGTGATTAATCCACCTAGCAGCGAGATGATACCTTTTTTTATCAATCCGCATATGTTTTTTGCATGGATATTCTTAGGTGTTTTAGTTCTCATGACATTATTTTAATTATCGTCGCTTTAAACGGCAAATTGAGATTTTAATCACTCATTACCCTGTAATGTCGAAACTGCAAATCGTATCGAATTTCAATCTTAACATGTGACATTCGATTGAACATTTCATGAGATGTCGAAGTAAGTTCCACTTTAGAGTTTTTCGTCATTATTTTTGGTACTTCCAGAGCTGGTATTAAGGAACTACCATAACTCAAAATGATTCGAATGGCCATAAATTAATACGCCAAACAATTTACATCTTATATATCGGTATGAATTTTAAAAATTTATCATCTGTAATTCCAGAATCGGATAAAATTCATCAATTTTGTATGGAACCTTAAGTCTTTTAATTTGAATTTTTGTTTTTGAAGTTCGATTTGGCCTTTTTGAGAAAATGAATGAGCTTTGAGAATCGATTCGATACCGGAATTCTAAAATCGGTGTACCCGAAATCAGTTAAATTCACCTGAGGAGTGTGTAGACAGTTTTGAGAATTTGTAGTGCGAATTAAACTTTGGGGGTATATTCCGAATCCAAGAACAAATATCGCTTAAACTGAAATAAATTTATTTTGTAATCGACTATCCAAATCTGCAAACCGATAAACCTGATTAATTTATGTGAAATGGACATTTTTATACCGATCACCCTGTATCTCCTAAACCAGAAGTAGGATCTGACTAAAAAGTAA
This sequence comes from Malaya genurostris, assembly GCF_030247185.1. Taxonomy (NCBI): domain Eukaryota; kingdom Metazoa; phylum Arthropoda; class Insecta; order Diptera; family Culicidae; genus Malaya; species Malaya genurostris. The sequence goes on along the minus strand of NC_080571.1, from coordinate 212,339,789 downwards.
GATGTTTTATAGGATTTTAAGACCTCTTATTTGAATCATAGACGATTTTTAGATTTCATTTGAATCTTAGATCGGATCAGCCATCTACCAGAAAAATGAATTGCATTATTTTAAAACTTGCTTCACATATCATCCTGTGGTTCCGCAATCAGAAGTCGGATCTAAACGTAATTCAGGAACCTTGTTTGGGAGTATACTACTTTTCATATGAGTCTGAGTTTGTAGAAAACGGTTTAGCCATCTCCGAGAAAATTGAGTGAAGCTATTTGTCACACACGCATTTGCTGATCTCGACGAACTGAGTCGTATGGTATATGGAAGTTATGTTTAAGTAGTTTAAATCAACATAATTATGGAATTACTTTCAACTCGAAAATGCTGATATCATCTGGTTAACATATGCGATATTCGAACGATTATGTTGCCAAAAACGAACCGTGCTAAAATCGGTCCGAGGCAAAATGTCATAAAAAAGGTGCTGTACACAGTCTTTTTGGTACTTAGAAACAAATGTATGTAACAGTATAAAATATCGCGTTTCACGTTTGCTCCCAAGCATTGCCTTATCATATAGCGCTCAAAACTCCTACAGCTGGAATAGGGGGAAAAGTCGCTTATACATTAATGTCGATATCTCTGTTGAAAATGGATGGATTTTAACAATCTATGGCTTGTTGGATAGCTATTATCTGGTGGAATCTAAGTATAAAAACATATTCCGTTTTCAAGGTCAAGTGTGACAGATACTGTTAAAAAACTAAACATTTTGACATAAAACTTAACTCTAAAAGTAAACATCCGATCTCAAAACCATTCAATAGCGTTCTGGGTGACGGGGAGACCTTTCATTTGCGACTAGTTTGATCAAAATCGGTCCAACCATCTCTGAGATCTCGATCTCTTAGTTGACAACACACATATACACACACTCGGACATTTGTTCAGTTCGTTGAGCTGAATCGATTGGTATATGATATTCGGCCCTCCGAATTGATCGAATTCTATACCTATTTTTTTATATAAAAAAGGTAAAAACATCAACGTGTTGATAATTCATGTTTTCTAGTAATAAATCAGATTTTTTGCGTCGATATGTGACAATGGATGGAAAGTGGATCCATCACTTCACTTCGGAATCAACAGGATCATCGTTTGAGTGCAGCCGGTGAACATGTTCGAAGCATCCAGAAGAACAACAGTTAGCTGGAAAGGTTATGGTTTCAGTATTTTGGGATTCACATGATATAATTTTCATTGACAATCTTGAGGAAGGAAAAACAAACGATCGTAAATACAATATAAAGTTGTTAGATCTTTAGATAAAAAACATAGAAAAACGACCTCATATGTCGAGGAAAAAAAACCACATAAGTCGATGGCAACGATCGTTAAATTAAACGAACTACGTTTCGATTTGCTTCCTCATCCACTGTATAGACCAGATGTTGCCCCAAGTGACTACTGGCTATTTGCTGATTGCTGATTCGCTATTCATGACTTATTGAGTGATATGTTATCTTGAATTTATTATTTATTTATTTATTTATTATTTATTATTATTAGCTCCATCTGACTTTTGTCTACATGAAATAAAAACTTAAAACTATACACAAAACAGTTAACTAAATACGTGACTTGATTCGTGAAATAAACCGGGTGGAAAACTCCTCGACAGTCGTGAAGGTTCGAACCATTGCAGTAATTGGTTCAAAATACCCAAAAGTAGTGCGATGAAAACGTGGCTGAAGTAAAGTACTACTACGAAGAACTCTCGGAGGAACTCGAAAATTCAACATGGAGAGCTATCAACTTCACCATTCAATAACTTAGCCACAAAACTAGCTTGATGAATACGTCGACGCCGTTCTGATGTATCCATGTTCAATAATCTACAACGATCATCATACGAAGGAAGGTTTATGGGGTAGGTTACGAAGTGCCAATCGAATGAACTTGCGTTGTACATACTCAATCCTTAAACTCCACGTGAATTGATTGGGCAGCCAAACAACAGATGCGTTTTCTAGAATTGGACGGACGAGTGAACAGTATAATGCTTTTAGGCAGTACGGGTCAGTGAAATTCTTTGCAATTTTCGATATGAAACCCAATTGTCGATTAGCTTTTGCGATAACGGCCGTGCAGTGGTGATTGAAAGTGAGTTTTTGATCAAGCAAAGCAGATCACTGATCAGGTCAACTCTTTGGAGGATCGCTCCATAAATATTATACTCAAACATAATTGGCTTCTTGATACGGTGAAACGACACAACTATACATTTCGAAACACTAACAGTTAGCTTATTCCGATGACACCAATCGACGAAGAGGTCCAAAGTAGACTGAAGATGGATGCAATCTTCGGTGGTATGAACGACAAAATACCGTTTCAAATCATCAGTCGGTGTTGAACAGTCGTTCGCACCGCACGCGTATAGCTCTTGGCTCCTGGAATTTTTTTCTGGCTACCTAGAGTTTCATTGATTCAAGGCTTCAGTCTTTTTCAAGGCTACCTGAATCACTAACTAAGTGACTAAGTGATACAAAGAGTGATATTAGAGTGACTAAGTGATACAAAGAGTGATATTAGAGTGACTAAGAAATTAATCAGCCTTTTTTAAGGCTAGCTAGGAGTCTAATCGAAGACTAATTTAGCCTAGTTAATTTAATTTAAAATTTCATTAATTTCAAAAATGCCTGCGTCCAACCGGAAAGGCAACAAGCCTAAGGCTAAAAATAATTCAATACGGAATAAATCACAATCCGTTATTCAACATTTTTCTAATAACATTCACGATCTTATAGAATCTGAATGTAAAAATAAAAGACAACGGACGGATTTCCCTTCCGTTGATCCTATGCCGTCTAACAATATTTACGAGATTCTTCCTGAATCCGACTGTAGCGACATAGAAGAAAATTCTTCAAAAATTCCCAAAATGGACGCTTGTCGTTCTGGGAAGAAACATCAATCTATGCCACCAGTGACGGTGATGATTTCCGACTTCAAAGCATTCCGTACTGAGCTTTCTACTTTTCTCCCGGAAGTAAAAGTCTCATTTCAAATCGGACGAAGAGGTGAATGTCGAGTCTTGGTGGATGGATTGGAAGATTACGAACGTCTTATTCGATATTTGTCCGAAAAACTTCATAAATTTTATTCATATGATATAAAATCAGACAGACCCTTCAAGGCTGTCTTGAAAGGATTATCAAATGATCAAAGTATTGATGAAATTAAAAATGAACTAAAAGAATTGCTTGGTTTTGCCCCTTCCCAAGTAATACTTATGAAAAAAAGAGCGAATGGTACTTCTAAACCACGCTCTGGAATTTCCCATGAACTTTACCTAATACACTTCAATCGAAGTGATGTAAACAATTTGAAAACTTTAGAAAAAGTACGTTTCATTTCCCACATTAAAATTCATTGGGAACATTATAAACGGCATAATCGTATTGCTAACTTAACGCAATGTCGTCGTTGCCAAGGCTTCGGTCATGGAACCAAAAATTGTCATATGGATATACGGTGTTTGAATTGTGGTAAATCGCATTCGAAAGACGTTTGTCCAATGAATGAAACCACTGATAAATTTTCATGTTCAAATTGCAATGGAAATCATAAATCCAATTATTTGAAATGTCCTGTCAGGGAAAAAATTTTAAACGCTCGTTCGCTTAGACAACAAGTCAAATCAACGACCTTAAATTTACAGAATATACCTGAAAATTCTTCTAAGGCACCTGCCAATTCGTCTTCTAACGAAAACAATTTATTGACAGGTAGATCGACCTCGTCATCATCTTCTTCTAATGTCAGTTATGCTGGTATATTAGGTAGAAATCTATCTCCTATTTCTTCTAATGTAAATAATCAAAACACAGGACCGCCTTGCAGTTCTTCTTCTAACGAAATCAATTTATTAATAGGTAGACCGGCCAAATCATCTTCTTCTAATGGCAGTCTACCTACAAATATTCCTTCAATGCCATTCGCTTCTTTAAATGAAGTCGATTTAGGCGATATAACTGAAAATAAAATGATCTACCTACAAGATCAACTTTTTCAAATGATCATCCAAATGAATTCGACTTCATCACTTTTTGAAGCATTTCAAATCGGATGGAAATTTGCAAATAATATTATAATGAATTTAAAATTTAACAGTGATGTTAAATAATTATTTGAATATTTTAAATTGGAATGCTCGATCTTTGAAATCGAGTGAAGATGAATTTTATAATTTTCTCAAAGTTCACAAAATTCATATTGCCATTGTGACAGAAACTTTTCTTAAACCAAATGTAAAATTGAAAAGTAATCCACATTATGTGGTTCATCGATTTGACAGGTTTACTGGAATTGGTGGTGGAGTTGCCATTTTTGTCCAACGGCAAATTAAACATCGAATTTTACCTTCTTTCAATACTAAAGTTATTGAAAGCTTGGGAATCGAAGTTGAAACCATTCATGGAATTTATTTCATCGCTGGAGCATATTTGCCATTCCAATGCACCGGCGAACAATTAAATTTCTTTAAAGGCGATTTGCAAAAACTTACAAGATATCGATCGAAATTTTTCGTAATAGGGGACTTAAATGCTAAGCATGTCCAGTGGAATTGTAGGCAAAATAACAGTAATGGTAAAATACTTCATAATCAACTCTCAGCTGGTTACTTTACAGTTCTTCATCCCAGTAATCCTACTTGTTTCTCTTCCGTGAAAAACCCGTCTACAATTGATCTGGTTCTAACAGATCAAAGTCACATTTGTAGTGAACCGATTACTCATGCTGATTTTGACTCAGATCATCTTCCTGTAACATTCAGACTTTCCAACGAAGCTATAATTAATCCAATTAGTTCTATTTTCAACTATCATAGAGCTAATTGGTTGGATTACAGATCTCACATTGAAAATCATGTGGATCATGAAACTATTTTAGAAAATTCTGCGGATATCGACACAGCAATTGATAATTTGAATCATTATATTATCGAAGCTAGAAATCTTTCAGTTCCCAAAGCTCAAACTAAATTAAATTCTCCTATCATCGATGACAATCTTCAACTGCTCATTCGGTTGAAGAATGTTCGTCGACGACAATATCAACGTTCTCGTGATCCTGCTATGAAAAACATAGTTAAGGATTTACAAAAAGAAATTAAACATAGATTTACTCTTTTGCGAAATGAAAATTTCGCTAAAGAAGTTGAACAAATTAAACCATATTCTAAACCTTTCTGGAAACTTTCTAAGGTTCTTAAGAAACCTCAGAAACCAATTCCTGCTCTCAAGGAAGGAAATCAAATACTTCTTACAAATGGTGAAAAAGCTCAAAAACTTGCTCAGCAGTTCGAGAGTGTCCACAATTTTAATTTAAACGTTGTGAGTCCTATTGAAAATGAAGTCTCACTGAAGTATGATCATATTTCAACCCAAGTGTTATCACACGATGACATTATTGAGACGAATTTTGATGAAATTAAATCAATTATTAGGAAACTCAAAAACATGAAGGCTCCTGGTAATGATGGAATTTTTAATATTCTTATTAAAAATCTTCCCGATGTTGCCTTGAGACTCCTGGTTAAAATTTTCAACAAGTGTTTTTCATTAGCTTACTTCCCAAAAAGATGGAAAAACGCTAAAGTAATTCCTATCCTAAAACCTGATAAAAACCCAGCAGAAACATCAAGTTATCGCCCAATTAGTTTACTTTCTTCTATCAGTAAACTTTTTGAAAAAATTATCTTGTTAAGAATGATGACTCATATAAATGAGAATTCAATTTTTTTACCAGAGCAGTTTGGATTTCGTCATGAACATTCAACTACTCATCAACTTGTCAGAGTAACGAACATGATAAAATCAAATAAATCTTCTGGGTTATCCACTGGAGTTGCTTTTCTAGACATAGAAAAAGCATTCGACAGTGTTTGGCACAAAGGTTTAATAGCAAAAATGTCTGATTTCCAGTTTCCTATTTATTTGATCAAAATGATTCAAAATTATTTAACTGATCGTACTCTTCAGGTTAGCTATCAGAATTGTAAATCTGAATTGCTACCCGTACGAGCCGGTGTTCCGCAGGGTTCGAGTGTAGCTCCAATCTTGTATAATATTTTCACTTCTGATCTTCCAAATCTACCCGTTGGTTGTCAGAAATCGCTATTCTGTGACGACACAAGTCTGTTAGCCACAGGTAGAAATCTAAGAGTGATCTGCAGTCGCCTACAAAGAAGTTTAAATATTTTCAGTGATTATCTGTCAAAATGGAAAATTAAACCAAATGCAGCAAAAACGCAATTAATTATCTTTCCTCACAAGCCAAGAGCTTCTTTTCTAAAACCAAACAATAATCACATTCTCAAATTGAATGGCTTGGAATTGACATGGTCTGATCAAGCTAAATACTTAGGTTTAACGTATGACAAAAAACTCACTTTCAAGGATCACATTGAAGGAATCCAGGCAAAGTGTAATAAATATATTAAATGTTTATATCCTCTTATAAACAGAAATTCTAAGCTCTGTCTAAAAAACAAATTGTTAATTTATAAACAAATTTTCAGACCAGCCATGCTTTATGCGGTACCAATTTGGTCAAGCTGTTGTTCCACCAGGAAGAAAACGCTTCAAAGGATTCAGAATAAAATTCTGAAAATGATTCTGAAGCGTCCTCCCTGGTTTAGTACAAATGAGTTACACAGATTCACAAATATAGAACCATTAGATGTAATGTCACATAATATTATAAGCAAATTCCGACAAAAATCGATGCAATCTTCAATTGAATCGATTCGCTCTCTGTATTAGTTAGTAAGTTAGTATATAAGTTCCTTTTCCCCATTACACAATACAAGTAGGTTTAGAATTTTCCCTACACAAAAATCTCAGAATTGCGGAAGCAAATGATGTCTTCATGGTAATAACCAAATCATATATATATATATATATATATATATATATATATATATATATATATATATATATATATATATATATATATATATATATATATATATATATATATATATATATATATATATATATATATATATATATATATATATATATATATATATATATATATATATATATATATATATATAACAGGGCTGAAAAGTCACCACTTGTGGCTGAACACCCAATTTAAATCTTAATAATTTAATTTTAACTCATATTCCAATAAATAGTTATTAAAAAAAAAAAAAAAAAAAAAAAAAAAAAAAAAAAAAAAAAAAAAAAAACCGTTTCAAATCATCGGCATATGCAATCCTACAACCAGACTGAAGTCGTAGCATCACATCGTTGAAATACAAGATGAATAACAATGGGCCTAGGTTGCTACCTTGTGGCACACCAGATGAATTTGTGAAATTCGAACACGTTGTCGAGTCGAGTTTAACGCGGAGGGTTCTATCCGTCAAGTAAGATTGCAGCCAATTGGTAAATCGTCCAGATACCCGAAACTTGAATAGCTTGGCTATGAGAATGTCGTGATTGATCGAATCAAAAGCTGTTTTCAGATCAGTATATATAGTGTCGATCTGGAATCCGAGTTCCAAATTTTCAAAACAAGTAGAGGTGAAACTTAAAAGATTCATTGTCACTGAACGCTTGGCCATGAATCCATGCTGATCTTTCGATATATAGCATTTAATCGCTTCGAGGAGAACACCACTTACGACAATTTCAAAAATTTTTGAAGCAGCTGATAAACTAGTAATTCCTCTGTAGTTTACCGTATTACGCTTATCTCCTTTTTTGTAAACGGGAACCGTTAACGATTGCTTCCAAATAGCGGGAAAACGTGAATCAATTAGTGATTGGTTGTATATAACATATTATTAAAAATTTCCGCAACATTCTTTAAAAAACTGTTCATTGAATAGAAACAGAGAAGTTTGTTCAATCGTAAACTAAAATAACCTGCAAATCCCTGTAACTCCGGAAATTCGAATCTGGATAAAATTCAATAGCAGCCTATAGGGCAATAATGCTTTTTAATTAATCCTAAGCTAGTGAAAATTGGTTTAACTAAAATCTGCCAAAGTCTGAGAAGATGAAGTGAGATCCTTTTTGTATCTTTATTATCGCCTTCAAAGTACTCTCCTCCTGCGGCAATACATGCATGCCAACGCTTGATCCAATTTTCCATACAAGTTTTATAGGCCGCCGAAGGTATGGCCTTTAGTTCACGCAGCGAATTCTCTTTTATGGTCTCTATGGTCTCAAAACGCGTTCCCCGCAATGGCAATTTGAGTCTGGGGAAGAGGAAAAAGTCACAAGGGGCCATATCTGAAGAGTATGGTGCTTGGTTGATGATATTGGTTGAGGTTTTGGCCAAAAACTGCGACACAACCAACGCTGTGTGAGCCGGCGCATTATCGTGGTGGTGGTCCAGCCGAGAAGCGACGCGTTTCAAACCCAAAACATCAGTTTAAATGTGTTCGGCTGATCCGTAAGAGATGCCCAACAACACAGCAATCTCTCTAATCGGTACAGAACGATTTTGCAACACGATTTGCTTCGCCGATTCAATGTTTTCTTCAGTAACAGATGTTGTTGAGCGGCCAGGGATCTCATCATGATCCAAGCTTGTACGACCACCTTTGAAGCGTTTATATCACTCGCATGCCTGTGTTTATCCTAGACATGATTCACCAAAGGCCTTTTCTAACATTTTCAACGTTCGGAACACTTATATCCATTTGCAACACAAAATTTGATGCACGCACGTTGTTCTAAATTTTCATCCATTATAGAAATCGCCTCACGAAAAATTTTCAACTTCTTTGTATAGACGTGAAACAAAAACTAATCGTACGATATGCGTCAAAATTTGACAGAATGTGTATAAAAGTGTTGTCAACTTTGAGAGAATAAAAGTTCACCGATTGGACAAGGGTTGGAATTTTAAAATGAAAATTCCGGTTCTTTTTTGATCATAAGGTAAAACTTCTAATACTCTTCACCCTATATTTCCGGTAGCGGAAGTCGGATCCGGATGTAAAGACCTTTTATTTGAATTTAAACTTGTGATGTAAGGTCGCTGAGAAAAGTAAGTGTGTTCCATTTTGAAGTATATGACCACTATTTCCGGTGTTTCCGGAATCGAAAACCGGGAATCAGTGCTCTTGACCGTCTACTATTAATGACTACCGATTGGAATAATTTTAGTCCAGTTTTGAAATTCTTCAAAAATTTCTAATTCGCCGCTTCCAGTGCTTTTTTAGTAATAAATATTTAATTTTTGAACGCACTCTAACGCTTCGGTGTCATATGTTTTTAAAATGTGGACGACCACAACATTTCATTTTTTCTAAACAAAATTGACCATCAACCATGCGTTTCCATTGAAGCTCTATCAGAAGGAAACGCATGATGTTTAGTTCTAGTAGTTATGCACCATGCGTTTCGCAGCTTACCACTCCATGTCCCTTAGTTTTTTTTAACCGTTCCTTTTCTAATGGCCGCAAAATATTTCAGTTATGGAAGTTGTTTGCCTTTCGTCATGCTTTGAAGTCATTACCTTAGCTAGCTGCCATTCATGCTTGCGACATCTCGAGAGGTTAAGCTTTTGACATTTTATTACCCTATTCCGAGTAGTTCTCGGTTTTTCGCGATGTGCGAGCTAAATTTTGAACGGAAATTAAATGTCGAATTAAAACAGTAGACATGAGGCCATACACTGATTTTTAAAATGAAAATTTTGCAGTTTTTGTAATGCATATAAGTTCAATAATTATAATTATAACGAATATAGAATTTTCATCATTTCTTTATTATATTTTATGCTGCAATTTTTTGATAGACCCAATCGTAAATGGTTAGAAAAAATGCTGTCATATCTGTCGGTCGTGACGACGGGATGGAGTTTATCTATCAAAGCAATACGAAAAATAAGGATATTGTAAGCCAGGCTTCTCCATTGAAATATCACTTTCGATAAACCCTCCTTCATATTTCAATTTTGTGACAAGTGTGCAATTTCCAGCTATTTTACCAGCCTTTAAGAGCGATGATGGCAGTGCATTCACTCAACACGACTATAGAACATAGTTTTGAGTGTCCCTCTACTGAAATGTAGGTTCGTTTAGCTGGACCAGAAAGTCTTTCTCGTTTAATGCATTTTCTTACAGGATACGAGTCTGCAAATGGTTCTCCTTCGTTGGTGTGATGTGTTTGCCTGTTGCAAATTAGAAAGAGAGAGAAAAAAAAACACTAAAGCGAAAACATGACACCGAAGGAACTGATTGTGATGCTTTCAAGCTAAAAATGGATTAGCTGAACAAAATGCGATTTTTCACTCCTTTTTCTATCTGTCTCTATTTTCACATGTGCTGCCTTCCGGACCTGACTGTGTGTGTGTGCACTGTTCGATGATGGCATCCATTGAACCCAACAGCGCATAATGGATTCGGCAGAGCAGGCTGCTCTTTCGGAGTCAGATCCGGAGTCTGGTGCCAGCAAGGGTCACGCGGGAGCTTTTTACGATGCGAGACGAATTAACGAGTATCAATCGGATGGACGATTGGCGGACGGGTCACGACAGATGCTGTTGAGACACATGCGAAGGTTCGAAGGCTACCCGGTTAATATCAGTCTCAGCTCGGTGCTCGTGCCTGGCGGGGTGAATATTGATGGTAATTCACGAATTTTATCTAGCGTAACGCATAACTGAATCATAATATCCCCCCTTCCTCTCGTCCCGGTCTTTCCCACACAGATTCGGAAACGCAAGCCGCTATCAAGTGGTCTTCGCATTTAGATCCCCTTTTTGCGAACAATATTGAGCGCGATTCGGCCCTGTCTTGGCAGTATTTTGGATCCAGTACCGGGTTTCTCCGCAGGTTCCCTGGTACGGCTTGGCCTCCGGAAACATCGTACGGTAGTAAAGAGATCAGTGACTTTCGAACCGAGGACTGGTTCATACAAGCCGCTTCCTCACCGAAAGACGTGGTATGTGATGCGTATTTTTATTCACTTGTTGCTGGAGCTGCGAAGGATGTAACTTTATTATTGTTTTTTATTCGCAGATTATTCTGTTGGATTCTTCGGGGTCGATGACTGGCAAGGAATACCAGTTGGCAATGGCCACGGCATCTGCTATAATGGATACTTTGGGAGACGATGATTTTTTCAATTTGGTTTCGTTTTCTGACCAAGCAAGAGTGATTGTACCTTGTTTCCAAGACAAGATGGTAAATTTTCCTTTGATCCGATAACTATGTTTAAGACCATTTCGAACTACTGTCTCAACGATATTTTATCGCAGGTTCGAGCCACTCCGGACAATTTGAAGGAAGTAAAAACGGCTATTCAAACGGTGGAATGCGAAAATACAGCAAACTTTTCAGCAGCATTGGAGACTGCATTTGAATTACTTCGAAGGGTAAAAAAATATTTTTTTCAATTTTTAACATATTGGCTAATGTATACTTGTTATTTTCAGTACAATCAAAGTTCTCAAGGTAGCCAGTGTAATCAAGCTATCATGCTGATCACGGACGGTCCAAGTGATACATTCTCGGATATTATCAAACACTACAATCATCCTCACATGCCGGTTCGAATCTTTACTTATTTAATTGGAAAGGACAAAAGCAGTGGACAGAACATGTATCAGATGGCCTGTGAAAATAAGGGTAATCTTGATTCATTACTGATAAAGCCGATTTTAATTATTGTTATTACCACTTCCAGGATTCTACGTGCAGATCAACAGCATCGAGGAGGCAAAGATGAAGGTAGTTGAATACGCACTCGTGATGGCTCGTCCCATGGTTCTGTACCAAGCCGATCATCCGGTTCACTGGAGCCCGGTGTTCACCGGAGGTCGTAGCGGGATACTTGGCCGTGAAAGTGAGAACCGACGAAAACTGGTTACTACAGTTTCCACTCCGGTGTTCGACCGACGGAATCACACTGCTAGGGCAGCTAATTTATTGGGAGTAGTTGGTACCGATGTTCCTATCGAAGAAATTCAAAAGATGATTCCTCAACACAAGCTAGGCGTCAACGGGTATTCATTTGTGGTGGATAATAACGGTCGAGTTCTGTATCATCCGGATCTGCGGCCACTCAGTGATAACGGACAGTACAGTGCTAGTTTGAAACACAAATATAACTCGGTAGATTTGACCGAAGTTGAATTACCGGAAGTGGACAACCCTAGCAATGGAATTACCGATCGTCACGAGCACAGATATACCAATTTACTCCAGGAGGTAAGGCATTGTGTATGGTACCAAAAACTCACTTTCCCTATATCAGTGGTATATGAGTGTGATGTCAGTTTAATTTCTTGAGTTTGCTGATATTCTTTCAACGTCTAATTTCTCTTGCAGCTTCGAAATGAAATGGTTCTACAAAAAGAAGGAGAAAATGAGTTGACTGTGCTAACGCACATGGATGGCATGAAGCGTGTTGCCATGAGACCCCAAAAGTAAGATCGGTTTAATTGTAAGGGAGCAATAATCCATTTTTATTCTTACTCTACTAGATATTTTTACGGACCTATTGAGGGAACTCCATTTTCTTTGGGAATCGCTTTGCCTGATAACTATGGCATTCACGAACTCAATGCCCAACAGGAGATTCGGCATTCCCATACCAACGGTAAACGTATGAGTACCAATTTGGCAATTTTTTGCTGATAATCTGTCTTTGCAGTTACCGAACACTTACAAGGTAACAGTTGGAAAGTCCATCCTGACTGGGTGTACTGTGAGTACAACAGCCTAAAGGATGTGGAAAGCAATGGCGAGAGTACGATGGAATCCACCTACCGCGATAAGGACGAAAATTTCGATACTCCCGAGGAGCAAGTACTCCACTTTCTGGCTCGCGTCGGCAGGCCTGGCTGGAAGTGGATGTCGGTAAGCTGTTTAGACTTTGCACTGTTTCTAGCGTCAACTGTGAAGCACTTTCCTAACGAGTTCTCGCTTTTACAGGTACGTCCGCGGTCTCCTCAGCCGCATCACGGTCACGGTGGTATTCCGGTAGGGCATTACGCTCAGCATCATTTCAATTCGCAGGGTTCGCGTAAAGCGGAACCGTATTACTGCGATCGTACTCTCGTTCAGAGCTTGGTGCGTGACGCTATCGTGACGGATGGGTTGGATCGTGCGCCAACTCATCCGGCTAGAAAGGAAGACAGGAGGTAAGGTTGACTGTGTTGTTTTTAGGTGCTGAGAGAAGCTTTTGGTTGGATTGATCGATGCTAGAAGAAGATAGTAGCTAAAATTTTTCAATTAAGGCAGCCTTAGAAATTATAAACACGTTCAGAACTGCCGGAAGTAACCGATGTAGTAATTAATACTTTTCGAGACTGGTAAATTTTTTCTAGCTTTTGTATGGCCACATTGCACACTGTGATGAATTGCTTTAATGAAAAGTAACTCTATTTTCGAACAGAAAGATTTGGAGTTTTGAAACTAATTTAAAGTATTAGCTTGGTACTTTCTATTTATTTTGTTTGTTTATTGACAAATTGGATCAGGCCATTTACGGTTCGTATCGCCTAAATAAAGTTTTAAAACATTTGTTCACGTTTGAATACGGTTCGTTTTTGATATTTATTAGGTTTTTTATCGTGACGACACAAATGAACAAGTATTCATCCTTGACAGTTCAGCGGTACTGTTTACAAACAAGCTTAAATAAAAATCGAAAAGCACATCTAAAACAATCATCTTTACACTTTGCAACTAGTCACCCTTATTTAATAAATATCAAAAACGAACCGTATTCAATCTTGAACAAATGTTTTAAAACTTTATTAAGGCGATACGGACCGTAAATGGTCTGATCCAATTTGTCAATAAACAAACAAAATAAATTTCTGTTTACAAACAGTACTGCTGAACTGTCAAAATGTGTTCATCCGATTGAGGTTAGCAGTGACGGTAAGAAACCTAATAGACACCAGTGCGAGAGCGAACTTCTCTCGGTGATCTGTCTGAGAATTAATGGTTAGCTCGCTGCTGTGGGGACTCTCTCTGAAGCAACAAACGGTCGCTTATTCTCGTTTCGCGATCCGATTCTGTATTGGCAGTGGATAATTGCGATAGAATCATTTTATTATTGCCGCTTATTATAACTATGTGCATATAACCTTTGTATAAGTTGTGTCTATGAAAATGTATGTGAATGCAAGGGTTTTGAAATATTGCAACCTAGTATGAGAATCATCAAGTTGAATCATCGATTCGATTTTCTGCGATAATTGTCAACTTGCGATTTTCTCTTGGGAAATTCTACACAGCAACGACTGTAATTTTTTTTAAGGGCGTGAAATACTCAGAGTATGAAGTGGATCGAAGAAATATAGAAAAATTCTTTCGCGGTTCATGCATTGAGAGACACGATTTCTTGTAGCATCTTCTAACGGATTGAAAATGTTGTATACAATATAGATAGCAATATAACAGGTTCTGTCAAATTTTCGGCGATCACCAACACTAGTTGGTCACGCAAATTCTCAAGTCCATCAGGTTCAACATCGAGCCGACCTTCACTATATTCAAATTCTTAAGTTTGAACTCAACCCGTTTAGAACTTCACCTGGACGCGTGCCTCGAACCTGAAGATTTATTCGTTCTACTGCCCACCAAGTAGAAAACAATTATTAAAATTCTGCGACAATCAACATTTTTGCAGTAAACTCGATAGTTAAATATAAAATAGATAGAAATGATACAAAAAATAATTTGCTTCCAATCTCAACGCGGTAGAAATTAATTGTTAATTCACGATCCTATCGTTCAAACATTGGGTAAGCAAAACTACAACAAAAAACCTCACATATTATTGCTCAACCGGAGAAATAAAGTGAGATCGACTGGTAGAGGAATGAAGTTTTTGAGTGCGAAATTGGATCACAGGGGATCAACTAAAATGTGAACTTAACCGACCGTGTACAGTCAGATCAAATACCAAGTTCTTTTCTAGCAGGAAGTCTTCTGCGTTATGGATTATAACATCCATAGTAGTTCAGTTGGCAGAGCGATTTTCCTGGATTGGAGAAGGTTGCGGACGGATTTATAACTGTCTCTGAAAGCTTATGACGCCAGATTTTGGATTTTATTATTTTCATTTTATCAGTCATAATCTCAGGGACAACACTATGATTTTTTTAAGAGCTCACTCAAAAGTAACTTTTCGAGTAACTTTGCGACTCTCAAGCGGCGAGTTTTGGTGATAAAGATGTGCACGACTGTGTTTATTACATTTGTTAGTATTTGGTTCTATGATTGTTCGAAAAACTTCCAAGTCTTCTCACCCAGTGATAACTAAGCGATATCTAGATCTGGATTCTGGTCCTGAACACTGGATTGAAATATTGAACTGTCGAACAAGGTTTATGGAATCAGAATAATGAATCTGAACCTGGATTCTTTAAAGAGACTCCGAATATGGATTTTGAACTTGAACCAGAATTCAGTACTTATATTCGGAACATGGATCTCGATTCTAGACCTGAAGTTGGATTGAGAATCGGAACTGCTGACAGAGACCTTAAACTATATTGTGGACTTGGATTCTGCGTCAGAATTCTTTTTTCTGAACTTCTGACAGAGTTTCCGTAACTAAACTTTGAACCTATTTTGCACTTTAACTGTGAACCTGCATTAGATCAAAGACATCATATTAACAAGATATCCAGCTCTCACATTTTCCGAACAAATAATTGGCAACATCCTTTTTTGCGAGCATGTCGCCACCAGGCGAGTCCGCATCGAATCGCATACATAGAAACAGGGGAGAGAAATGTCAAATTCGTGCGCGCCAAAATAGCAGGGCTGCGCACTCATACAATTGACATGATATGTTGAATGTGATGCCGTGCGATGGCGTTGCTGAACTGAAGATTGATTTCGCTCCAAGCTGACAGGGTCTGATTAGATTCTGGAGTTCTCTAGGATTCCTCAATTCTTTACTTGAAACTAAATTATTGACAGAGATTCTAAACCTAGACCAGGATTCTGAACCAGGACCCTGGAGTTGGATATCCGACCAGGTTTCTGGATCTGAATACTGAATCTGGACATGGTTTTTGAACCAGAATTCTGACAGAGACTCTGGTCCTGTGGCTGAAAAATACACTTGGATACTGAGCTTGGATTTGGATTCTAGACCTGAACCTGATTTCTTGGCTTGAACTCTCGATGAAGATTTCGGGTCTAAATCTGGAGTAGGAATTTGGAGCTGGATTCAGGATTCTAAACAAGATTTTTACTCAAAATTTTTGACAGAGATACTGGGAATGTACCAGAATCGTGAACCTGGAACTTGATCCTGATTTTGGATTCTGAACCGGAAGCTGGATTCTGGGTCGAAATTTTGAAGCATGACTAAGGACCTGGTTTCTGAATCTGAGTTCTGGACCTACATTATAAAACTGATACAGAATTCTTTATCTAGATTCTGAATCTGGATCTGGATTCTGTACATGGATTCTAATCAAGATCTGAATTCCAGACCAGGATTCCGCACTATAATTGAAACTCAACCTGGACCTGAATTGAATAACTTGACCTAACCTCTGAACATGAATTTGTGATCTGAGTGCAGAATCTGAATTCTGAACCTAAAATCGGGACTCCGATTTTGGACCGGAATTCTTAGTCAGGATCTGAATTCTGAAATTGGACTCAGAGTCTGGACCAAATCTGCAACTGGATTCTGGAATTTAATTTTCAACCTGGACGTGTACTTTGGTTCTGGGTCAGAACTCTGATCCCGGATCAGCTCCTCAAAGAGTTTTTAAACCTGAAACTAGAACCTTGAACCTTGACTCTTCACCTGAATTCTGGACCTAGTTTCAGAACATGGACCTCAATTTTTGAGCGAAAATCGTAATCCAAATTTTAGGACTGCATTTTGGACCTGGGTATAATGACGGACCCATTTTTCATCTCCAGTACTAATTTGATGCCGAAAACCTTTTCTTTGATGGTGTTGGAGCAGTTGTTCGCATGTGAAAAAACGGCATTCGACGACCCTTGGCATGAATTCATTCGGCAGTGTAGACAATTACACTCTCGGTACATTTCCATTGATTTTAAACGTTGGCAGATGGCTGGCTGGGTAACTTCGAGTGATTTTGCAAGGTCTTCTTGAGTTTGCGACTGGTATTGCTCGAGTAGTTCGTCAAATTCTCTTATCTTCATACTTTGGTAGCGATCCGGTTCGTTCTTCGTCTTCCAAATCATAATTGTCACTTTTAAACCATACCATCATACACTTCCATCGAAATACGATGACCTTTGGCGGCAGTTTTCTTCACATTGAGATAAAGAAGATGAGCTAGCCACAAAAAGACTTTATTCATTACAAGATTCGACATTTTCATGGTAATAACAAATATTGTTGTTTACGTTTCAGCTGAATGATATATACTGACTCTGAAACTGTACGAAAGTAGCTTTCAAACGTGTTAAAGTCTGTGCTGTGAAATTTCATTTCATTCCATTGAAACGTGTACACACAATGACGATCACTCTACTTCAGGAAACTTCACATTCTAACACACAACCTTCGCTGTCGCACCGAATGGGCATTATCCCGTCCTTCATTCGTTTCTCTTTCTACCGAAGCTCGTTTAACCACCGTCAGTTTATCTCTTGAAGTAAAAAAAAATTCTCTTACAATTGATTAAGAGAGGGACCTCCAAGTGAGGTTCATATAAACATTTGCATTGGTTCAAGATAATGGATGAAAGGTGAACCAGTCATGATAACCGAAATATCAATTTCAAAATAAACTTTAATTAATTGTTTCCTCATTCAGTTTTCATTTTTAATATTGCGAAATACATCTCAATACATTTCAAATTATCGATTTAAACTTGCTTGAAAACTAAATGAAAACCGTCACCCTCTACTTATCAGTATGATCATTATGGAGAGAGTTTTTGTTATCGAGTTGATGTTTATTCCTATACATTTGCACTTGCTCACTACCCACAGTGAAGACAATGAAACACTCTTTGCACTTGAAACTGTGTAAGCAAAACTTCAAGTGATTAGGTACGGTTGTTCAATTGACGATGAATTCTGGGAGCTTCGGCAACAAAAGAAAAATGAATGAAGAAATGAAAAATCCCTTTAAAATTCAAGTGATTTATTTATTAGGAATTTCTAAATCGTTCGATCTGAAGATGAAATGCACCACTAAAATTAAACTGCCTTAAATCATAGAATTAAATTAAATCAATTTGTTCGTTTGTTAAAATCAACTGAATATAGACCAGGAGCATCAGAAGCCCTATTGGGAGTATACCGAACTTCACACCTGGAGTATGTCTGTGGGTGGAATTTCATACCTAGAAAAAGCTGAGAAATTCGTGAATATACCCCTCCCGAGACCCGGTTCTCCGAAAAATCCCCTCCAAAGTAAATTTTAACAGTTGTTTTCAAGGCTGGATTAAAAAAGTTAATTAACCGGAAAGTTGGGATCCGAATTTTTTTCCTCGTTTGCATTTTTTTTTTCAATGATGAAAACATAGGACAAAATTATAACATTTCCACATTACGAACTATTGATGAAATACATAAATCTAATAATTATAACATGCATTGATAACAATTGATAAAATCATAACACTCTTTATGAGAATCTCTACCCCTTAATAAAATTGAAGTCTACTTGGTTTATAAGCCTCAGTTTTATGAAACTTTTAATTGCTTTTTCCTCGGTATATTTCTAATGATCTGAAAAAAATCTGAGATGACCAACAGTCGGCGTCAGAAACAAAGCATACATGACTATTCTACAAAATATATTTAATAAATTTTTGTATTTCTTATATAGAAAGGCTATGCAATCGCTGTGAAACCCGATTTTTGAACCGAGGTCCGGAAGGCCGAGTGTCATATACCATTCCACTCAGCTCGTTGAGATAACAAAATGTCTGAGTGTGTGCGTATGTGTGTACGACCGTTTTTCACAAACTTAGATTCATTTCAAAGGCCATACTTCCCAACAGAACGCTTTTAAGTTTAAACCGGATCCGACTTCCGGTTCCAGAGTTACAGGATAAGCAAAAAAATTAAAAAATAAGCACTCCCAAAAAAAAGCACTCAAATAAAAAAAGTACCTCCAAATTCACAACAGAGCCTTCCTGACTGTTTAGCCTGGTTTAGCCACGTTTGACTTACTTTGACCATAGTCGTTTTCGCACAATGTTGTCGTATTCGAACCACTCTTCATCCCCTGTCATCATCCGTTTAAGAAATGAGTCGATTTTATTCCTCTCGGCCAAGACTTCGCAGATGGAAATTCAATCCACACTGTTTTATTGTTAATGTGGCATTCAACTATCCTCGGAAATCTTGATTTTTGGAAATGGTTTGAAACTGTTTCATTATCAATATTGATTTGTTTCGACATTTTAAATGACGAACCTCATTATGCGAAGTGCATCTTTGACTTCAAAAATACCCGAACCAAATCGAAATTATCGAGTATCGGTATCAAGACAATAAACACCATTCACAATTACAGCCGACTGCTTAGCATTTTCGGCTTTGTCAAAGGAAAGCTACAAAATATACGGAATTTTAATGTAGTATACGAAATTTCCATTTTAAACTCTATAACTTACAACTGGATGTATTGAAGAAAAAAATAGTGCTCGAAGCAACTGAGTTTTGATGGTTTCGAATTTTTCATGTAAAAATAACACTTGTGAATATCAGATTATTGCCGAGAATTATTTGTGAAGGAAATCCAAAATTTACGCCCCTTTTAGCAGAAGATGTAGAAATCTGAACAGAGTAAATTTTACTAACTTTCAACTCCATATATTCATCAGAGTATTTTTCATTATTCTATCATTTTAATTCGTTTCTCGATAGGTCCTGATAAAAATATCTAATTTAACTATGATGTTACGTCTTAATGTAAGATTCAAAATAAATTCTCCACGTTAAATGTTCTGGCGAATGATAGAAACAGTTTCGTCGAGGTTATTTGGCATTCGTAAATATTGTTTTCGATGCGAATTCATTCAACAGGTAGAATATAACCACCGAGCGTACACAATGTACATGCGCAGTGTGCTGTTTCGTAGAATTGTTTTCATGTATGCTTGGTTTTCCTTATTGTATGCTAGTTTAACAGTACAACAAATCCATTAGCATAAACCGGCTAAAAGCTTCTTCGGCGTTTTCATGTAACTATAACCTGATATGTTAATATATATTTTGCACCTCTACTCACAATAAATACGTTGAAACTAACTATGCACTTTCAATTACTGCACCTCTTCTTTATATTTGTGTATTCCTTCCCTTGCCATTTGTTCGATTTTTTCTTATATTATTAGTCCAATTGCCACACTGATGGCATTATTGCACAGGTAAAATAGTTCATAAAGCATATTTCTAATAGTTTATTTTCGCACTTTTGCATTGGAGTAAGTATGATGGGCTAGGGTTTCCGTTTAAAATAGAATCCTTTTATTCACGATCACACGATTGTGTGCCAGTAAGGCAGAAAAAAGTTTTAACGTTCAAGATCTCGTCATGTCTTCAACACTACAGAAGGATTTTGCAGATTTATGGCAATCGTTTGTTGTTTTGATTCTCTCTAATATTTTTTTCTCCATTTCTCACCTATCACCTCACAGACAAGGATTCTCAATGTTCGAGGTAAAAACGACATTTGTAGCCACTCGCTCTGGACTGCTTCGGTGGGTCGACCATATGCCACATCCGGAGAACACTAATGAACCGTAAGCGTTGCTTGATGTTCACCGCAGAGATCGAGTTCAAACATAATTGCTCTGTCTTTTTCCAGTCATTTCAGTGAATCGAACTCCCGGTCTATGGATATGAGTTGGTATAAAAGAGCTGTTGATCATCACTCAATTGAACCCGACGGTTTTGTGTTCAGCGTTCCATTTGATTCTGGGTGGGTACTCGTTATTTGAATATTTTGTGCATTTTTGTTTTTTTACCTATTTTTATATATATAAAAAATAGATATAGAATTCGCTCAAACTTTCGAAAATTTTTCCGAGGCCCGGAGGGCCGAATGACATATACCAATCGATTCAGCTCGACGAACTGAGCAAATGTCTGTGTGTGTGTGTGTGTGTGTATGTGTGTGTGTGCGTATGTGTGTTGTCAACTAAGAGGTCGAGATCTCAGAGATGGCTGGACCGATTTTCATCAAACTAGTCGCAAATGAAAGGTCTCCCCGTCACCCAAAACGCTATTGAATGGTTTTGAGATCGGATGTTTACTTTTTGAGTTATACAAAGTTTTATGTCAAAATTTTCAGTTTTTTGACAGTATCTGTCACAATTGACCTTGAAAACAGAATATGTTTTCAGACTTAGATTCCGCACGGTAATACCTATCCAACAAGCCATAGATTGTTAAAATCCGTCCATTTTTAACGGAGATATCGAAATTTTTCTGTAAGCGACTTTTCCCCCTATTCCAGCAGTAGGAGTTTTGAGCGCTGTATGACAAAGAAATGCTTGGGAGCAACGGAAAACACGATTTTTTATACTGTTACATACAATTGTTTCTAAGAACCAAAAGGATTGTTTACAGCATTCTTTTTCATGACATTTAGCCTCGGACCGATTTTGGCACGGCTCGTTTTTGGCAACATAATCGTTCGAATATGACATATATAAACCAGATGATGGCAGAATTTTTTTTAATTATTTTGTTTTAAACTACTTACAGCAATAAATGCTGGAACAACATAACATCCATATACCATTCGAATCAGTTCGTCGAGATCAGCAAAGGCGTGTGTGACAAATAACTTCAATTAATTTTCTCGGAAAATTTCTTTTCTACAAATTCAGATTCATACGAAAAGTCGTATGCTCCCAAACAAAGTTCCTGCATTATGTTTGGTTCCGACCTCTGGTTTCGGAACTACAGGATGATATGTGAAACGAAATCAAAATTGTGTAACTCATTTTTCTTGAAGATGGCTGAACCGATCTAAGATGCAAATGAAATCTAAGAATCATCTAAGATTCAAATGAAAAGTTTCAAAGTTCTATAAAACATCTTGCTTTTCAGTCAGATCCAACTTCCGGTTTCGGGGATTGTATAAAAATGTCTATTCCACATAATTTAATCAGGTTTATCGGGTTAGCAGATTTGGATAGTCGATAAAAAAATTAACTTTTTTCAGTTTTAGTGGTATTCAGTTGTCGATCAGAAGGCACCTAAAAATTTAATTCGTGCTATGATCTCTCAAAGATGTCTTAACTGATTTTCAAATGTTTTGAAACAAATGTAAAGTGTACAGCTACTCAGGTGAATTTATCTGACTTCGGCCATACCGCTTTTAGAATTCCGGTTCCAGTATAAAATCGTTTCTCAAAGCTCAATCGTTTTCTCAAAAATTGCCTAATCAAATTTCAGAAACAAAAATTTTAATTAAAACAAACTTATATACAAAAATTAATTATTTTATCCAATTATGACTTCCGGTTCTCGAATTACATGATGATGAATTTTTAAAATTCAAACCGATATAGAAGATGACAATCCCGAAAAGCTTCAAAGTTGAACTCAAAACTGTTGTAATTTATTCGTCATATGGCCATACGAATCGGTTTGGGTTATGCTGGTTCCTGAATACCGGCTCTGGAAGTACCTTAAATTACCGTAAACTCCAGAGTGGAACTTACATATCATGGCATGTTTAATCGATTATCACACTTCTAGATTCAAATTCGATCCGATTTGCAGTTTCGACATTACAGAGTAATGAGTGATTAAAATCTCAAATTGTCGCTTAAAACGAGGGTCATTAAAATAATGTCATGAAAACTTAAACACCGAAGAATATTCATGCAAAAAACACATGCGGATTGATAAAAATAGGTATCATCTCACTGCTAGGTGGATTAAACACGTTTTTTTCCATGCGTTTACGAGATTTTCTCAAAAAGTATTGCGAATTTTAAATTTTTGCGGGCTGCGTATGTTCAAATTTTTGTACCGCTGATAAACGTTGCTTTTGTCCAAAGTAGCTTCGCCGTATGTAACATTCTTGTTCTTATTCTTGAGAAAGTGTTCAACTTTATTCTACGGTGTATATTAAAAAAAAATGCCCAATCGATTTGAAGAAAGTGCATGCAGTTAACAACGATTCATCCGAATCGGAGTATGTGAGGGGACTCCGTCCACCAAAACAGCGCTTGGGGTCCGAAAAATGCTCTTAAAGATTTTATTCGCAACTTAGGTCAGGTATTAATCGTCAAGACCAACAGGCTTATGCAATTTGGTAGAAATTTTCACAGATGTTTCCCTTTTGCGATGTGACTTAAATGGGATTTTATGGTTCCCCACCCTTTCTCAAATATCCATAACTCCGTATCCGGAAGTTAGAATCGAATTGAATTCAATAGCCTATAATGTGATTCGTTCTTTTATTTGAATCTAAGTGTTAAGTAAATCAGTAATGCGATATACATATATCATATACTCGCCTGGAATAACGTGGAGTAAATATATTGATATTGTACTTAAAATAAATATACGCATTATGGTCTTAGTAATGTTTTTTAAGATTATTTTAAAATTTGCATGGAACAATTATACAATTAGAAGGTTGTAATCAATTTTAGCAAGTAGCAAAATCGTTCAAAAACGGGTTAAGTGCTTCTTGAAGTTAGTAACTTTGATACAGGTGATGCATAATTTTTTTTTCTCATTCAAACAGTTACACTGGTAAGAACAGTACGACTCTGGTGACGGCTACACATGCATTGTTTATAGATCATCGTGGTCATAAAGCTCCGGCTGCGGTCGTTGGATTGCAGTTCCAACATGAATCGTTGGCAAAACATTTCATTAACATCACTTCAGCCGTAAGTGGCACATTTGTAGATTAAGAAATCTCCATTCACAAACATTCGTTTCAATTTCAGTGCACTGGATCTACGTCTTGCAAGAAAACCTGTGCGTCGGATGAGCTAGACTGTTATCTGCTGGATGACAATGGTTTTGTTATCCTGTCTGAACGCAACGAACACACCGGCAAGTTCTTTGGCCAGATCGACGGTACCATAATGGATTCCCTGGTTCAGGATCGTATCTATAGAAGAGTTGCCCTGATGGATTATCAGGGGATTTGTTCGGATCGGGATAACCCGTACACTGCTGCAGGAGAAATAGCCAAACCGGTCCGACCTATGTCGTGGTTGTTAAAATATATTGTTACATTCGCCACATACTGGTTATCAGTTTTACCGACTCCAGTGTCGTCGTGGCAACAGAGTAACTCGTACTATGACTCTGACAATGACTTCGAAGAGGATGCTTACGAATACGAAAGTAATTACGAGATGCCACCAGAGCATACAGGGCACGATATCACGACACCAGATTACGAACAACATTCGACCCCGACCCCACACCGATCGCTAACAACATCTGGACCACGCGTGATTCCCGATCCGGCCCATGCCCGGCCTTGTGACCTGAAGACCGATCTTTACATATTGCAACCGGATCGATTGAATTCCAGTGGCCAGAACAATCCTTTGAAGGTAGGATAAAGAATGACAGTCAATTTGTTGAAAAATATTGTCAATTACAATTTTTACAGGGTAAATTGACCAACTGTCATTCTTCTGGATGTGAGCGACCCTTCAGCGTGCAGAAAATTCCGCATAGCAATTTAATTCTGCTGGTGGTGGATGTGCTGTGTCCTTGTGGATCGAAACAACTAGACATCGAGCCACAGGAGGTAACCGGTGGTGCAGGTATGTTTGAAGGAATGTTTATTAATCTCTCTAGTGTCGTGGAGTTTCGGAAGGTTGATAAAGAGTAGACTGATTGTTCCAAGTCTAATGAAATATCTAGTCACCTTTAAAGAGTTATATGATTATATGATATTTATCTGACAACAGCGCATGACTGTTTATGGCCTTGTATTTATACTTGGTGAAAAAACATTCCCTATTCTTGACTTCCCTATTCCCTATTGATCCTTCTGGATAATACTTTACCCAAAATTTTCATTCCATCGCTGGAAATGTTGGATGAGCTAGACAAGCTGCTCAAGTTGTTCGTTCTCCTGGTTGTTTAAAGATTTGTACCTTTTGGAAAGATAAAGGGGACATGTAAAGAACTTGTGTATTGAGTTAGATGGAAGGACTGCACAAATACATAAAACAAATCATTGTGTATCCCCGAAAACAAAAACAACAAGGTTTCATTCAATTCTGGATGATTGCTGAACCCTTTTGACCAACTAACTATTATCAAAATAGTCCCACAATAGTGATAGAATATCCTTCAATTTCATCCTACCATACACAGATTCAACTATGTAGGTAGAGCCATAAACCCTGATACGTAGTTGCGGTAATGCAGAGAAATTATATATAATTTTATATGATATGAGATACCGGGATGGAGTTTACACAAATCACACGAATATTAGCACGTTGGATTGTCCCATGTGATAGGGTAACGGAATTCCCAATCATTTCAGCTCCACTATTATCTCATTTACTAAAACCTTAAATGGGAGTGAGATCTTCTGTATCTTTTCGATTCATTAACTCTAAGAGTAGGATGAAAATTGGTGCATTCGTTTCCATTTTTCGTGTTGTGTTTTGCTCAGTTGTCGAACTAGTTTTTTTTGCAGAAATCTAACTGGAATACTGTAGTGATACTTGAAAAAAAATGCTGTTTTTATATTCAAATTTAGTGAAAATCCTTTGTCTGAGTGCAAGGTTGTGAGTTTCGACAATAGCTAGCATTAATGGATAAAAGTTTAAGAGTGAATGCTTTATGCTACTAGTACCGGATAGACATAAGCAGAAAAACCTGTTTTAATCCACCTTGTGGTGTAATGGAGCCTTTCTCATATTATTCATACTTTTATAAATATTACTAAAGGATGCTTTAGAAACTTTTCGTTTAATCTTGAATAAGAATAAAAAGTTTGATCGGGCTTAAACTAGCATAACTTTTTCAGATCGTGGCCACGTTACCTTACCTAACAGCTATAGTCGTGGGGTGTCCTTTGCTGCATCATGCATACGTCTCCACATAACTCGGCCCATGGCTGCTCGTCGCCAGCCAGTCAGGGCTCGGATGCTTCGTAGATCATCCTCCACTTGATCGATCCACCTTGCTCACTGCGCAACCAGTTATGATCTAAATGTAGGAAAATTGTTTCGTTTTTCGCATCATAGATTTGAATGACGGGTTTAAATTTTAAGCACACTTCACCCTGTAATTCCGGATCCAGAGATCGGATTTGGACAAAGTTCATTAGCAGCTTATGAGACCCTTTGAGCTTTTATTAAAATATAAATTAGCGGAAATCGATTTAGGTGTCTCTGAGAAAATTAAGTAAGTTCCATTTTGGAGTTTTTGATCTTCCGAAACCGGGACTTTTAAGCCAATATGGACGAAATGGGTTCTTTTAGCCAGTAGCAGATATAAACTGCTGTTTGATATAGTTTTGAATTCTAAATTATGGTATGAGATTTCAAACACATTTTTCCCTGTTATTCCGGAACCGGAAATCGGATCCGGATGAAATTCAATGGCATTCAGCAAGAAAGTAAGACCTCCCGTATGAATCTCATAAAAATTCGTTCGGCAGTTCCGAGAAAGTCAAGTGTATTTTTTTTGCACATATAGGTAGGGGAGACCAGGGCGAAAATGGCCACTTTTGGTCTTGTGCCAGAATAATATTAAAAATAATATTTTTGCTAATAATATTTTCACTAGGAGTGTTATATACTGTTCGAAAGCTACAACCTTTAGTAAATGATTTTTTTCGCCTTATTGTTATTTTGCAACTGTTTTGTACATGATAAATATCATTTCATCATAAAATGACTGAAGTATGACAAATGATCAGAAAAAAAGTGAAATGAAATGCAATTACCTTTGAGCTAAGACCAAAATTTAATCCAATTCACTGTCTGGCTCAGGGAAGCAATTCACGTATGTGAAAATGTTACCACTTGACTACTAAATCAGGGTAAGCTTCGTGGGAACATTCAATGCAAACTTTGTTGCGCTGATTATTGCGTAATTTGTCCTAGTAAACTCAACATCTGTCCAAATCATTCGATGGTTCGAAATCTTCGCTCATCTTTTGTGCTATCGATGGCGAATGTGTTGAAAAAACGCTGAGAAACGTATACATGTGGTTGGTAATATTGGTAATTTGTGATCATCGGTTATGCCCGAGACTCCGGGATTTTTGGACTATTTTGTTGGCAAATACTCGAAAGTTGTATTGAGTTTCATAAAATCAGCAAGTTTGTGTAAAAAAAAACAATAATAAATCTACTACTCAGACCGGTCTAGTGACCATTTTCGCTCCACTTTTTCGTTTCGGTTTTGCCAGGTCATACCACAAGCCAAACTTATTTTATTTTAAAAATGACTATTACCATTCAATTCAGCGTATCCTAGTTAGCTAAAAACTCCCTTCTAATACGAGTTTTTCCTGGGAATAGATATTCTAAAAACTGTCCCAGAAAGTATGGACTCAACCAAAAACCGCTGCCATTTCGCAATGGTGCAGAATCTGTCATTTTTTATGGCTTCGTCCTGTTGTTTACACTCTTCTTCAACCACTTGTGCAGTTGTTTATTCGTTTTCATTAGTTTGTTTCGAAATGCGAGGACTTTCAGCAGAACAACATCGAAAAATTGTGTACAAATGGTGCACAGAACGCGGACTGTCACTGAAAAAGAAAGCAAAAATGGAAGGAGTAAGTGAAAAAGCCGTGCGAAATGCAATCAGGTAGTTCGGTGAGGATAACACCTTTGAGGATAAACCGAAAACGGGTCGAAAAAAAGGTCTTGCTAACCCTCAGTTACATAACAAATACTGAAGGCGTTCGAGCAAAAGAAGGAGGTTTCAGTTTGGGATGTACCCAAAAAAGTGGACACTTTGAAGTCAAATGTTCTTCGTGCTAAAGAACGTTTGAATCTTCGAACCTATAAGAGGCAGAAACAACCAAAACGTAGTCCGAAACATGAAACATTGATCTGGCTGAGGGTTCGAAAGCTGTACAATACGATTCTTGCTGGAAATTTGAACTGCATTCACCACATTGCCCACAACTTCGACCAATTGAAGAATTTTGGGCATTAACGAAGGCACATCTTAGGAAACATGTCTCGGCAGCCGAAACCATTCAACAGTTCGAAAAAGATTGGAAAATCGTGTCAAAACTTGTCGCCAAGAAGTCTGTACGGAATTTAATGAGGAACGTTCTCAAGAAGGTGCGCCAGCTAGTCTACAATGGCTAAGTAGCAAATGTTGAGAATAATATTCTGTTCTTGTAGTCTAATATTATCAGAATATCGAATAAAATTTGAATATCTAACACTTGTGAATTATTTACAGCGAAATCAAAGTGCGTCCATACTTTCTGGGACAATCTTTACAACCCAAAAATTCTGGAACTGTTATTTGTTATTTTTGGCGAAAAAATCGACACTTTTATACTCACTGACTACTGAGGCTCACATGAGTAGACGGCATGTCAAATGAACATAGGCTAACCGTAGTTAATGCTCGAGCCCACGTATAGAGGGCATAGCCGATGGGATGTGACATTTAGTGCTCGAATTATAGCGAGTGGCCATTTCCATGCCTTGGCCATTTTCGCCCCGGTCTCCTCATACAAATATTTTGCGATTTCGACAAACAGATTCGAATGGTATTACGCTCCTCTTTCCGGGCACCAGAAATTTGCATTCTCACTACATCACATTTAAGATAACACATAATCCACAATAGTACACCACAATACTCGCTTTGTGGCTCCCGCTCTCCATCCTCGATCATGCCCAATGCTCGTCAGATCACATTCTACCTGGTCCACCCATCTTGCCCGCTGCGCTCTCCGCCATCTTGTTTCAAACAGATTTGTGGTGAACACCAGTTTAGTAGGGTTGTTATCCGGCATTATTGCATCATGCCCTGCTCACCGTATTCTTCCGGCTCTGGCCACCTTCTGGATGTTGGGTTCGCCGTTGAGTGCAGCAAGGTCGTGGTTCATTCTTCGCCACCACACGCCACCGTTCTCCTGCACACTACCGAAGGTCGTCCTTAGCACACGTCACTCGAAAACTTCAAGAGCTTGCAGGTCCTCCTCGAGCATTCGTGTCCGTAGAGGATCGCCGGTCTTATGAGTGTTTTGCACATGGTACTTTTCGTGCGGAGCTAAATCTTTCTTTTTGAAGCCCGTGGTAGGCACGACTCCCAATGATGATGTGTCTCCGTTTTTCACAATTCACTTTGTTGTCAGCCGGTAGTAAGGATCCGAAGTAAACCAATTCTTCCACTACCTCGAAGATATCCCCGTCTTTCGTGACATTACTTCCTAGACGAATCCTGTCGTGCTCGGATCCGCCTACTAGCATGTACTTCGTTTCACGCATTCATCACCAGTCCAACCTTTGCTGCTTCACGTTTCAGGCGAGTATACAACTCTGCCACCGTTCCAAGGTTTCTCACGAAAATGTCACAAAAAATTGACTGAATTTCGTGAAAATCGTATCTGTAAATCGTCGCATTACTTCTTCCAAGACGATGTTGAATAGTAGGCATGAAAGCAGTCCCCGACGAGATTCGAATGAACTGGATAGCTCATCCGCAGTTTTGCACACCGTCCATCGTCGTTTCGATCATTCTAGTCAGCTGTTCTCGTCTATAATTGTCTATAGCTCTATGCGGTCGATACTATCGTATGCCGCCTTGAAGTCGATGAAAAGGTGATGCGTTGGGACCTGGTATTCACGGCATTTGTCACACGGTGAAGATCTGGTTCGTTGTCGATCAACCATCGATGAAGCCGGTTTGATAACTTCCCATGAACTCATTCGTTTTAGGTGATGAGCTCGATATACCATCATTGAAGTCGACCGTAGGTCATTAGAACCTTCGAAATGGTCGGACAAAGAAAATTGTTTATCACAGATTCTATGATGAAGTGGTGATTGTTCACCACATAGAATCGCGAAGATTTCTGCTTGGAAAGTACAGTACAGTATCTACCAAGTGAACGAGACTTTTCAAATCTTATTTCACGACAGTAAACAGCCTATGAGTGAGTTTGTCTCATTGATAATAATATCTAATTTGGGTGTTATTTTTTTATGAGCCTTTTTATTTTATTTGTTCTTGTGTCGTGCGGGAAGTTATGTGACCAATTGCGAGATTTACCAATATAACATCACCTAACTTACAACTTTTTGTTATTATTACAGGAGCTTGCGGCGTACGCCGAATGGCAAAAGAAAAGATGCTGAGAAAGCGACCTAGCCGCTGTATCAGCTATCATCCGGAGGAAATCGAAATCAAGCAGTGCGGTAAAGCAACGGCTTTGTTCCGGGCGTCCGTATACTCAACGATAGCGAGCTTCGTACTGATATGGCTCTTAACCTGTGCGTGATAAATCTTGATCGGAACCAGCTGTTAACTCTTCAACAGAATACTACTGAAATGACTATACCATAAGTTATATCAGCACCAGGAGCGTACGAAGAAGCTGTAGAGGATGTACAACTGCGGGATGATTTTTTTACACGAACACTATTACCTAGGGAGACATTAGAATGGTGAATGATATGTGATTCTTTCCTGTTTTGAGATAAGGTTTGAGGCAAAAAGAAAAAAAACAAATGCCGGAAAATAAGAGTAATTGGGCTACTATGCGTCATAAGGTGAGATGTTATAGATGTATACATATTAAGTATTAGTAAGAAGAACTCATGAACTCGAACGAAACGCGATGAAATCGACAATGCCAACACTACATAGAAAAACCCACTACTAACAGGATCGGTGCCATCAGCAAATACTGCGCTATCGAAGCAGTTGGGCAAAAATGTCACGAAAGGAAAGCGAATAGCGCGTTCTGCAATGCGGAACCAACAAAATTCAATGGACAATACGATGCTTAAACAAAACTTTTACCAAAACACTGAATCATGTTTAAAATTTAGTCAAACCGAGCAAGAAACTGTCAACTGTCTGTGGTACATTTTTCCGATTTATTGATCACATTTTAGGGGAAGAAGAAATGCTAAGTTCTATTCGCAACAACCACTGGAAATAAATCATAAATCTTAATCTTGTCGTGACATAGCTAATAATATCTCTTACAATAATGTGACACGAAAATATGATGACACACTTTTTCAGTTGTATTATATTTGTAAAATAATATATATACATAGAAAGAGCGCAGAATTTTAGAACTAAATAGATATTTCAAAAATCAAAAATGAAATTTAAAAAAAAACCTAGCAGAAAGAAGACAAATTTGATAGTGTAATTTCGTTAGTAGTTGAAAAATTAAACAATAACAAATTCTAGTCAAAATAAGTTGATTTTCTGTTGAACGATAGTACCTTGACCGATGAATGGGCCCCTGGCCCTTCATGTTTATTAATCTTTATCTAATGAATATTCAGACGTATGAATTTTCGGTTTCCGTTAGACCATACACCTATTGGGAAAACCTGAAATTTGGAAATAAGCGAGCTTAATTTAGGAGGAATTCTTCGTTTTTTCATTTCAATGGATTGAAACAAAAGGCAGGAAAAAGAAAATCAATGACATCAAAAGGTAATCTAAAGTTTGTGCTCTTCCTTACTATGAAAGCAGTGTTCAAAAAGCTGTGAAATTTGGGTATGGTTAACTAGAATCAAGGTTAATGGATTGGCGATGGTGTGACTGCCCTGCCGCAATTTCCCCACGGGATCTGCGGATGGGCAACTCTTCATCAAACGAATACACACACACACACACACACACCAAACCGTACATAAGGCTGATTGCTATTGCTTTTCGTCTACATTACAGGATCGAGTGGGTTCGATCTTCGACTTGTAATTAGTTGTACATATATCTAGGGCCCGATAAGGGGCCATTCTGTTTTGAATTGTTCCCTAGTAGTGCAAATATTTAGTAGGAAGCTTTAAGTTTATGCCAGTAAGAGCAAATGTTTCCGTTGAAGGTTTAGATATCTGATCAGTTGCATTAAGTGAATGTTTTGGTGCTGTGGAAGCACATGTAGTGGCTGTTGATGTGTGCGATTGTTTGGGGCAATATGATATTGAACACTTGAAGATATTATGTTAATGATGATGAACATTATTGTTTTTTAATAATAGTTGTTTAAATAAGTTCGGGCCGTTTTCCAACATATGGTGTAACTTGATTTTTTTTCCATATTTTTCAAATATGATTTACAAAGCTACTGTCATATATTCATTTAACTGAAGCGTAAACAACAATACTCAGCCGCTGAAACTCAACGCATTTTGGTGGAAGTATATGGTGAGGATGCGCTAGCTGAATGAACGTATCAAAAGTGGTTTGCACGATTTAAAAGTCATAATTTTGATTTGTAAGACGACGCACCAGCTGGAGCGCCATTAAAGTTTGAAGATAAAGAATTGGAGGAATTGCTCGATAAAGACCAAAAAGAACGCAAAAAGAACTTGCAAAATCATTCGGAGTTATTTAGCCAACGTTTCTATACAACGTTAATGATCTAAAAGGTAGTCAATTGAGTGCCGTATGAATTTAAGGGACGTCAAGCGCCAGTGCTTCACGTACAAATAATTGCTCCAACGACATAAAAGAACACATTGATCCTTCCGATTACTATTTGTTCCGGTCGATGCAGCATGGTTTAGCCGACCAGCTCTTCTCCAATTATGATGGAGAATGAATTGTAACCCAATTGACATTTTCAGATAATTTCACAGGTGAAGAATTCAAGAGTCAGTAACTCAGTACATTTTTTTCTCAATTCAGGTGGATTTAACAGTACCAATCTTGAGAGCGGACTAATAAGCGAGATCCGAGCTTCATGTGATGTTTTTATTGATACGGAAAGAGAAACAGAAAAGACAGATAAAAGAAAGGGAAATGAGTTACGAATGCATACAAAAGAGGTCACAAAATTGCAACCCATTTCCAAAGTGCTTAAGTTCTCTGTCATTGAGTCACCCTGATAGCAGACCCTGTCAGCTTGGAGCGAAATCAATCTTCAGTTCAGCAACGCCATCGCACGGCATCACATTCATCTTATCATGTCAGTTGTATGGGTACGCAGTGCTGCTATTTTGGCGCGCACGAAGTTGGCATTTCTCTCCTCTACTTCTATATAGGAGATTCGATGCGGACTCACCTGAGGGCGCCCTGCTCACAAAAAAAGATGTTGCCAAATATTTGTTCGGAAAAGGCGAGAGCTGGATATCTTGTTAATATGATGTCTTTGCTGATAGGTAACTCGTGGGGAACTGAACTATCACAATTCCATCTGCCATTTGCTGATAATTTTTACTCGAATATCGACATGTTTAACACGAAATGAAAGTATGTTTCTAGCTGGAAATCAAATAAAAATAAATATAACGTTTTAAATTCAAATAAAATAGTGCGTTAGGTTCGAAATATTCTCAAAAAGATTTAATGCGCCATCTGTTGACAATACTTTAAACTTGCCTAGGAAAGTTGGCAACAATATAACCTCAATTTTACGACGGCAATGAAAATTTTTTGGCTCAAGATTTTTTATCATTAAATTGACAGAATGTAAGTTTTTTTTAGTTTTAGTTTTTCAGAAAATAATGAAATTGACTATCAGAAAATATGAAAATATAGATTTCATTAAGATCCGAGTGTTGCAAAAAATGTTTGATCAATAAAGATCTTAGAATGCACAATCGGGTGCGTTGGGCCTCAGATCAATAAGCAGCCTTGGGCCAGGCCACTGCGCATGAACAGATGATCAATTATGATAGTTGTGACCCCAGGCACACAACCTGGGCCATATGTCAACAAATTTTCAAGTTCAATTTTTATGTATAAATTACAAAAGAACCTTTGAAAAAAAAATCACAATGAAGGTAAGGTTGCATACTAAAATACCAGTCTGTGGAATTTTGGAATACCTTTCAATTGCAGTTTAAAAAATGTCAAGTGAAAAATGGCCCAAGGCTGCCGACTGTCCCCTTCTTGGTATATCATCGATCCATCATTCTCCATTGATCGTCGAGTAGAGACATAGGAGAAACATGAGAGTTATCTCAGTGTCACTTTCAAGATACTTTTATTTCAGCACTTCCGATTTTTTTCTGCAGAGTCCTACTAGTAGATCGATTATATTTCGACTAAGAATTTACCCCCTGTTTGCTTGGAGCGGAATCAATTTTCTGTTGAGCAACGCCATCGCACGGCATCACATTCAACATATCATGTCAATTGTATGGGTGCGCAGTGCTGCTATTTTGGCGCGCACGAATTTGACATTTCTCTCCACTACTTCTATGTACGAGATTATATGCGGGCTCGCTTGAGGGCGCCATGCTCGCAAAAAAGGTTGTTGCCAATGATTTGATCGGGAAATGTGAGAGCTGGATATATTTGTAGCATGATGTCTTTGGATTAACCCAACAATATAAATCATAGTTTCATTTTGCATCACTTTGTTTAAATTTTAAACCGATCGAAAAGTTGTTCGACCGACATTCTCCTCAAGTATTCAACCCAAACAATCCCACATCGACTGCCTGTAAATGTATAAAGTTAGTATTATATGCAGCGTAAAGGCGAAGGAAACGGAACAGGTATGATTTTTAAATAAGCAAACAAACAATCCAGCAAAGAAAACGAAAAAGAATAGCGCACCCAATTGAAAATTGATTCCCTCGAGTCAAGGAACTAACCGGAAGGGAACGTTTATTTAAAGCAAATCAACTCAAACGAACGAATCTATCAGACAGGTCAAGTAACAAAGGTACATAATTAAAGAGAACGCGGATACAAAATATGATCAGCAATAACATGGAAATCTTAAGATTGTGGAACTAAAGTAACTAAACAAACATAACGAGTATGTAAACTGTACTAGACGAAAGAATAAATCTACTCCACAGTATTGGCTCTAATTGAAATTGGGAAAAACCAAATGTTCGGGTTGAACTGTTACGTTTAGTTATTAGGTTGGAATGGTTGTGTGAGTTCTTCTGTAGAGTGGCTTTGCGATTCTATGAACTTCTTGGTGCATGACTCACTTGAAAACAGTGCTAAAAACCATCGTTTAAAAATAAACTGTTTTGCTTTTCTATTATTATCGATTGCATATAACTCGTTGTAACTTTGAACTCACTTAATTTTAAATTTTGTCTGTCATTATAATTGTAACTGTGCATATTCATGACAAAAAATACGAGATAAAAATTTTATATAACGTCTTCCATATAGTATTAATGAAATGAGAATTATTGAATAGTTTTGATTAAGTACGAATGCGAATGGTAGGGAATGGAGCTAAATGAAAAAAAACCTGCAAGAGGTGTTTGTTTATTTAAAAATGAATATATAGAATCTATGAACTCTATAGTTAGATCGTAAGGCGAAAAAGAAGAAATATTTTAAAGTTGACTCTAAGCCAAGACCTGAAATCTCCAGCGAGACAGTTAGAGTGCGAACGTTTAGTCAGGAAAGTCCTCTCAATCTGACCGCAGTAACTTTCTCATCGTGTGAAAACAACACTAGTTCATTTTAGTGTCAATATAGCTACAGTACACGGTAATGTCCGGAAAAAGAAAACAAAAAATCTGTTTTGGATCAAACTTTTATTCCAAATCAAGCAACACTTAAACAGTCGTGGGAAACTTCTCAGCTATGGAAAGTCCTATTAATATGTTATATATCTTTAAAATATTATATCAAAAACAAAAAAAAAACCCTTAGATAGTTCGATATCATAATTGCATTTATCAAATGAAGCGAAAATTATACAGAAAACGAAAATCACACCAATCAGATGACGTTGCTGGCGGAAACGTTCAGTGTGAATATCAAATCGGAAACTTTAAAAACAAACGAAAAACAAGCTATCACTTCACAACACATTTTGGATAGTCGTAAGAAAGCGTGAAGCTTTCAAATAAAACGAAGAACACCTCCCACTAATCCCATTATCGATGTATAGCTGGTATAATTTATTCGCATTGAATATATGTTCGAGAAGAAACTAACATTTTGGTTGAAATCTTGCAGTTTCCTAAAGAAACTTGGGGAATGTGAGAATAATGTGTTCTCTAACATAAATCTTTAGACAGCTGCAGAATGCAATTCGAAGCACAGTAGGTCTTGTCAAAATAATTTGCAATCTTGATTTTTTTTCACACGTGTTACGCGGAATTGGTGACTTATTGAAGTATGCGTTGAACTTTTCCCGTTGATGAAGTTTTGAAGTTGTACTTTTAAACACAACTGTTCATTTGGAAGAAATATTTGCCGACAATGTCACTTCAAACGAGCAGACGACATGTAAAATTTAATATGAGAAGTGACAATATATCGAATGACATTTATGAATTGTTGCCAATATAACGGATGATATGTCGTTACTCTCTTCAAATCCACTCTGTGGTTTACAATTTACAATTTTGTGTTGTAAAAGTGTGTCGAAAATAGTATTTTCATTTCTACGGACATAATGTTATTTTCCAATGAATCCTTCTCACTAAACGAATTGTAATTATTTTGAAACGACACACCTTTGCTTCAAGTTATATGCTATAAGAGATTATTTTTGGCTATTGGATTGTGTCTGATTGGTACTACGGAAGTATCGGTTAAATGAACATGAATAAAAATGTTACTATAGTTTGTCACCTTATCCGTTTTCCCAAGTTTAAATGTTATGTTTCCAACATCGAACGCACAATTAGTGAACATAAAGATCCAGATATGCACCTAAATATATACCATTCGTATACTCCATTCCGTTATCCAATCATTGAACGACAAATTACCCACCAAAGTCGAAACAACTCAAAAACCATCAGTGACAAAAACAAAGAAGCTATGCTCCAAAGAAGATGCCACCAAATTTAAACCATATCAGAAATTAAGAAACGTTGCAGTGTGCGTGTGGGTTCGGAAAAAAAATTTCAAACTATATCATTGCTTCGTTCATTCCACGGCTATTCTCATCGATTTGTAAAACACGACAAGCTAAATCAAGATCACACAGACAAACAACTATTCCCGATTTTCGCGGATTCGAAAATAATTCCATTATATAGATATCGATACCATGTCTGAGTAAATTCCTTATCTCAGCAGAACATCCGATCACTAAAAACAACGTAAAATAAAAACTCGCTCATACCCATTTGAACAGCACTAATCTCATTACACTAGCAAAATATCGAAAATTTTCATTCCATTACCGTTGTGTATCATACTGTTAAAATCTTTCCCTCATTGCAAATAAAAATCACTCAAAATGTCAAAAAGCGTCGATCTTTCACTCGGTTCAAAACCATCTCTCGTAAAGCTCCATTAGCACTACAAAAAATAGAAGAAAAAAAAAATAAAGAAACCAAAATGAGATGAAGGGAAGTGGAAGCGAAACTGCTTAGAACTGTAAGATCATCTTAACTAATGAACATATAACTAAGAGAGATAAATGTAACATACGGTTATTACCCCTAAACATGGTCACTACAAATTAAATGAATCAACTAAACAAAGCAGACAAAGTGAGATGTGTTATCAGACGATTGAAAAATGAACCACGGAAACTGGTAATGAAGAAATAACACAAAACATCGTCAATGATCGAGATTGAGTCAAAGGGAGCGACAAATAGTTTAACACACATGGCGGAAACAACTAATACTGTAATTATTGGAATAAAAATAAAAATCCCGAACGGAGTTTTGATTTTCGTTTATCCGATAGTCACACGGCTGCCAAAATAAAGATTACAATCCCATGAAGCTGAAAACTACAATCCATAAAACACATCTTGGAAAGCCGCTCTGTACATGTACACTTCAAATTATTTAGCTTTGTCAACGTGGTTTTACTTCCCAAGTAAACATCTATAAACCATCGATCTACTAACTTTTCCATCATTCAGGTCTCTATGTCGCTTAGATAAAGCTTGGATGAAGAAGAACTTATGTCAGTGTTCCTTAAATGCATAATTATTATTATTTCTAATCAGATGGCACGATTTTGGAAATCCTTTAATAAACCTAAAAATTTAACTAGCCAAAAGCTCCATTCCTCAACTTTCAACGAAGACACTTAACTTCCGCTGATATTGATATTTATTCTGTTCTAGACAAAGTCGCGATTTTATCGACACTATCTTTTCCAAATCGGTGCCCAAAATTAGGTCGTTATCTACTCAAACTTTGACTTGATCGTAAAAAATGGGCAGCGAGCTTTGCCAAAGTTACCATGACAACACTTTGGACAAACTTACATTTACCTAAATTTCTTGTTACCTAAAAATGGGAGTTGATTTTGGGTAGGTTTTGACCCAAAATTAGGTAGCGGCTGGTAAGAGTGTATGCATAATAAGGTTTTACACGAAATTGACACAACCTTACAAAATGCGTTTGATGACGACCATCGTTTGACCGCTATCGGTGGTTTTTTGACATGATCATTCCATTCTGTTCCAAGTCACTATTATTTTATCTATGGACTCAGGTTCATCCTTGACAATTCAGAAGGATTGTTTATATGGCCTTTCCCTTATCCTATTAGATTTGGTAAGATGATATCACAAATGAAGTTTACCTTCAGTAAAGTCCTGGAATTACATTCCTTCAGTGGAATTTGACCGTTCTGTTTCATCAGACTTCGCAGCCGATTCATACCGTACAGAATCATTGCATGGCTAGTACTACGATCCTACTGACACTAAGAATCTTTCCAGGTCGGGGCTCGAACATACGACAACTGGCTTGTAAGACCGGCGTCCTATGCATTGAACCGCCAGCATTGGTTTGTCTACATTTCCAATAACACGCATTCTAATTAGAATGAACACGTAAACCAACCACCATTAGGTTTTGCACGAACAT